>NC_090928.1:1130150055-1130750055 GCF_040938575.1 Ambystoma mexicanum
ATTCACTCGGCTTGTCTGAATGGCAGAGGTGGAGGCGTCGGGCACCTACTCTCTTCCCGCCTCAATGCCTCACACATTTCCAATGGCACGTCATCTCCTACCTCTTTTGCATTCACCATCTTTAATATTTCTTGCCTCACTCTGTTCACATCATATCCATCTATACCCCTCCTGGTTCCACTAGATCATTCTTTGATGAATTTGGGCAACTCTCAGATTCTCTGACCACTAAACATCCTCTCATTCTCCTAGCTGACTTTAGCCTTCCCTCTCCAACCACTTCTTAGATGTCCGAACTTCAGTATATTCTTAATGACCATGCTCTCCACTCTATCCATAACCTACCTGCCCACACAGGGGGTAACACTTTGGATCTCTTATTCATCTCTACCTCTCTCTCAGCCACTCATACTACTGTCACACCATCCATATCTGATTACTCCATTGTTTCCACCACCATCTCCTTTCCACTCTCTGACATCTCCTCACTATTTGCCTCACCTATTACTAAACAGAAATTTAAACTTTCTGCAATGCCTCCTTTTCTCGCCAACCTACAGTTTTCACTCTCCTCCTTCACACCTGGTGCCTCTTCCAAATACACTCCCTACTCCAGCTTCCAATCACTACTATATGACTCATTCTCTTCTCACTTCCCACTGCTTACTTTCACCACTAAGTCTCAGTGGGATCGCACGAAAAGACTGTATCTAAAACGCTGAATGCACATTTAGTGCAGATTTGGCATAGTAGATAAGATCTAAGCCTATAATATCGAACTGGGTTGCAGGGGTTGTGGGGGTGTCCCCTGCACCTCCAGGTCAGTATTATGGACTTCGGCGGGTGCCGGGGTGTCCCCCGCATTCATTATAGACAGTGCAGGGAACAAACGGCCAAAATCCCAAAAGTCTGAATTACAAAATGCAGGCTAGTGGGCTCCGTGATTTTGTAATTCGGACTTTTGGGATGCGATACTATAACGTATGTCCAGTCTCAGCATCCTCAACCATGGGTCACCCCATTCATACACTCTGCCTCACAGACATGCATCAGCTGTTGTGCAAATGGAGGCATACCCGCTTGCATGAGGACCTCAAACTTTACCTCTGTGCCTTGAACTCTCTCAAGTCCTACTGCATCCTTATTGACTCTCACTCCATCCATCCCCGCCGGCTACATAGCACCCTAAACTAACTCCTCCTAAACCTATGACTATCCACTCCACTCGCACAGCTAATGATGTAGCTGGATACTTTGCTGTAAACATTTCCAAAATGAGAGACTCTCACTTTCCTCACACACCATCCTCCTACACACTACACTCTGCCTACTATACCCTCATCCTCTGACGCTATCTTCCACTTCAGTCATGCTAATACTGAAGAAGAATTATCTATACTGATAAAGGCTAACCCCTCTTGTGCCCCTCAAGACCCTTGTGCTCCTTAGTTATTCAAGCCTACCTCCCCTTTAATGGCCTCTCATCTTGCTGAACTCTTCAACCTGTCCACTCCGTTTTCTTTCCCTCTATTTTCAAAATGGTCATGGTCATCCCTCTCCTAAAAAAGCAAGATGCTGACCCGAATCTACCAACTTTCTTTCGCCCTTTGTTTCCCCTTCTATATTAATCCAAACTTCTTAAAAAGGTTGTGTTCAACCATCGTTTTTTAAATTTATTTTTCTTATTGGTTTATATAGCGCCAAAGGCCGGAGGCATCAGGGTGCAGTCAAACACAAATACACAGACATAAGATCAGCAGGATCAGATAGGACAAAAGGGTAAGACAGGCAAGGGAATGGCAATTATTCGAACAGCCAGGTCTTCAGTTGCTTTCTAAACGCCAAGTGGCATTTCTCTAGGCCCTGTTTCAGAGGTAGTGAATTCCATGCTTGAGGCGTACGGACATCGAAAGAGCGCCCACATCCTTTGGCCTTTTTAGCATGTGGTACTACCAGTTGTCCTGGGGTACCTGATCTTAGGTGCCTGGAGGGTTTTATAGGGATTTGCATTTCTTAAGATAGCTGGGAGCTTTCCCATGTAGACATTGATGTGCCACGGAAAGGACCCTGTAACTTGCTCTGGCTGACACTGCTAGCCAGTGTAATGTCCTTCTGTCTCTGGATATGTGTTCCCTCTTTAGGAATATCAAAAATGATCTGCACTGCTACATTTTGAATCATCTGGAGCTTGGTGTTACATTGATTATTGGCTCCTAAGAAGAGTGTTACAGCAGTCCAGCCGGGGCATAATGTTGGCTTGGACCAAGAGTTCCCATTTTCATTGTGATATAAAAGGTTTGGTGAGTCCCAGTACTCTATGGTGATTGTGTGAGTTACTGACAACTGAATCAACATGCTCCTTAGAACTTGAGGGAAGCCTATATATAAACGCCCAATATTTTCCCTTTCTCGAGGATGTCTATACAGTTACCCACCAGAATCATGGATTTGTGCTCTCGCCTGTGCAGAGCCAAAGATTATAAGCTCTGTCTTTGTGGGGTTGATTCACATCCAGTTCCTGCACATCCACTCTTTAATTGAGTCGTAGATGGAGTTGAGCCAATCTGAGACACTTTTGTGATCTCCACATCAATCACGAGCGGGGTGTCATCAGCATAATTGGCGAAATACATATCCAGGCTGGATAATAAGTCACAGAACAGTTTCATATAGATGTTGAAGAGATCAGGTGATAAGCATGCACCCTGTGGGACGCCATATAGTATTTTATCTGAGTCAGAGAATGCTACGCCCCAGCATATTGGTGATTCCCTGTTGCTCAAGAAGGAGTGAATCCAGTCTTTGGCCTCTTTAGAGCGGTTCCCAGTCATGATCAATGCATCCAATAAGCGATCATGATCAAGCAAATCAAATGTGTCTTACAAGTACAAGAAGACCAACTTTGCCTTTTTCCAAATAGTCGAGCATATGCAACTGCAGGTCTAATAGGGCACTTTCCGTGCCATGATGAAGATAAAAACCTGATTGAAGATAAAAACCTGATTGCATAGGGTGTGGGATATCCAGTTTTTCCAAGTGTTGTTGGAATTGGACAGATGCCACTTTGTCAACTAAATTCTGGAGAAAACGTGAGTTTGTAATAGGACGTAGATTGTTTGGGTCCTTTGGGTTAAGGTCATTTTTTTAAGAGAGGTGTGATTGCCACCTGTTTGATTGAGTCTGAGACCAAACCGTAGAAAAAAGAGGCATTCACAAAGTGAACCAAGAAAGGAGCAAACATTTTAGGGTTGCTTAGCATGAGATTAGAGGGCAGAATTTCTCCATGACAGTGGGTTGGGTGTATCGTTCTAAGGAAGGCGCACATATCAGCACTTGTTATTGGTTGGAAGTGAAAGGAGTCCCCAATTTCTTAGACATCCACAACCTTTGATACCCCCTACAAGCAGGCCTCCACTCCTGTCACTCCACAGAAACAACTCTTGTAAATGTCTCCAACTTGATCTCCTCTGCTAAGCACTCCAACCTATCCTATATCCTAATTCTCCAGGACCTGTCCGCTGCCTTTGATGTGGTCAATCACTCTGATCTCCCTAATGCTGTCTTTCTTCTAGTCTTCTTGGAATTCACCCTCAAGCCCTTGCCTGGATTCAATCCTACCTGACACATCCCAAATTCTCTGTCTCCTGGAGAAACACCACCTCTCACTAACTCCTCTAACTGTTTGTGTTCCACATGGCTCTTTCTTGGGTCCTCTCCTCTTTACACTCTTCGCGGACAGCACTTAAATCTTAAACTGTGAGAAAGTTATGCCAGCACCCTCTTTGGTCTCCCCAACTATGCTTTCTGTCCTCTCGACAAAATCATTAACTTCGCTACCAGGACTCTTTGAATTCCCTCACGTCACATTTACATCCTCGTACGTCACTAGGCTGGATGGCTGACGATGTAAAATAGCACCAAATTTGATTTTTTTCTACTGGTTCACAAATCTATTCACGGAAAGAGATCCATCATACCTATCCTCATCTATCCAACTGTACAAGCCTTCTCGTAATTTCTGCTCTTCCACCCTGACTCGCCCTCTCTGTGCTTCCTCTTGCTTCCGTTCTTTCTCTCTTCTTGTTCCACCTTCATGGAATTTTCTACATCTGAGAAACTGGCCACAATGATTTGTTCAAAGCCAAACTAAAAGCTGACCTCCTCGTCTCTGAGTTTCTCTCTTAACCTACCTTTCATCTGCCTTCTAGCTAACATTTTTCCCTTGCCTCTATCCTGTCCCTTGCTTTCTACTGCTTCTGCTCTAGCACGTCACCCATTACAGTCACACCCCTAACACAGCTCGCCTACCAGCACTTAAAATGTCTAATGCTGGTTGCCCTTAATCTATGCATGTCCACCCATGTATTGACCCCTTTGACTGTTACATTTATTCCCTCACACAATCTGGTCAGAATGTCCCTCAAACTCACCCCATTGTTAAAAAGCTCACTGCTTCCCATCAAGTCTGATTTTTTATCTTGTGTACGTTCTTTTGTGATCAAAAGAGCATTGTTCCTCCCTGCATGAGTAAATAAATACATCTTAGATCACAAAAACCCAGTATATGCTGAATGGCGATCCCAGTATAGTCCCAATTTGACAATCCTGAGAAAATCCCAGTTTGATCCCTACAGTATACCTGTACTGGGCAGTATGCCAGGTTATGCACCGAGTGTTACATTCCATGAAGGTTTCATGTGTATTACCAATCTCAGAGTGTACCTGTTTTGTAAAACACTGTATACACAATTCCAATGAACATCTGGTACTCACAGGCCTAGTAAATTCCCAGTTTGCAAAATGCAAGTATAGCCCATTGTACTCAACCACTGTATTTTTAGTTTTGGAATACTGGTACATTCTCATGTGGACAATCCCAGTAGACTCCCAGTTTGCCCACAGAGTATAGTCACAGTGTGGGCAGTTCCATGTTATGCATGTCAGCATGATCCCAGTATGTTCTGAGCTTTTACAATGCCACTATAGTCCCAGTTTGACATCCCAGTATATTCCCAGTGTGATTAACCCAGTTTTCCTAGTTTGAAAATTCCAGAAAACACCCAGTTTGACAACACAAGTGTATTCCCAGTTCACACATTCCCTGTAGAATCTCAGTGCACTCCCAGAATGCTACAGTTTGATCATTTTAGCATATTACCAGTTGCATAAACTCAGGGCACTCCCAGTTTAAAAGCGCTAGCAAACGCCCAGTTTGATAGCGCTATATATTCTGTGTTTTCACCAATCACAGTACAGTCCTAGCCTGCACAGTCACAGGATATGTCCAGTTTGTACAGTTCCAGTATAGTCACTTTTTTGTGGTTTGTACACTCCCAGTCTACTGTGACGCATTTGTCTCATAATCACAGTTAGCTAATTCTCCGTATATTTGCAGATTTAGGAATCACAGCACAGTCCCAGATTGCAAATACCAGCATACTTCCAGTCTGATAGTTCCAGTGTTTACAATCTGAACATATTCTCAGTATGCTTTAACATCCCAGTATATTGCCAGTGTAGTCAGCCAGCCCCAGTATATTTCCAGTTGAACATCCAAGTCCACTCCCACATTTCAAATTCAGACTCTGGTTCAAGTAGACATCCAATGTAACAATTCCATCCTATGCCCTGTTTTCAAAGTCGCAGTACGCTACTACTTGGCAAGGTCCAGGTCTTCCACAGGCTATACAGTCACAGTATATTTCTAGTTTCACAAACCCAGGATACTCTGGTTTGTGCTAGCGTATTCCCAGGTTGCACAGTCTCAATATATACCCATTTTGCACAATTCCAGTATATTCCCTGTTTAACATCTAGTTTTTAGTATTTCAGTATACTCCAAGGGGAGCTGTTACAAATTTAAAGTAGACTCCGTGTATAGAAAACGAATTGCAGTTTGGTTCACGCCTGGACACGGCTAGCATGCAACCACTGTAATGGCCATAGCAACAACTCCGTTTGTAAAATGTCAGTATACTCCCAGTTAGCAGTATCTCATTATACAGCAGGAGTCTGCAACCTATGTCTCTCTAGATGTTTTGGACTACAACTCCCATGACCGCTCACCATTCACTGTGCTGGCTGGGTCTGATGGGAGCTGTAGTGTTAAAACATCTGGAGAATGAAAGGTTGCAGACCACTAATATACAGAATGACCGATTTTACAATATCATTCTTTCAATTTTTGCTCATTATTACAGTGTACACACTTCCAGCATACTCGTAGTTTAATTCAGTAAACTCACAAAGGACGCTTACTCAGTTCCAGTAGACATCTAGTTAGCAAAATCTCAATTCATGCCCATTTATACACTTCCAGAAGTATATTCCCATTTCATTGCACTTCTGTATAGTCACATTTTGACAATAGCAGTCTACTCTAAGTTTGCCCAAATCTTGGATACTCTCAGTTTGCAGAATCCCAGTATGGTACCAGTTTGGCAAGCCCAGTGTCAGAAATCTCAGACGTACCCATAGGGCAAAGGCACCAATGGAAGACCTGCAAGAGTTGACCCCGCTTGAGTCCTCAGCACGATCCATGTCATCTTCCTCATCCATCACAGCTGCACCAATGGCCCACCAATATAATTCTGCTCCCACACCTTTACCTCGCCTTGCAGCATCAGGATCCCGACACTCGGAGTGTTCCGCGCGCTCTGCACCATGAGACTTTCTCCTAAGAATCCCGTTAGATGATAGTCAATCCTAAGAACCTCTGTTCTACAGATCTCCATTCTACAAGACTCAACCCGGTCATCTAAATGCACGTTCCAGATCACCTCCTGACTGAGTCCTTTTCCATAACTTCCTTCAACTCTCGCAGCCCAGTCACCTTGGTAAGCCTGGGAGCTCTAGGAGTCTGAGCAAAGGATCAGACATGATGGGAAAAAACTATTGGTCAAGTTTATGTTTATGTTTATTGAATTTATATAGCGCTTTACGCCAAAGCGCTTTACAGATTAACAACAAGATACAACATTTTGAGAAGCTTATTACAAACGTGAAATAAACCAGAAGTACAGTATATGGAACAATTTACTCAAGGGGAGGGGAGGAGGAGGGAGAGGGGGGAGGGGGAAGGTAGAGGGTATGAGAATCAGGGTCGATGCTAGTAGGGTGGGAGAAGGGGGAGCAGGAAGGGGGAGAGTCCCAGGTGGCCTCTTGCCCTCTAGGTGGCAGTGTCCAGTGAGGTCAGTGGGAGGAGGGGGAGGTGAGTGGAGGGGGGTAGGGGTTTGGGGAGGGAGAGGGGGGTAAGGAGAGGGTCAGGGAGGGGAGTGGAGAAGAAGGGATTTCAGGGAGGAGCGGAAGGATGAGTAGGTGGAGGAGGAGCGGATGGAGAGATGTAGAGAATTCCAGTGGAGGGGGGCCAGGAGTTGGAAGGAGCGGAAGCGCGAGGTGGCGCAAGGGGCAGGGGGTACTGTGAGAAGGTAGAGATCAGCGGACCGGAGAGAACGGGAGGGATGGTAAAATGAGAGGAGGGAAGAGAGATAGGGGGAGGCGAGGTCATGGAGAGACTTGTAGACAAGACAGAGGAATTGAAATTTCAGTTGTGAGAGGAAGGGAAGCCGGCACGCATCTGGTCTAAAAGTGTCTTTATATGTAATCTTGTCAGGGTATAATATAAGGGTGTCTGGAGATCCGCTTTACATTCACTTAGAGATGTAAGCGCTATAATAGGTTTACCTTCCTGTCCATAGGAATTCAGTCTGGAAATCAATTCTGGGCTCATATCAGTGTGGATCGCAATCTGATCTAGGCCATTATTATTTGCAGGTTTAGGCAAATCGGACCAGTGTCGTTTCAGAGATACCTGCATCTTATGATCCTGCAGTGCTGCTTGTGGGGATTTTGGTTACCTGATCTGGTGACGCATCTAGCATGATACATCCGCCCTCAGAAGAAAGATTTACCCACACGTCGATTCCATGAAATTGCCAGAATACGCTTATTGGGGTACAAAGTCAAGTCAAGGTCATATGATTGTCATATATGTAGCAGTGGGGTAGCATGATAGTTGTCTTTTAATACATCGACTATGGTTTGCCAAGCACAACGTATACTCAAAGTTTGACATATGGCACCTGGGGATCTAACCCTTGCCGCGTGTGACTGGTGTATCTAGTGCAACGTGGTCAGTGCAAGCTTTCACCACTGATGCACGCAGGAAGTTTATCACCATCGCTGAACCAGTATGTTACAAAGTTTGCCTGTAACCCCAGTTAGTATCCCCAAAAGTTCGGTATTCCATTGCCGCTTGGGAATGTTGTCTGTTTTGGAATTCCCACAATGCCACTAGATTTGACCCCAAACCAGATCTTTGAGACTAGTCCCTTCATATCAGCGAAACCCTTATTGCTAAGAGATATTGGCATGTCCCAAAAAACATAGTAGTTTAGGTGAGACTATCATCTTTGCCACTGCCGCCTGACCAGCTAATGACATCAGCAATGTGATAAATGTTTGTGTGCAGCCTTCCATATATTTAATCAAAGCAGAATAGTATAACTCAAATGATGTCTTAGCACCTGGCATAAGTTTAATTCCCAGATCATTAACCATTTCCAGGCACCAGTTAAGATTTCAAAGGGAGGATTTCGGATTTAGTCCAATTTATAGAGAATCGGACAAGGATCGAAATTGAGCAATTTCTAACATTAGTGGGTCAAGATGTATCCCAGGATCCACCATATGAAGGACCCCCTGACTTACATTATGTTTTTCTTAAAGAAAATGTCCAGCAAATGTGTACCTATATCATCGACATTCTAAAATGCTGGCGAGGCAAACGATAGGTCAAAACAGCGCAACAACATTAAGATTGCATGGCAGAACACCAATCTGATATAAGCGCACTCAATTCAAAATCCAGTGTTGCACTGGAAGGAAATAAGGTTCATTCTAGAAGGAGAGACCACAAGACCCTACTCTGCAAACCAGAGGGTTTCTGGATTTATTTCTTCAATTTGTTCCCTCCTCTGTCTTGGATGACAGAGCACATTGGGGAAGACTGTCATAAGGTGACGTATGCACAAACAAAAGGGAGGTAACAAGGAACTTAAGGCGAGTAAGAAGGACAACAGAACCCCCACAGGAAACAAAAGAAAGGAGGTGAGAAGTGCCAGGAAAAGCGCCAGCACATGTAGGAAGGCTAATGAAACATTCTGTGGTTGGA
The DNA here is from genome assembly GCF_040938575.1 of Ambystoma mexicanum. Taxonomy (NCBI): domain Eukaryota; kingdom Metazoa; phylum Chordata; class Amphibia; order Caudata; family Ambystomatidae; genus Ambystoma; species Ambystoma mexicanum. Next base: position 1,130,159,228 of record NC_090928.1, read on the forward strand.
GTGCCATCCAGAGGCTGGATCAAGACTCCACTGGATGAACTGAGCAACGAATTTGCCACCGCAATAGAGGACCCAGTCCCAACCCCAAAAGGGGTCAAATAATGAGTGGGAGAGATGGTTACATGGTTACATGAGAGGGATCTCAAGTGAGAGAGTGTCAAGGACCACCAGTTTAAGTGCAGGACTCTTTATGCACTGTGCATTGGCAACGCACTTGTAAGGGAGCAAGGCATGGAAGCTATGGGCCAATGACAAGTACTTTATGCTTCATCAGTCTTGTAATTGACAGCATACTCCCTATAAGATTGTGAATTATTTCATTAGGTAGTCCAGGGGGTATGCTGTCTGTAGCCAGACCTAAAAAGGAAGTATTTCCGCTTATCGCTGCCTTGCACCTTCTCCTGCTCCAACCAGAAAGTCACGATGCAATGGATCAATCAAAGAGGCAAAGAAAGAGGACAACCAAGATGCAGAGAGGATGAGTACGTGTAAGGTACAGATGCAATAGGTGCTCTAAATTAAAACTATGTACAAATGGCTTATGTACACTACGCCAGCATCACTATCCACATGGCAGATACCGCATTTCCCATAAATAAAATGAAAAGTATCGATCAATGTAAACTTTACACTGCAGTGGTAAACACACCACTAGGTTATTTGACATTAAGAGCACCACAGGCAGTCACAGAACCCACTGAGCATTGATGCAGTTCATGTCCCTCACATTCTAAAGGTCACACGGCTGAACTGCGCATGTCAGGAAAGGTCATTCCTACCTTTCGCAGCAGGAAGCAGATCCTCTCAATGTTTCTCAAGCGCTCCCGCTGTGAAGGGGTCAAAGAAAAGGGGGGGCATTAGATCAGACCAGAGGCCTCGGAGTAACACACAAAGTCAATTAATAGGTCAATTTTCAAAGCTGGAAAAAAATGTGATTAAGAGATTTGAAATACATGAATATATTGAATGCCAGGTGCTAGAAATGACCCCGCCCCCGCCCCCACTTAGATGTTTCTACGCAATTACAAACACTTTATAAATGGTTAGTGTAACCTTTACAATAGTGAAACACACACACCTTGTATAAAGATTTGTATACAATATATAACAAAAACATCACAGATTGATCAAATACTCAAGCATCATTAACTACGGCAAAACATTTTGAGAGATTTTTGTTAAAATTCAAACATTACATTTCATCCAAATTGGTATGCTTCCGACTTTTAAAAAAACCTAAAACAGCCAAACACAATGGAACAAAACGACCACTCTGGCCCGATTCCCGGAAGAGTTCACAGTCAATAAATGACATTACCCCCCTGAAATAAATGTCTAAAATTGTTACATTACAATGAACCAATAAGTGTTTAGCGTTTTCCAAACTGCTTTGTTACCACAGAAATGACAATAGGCATTTGCCTGAGTTATTTGTCGATATTTTATCAATATTTCTTTTGTAAGCAACAAGTTTCACCTGAAGCCAGTAAAGTTCTCCCAGGAGTTACGATCAGGGAAGATAGCGAGATACGGTCGAAGATCGCTGCACTTATGTTTGTATTTGTATTTATTGTGTTTATATAGCGCTTTAATCCAAAGTGCTTTACATTATAACAGCAACATACATAGTAATTTATAAGACATCACAGCGCTCATCACTGAAAATTCCAAGCCACTAGCACAAACCATCATCCTCGGCGACTTCAATCTGGGGTATGACGACCCCAAGGACGCACCAGCCGCATCCTTAGCAAACGCCCTCACTGAGCATGGTTTCGCACAACTTAGTATCTCACCGACCCACCAGAAAGGCAGAATTCTCGACTGGGTAGCAACTCTCAACTGCAACACCACCTGCAAGGCCCCCCAACCACTTACATGGACAGATCACTACCTTATCCCACTCGAAATTCACACCAACCGGGCCACGCCTAAGAAACGCCCCCTGGCTCTAGCCTGCCCAACCAGAAACAAGCGTAACATTACCCCCGAAGCCTTACTACCTCTGGTCCTACCCACCCTTAACGCTCTACCGGACAAGGCTGACCTTAACCTACTAGTTGACACCTTCAACAATTCCATGGCTACCGCCATTGATACCATTGCCCCTTTGAAACTACGCAAAAGCAAACCAATAAACCACCTGAACTCGTGGTACACTCCCGAACTCAAACTACTCAGGAAAAAGAAAGCTAAACTAGAGCTACTATAGAAAACCAACCCATCACCTGAAAACAAATCCAATCTCAAAAACATCTCCACGCTATACAAAAGCGAGATAATTCGTACCAAAAAAGATGCCTATAACGTCAGGATTGACCAGGCAGGCTCCTCCACCAAAGAACTATTTAAAATTCTAAAGGAGCTAGAAAACCCCAATCCCCCTCCAGACAACTGCTCAAAAGATAAGCCCTGGTGCACCAGCATCCAGAATGCCCTCAACAATAAAATCACAGGGCTCCAGACCAAAATTGAGAACAAACGTCAACAACTCCTCAGCAACAAAACAACCAACCCCAGTTTAAGCCCACCGACACCCAACAAAGCCAACATAGACTTCACCTTTAAGAAAGTGAGTAGCCTAGAAGTCCAAAAAATCATTACTTCCCTAAAACCTTCTAATTGCAAAGGGGACAGTTGCCCTGCCCAAATAATAAAAGACGCGGCCAGAGACCTCTCCCCTTTTATCACCAAGCTAATCAACCTCTCATTCGATAACAATTCTGTCCCCAACAACCTAAAACAATCCTGGGTACTCCCTCTCCTAAAAAAACAATCCCTAGACCCAGCCATACCAACTAATTATAGACCAATCACCACTGTCCCTTTTCTGCTAAAAATCTTGGACAGAGTCGCCTACATCCAGATTCAGGAGTACCTGGAATCTAACCAACTGCTAGGTATGCGTCAATCTGGCTTCAGACCTCAACATGGTACTGAAACCGCTCTGGTTAACCTCAAAAGTCAGATTGATGAAATCAAAGACAAAGGCAATGCAGCAATCCTACTTCTTTTAGATCTCTCAACGGCCTTTGATTTAGTCGACCACGAAATACTATGCAACCACCTATCTATCGCAGCCCACTTCTCCTCCTCTGCCTCTGCATGGATACAATCCTTCCTAGCAAATAGAACCATGCGAGTTTTCTCCACCACAGCTGCTGCGGACCCGATCCCCATCACCTGCGGAGTCCCACAAGGCTCCTGTGTCTCCCCCACCCTGTATAATATATTTACGAAGCCTCTATTTGACATATTGGACCGTCTGGGTGTCACCTACACCAACTATGCAGATGACACCCAGATTCTCCTCACCATCTCAGGCAACTACAATGCGGACGTCATCCGGATCAACGAAATCTTCTCCATCATTCAGGCATGGATGGCCACCCACGGCCTCTGCCTGAATGATGAGAAGACAGAGCTTCTATTGGTCGGCTCTCCCAATAACCTGTCCAAACTCAGTCCCAGCTACAAGAACATTATCATAGACGGTAACACCATCCCTATTGCTAAAAGTGTGAAAACCTTAGGCTTCCACCTTGATGCCAACACCAACCTTGTCAAACAAATCAACTCAACTGCCTCGGCCACTGCCTATACGGGTAAGCTAATCAGGGCTAGCAGACCCTTCCTATCCCCCGACAGCTGCCTCACTCTGGCCAGAGCTCTCATCCAATCCAAACTAGACTACTGCAACAGCTTGTACCTAGGAGCCAACCAAGCCGTAACTAACAAACTACAGGTTCTCCAAAACAATGCTCTACGCGCAGCACTCAACATCCCAAGGCGTGAGCACATCTCCACAACCAGGAAAGCGTGCAAATGGCTCTCCATACAGCAAAAAATTGACCTCAAAACTATCTGCCTCACTTACAAGGCATTAAACAATCTAGCCCCACCGTACATCTCCAACAAATTCACCTTAAAACCTACATCTAGCACCACTAGATCGTCCAACTCCTTATGCCTGCTAGTGCCCAGATTTGCCTTAAAAAGAGCAGGAGGCACGAGCTTCACTGTGCTAGCCTCCCAACTCTGGAACACCATACCACTCATAATTAAAACCAATGAACCCTTCCCGATCTTTAGGAAACTTGTTATTGGCTGGTTACTGAACAATGAGTAGCATTTACCCCCACCTCTAATAAGCTAACAGCCGCAACCATACTTGTATTATATGTAAATTGTTGTATGTAAACTCTTGCTTTGTAAATTATTGTACTTTGTAAATGTAATGTATATGTTATGCCTGTAACCGCCTTTTTAAGCGCCCTTCTACCCACGGGTCCGGAGCGCTCTACAAATAAATAAAACAAACAAACAAACAAGAAGCAATTTACAAAACATGAATCAAACCAATAAAACAGTAAGTAGAGCAATTAATCTGTGAGGGAAGAGGGAAGGAGGGGTTGAGGAAGGGAAAGGAGAAGGGAAACAGCAGGGTATTAGGGTGCAGATGCAAGGAGGTAGGGGGAAAGGGGCAGGCAGGGAGAGGTGCATAGGGGGAGATGTGAGGGAAGGAGAGAGAAATGAATGGAGGTAAAGGTATCAGGTTGGGGAATGGTGAAGGAGAGATTTCAGGAAAGCATGGAAGGAGGAAAGGGTAGGTATGGAGCAGATAGAGAGAGGTAGGGAGTTCCAGTGTAAGGGGGCTAGCTGAAAGGAGTGGAAATGTGAGGAGGGACATGGGGAAGTGGGGACGGTGAGAAGGAAGAGATCAGCAGAACGAAGGGAGCGGGAAGGGGTGTAGAAAGTGAGGAGAGAGGAGAGATAAGGGGGAGCAAGATCATATGTTCGTGCTTCAGGTGATTCAAAGACACATAGATATGAAATTTGGCAATAGTATTACACCCGTCCTGTTTGTATAAGGCATATTTTACCCCCACCGGATTTGATATGAGGTCTTTATGGTCTTTCCCACACTCTAAAAGGACAGACTCCCTCTGCATAGATGGAATTAAAAACAGGTGATATAATGCTTTGGTACAATGCTAAAAGACGCCAATTCACTCTCACTTGCATCAACCTGAGTCCCAATTCATATCGGATTGCAGACAGTGGCACCGCATTTGGAAATCTCAGGGCTTTACTCCAAATCATGGATACCAATTTATTTAAAGAAAATTCTACTGCCCACGATTTAAGTAGTTCCACGCAGAATACCATTTTTGGGACTGCTTTACCTTTGGAAATATCGCAGTAGAGGCAACAGTGAGAATCTACCACATTTGATTGCCGATGTATTTGATTTGAGAGACAAAATGCCCATAATCTTCATTTTCTGTCGATGGCATTATAAGGGATAACCTAAATAAGTGAAACCATCAACTGATCCCTTATTATTTAAAAACCATTTAAAATAAACCTTCCTGCGTTTTTTCGAGATTTGGAGCACCTTAGTCTTTGCAGGATTTATTTCCAAGAAATTTGCGCTAGCGATTCCTTGTAATACAGACAAGAGTCGCTGTAAACCAATAGGGGTACAATCAAAAAGTAAACAATCATTGGCATATGCTAAACAAAACAAAAACGAATATTGCCAATTTTAGGTGGAACAAGAGAAAACGAGACCCACATATTCACCTACGAGACAAGGAACCATTATAAATCCCTGTATCAACCCTGATGTGGCTTCAATTCTGTGGGAGATCCGGCCCTCTCAATTCAAGTAAACCTGAAGGACAGGATTGTTGTGCAGGTCGATTATAATTCTGAGGAGCCCATCAGGAATGCCCCACTTAGTGTTAGTCCGCAGAAGAGATTGATTAGCCTTATCAAATGCTGCAGACAGAGCCATAGAGGCCACAAACAGTGATGAGCAAGAGCCAAACCAAGAGAGTTCCTGCAGATGTTTCACTATAAAACCTTTAATGGAGGTACCGTGACCTTTTCTGAACCCGGTCTGGCACTGGCTCAATTGGCCAATACTAGTAGCCCATTCCTCAAGGTGGAACAACAGGACGGATACAAAGCCACTCACTTAGTGCCAAAATGCCTTTAAGGACGTCTTTTGTGGTTCAATCAATCACAGATTTTTATTTTGGATTTCTCCATTAACAATAAAAACACATAGGGCCTCATTATGAGTGTGGCGGAAAGGCAACAACGGCACCGGTAGTGCTACCAGCGCCATTGTTACCTCTCCACCACACTATGAGTTCTGCTCGCCGGTGCCGGACTGCACGCCTAGTCTGACCAGGCGTGCATACGGACACCCGCGAGCAGAACTCATGATTGCACAAGCACCGTTATAAACGGTGCCGGTGCAACCATGCTCCCGACCCTCATTCTGCCCTGTAGGGCAGAATGGGGACCAGGAGGCCGGCCATTCCGGCACCCGCAAATGGGCAATTACCGGGTCCGCCAAACTCGGCATGACCCGGTTACTTCCCATTTGCGGGTGCCAGAAAGAAAACAACTCCGGCGGCAGCCACAGTTATAGTGAGGGCCATACACAATAACTCCGCTGGCAAATATGAAGCAATCACGCAAGCCAGGAACCAGCAGTATTACAAACTAGCTGAAAGCTTTAATAAAAAAAAGCTTGCTACTTAAACCAACTTTGCAGAGTTGTACCAGAAGTTTATACTCCATGAGATACGACCATAGAGACTCACAGGAAGACTCGTACAAGACGGGTTCCCTTCCAACATCCATCCAGGGAAGCAGCGCCCTACTAAAAAGCAGCGCTCCCTACACCTCTTACTATTGTAAACATTTGCAGTGTGGTTATAGTCATTTATAACAAGAAGGAAACCCATTGAGGGTGGCAACTTCTGGCCAAACCAAGTTTCTCCATAAGGAATCGATATTATACAAATGTGTTTAATGTGATACTGTTCGTCTCTTTGAAGCAATACCCCTGAAGAATTTCCCTGCACAAGATTCATAGATTTAGGGAAAGAAACATGTCGGGACAATGATATTGTGTGACCGAGACACGGCTAAAATAGAGCAGTGATAGACTGTACTTATTCAAAAAATTTACTGAGCAATCCTAACTTACATAAGGATTAAGTACTAGGTAGCTGATTGTTACACGTATAGAGCTTTACTAGTAACAGTGATTGCTTTTCTTGGAATTGATTGTAGATTTCGTAATGTGATTTTATGCAAATGTATTTTATTGTCTATTTGTCTATGTATTGATGAATTAGGTTAGTGATAAGATTGAGGTGGAGGTTGTTTGTACTGAACCCGGTGTTAATAGTTTTTATGTAATTTATCACTTGTTTTATCCTTTTCTTTTTTCTAATTTGTGTCAACATTTGGTGCGTTGTTTACGTTGGCAATGTATGTGAGATAACATTTTTCTACAAAACTTTTAAAAAAGGATTACATTGCAGCCCTATTTAGGTTGTATATGTTTTTTTAAAGAATAGAATGAAATATGGTACAATTAAAATAAATATATATATTTTTTTCAATTTTCTATGGTCCAGAACTGTGTTTTGGTTTGAACTGTGAAGTTGCACACCCTCGAGGGGTCACTGTGAGCATTTACCTCACGAGTAGGGGGAGAAAGTGAGGCGCAGGATATCTTTTGTAAAAAAATTCCAGCGCGTGTAGGGCACGGTCCTGGCCTCAACCTAAAAAAACCCTAGTCCCCTTCCAGTTGTTAGGTACATACACAATAACAACCATAAATGAAACAATAAAACCAATTTAAAATCTTCACTCTCCACACCACGTGGTTACAATTAAAACAGATGTTATGTCTCAGATCAAATATCGATTAGACGCTCATGACCTCTCTTGTCCTATACCGTGCATGCATAATATACAATCTCAATTTTGCAGCTCTGCTTATAAACTCTGCTAGATTATATCAAAATTGAGCACCGTCGAAGATAAATACAGCAGACACAACTCCCTTGAAAGACCTGATATGATGACCTTGGAAGCATGGTTTTAAACAGTCCTTCCTCTCCTTGTGTTACTGCGGTGAAATCAGGAGAAAGTGAGCCAGATCCTCGTTCACCTCCATGTGGTAATGGCATTTTTGTGGCACCTTCAGCCAGCTCGTCCTTTTAAGTAAGTAGGGGAAGTACATTCAATCAGGCCGGAATGAGCAACTTCCTACTTGCTGGTGAGCTTAGCTTAACAATGGGGCTGGGCACGCCTTGAAATTCTTCTGATCTGCGTACATTGCCAGAGAGCATAGAGATTTCGTTTTTACTACATCAGACTCCAGGGACTTTTTCCTATTCCAAGATTGGATGTTTACTTTAGTCTCCATTTGCTGTTATGAAGCCATGCCAAAGACTGCACCCAAACATGTACCACTTGTATTTGCCAATGGTCTCGGATGCCTCCATCTCTGCATGCCCATTTTAAGCACTTTTGGGGCCTGGGCATGGACAGCTTTGGGGCCCCCTCCACCAAACCAAAGGAATTAAGTGATCAAGAATATCTGCCCCCCATTCCCACAATCACAACCCATAGGTTGATATGCTGCCTCACAGCATTAAAAATAAGGATGTTTAATCCCTTAAGGTCCCCTTACCCTCTTCATCCTTTCTCTAATCAGAATGATAAACAAGTAGCATTTGAAGGCCACATTATCAGCCGATGAAGTGGTTACTTCTGTTCTAGCATAGATACAGGAGACTTTTTATCAATAAAATCCAGGAAGGTAATGCTGGACTGTATGTAAAAGGTACATGTAACCCAGAATAGACACATTTGCTGCCTCACAGAACGCAAACGTGGTCAAGCATTGATAGAGGAGTCTAATTGGTAGGAAGGAGAAAGCTACACATAACGTAGCATGGATAGTGGATGCATATCAGAAGCTACCAGGAAGGTGTCTGTATCCAGACAGACTGATATTATAAGTGGAACACGGTTTTCAAATAGTGTTGCCATTAGAGATCAAAAGATTAAAGTGCCTGTGGTGTGCAATATATCATGCTCACTATTATAGTGGAAGCAACACTATAGCCGGTGAAACCACGAGTGAGGCTGTTTTGAAGATCATACCCTCAGATGGAAATCTCTCTAAAGGGCTGACAATTTTAAGAGGTTGAGGGACTGGTAATTTCGAGAGGCCAGGCAATACACAATTAAATTAGATGCCCAACATTACACACACTGGTTAAGGGGTAAATCTGGGATTTGTGCCAACTCTGCAAGTTCTGCATTTGAACACTTTCATTACCAGTTCTTACCATGAACTAAAATAATCTCATTTTATTAAACTGACTTGGAAAGTACACCAATCATATTACCAAACATGACCATTTTTAAAAACAAAACATTATCGAAGGGTGTGACACAGAATGATTATAGCTTCATTCTCCCCATCATTAAGAGAGGTACATAAGTACCAGCATACCAATCAGTGCGATTTAACAGATCTAATCTGGGTTGGTTTTTTTTGTATATTAAAGCTTTACATACTTTATTATTTATAAACATGCAGAAAAATCTTAGATTTTTACAATAATTGAAACTGTTTGTTGTGTCAAATGATCAGACTTTAAAATAGGCTTGCCCGAGTCCTGCACCCTCTGGACCGCTCCCTTCTGTCTACCACCCCTTCCACTCAAATGGTTTACATAGTAATGGGCTAATCGATGCTACCAGCATGTGAGGAGGCAAATTTCGCAGAATACAGTACATTAATGTACAAGATATTAGATGATTGACCAGGATCACTGTATTGTCTGCTAGCAAAGCCAGGATATAAACATGAATGCTTTGGTTCCACATTCGGATGTTTATTCTTCTCTTGGACTAACAGTTTATGCTTATCATTTGAAGGTGATTGCCTAGGTTTTACAACACCCCATTTGAATAAACCAATTTCTAGACCTTCACCATAAGAATGACATGTTCGTTTTTATAGCAACCCCTATCTGGTGCAGGTACATTGCTGATAATAGCACTTGTTTTGCTGCAAGACCAAGTACATATGCAGGCAGGTTTATAAACTTCAGATATAGGAAAGACTCAGCCAACCTTACAGGAATGTGCTATTCTAATCTTGCGTAGGAACACATATCTCTGCAATGAGTGCTTAACACACCAAGCTAACTTCCGAACCATTGTGGCACTCAATTTACCAATATGCATTTCCAATTTGGCTATTGCACATAATCAACATAGTTCCCATAGGAAGGAAGGAATGCTACAGGAGTTGTGCCACAATGAACACACAATCTATACATACCACAATGAACACAGAAAGCGTAACATGATGAATTGATCGAGGCAGAATGTACTTGCCAGAACAGACAGGTAATAGGTTTAGAGCCTCAGCACCATGCAATACAATATCCCGATGTGTGCTATTTAAGTCTGGTGAACAAACGAATCTTACTTCTTTACATCCAGCAGCCTTGTGGGGGCTCCCTCCAAGGTGTGGGCCCAGGGCAAGTGCCCCTTTTGCCCTCCCATAAACACGTCTCTGCATCTCCGAGAGCCCAATGGCCACATTGGGGTTGTCAGCATGACCTAGTATGAGTTTTGCAAAATAAGATAAAAGTATGGACTGCGCTAGTAATTCCACACTCTGGGGCCCCAGCTGATTCTTCAGTGCACTACCTGGTCTAGCGGGTGGGAGGTCCGGTAATTGGCCAGGAACCTGTCTGTGCTACCTCCAGGGTTTGCGGTCCTGATGTCACTAAACCTCACTTCTATACAGCATTAGTGAAGATACTTTCAGCTTAACCTGAGGGCCGCCCTTTCAGCCTGGTGTTATATATGTGCGGCCAATCAGCCATTCGTAGAGAACTTTAAGACTAAATACCGATAGGAGTCTAGTACCTCTATTGGTTGCAAAAAATCATAATTTTGGTTTTATTTTTGTTTAGTTTTAGATTGTTCTTTTCTTGGAAGTTGTTGGCATATGATAGTCCCTGCTTGCGGCTAACTGCAGTTAGAGCCAAAATCACTGCGTTGTCTGCATACAGTAGGGCTGTACTAAACATTCCGTAACCTGGGGAGGCGAAGCTTATTATCGGGCCTTTTCGGATCGAAGTCTGACATGAACAGGATCAACAACATTGGGGCAAGCAGACAGCCCTGCTTTAGGCCTTTGTTGGTTTCAAAATAAAGGGTAATGTGCCCTGCACCTGTGTACATTACTGCAGCCTTGGTTTCCCTATGTCAAATTTAATCATTGTCAGCAGCATCCCCGCCGGCATCAAGCTTGTGCCATAGTGTGTCCTGTCTATGGAATCAAAGGCCTTCTCCAGATCAAGGAATGCGGCGTACACAGTGCCCCCCAACCCTGCAATATTTATCAATAATTATGCTAGTGTGAAGCAGTGATCATTAGTAGAGAAGCCATGTCTGAAACCAGCATGTTATTCTCGGTGACCCAGTCCTCCAACTGCATTAAGATACATTTGGCGTACATTTATGAGGATATGCCCAGTAAGGAGATGGGTCTACAACAGTGGGGATCTTAAGGGACACCCTTTTTGAATATTGGTACAATTATGCCAGTTCCCCAGTGCACCGGGACCATGGCACCCTTTCTGATTGCGTCAAATAATTTACCCAGGATGGGAGCCCACCAGATGGAGAATCCAACAAAGATATCCAATGTCAACACATCCGGGCGTGCCGCTTTCCTGCGCTTCAGTTGATCAATGGCTTTGATGATCTCTGGCTGCAAGAAGATTATTTTACTGGAGAAGCTGTTATCTATAGACTGACCCATTTCCTGGAGCTCATCACAAAAAAATGCCCTCTGAGTGTGGCACGCAAGTATACTTAGTGATCATTACTCCTGGGAGTTCCCCTCTTTTCTTCCAGCTATTGGCTAACTGTTTCCAAAATGATGTATGAACGATATTGGACACCGATAGAGAAAAGAGATTGCACCGTTTCTTATGTGTTCCTTCTTCTTATTTCATATAAACCTTTTATATTCTGTTTTCTGGTTGTATATTTGGCCAGCTGAAAGGATTCCTCCCCTAATTGCATTGTTCAAAATTCTCTTCTGTACCCTACAGTAGGCGTCATACCAAGGGCCATGAACATATATGTGAGGGAGGTATTCCTCGGGTGCCACTTGCGGACCTCACATATTTTGTCCCGTAGCCACTCCACCAGGCAGGCGAATTTTGCCACCAGCTCTGCTGGTTGGAGCTATTTATGGTGGAGTAGGTAACGCATATCTTCTATGTCTTCTGCGAGTAAGCATTCCTTTCCGCATGCAGACTATTTGGATAGCCAGTCTGCGGGGAATTCTCAGTATCCTCTGATGGTGTCAAGGGCCTGCATAGATCAATGAGTAATACTAATGGTGAATGATCACTCTCTGGTCCTTCATCCACATGAAAGCCTCTGACCTGGCTGAAAAAATAACAGTCGACAATCATATAATCTAGGATAGCGGAAAAGAACCTTTGTGCCCAATAGGCTGTCTCCCTCCACGATCAGGTGTCTTTTGTGATTCATAAATACTATCCCTTATCCCCACCCTTACTATATCAAGCAAATCATGTCATATAGCGCAAAGCTTGCACGAGAGCCAAACACGCGTTGACCCTATAATGTGGAATTTAATGAAGTGGACACCAATAACTTTCATGATACATTGAAAGTTTAAATGAAGCAAATATTCAGTTTGAGCTACTGATCATGTAGCATATTCACTAATACTCATAGGATTTGATCAGCAGAATATGTGCTTGTGTCTGACGAGGAGTGAATCCATTATCGTTCGCTCAGTGCTGTACAGCTCACCTAACACCGCCTCATGCGCATTGTTCCCAGGACTGACATCATTAGAGCGGGGCCCAGGTCCTCCCAAGCATCCTGTTCTCTTCAGACATATCTCCCCTCTCCATACCATAACAGAGACTATCATAGCCTTCCATAGTATTACCAAGCCTCGGGAGGATAGCTCAGGAGCAACATGCTCACCTTGGAAGCAAGACGCAGAGCAACACAGGTTCGACCCCGGGTCCGCGCTTAGAAACCTCTGGGTGTTAAGCGCGTTATAAATAACCTATCATATCATATCATAAGCCATGAAGTAACAATATTTCACACATTAATCACTTTTAGAATCAGGCAAGGTGGCCCTTTACCTAATACTGACATTAAATGTCACAAAACAAGATGCTGTAAATTCCTAGAAATCTACAGTGTATAATTAATGAACAATGAAAAGTGCACTCCTGGCTTCACAGAGTCAGCCATATATGAGACCAGTCCCTTCCTCTGTTCAGTGTCCTGTGAATCGCTGGGGGTAGTTCACCCAGTGCTGCTTGACAGAGAACATTTGGGGCCTGATTCACAGAAGTGTTTTATAATGGTGCAATCCCATAGGAAAATGATCTGGGAATTAGACCCTTAGACTTTTGGCAAGAGATAATTGAAGAGGTCAGATGAGCCGGGAGACTTGGGCAGGTCTTCAGTGCTTAAATCCCATCATTCAAACCTCTTAACCTTGAGCGCGCTTTCTTCCTGTGGCTCCTTGGCCTTGGGTGGTCTGGATCCTACTGACCCCTCCCCACATTAATAAAGATAAATGCACCCAATGGGAAAAATTAGACCACTTTTAGAGAGTATAGATACACAATGCCAAGGGGTGCTGAAACGGTTAATGAGAAAGTATTTGCCATTAAGTAGTGTGTCTGAAAATGTAGGCAGTCATATACATTTTCTTAAGTACTTCCTGGTGTCCTTACAAACCCTTTTTTCTATTTGTCCATCATTTTTATGGTACAGAAATGAAACTGAACAATTACAGATGAAAAACTAGGAAAATGCCTTCTGTTAAAGTTAAGCCGGTCAAGTGGTACAGCGAGTAGTGCGCTCGCTTTGACATCCGTGCAGAGCTTGGAATCCCGGCTTGGAATCATCCTTCCGAGGTCGATAAATGAGCACCACACACCATGGGTAATAATAAGCAGCGCTCAGATACCTGAGGGTTCGCAGCGCTATATAAATGCCAAATTAAATTATTATTAAATGCCAAATTATTATTATTATTATTATTATTATTATTATTATTACTATTATTATTATTATTATTATTAATGCCTTCTGTTACAGTTAATGTCTTCTGTTACAGTTTCCCAATAGGAAAGAAGTAGACCCTGAGGGTGGTGTGTCTTTCCTGCAAAGCCATGGCAGTGTGTGTCCCCACCACTCAGCACTTTCTTTGAGGGAAAGAAGAGTACAATGAGAGGGGAGGGTAGAGCGTGTTTGTGTGTCTGTGTGTGCGCGCTCCCTTGAGTAGGAAAAGAAGTGTGACGGTGCAGTGGTGAGGCAGTCAGACAGTAAGGCAGTGTGTGTGGGTTCCAGCCACCGAGGTATGCGCAGTGTAGGAGGGGGCGGTGAAGGGTGTGTAGGGTGGTGGGGTAGAAGTTTCTCACAGCAAGTGTCCGAACTGTGCAGTCAATAAACGTAGACACATGGCACTGTGCACACGCGTCACACGCCACTAGTGGAAGGGCAGAGCAGAGCCGCTCGCGACTCCATTTGCTCCAGCATCTTTCAAAATGTCTGCCCTGTTTTGCTGCAGCTTTTGGACCCACGAGTCAGAGATTTCCAACCTGAAACTATTGCAGACTCCCTGATGTTGTGTGCAAAGGTATATTCCAAAATGACTTACAGTCATCCTGGGGGTCCCAGCCTACAGAGATATACAACGTGCATAGTTTTTCCCCCTCTGCAGGCTACTTTCATATGAGCACACTGTAAAGAATTCCTTCACGCTTGTGCGCCATACCACAGCATTCACTTGACCTCACCGCCAGCAATGTGCCGCGATTAAAGGCTCATTGATTCCATCAAAAATTCATAAATTGACATTTTGAGACTTTTGATATCATGGCTCATGACTTTTGATATCACATCTCGTGTGTTTTTTTACAAGCATGCGCTCTGTCCCTCAGGTTTTTACTATTAACTTCATTCACATACATTCACCATCAAGTCCAAATGTATATTTTGCAATATGTCAGCGATGTTTGAACAAATGATGTATCACAATATTTAGATTTTGAGTCATGTGAATAAAGCTATGAATGGCAGAGAGAAAAAGAGCAAACTGAATTGTTCCTCGGGGATCAGAGTGAGAGGGAATAAAGAGAGGCAATTATCCCGCAGAATAGAGAGGACATCGGGTTCGAGGCAGGGGTGCGTTTTGGCTCTCTGCCTTGTTAATATTTATGTGTCAGATGTTGGGAAATATTTAAATGCTGTGTCATTTTTACCTCCTAAACTCAGTTTTCTTAAAGTCCTCTGGCTCGCATTTGACGTTTTAATTTTTGATAATACACGCATCGGGGTTCAGAGTCTTTTAGTGGCTTTTGCAAATGTCTCAAAAGAAAACGGTCTTATAATTAACCCAGGTAAAACTATAATTTTGGAATTTGACAAGCGGAAAAAGCGCAGTAAGTATAAATGGCACCCTCAAAATACTACTTTGACCGGTGCATCTAGTGTCATTTATTCAGGTTTTCCATTCACTGGGTTACCCCAGAAACAGACTGTGCTTTCTACCCTTGGTGAAAAGACATTGGCCCTCAATAGAAGGTTGGCGGAATGGGTTTACCGGCACCGGTAAAGGTGCCGGTGCCGGTAAACCCATTCCGCCCTACCACGAGGTCTCCTCGCGGGATCCGCAATGGGCGCCTGGAAAAACCAGGCGTCCATACCGGGTCCCGCGAGGACATCAGGGAGCTAACAACGTGCCCGTCATTAACAGACCTGTTGTTAGCTCCATCCCTATTCCAATTGAGCCCTGTGGGGGGCTCGAATGGGAATGGGGATGGACCAGGTCCGGGTTCCTCGGATGGGGAATTACCGTGTCCGCCAAGGTTGCGATGGCCCGGTAAGTCCTCATTCGAGGTACCCGGGCCCGGATTGCGGTAAGGAGGCAACCATGCCGCTAAAAGTGGCATGGTTACCTCAAACCTCCTGAAGAGGGCCATTGGCCTTTATTACAGGTTTGCCGGTCCAGAATCAACGGTGCCGGTAATTCCGTACCGGCACCGTTTACCAGACCGGCACATTCTGACCTGCATGGCGGAAACACCATCTCCGCAAAGTGACCCCCACAGTATCACTGTAACTGCAAACAGTGGGCCGATTTGCCAAAGCTTCCACAATTACCGGCACGGCGTAATACCCGGTACATTATGAGTACCACGTACATGGAAATACTGGCATAAAAATGGCGGTAACACCGTGAACACCATACCGGTAACACTGGCACTGCAGACTAGGCGTTAAACAGTGTCAGGTGAGCTGCAACTAGCCCCAGGTGTGCACAATTAGGCCAGCTGCACATCACAGGCCACTGGGACCCTACAAAAGGGCCACACCCACACCCATCCCACCTTCCAACACAACCATGCTGGCAATCGGCCTAGCAGCAATTGGGATAGGAAACCTGCAAGCAGCAGTGGAGTTAGAAGCAGCACTGAGGCAGAGAAGAAGAAGGCGTAGGCGCAAGAGGCAAATGACAAACCCGCTGGCCATCCCAAATATCAATGTACAGTAGGTACCACCCCGCAGACAGCCAGCAATCCCCCGCATCAGACCCTCACCCTGGAACCTGACCCCCAGTCAAATCCACACATTATACCGGCTTGACAGGGCCGCAATAATATCAATTGTCACCCTCATCAATGAAGACATCAGCAGCATAATCAACATCCGGACTGCCATCCCACCACTGCTGAAGGTAGTCTCTGTACTGCACTTTCTTGCCACTGGACCCTATCAGCACAATGTTGGGGAGCTGCATGGGCTGTCACTACCCTGTTATTCAAGGATACTCTTCTAGGTACTTGATGTGCTGCTGCGCCATGTGTCAGACCACATTGCCCTACCCCGAATCATTGCACAGGTCAATACCACCAAAGAGGGCTTCCATGCCCTTGCTGGCATGCCCTATTGCATTGGCGCATTAGACTGTACGCATGTGGAGTTGACTGTCAGACATGCAATTAAGGCAGTGTATCGCAATCGGAATGTACGCATGTGGAGTTGACTGTCAGACATGCAATTTAAAGCAGTGTATCGCAATCGGAAGCAATTTCACTCACTCAACGTACAGATGGTCTGTGATGCACAACAACTCATCTTGCATTGCTGTGCACGTTTCCCGGGGTCCACACATGACTCAATGGTATTGCTGAACTCAACATTGCCACGGTACATGGCACGTCATGCAGGAGAAAGGACCTAGTTGTTGGGTGAGTGGAACTACCAATGCATGACCTCTGTGTAGTTGGGGGAGGGCATAGCCAAGCACCACAGTGCCCCTGCCTGTTGGGTGAGTGGAACTAAAAATGCATGACCTCTGCGTAGGTGGGAGGGGAATGACAAAGCATCACAGTGCCCCTGCCTGTTGGGTGAGCAGAACTACCAATGCATGACCTCTGTGTCGTTGGGGGGGGGGGGAATAGCCAAGCACCACAGTGCCTCTGCCTGTTGAGTGAGTGGAACTACCAATGCATGACCTCTGTGTAGTTGGGGAGGGGATTAGCCAAGCACCACAGTGCCCCTGCCTGTTGGGTGAGTGGAACAACCAATGCATGACCTCTATATAGTTGGGAGGGGGGAATAGCCAAGAACCACAGTGCCTCTGCCTGTTGAGTGAGTGGAACTACCAATGCATGACTTCTGTGTAGTTGGGGGGGGATTAGCCAAGCGCCACAGTGCCCCTGCCTGTTGGGTGAGTGGAACAACCAATGCATGACCTCTGTGTAGTTGGGAGGGGGAAATAGCCAAGAACCACAGTGCCCCTACCTGTTCAGTGAGAGGAACTACCAATGCATGACCTCTGTGTAGTTGGGAGGGTTTGGGGGGAGATAGCCAAGCACCACAGTGCCCTTGCCTGTTTGGCGAGTGGAACTACCAATGCATGACCTCTGTGTAGTTGAGGGGGTGGGGGGAATAGCCAAGCACCACAGTGCCCCTGCCTGTTGGGTGCGTGGAACTACCAGGGCATGACCTCTGTGTAGTTGGGGGGGGGGATATCCAAGCACCAGAGTCCACCCAGCCTACCGCTACAACAGGCAAATGGCATTTTGCCATGTCACCCGAATACATACCCTGGCTATCATTAAGAATACCATAGCCATGGAGTGGCACAACATGCAATGCCAACATGTGGTTGTGAGTACCTCCCCCGGTGAATGGATAGTAGCTACACCCATGTGCACGATGGGTACACCTCGTGCTGTGCGCAGAAGTCACCTCATTGGTGTGGTCTGTGTCTGCCTGACACAGATATTGGTAGCACCTTACAATACATGAGCCGACTACCACATCTGAACACATGTACATTGCAATGATTGATACATGTAGTTGCCAACCATCACTTCACAAATGGAACCATCAGACAAAACTGTCTCTGTAGGAATGTGTGACCTAAGTGTACAGAATAGAAATGCCCAACAGAGGAATACCAGGTAAGATATATGTGGGTTGTACTGATCACTGTGCTGATCTAATACAGAGAGTCTTTACATGCTATCTTATTCAAACAGTAATATCACATACACTAACATGTCACTTACTGTCACATCCATGTAGGTGATGCCAGATATGCACTCACGCCATGGCTCATGACACCCATACAACCGGGCACACATACGGACATGTGGCATGATGGAGCGGACCTTTGGACTGCTGAAGGCCGCGTTCCGCTGCCTCAGCCGATCCAGCGTGTCATTGCAGTACAGCCCTTAAAGGTAGGCAAAACTGTGCTGGCATATGCCATGCTGCACAATATGTGCATACACAGGAATATTCTACTGCCCCCGCACATTGAGCCAGCAAATGAGGATGAATTTGATGATGATGGGATGGGTGTACAACCAGGCCATGGTACCATTGATGGCCTACATGCACGGGGAGCACTCAGAGACCATTTTTTCAGATCAACTTCAAATGCACAGGGTGCACTTCAATTTGTGACACTTAGATTAAATGATTTCAACATACACGGAAGAAGATTGTCGACTCGTAATTAACATTTGCACACCAGTGTATTAAGTAATGAACAAATTGAACAGGTGCAATAAGGAAAAATGCCCACATGTGACCTCCCACCTTCCCAATGTACCCACCCAGCGAACAGGCCCCAACTAGCAAACCCCACTATGGACCACCCCCACCTCCCCATTGTACCCACCCACCAACCAGGCCCCAACTAGCAAACCCCACTATGGACCACCCCCACCTCCCCAACTTACCCACCCACCAACCAGGCCCCAACTACCAAACCCCACTATGGACCACCCCCACCTCCCCAACGTTCCCACCCACCGACCAGGCGCAGAACACAATCTTGTGTGACTTCAGTGTCACACTGTACACCCTATTTCTTCCCTCGCTTGGTCCCATGATTGTCCCTTGTAGTTGATCCAGTCAGCTGTGTAGACCTCCTCCTGGGGCTGCCAGCACAGAGCTCAAAGGATTGGTGCTGGTGGAGGGCAGAGCAGGGTTTGTGGGGGGCAGGAGGCTCATAATGGCCTGCAGGGCCAGCAACATTGTCTCTGCAATGTTCGATTGTATGCTGTTGACCTCTCGTACCCTTCTGGACACCAACATGTTGGAGGTAGCAAAATGACCTATTGTGCGTGATAGGCGCCAGACTGACTGCTCGTTGCTTTCCCACTGCAACCGAGCCTCCTCACGTTGAAGCTTTGATTCCTCAAGGTGTCGCTCCATAAGTCCCGTCAGCGTGTCCTGACGCTGTTCAATTCACTGCAGGCCAGAGGTCAATTACTGCAGCGATGGCGTAGGGGAGCACATTGGACTGTGTAGGCTGGTCGGGCTGAATGTGCCCAGTTGTTCTGGTGTGGAGGTGCACCCCTCATTCCCTGACCCTGGTGCCTCACTGGCCTGATGGTCTTGCGTGCATTCCACGCCATCGGGTTCTGCATGGTCTGATGGTGCTGAAGCACTTGCAGGTGCACTTGGAGTGGCAGCAGGGGGATTCTCCAGCAGTGCCTGCTGGCTAAATAGCTCCGGAGGGTGGTCCACCTGGATGGTAGTCACACCATGGGTGTCGGAGGTGCTAGCACCGGCTTGCAGTTCTGGTCTTCGACGACGGCCACGTCCAGTCCCCCTTGACGTCATCTGATGACCACTGTCAGTGTCAGGTGATGTTCCTGTGGGGGGCTGTAAGGCAAGCTGTTAGTGGTGTCACAGGATGTGTATGGGACAATCACATGCAACTCACTCCTCAAGCTTCATCTAGTTGCAGTTATATGCATAGATGGGTGCTGTGGCCATGTGTGTGAGTCATGGGTTGCACTCCGGTGAATGCCATCTGGCTGGCCGGGGGGTGGTGGTGTCCCATGGGGGTGCTGGCTTTGATAGGGTTGATGGGGACTGTGGTATGTGGCTCTGTGTGCATTGCTGGGGGGGTGTCTAATGGGGGTGCAGGCTGTGGTAGGGTTGATGGGGATTTTGGTATCTGGCTCTGTGTGCATTGCTGGGGTGTGTCCCATGGGGGTGCTGGATGTGGTAGGGTTGATGAGGACTGTGGTATGTGGCTCTGTGTGCATTGCTGGGGGGTGTCCCATGGGGGTGCTGGCTGTGGTAGGGTTGATGGGGACTGTGGTATGTGGCTCTGTGTGCATTGCTTGGGGGGTGTCCCACGGGGTGCTGGCTGTGGTAGGGTTGATGGGGACTGTTGTATGTGGCTCTGTGTGCATTGCTGGGGGGGGCAGGCATACCTTTATTCACATAAATGTCTTTGCACTTCATGTACTTACCAGCCTCGCCAAGTGTATCTGCTCCAGCCTCGCCTCCGCCATCCCCCTCGATTCCTTCAAGGTGCAGCACGCTGCTACACCTCTCCTCCCACGGTAGCAGCTTCAGTGTGGAATGTGATCCACCTCCTGTGGCACTGCTTTGCTATCTGTGGGCTGACAGCAGGTTCCGGACCCTCAGTTGCAGGTTGTCCCACCTCTTGTGGCAGTCTTTTACCGACTGCCCAGTCATCCACACAGCTGAGACCTTCTGGGCAGCCTCAGCCCATATGGCCTTTCTTCTCTGCTGCGTGGAGCAACCTCTGGTCTGTGCTGAACAGCTCCCCTGCATTGTCGACTATGTGCTCGACAAGCACAGTGAGTTCTGCTTCACTAAAGCATGGTTTCCGCTGCCGGCTGACTGAGACCCTTGATGTCATGTTCCTCGTGGTTTTTAGGCAGACACAGTAGCTGTGGGCCTTGTGGTACCAGAGGATTGCAGTAGATTGTGATGTATGTAATGTCCGCTGTTCTCTTTCCGGTTTTCGCGATTACTGTATTTCCGGCACCAGTATTTCTGCCTCCGCTAATTCTGGCATGACCGAGGCGAATATGGATGTACCGCAGGCATTTGTCCCGGTGCATCCGTATCCGGGGGTGTTTGCATAATGGCAGTGGCACCGGTTCCTCACTGTGCTGAGGTGCGTGCCCGCCAAGCCGTAATTCTCCCTTATTTCCGCATCCATGCGGCCACGTAACCGGTGTCACCGCCATCACAGTAACACCAGATTCCAGACTGGGAAGAATGTGCCCTGCAAGGCCACAGGAGGAAGGCTGAGTATCTGTGAACAGTGCGATCCCATGAGAAGGAGGACACAGGCCTCCAACCCCCACAATTCCCAATCATACGTTATAGTACCCAAATGCCCAGGATTTAGGATGCCTGAATGCCAATGTACCAGATAACCCCCGACCACTGACCATAAGCCTATATGACCCCCCCCATTTGACCAAAACAATCAGAAAACAGGGCCTTCCTGACTTCCCTTCTAGGTCATGTGATTTGTGCTGCGAGGTGCAGGGAGGGATGAAATTATAGCCCAGAACGAGGGTGGACGACCTTGGAGGGGTGCCGGTTTGTCTGGGAACGAGTGCAGTGTGTGAGTTTTTAGGACCTCAGCTTTCCCTCTGGGCCCCTGTCTGCTCGTACCAGGTGCACTGCTACATAGAGATGTGGTGTTTAGTTTGCTAATAAATTGCTAATTTCACAGCTTGTGATTGATGAGTGCAGCATCACTCACATGGAAGAAGATGGACGAACAGGGCTGGGACCAATGGCCTGGCATCCCCTATGGAGCAGGCGGACTATATATAGTGTCTCACCAACCAGCCGCGCGGGTTTCTACTGTATGTAATGATGTCACTGATGACGCTATGTATCTTTATAATGTGCTGCTCATGCAGATTCTGGCAAAACCTTCACTGGCAGCAGAGTTCTTCGTTGTCGCTTTTTTCCTTTTGTGTGGAAATAAACCTTGTTATCCCTGCAAGAGGTGTATTGGGTATTCTTTCCCTAGTGGGTTGCATTTCTTCTGCGGTTCCAGAAGCACCTCAAGACCTTTCTCTTTGCTTCTGCCTTCTCTCTTCCTCTCCACTGCTGATTTCCTGTCTGATACTGTACTGGTCACCTGGCTACCCTCTGATTTCGGGCTTAGGTCCCTGCCCGCCGAGTTGCACACCCGCACTGCCTCCCGGCAACCCTGACACTTGGGTCTGTATCTGCAACCCTACAGTCCCCCTACCTGCACTGTTGGACACCTGCTGTCTGCACTTACCCTTGCACCTGCCACCTGCTGGCCACACTTCCTGTTATTGTTTTGTTGTTCATGTACAGCACTGCCGCCCTCCCCTTTCCCCTGGCACATTTCCCCTCCCCCCCTGCACTTGCGCAATCTCAATGTCACTTGGCCTTGTAAGATTATTGTCTCTGTCCTCCCTCTGCTCCCCCTTCCTTGCCTCGTCGCGCCTTGAAACACTTGTGTATAGGTGCGTTACAAATGCCATATCATATCATTCCCCAGAAACTAGAAAAAAGATAGTTTCTTTACCTTCTGGCACCATGTGATTTTTAGTTTTGGTTCATGGGTGGTGCTTTGACACGACCTGGTACTTGCCAAATGTAATGGTATAGGGTGTGTAGGCCTGTACCAATTTTGAGATAAGAAAAGGAATTGCACATGTTCCATCCATCTCCCAATTTCAGGAATGGTGCACTGGCGTAACAGGTGTCCCCATAGCCCCCGCGGTGCAGGGGTCCCCGCCAGCACATGTCCTTGGAGGGGGCCTAACTTGAAGAGAAAAAAAAAAAAATGTTCTCAACAAAAAAATACGTTTCGTTTTGAATTCACTCTGAATTGATAAAGAAATTATTTCTGTAAGAGAAATCATTTCTTTATGAAGGCAGAATGACTACAAAAAGAAACTTTCTTTTTGAAGGCTGAGGGCTTGCCCCAACCCATGACATGGAAGACCCTAGGTTGGAGGGCTCCATGTCATGGGGTGGTGGGGAGCCCTGTGACTTCAAAAATAAATAGTTTATTTTTGAAGTCACTCTGCCTTCATAAATACATTATTTCCATTATGGTTCGGTCCTTAACTTAATAATTTTTTAATAAAGTTAGAGTGACTTCAAAAAGAAACAATGGGGCTCATTCTGACCATACCGGTCCGGAAATAATGGTGCTGGTAATCTTACCAGCACTGTTGTTTCCGGACCGGCATATTACAGGTCTACCTGCTGGGGCCGCTGTGCCCGACAGGACTGACCCTGCCGGGCACAGCGGCCACGGTAGGCAGACCTGTCATGTAAGCACCAACACCGTTAAGAACGGTGCCGGTGCTTCCATTTCCCAATGCCATGGAGTCCTATGGGGCTCCACGGGAATTGGGATTACCAAAATTACCGGCGCCTGACTTCCCGGCCGCCGGACTTGGAAGAGCCCGGTGGCAACGGGAAGTCAGGCATGGGTCATTTTTTACAGCTCTGGCGGCAACCCGCCGGGACAGTTACCGCCGGACTCGTAATGAGCCCCAATTTCTTTTTGAAGTAATAGGGCTCCCCTCAACCACATGACATGTGCCTGTGTGAGTATATGGTGAAAGGGTGCACACTTAAATGTATAGGTGGCTGCCTGTGTGAGTGTATGGTGAAAGGGTGCACACAAATGTATGGGTCACTGGGTGTGCAAGTGTACGTGTGTGCGTGTACGGTGAAAGGGTGCACACTTAAATGTATGGGTGGCTGCCTGAGTGTGCCTGTATGGTGAAAGGGTGCACACTTAAATGTATGGATGGCTGCCTGGGTGTGCATGTATGGTGAAAGAGTGCACACTTAAATGTATGGATGGCTGAGTGTGTATATGGTGAATGGTGTGTGTGCTTGTGTACAGGGGCACAACAAAACCTGCATTTCGGGGGGCTAACCCTTCAAATGTTTGGAGAGGCGCTAACTTCACAGGTGGTGGGGAGGGGCAAACTTATTTGTGTGGGGGCATCTAACTTCTTTATGTGTTTTAATGAGACTATTCTAGTGCAGCTTCAATGTTACAAGCAGTTAACTCTCTCCTTTAAGTCTCCTATTCCCTCTCTACGCTTCCAATCACTCCCCTGGCATGCAAGTACTAGAGCCACATCGCGATTTCAATTGCCTAAAAAATGTGGCATTTGAATGCAGGTACTAACAGTGAAATGCTTTACGTTGGTAATTGCTGGGCCCTTATTAACAGTAAAACCCAGGTGCCGTTTAACATCTGTGCCCTGTTCTGTCTGGCAACTGCTCTAAAGGTCAGCCAGGTCGAGTCAACATAGCCCAAAATGTCAGGGGGGGGAGTGCTGAAGCCCAGTCAACTCATTGGTGTTGCGCCACTACTTCTGTTTAATGCCTTGATTACTCCTAGCCCTATTCTTCCTCGTCCTAGTACATATGTATGAGGCAGTACTTGTGTACTCTGCCTCACACACAAGTACTGGGATGAGGTAGAGGTACATGGAGGTAATGCCTGACTTAGCTACCTGTAATCTTCATTACTCCCAGTCCCACTCTTCCTCATCCCAGTACTTACCAGTGAGGCAAGGAGCCTCACACGTAAGCACTGGGACAAGGAAGAGGGATGTGAAGATAATTCTGGGCCAATTAGCTGATTTTGGAGGTTGGGGTATGGAATGGGAGGGGGAATGGATGTGTGGGGGGTGGGGTTGTGCAATAAATCATAATGGTCGTCCATGTCCATGCTAAGCAGGCATGATATGTGGTATTAGTAGCTAGAGAGGCATTTTGGTGCAGGCAGTCTAGTCATTCCTCAGTTTGGTATGACTTTTTTTAACTGGGCATTTCTGATAAAGCAGTCCTGCTAAGTGAAATTACCTGGCTAGACTGGCATTTGGGTTCTGCCAGTGTACCCATTTCTTACTGCGGCATTGTATATTTTTCTAGGCATCTGTGATAAAATGATATGATAAAAGTCATGTATAACCCGCCTGTACACAAGTGTTTCTATGCCTGACAAGACAAGGGAGGGAAGATAGAGGGAGAACAAGACAAACAATCTCACTAGGCCTTGAGTCATTGTGAGAACAAGAGGTGCAAGAGGAAAGGGAGGGGGGAGTGCAAGGGAGAGCGGAGTGGAAAACAGGGCTGCAATGCTCTGAGTAAGTGCAGCCAGGGCAGCGCAGCTATGGGTAGTGCAAGGAGAACAAGGGGCTGCAGGGTTACAGTTACAGCCCCTAAGTGCATTATAGGCACAGAGACAGTGCAAGGGGGACCGATCAAGAAAGAGCCTGGACTCATAGAGACTCTGAGGGTATCCAGGCAACTGGTCGGAACAGCAGACAGGTAGGTCAGCAGAGGAGAAAATAAAAGTTTTGAGCTGCTTCCGAAACTTCAGATGGTCTGGCTCAAGTTTGAAGGGGCAGGGAGGGCATTCCAGAGGGAGGCACCAGCAGAGGAGAGAGATCTACCCCCCACTCTCTGCCTGGATAAGCGTCTAACCCTTAGAGAGTTGGAGGTAGCTGAGTGAAGGGCTCGATAAGGAAGGTATTTTGGAAGAGAGCGTTGGATGTAGTGCAGGCCCCGGCCCCAGAAAGCCTTGTAGACAATGCAGAGGGTCTTGAACTTGATCTTTGCAGCCACCGGGAGCCAGCAAGAGGTTTCAGGGCTCGAGAGATATGATCCCTGGGCTTGAGGCCAAGGATAAGTCTTGCAGTCCTGTTCTGGATTAGTTGCAGATGATGGAAGGCAGAATGAGAAAGAGGCTATTGTAGCAGTCCAGCCTAGAGAGAACCAGGGCTCTGGAGACAGTGAGCTGCTGGTGAAAAGTGAGAAAGGGAAGAGTCCCTTTGAGGAGGAGTAGCTGGTAGTGGAACTTCTTGGTGACATCCGAGATGTGAGGAGAGAAAGAGAGAGTGACATAAAAGATGACACCAAAGTTTTTTGCCTCGCAGGAATGTGAAGGAAGAGGGCCCAAGGTGGACGGCCAGAGTGAGAGAGGGAAAGCTGGTGCCAGGGTCCCAATGAGAAGGATCTCCATTTTACTGGCATTAAGGCAGAGATCGTTGGAGGCGCACCAATCCTGAATCGTGGATAGACCATCAGGAATGAGCGAGAGAGGAGAGGAAGCTGAGGGGAGCCTGAAGGAAAGCTGAGTCATACACATAACACTGAAAGTTAGAGGAGAATGTAGAGATCAGGTGGGCCAAAGGGGCCAAGTAGAGGTTGAAAAACCAGGGTGAGAGTATAGAGCCCTGGGGAACGTCACAGGCAGAGAGAGGTGGCAGAGAGATTGGGACCAGGTTGGACCTGGGAGGGGGGGCGGTCCAAGAAGATGGAGGACAGTCACTCCAGGGCCTGATCTGTGATGCCCAGGTTCTCAAAGAGTCGATTGATCAGGAAGGCGTTGTTGACCGTGTTGAAAGCAGAGGAAAGAAGGAGGGTGAGGACAGAAGGAATGCTGGAATCAAGGATTGAGAGCAGATCTTCACTGGTGTTAAGGTGGGCAGTTTCAATGCCTCTGGCAGCTCTGAGGCCAGACTGATGGTCATGGAGATAACCAACATATTCAGTGTAGAGAGTAAGCTGGCAGATGGCAAGCTTTTCCAAGAGTTTGCCCAAGAAAGGGGTGATGGAGATTGGGCAATAGTTTGCCGGGCAGGTAGGATCAGCAGACGGCTTCTTGAGGAGTGGGTGCACAAGGGGGTGCTTAAGGGGTGAGGGGAACATTCCAGTGGCTAAAGAGTGATTACAGAAATTGGCCAAGGCTGGAGCAAGGGTGTCAATATGGTCCTTGATGGTTCTGGTGGAGCAGGGGAGCACCTGTTTGAATAAAGCTTTCATAGATCGGATTTGTATAGAAACCTCGGCAGGTGTTGTCAGAGAGAAAGAGGAAAAAGGAGGGTGGGAGGTAGAGATGGCCAAAGGGGGGCGAGAGAAAAAGAGGGAGAGGAAGAGGAGATAGAGGACAGGATGTCCTGAGATTTAGCTGAAAAGTGTGAGGCCACAGCCATACAGAGGGCCTTGGAGGGAACAGGAGAGGTAGACACCGCAACAGGATTGACCAGTTCCCTGCAGATTCTAAAGAGTTTGGCCGTGTTGGTAGAGGCCACAGAGACACAGGCTTTAATGTGTGCTCTCTTCTTGAAGAGTGTTATTGCTTTGACTAGGATTTTGGTGCAACCAGTCTAGGTATGTCTAAATGTGGCCTGGCATGCCTTAGTGTAATGTGATTACGTGTCTACACTGGTCTACATTGTGCAGCCAGTTGGACATGTTTTCATCGTGGCATGGCATTTTTAATAGCAAAGCATTAATGTTCCTGTGCACTGTTGGTGACCTACATGTTTTAGAAAAGGTGTTACCCTACAAAACAATTGCAAACACTGTGGCTTTCTAGTAAATTTTTCTCAGAAAGTGTGCTGTATATTGCATTAAAAAACATATTTATATCTTTCTCCTAGTGCAGTGTGCGGCATACCCCTTCAGCAGCACGTTTGTGTTTGTGATTGCACAAGCATGGCAATCAAGGCCGGCCCAGAGTGTGGCGCGACCCGTGATTTGTTGAGTTGGGTGGGGTCCTCAGCATGGCTCGCAGGGGAGCCCCCACATTTTGTGTTACGCCACTGGAATGGTGATTTGCTAAAGGCTCCTCCTTTTGTATCTGTAGCATTTTGGTGGCTGGTCCTACTGTCACGTTAATGCAAAAAGTGGTAGTGGTTTCCTTTTTTCTTACATTATCATGGGAACTGAGATTGTAGACCTTCTCTTGGAATTCGCTTACTTCATAACTGTAGGTTGCAAAGCTGCAAACATCACTGCCATTTATCACCCCCATTTTTTTATTGAGGTAATGGTTTATGTTTTCCCAGGGGTTTCAAGTGAAACTTTGTATTGTTTGTTTGCTGGAAACATGGTTTGAGTTTTAAGGCATAACTTTGTGTGCATTTCCTGTATAATATATGGTCGTGCCTTTAAACAATCATTTTGTAAAACATGGGCTGTTGGTGTGAGACGGAATTATTTTGAGAACATCCCCTGCCACAATTACTGTAGCACTGCATGTAAAATGACCCACTTGACCTATTTTATGATGTTACAAATTGAGCAAACTGTTCACAGCAGCCAGCGATGCATGCACGGGAGTGAAAAGCACAGAGTGTGTTAGTGTAAGTAAGGCTAACAACAGGAGATTTAATTTAGATAGAAATGTTGTGGCAATCTGTTTTCCTGTGTGTAGCAGCTGTATTTAGATAGCCACGTTTTGGTAATTGTTTTTTTGTTTGTAACTTGTAGTCATTGGGCCTCATGCTGAGTTTGCTGGTCCGGAAATAAGGGTGCCGGTAAGCTCACCGGCACCCTTGTTTCGGACCGGCAAACTATGGGTTTGCCTGCCGGAGCCACTTTGGCCGACAGGTCTGACCCTGCCGGGCACAGTGGTCATGGTAGGCAAAGCTGTCACGGAAGCACTGGCACTGTTAACAACGGTGCCGGTGCTTCCGTGTCCCCAAACCCATAGAGTCTCCGGGAATCGGGATTAACAAAATTACTGCTGCCTGACTTCCCGGCCGCCGGACTTGTAATAGCCCGGTGGCACTGGGTAGTCAGGCGCCGGTAATTTTTTATGGGTCCAGCAGCAACCCGCTGGTAGCTCCGGCAGGGTTACCGCCGGACCCGTAATGAGGCTGATTGTCTTAAAATTGTTATTCCACAATTGTACCCAGTGGGGTGTGGTTTTGGCCTCCCAGCCAATGTGGAGGGATTTACCACACAGTAAAACCTCTGCTCCCGGCCTCCTCAGAGCTGGAGGCTGCCATCTTAACCCACTGGATAATCAGGCAACTGTTCCTCTGTGCCCCCATGTCTCCATTCCCCCACCTTCCTTTTCCACATATTTAGCCCCCTCTCATGCTTCTGCCCCTTGCCCGTGCCAGGAACAGTAGTGTTCCCAGCATACTACCGTTATTTGACTAGCAGCCATTGCATTGCTCGTCAAGAGTGCACGGCCAGTTATTTATCACCAGTACATTTGCAGAGCAGAGCAAGTACTTTGAACGCAGGTAGACAAAAGCAATGACTCACACCGACACACGCAGTTAGAGGATAAGTGTTCTTATACAGCTATTTATTCATAGTTAAACATACATAAAGCAATAACTGATAACACAGAAAGAAATCACAGGAAAGATAATAAGCTTACAAGAATACATCACCATGGGCGTAACTGAATTCCTCATCTCGCCAGAAGCGGCTGGAAGACCCTGGTAACAGCCAGGTCAAGAGCACAACAGCCCACAGGTATTTTGGAAATAATAAATCCCTCCTCCGACTGAGGTCTTTGTGCTTTTCCCGCCTGACCTTTCCAGACCCCCGCATTATATGCCCTCCTCAAAAGGGGTGGCAATTTCTCAAACGTTCTGGCATTAGCGCTTGCGTGTTGATGAGCGACCGTTGGTTGCCAGCCGGGTCGACCGACGGTAATCCCAAGGAGCAAAGCGCTTCCCTCTTCTAAAGCACCACGGAAAACTATTCCATAACTCATCTTCAACCTTGGCACTGGCATAACAAACCTTATCGGGTACCAGCCAGCACCTGCATATGCTAGCCTCACCGAGCTCTGTGTCCTTGGATGAGCCATGCAGAAACAAGCAACCAATAACGTTGAAAACATGTTTTTCAGTGAAATACGCTAACCAAGCTAAAAATCTGTGTACAAGTGCAGCTTCCACGTAGGCATGCAATAAATATCCATTATGGCTCTGAGTGCCCCTAGAATGCATTGCGCACCAGCGCCATATTTTAGCTCAACCATCATTCCATGGAAAGGGAGAAGGGACTACATGTAGTTCCCTTCTCCCCGATCCATCGTAGCCATCTTATTTTATCGTTTTTTAAAGTTGAGAAACAGCAAACACGTCATTTCTCGACTTTAAAAAAAACACTATTAGTACCCCGGTACAACGTGCCGAGGTACTAATAGAAATATTACCCTTGCAAGGGGGGCATTTTCGGAGCAGGTAATGCCCCGGGACATTATTTAAGCCCTCAGCCTCTTAACTGGCCCAGGGCATTACCTGGCCAGGTAATGCATGCATCCCCTCCACTCCGGTAATATTGCTTAATTCATTAATGGCAACATTATCAATTCCATTCAGAGATGCAACTCCAGTCCTGGTATTAATTTTGAATTCTGGTGCAGCGCAGTCCTTGGTTTCTAATTAAGAAATCCAGTACTGCAAGTCTGAAAATGCAAAGTTAAAACCAGGCCTGGACTACTGTCCCCTGAATGGAATGGATAATGTTGGCATCTATGTATGTAGTTATGTAGTTAGTATTTTTGAAATAGGCAGAGGTTTTACACAAGCTATTTGTAGCCATCAAGTTCTCTGCATCAAGAAACTGGGTAAAAATCCAAATACGTTTGTGGGGATATATATTTTTAAGATCAATGTTGATTTAAAGGCAACTAACAGTTCTGTAACAAAATGTTTCCCGTGTATGCAGCTTGTGGCTGAACAACAACAGATAAATGTGTCTTGACCTTTTGCACAATGGACTCTGGTGCTGAAGAGAAGACGAGCAAGGAACATGAACGTGGGGAGGGTTTATGTCCTGTTCCCTGCACCGTAACATGGAAATGAGCCCTCGGCACATACCACTTTCCCTTTTATTGGAGGGGGGATAGTAAGGGCCAAGCACATCAGATCAGTGGATCTTAATTCCCTTCAGAAAAGTTACATAATGGGACAGGCAGCATGATAAGCACTGTGGATTTAGTCTACATGGGATCCACAAGAAATTTAAATAACGCCCAGTTTATGGCATTTACAAATGCTGTTTTTTTCTGTAAATAAGCTGCTTGTGGCAGATAATAAAAATAATACTTTCAGCACGAAAGTCAGGAAACTTTAAAAAAACACACATTTTATAAGTACATTTTTTTTATCAGCAACCCTGAGTCCTTTTGAAAGACAATGAACATACGGTGGGTATGTAGTGTTTTTCTGGTGTTTGTGCTGCGTGTAGATGTTGGCCCACTTGGCAAGCCTATGTCATAGCACTAGAGTGGGACACCTTTTGGCAATGAGACGGAAGTCAAATAACAAAGGTCCACTGCAGGCCTCTTCCTCCTCCACTCGGAAGACAGTGGCTCAGAGGGCTTATTTCAAGTCCAAAAGGGAAACCATATTCATGCGTGATGTTCTTCTGTAAAAAGGTCACTTGTGAGGGAAAGATTTCTTAATACGAAACTGGCCAAACATCAAATCAGAATTATGGCAGTACGTATTTTAAAGAGCGAGCAGGCCATGAACTGTTGTGGAATGCAGTGTTCTGATGTATTCAGCTTGTGGCTGAGCCATCGCCCACTACTCGGTTCTGGCTCTTTGGGTGGCGCCCTCCGGTGCATAACACAAGGCTTTAGAAGGTGCTTCCTTTATTTCCAAGCAGAAAAGTGGTGTGAGCATATTACACCAACAAGGAACAAGAGAACGGAAATGGGTATATGCAGGGGTGTTGCTAGGTCTGGAAAATACCAGGGCTTTGCTGATATCGGAACTGTCGGGACTAGGGGCTAGCCAGCCTTTTGGTTGTAGCTCCTGAGATTCTATCCAGGGCTACAACCAGGGCTGGACTGGGAACTAAAACAGGCCGTGGATATAATTACTGGGGACCAAAAGAGGCCCTGGAAATAAAGTTCAAAGGGGCCCCATATGACACATTTTCAGCAAGTCCAATGCTTTTCCTATGAGAAAAATTGGAAATACCACACAAAAGAGGTCCAGGGAGCAGAGGCCCACTGGGAAATCTCCAGAGTTCCCTATAGGCCAGTCCACCCCTGGCTACAACCAAAACATCAGGGGCTGTAGCCCCCTCCCCCTAGCAACGCCTCTGGGTATATGCCAGTAATTTTCAGGCAAACCCGCAATGTCTTTAGAGTTATTCATTAATCCTTCTCAGGCACTTTGTGAGTTTGTTATAACATTGATTTTTATCGCAAGATTACATAATCCCGTGTTTTTTGTTCCAAATGTTGACACAGTTATTCGTGTTGCGCCCGAGAGTGCATGCTAGATTTTCAAAATTTAAATTCAACCATCCTAACACTTACTTGTCACCTTTGATCAATCGACCATTCCATTTAATACACGCAACAGCATGTATTTCTGTGTGTGGCTGTTTATTTGATAATATTCACTACATATTTGT
Organism: Ambystoma mexicanum; assembly: GCF_040938575.1. Taxonomy (NCBI): domain Eukaryota; kingdom Metazoa; phylum Chordata; class Amphibia; order Caudata; family Ambystomatidae; genus Ambystoma; species Ambystoma mexicanum. Next base: position 1,130,191,670 of record NC_090928.1, read on the forward strand.
TAATATTGTATTTACTTTCTATTTGCTTATGTGAGCAAATGTTACTCCAGTTGCAGGGCAATATATTATATACTGTTTCACCTCTTTTCTCCACTATATTTTCCCATCAATGCATTTGTGTATTGGTAAATATAAACTATTCATCTTGCATGCCATCTTTATACCAGGGGAATTATTTTCCTGTAGCTGTGGTCATATCAAATGCCAAACTAGAGTTTTCTCTCTTTCATTTTCTCTCTTTCACTCCCTCTCTCTCTGCTGCATTTTTCTCTATGTCTCTCCGACGTACTCTATGTCTCTCTGTCTCTATGTCTCTTCCCTCTGTCTCGCTGTGTACGTGACATCACATTATCCGGCATCCATTTGCTAGAGCCGCCCCAGCTGAGAAGAAACACAGATTACTCAGCATTTATTATCGATGGGAACACTATCAAACCCTAGGTTTCTACCTCGACTCGACCCTATCCTTTACCAAACAGGTAAACTCACTGGCCTCATCCACGGCCTATACATGTAAATGAATTCGAGCCGGGAAACAATTCCTATCAGATGACAGTTGCCTAATCCTATCCAGAGCCCTCATCCGATCAAAACTAGATTATTGTAATGCCCTCTACATAGGGGCAAACAAACAAATCATCAACAGAATACAAGTGCTCCAGAATAATGCACTTAGGGCTGCCCTAAGTATTCCTAGAAGAGCACATATCTCTGAAATAAGACAGAAACACAAATGGCTCTCTACCCAGGAAAAAATCAACCTCAAATCTGCCTCCCTAATTCACAAATGCTTAAACAACAAAGACCCTTGTTACCTAACAGAACGATTTACCAGAAAAAACTCCATTAGACCAACAAGAATAGTCAGCCCCAACTGCCTTCTAGTGCCCATATTTAAACTGACCACTATTGGAGGGTCCAGCTTCCCAGTTAGGGCAGCTCAATTGTGGAACTCCCTACCTCACGCACTTAGATCTGACCAAACGTTCAATAAATTCAGAAAGAACACAATAAAATGGCTCACTGAGAATGTTATGTAACCCGCATTCTCCCCACGTACCTACCCAGTACACCTGCATATAATGTACCCGATATAGATTTAAAAATTATGTAAACGTCAGCTATATGATGACATGTTGTCTACATACCGCTTGTACATTTACTTTACTGCCTTACCTTCATCCTGTTGAGCGAAGAAAATTGTTTTTACCATGCTCTGTAAACTTGTAACTTCTCTAACCAAGCTGTAAACCCTCTTTTCACATGCACCCTGCTACCCCAGGGTCCGGCGCGCTCAATAAATAAATAAACAAACAAACAAACAAACAGTGTTATTTATGGTAAACATTAGAATTAGAGCAGCAGTGACAGAGACACCCATTGGTGTGGGCACCGGCCTGGTGACTGTAGACCTTCATTATCATGCCTATGTCCTGCAGCGATGTCACCATTACAACGAGGGGTTTTGTCCCTAAAGGGGAGCCGGGACGGTCACATCTAGGCACTGTAACGGGTGCTGTGCTTCTGGCAGAGCTTGTATGGCACAAGAGGACCAGGCTGCAGGGTCTACCATTGTGAGCGTTATCTTCTATTTTTTGGGGATTATTTTTGTTTGACCATGCCGTAACAAATATGCACGTCAGCAGCGCTTCCAACAAATCAGCAGCCAGCACACAAAGTTAAGCAGTGCCTGGATGCTCACAGAAGAAACAGGTGATTGGTTTTCATTTCACGGAAGAAGGAAGGCCATTTTGATCCTCTGGTGTGTATTCATTGCAAAAAAAGCAATGAACAGAAAAGGAAAATAATGAAATGTAATAACATTTTACACTGCCTCTTTTTAAATGTTTTTCATTTGTAGTGACCACCAACATATATATTGAAGTTATAATAAGAACTTATGGGGGCATGTCTTGGCAGCCAATAAAGATGGCTGTGGATGTCACCATCTCCTTAGAAGGGATATGTAAACCCTCCACATTGATCCCAACTCTTGCCTTCATATGTTGCTATCCAGCAGCGGTTGATCCCATTCTGCTCCTCACCAGTAGGGTCCTCTTCTTGACTGGCCAATCAGTTGGCACTGCTCCACAGACCCCATGGGTCCTCAGGCCTGGTGAGTGCGCCCCCGTATCATATCAGTGACCATGCAAGGATTCTCCACCCACCCTTTAGAGCAATCCATGAGCTGGGGCCTCGGGACCACAGATCGTTCCAGTGACTAACATCTGAGAGCTCCTCTGGTTGAGAGTTTTGGGGGTGCACTGACCTCCCTTATACCAGCATGCAGCTGGACATACTCCCCAAGACCTGTGTCCAGTACCTCAAAACGGATTTGAATCACAGAGGAAGGGTGAATACGGCTAAATCTATGTAGGATACTTGATGCATGTTAAACATGTAATCATTGACTTACTCGGCCTGTCTTCTTCATCACCCTAATACTTAGCGACTCTTACCCCCATTATTTGTGTGGCTTTTCGGCTACTTGGGTCTGAGATTTCCTTTGCAGTTGCTCAATCATACACGCACTGATTTCTCCTTTCATTCCACATGTGATAGTGTGGGACAGCTACTGCACAGCTTGATCTTATAGCAACACCAGCATTGCACTTTAAAAGCCAACACGAAACACAGCGGCTCAAAGCCCAGATTACGACTTACATGGAGTTCTCTACTTCTTGACATGAAGTAACTATCCAAAGCTCACTGATCTGAATTAGATACATCCACTTACAACTGGAGATTCCCCTGCTTCTTCTCATTGCTGGGCATTATCATCAAATAACTGAATAGATGTGTGGGACAGAAGGCCAATGGGATCATCTGATTGAAAACACTGACAGTGTCCTAAGTACCATGTCTCCTAAGTCCAATGGCTCCCTGTGGACCCTGAGACACTATTCAAGGAGAAAAATGAGCAAGATGTATTCAGACAAATCCCAGAGATGATGTCAGGGACTCCGAACCAAAAACTCCCAATGGCCGGACAGCCCCCACTGAGCGTTGATATGATAGGTTATTTATAACGCGCTTCATACCCAGCGGTTTCTAAGCGCGGACTTGGGGACCGAATCTGTGTTGCTCCATGTCGTCTTGCTTCCAAGTCGAGCACGTTGCCCCTGAGCTATCCCCCCGAGACGCCAGACACCTTCTCGTCTTCTGTTATACCACGATTCAAGAAGCATCAGAAGTGAGGGATCATTTCAAAGACCACTAAGGTCACCAAGACAAGCATCCACCTGGAACTAGCTCCACATCCCGCACCGCTGACGGTGGTTGGACCGGTTACACTTGAGCTTGCCTCCAGTCTCAATTTAATCTCTCTACTCTCTCCCATCACTTTGCTATTTCAGGAAGTCCCATTAGACTAAGAGGGACTTGGTATCTCTACCAAGCCCTTATTTATTTGCTGTGGTACATGTGGTACTTGCCACTCGATTAACATTTCATTTGATGCAAACATTTTATAAAGCTGCACAACAGTTTTCAGATTGAGACCTAAGGTGAGTGCCCAGCTCCTCTCTGGTATTTTCTGATTGGTGATTTATTTGTTAATTTCTATTGTGTTTCTGTTCCTGCTGGGTTGAATTTGCTGTGCTTTGCCCTCTCCCCAAGGGATCACACATATTTAATCCCAGTCTGGTCATTGTGCTACTTCATCCTTTGAGACTTTGAAATGACACCACCTAGATGTCACCGTGGCGGGTGATCCTTCCATCCCATTTAGATTTCTTGTTTGAATTACACATATTTTAGTTAATTGTTTCAATGTGTGATGCAATATATTTCCTACTTAATGTGACACTTGTATCTGGCATTGCAGGTTGATTGGCTCCCACTTGCAGATCATTCTCTTCTAAGGAGCATTCTCGGTGGGTTGGGTCATTGCATCACCTGTGCTTAATCATACTTTTTGGTAATGGTTTGGGGGTTCTCTTAAGAGATAATTAAATCCTTTCACATCTAAATACTCTTACACATCTGAAAACATTTGCACGATTCTGAGGCCAAAAATTAAAAAGAGGCTGTATTGGGCAGGAACTCAATGCCTTCTTTCCATCTAGGAAGAATGGCCCGTCTATATTTGGTTCCCACACATTTTCCCTTGATGCCTATTGACATTATTGAAGATGCAGAAGGGTGTCATGTTTGGAACTATGGGGTGTAGGTATCTCTCTGTTACATTTCTGCCCACCCACAAGTTTCTACATTAATCTCATTTGTACCCCTTTTCTCCCCACATTCAAATTTTTACTCTGACTTTGGGGTCTTTCCTACAGATCCTGCATTTGATAAGGACTCTGCCTGAATCCTCAAAAGAACCCTAAATCAGCTACACTGGTGCTGTTGAGCCTACTGGATAGAGTTGAGAGTTGAACACTCCTGCGTGTACCCATGGTTCACAACCAGGAGCTTCCTGCCTTGGAAACAGTCTTGTGATATTTTCCGCCAGTTCTCTATGAGCATTGTCCCAAGGAAATGGTGGTTGATCTCCCACATATTCCTTCACAGCACTGCAGGCGGAAATTGAATCCAGCCATGCTAAAATATACAGCTATATGTAAAAACCTAACAAAGTCAATGGACCTCATTACAGGTTTCCCGGTACTGGAAACATTTTTGTATAATTGCCGGTAATTGTGGCACCAGCATTCTTTCTGTACCGGGAGAGCATGAGTTTGAGGGTGTGGGCCATGGATTTACTTCCAGCCCTGACCTGCTGGTCAATCAAGCCCCCACCGGCAAAAAAATGCAATCCCCTCCATGGTGTGGAATGGGGATTTACTGGCGTTTCCACCATCTCAAATATCCCAGTAATACCAGGATATCATACGGCAGAAATGGTACGGGCAGTTTGCTGGTGCCCTGCAGGAATTAGCAGCAGGATACTAGCAAACTTGTAATGATCCCCAATGGTTGTGTTTTGGGTGATTGACATGACTACTCACCAGATATATCAACTGTGACTAGCTGGGATATCTGGAAGAGGCAATACGGTATATACTGTTCACCCTGTGACAGTGTGTGCGCCTGTTACGTCATTTTCATGTTTCTGCCTGATATCCTTTTTCTCACAGGTGTTAGATCAAGCTAGTTTCGCGATATAAAAAGTGATGCATTCTTATGGGACCCTAATGATATCTATTGTGTTGGTAATCTTTAATTAATATAGTTTTGTTTATCACACACTACAAGGCCAAAAAACGTTCTCGATAGTCCTGTTCCATTTCATAATCACTTGTGCCTTTATTTTGATTCTCTTTTTAAGAAATGGGACATTCAGTCTTTCATATGTAATTGTCGCGTATGATCTGTGTCTCATTTGACAAAAAAACTTCCAATACACTTAAAAAAAAGAATGTTACAAATGTCTTACTGAGCAAAGCACATTATCAAATGCCAGAATGAACATACAGAGTATTTTCTAATACAAGGTTATTATTCAAAGATGGACAGTCTGGTAAACTAATATTGTAGTCTTTCAAAATAGCCAAAGGGATAAATAGCAGCATTGAGGCTTCCTGGCTACTTTGCATATAATTGAAAAGCATTTTTGGGACATAAGAATAATCATAGATCTTTATATTTAGAGAAAATGCCTGCAATAAAAGTACTGAATGTTTGAATCTAAGTACATAATGCACACAAAGCTTGTTTCTTATTTCATTGTTCACAACATTCCACCTAACATAAACATCCTTGTATTCATGAACACGCATACTTCTTTGGACAGCCTCAGGGTGTGAATGTGAGGATAAAATGGCTGCAACCATCCGGTTTTTGTTTCTGAGATCCAAAATGTTTCCTCTCCCATATGAAAAGATCCTCTCACTATTTTAGAAGAGCAGGTCCTGAGTGCCAGGGTAATACTGGTTGTGCTCGCGACTTGTCCCCAATACACCAACATAATTAGATAATTATATATATGATATATTCCTCTCTCTTTGACAGCATTATGGATATGAAATACATTTCAAATGTTGTAGGGAACCTTTGTCCACAAAGACACGAGACTACTGCAAACTGTTCACTTGGATTGACAATGAAAAGATGTGAACAAAGTTCAACAAAGTTCAAGAAAGTTGAAATGTAAACATTTCAGGGCATTACATTTGGAAATTGTTAACACATAAAATATAAAACTAGAGCATTGACAAGCACAACACAATGTGAGACACCTGTCAGCGGCCACTCACATTTTGTGGACATTTATAGTAATATGTCGATACGCTGGGACCCCGAAGATCTGATTGACAATTGAGGAAAAACTATTGTAAAAAAGAATAAAACACGTGTACTATGACATCAAAAGACACGAAATGTCAAATTATGAAATAATTATTGAAGTATTAAACCTTTAGGCAGGAACATATTAATGCATATAAGATTAATTGTTGTTGGCCCACATTAACAAGGAACTCTTTGAAGCGCAGTCACATGGGGCTATCCACCAGTGTTGCTGTCAGAAACAACAGAAGGAGCCGCTCTTTATTTACCATCTTTTCATATTTAATAATATACTTAAATATTTTCTTAATTGGCAAGGCAGTGGGGATTCCTATAAAATACTTATTTTTCAATTCCTCTTTGCCCCTGGTTGGAGCCTCCCTAATTGCATACCATACAGGTATACTTCTGGAATCAGGCTAGCCTCCTCAGATCTCCCTAATGGTGTTGGATTCAGGGAACGCTATTAGCATTATTTCCAAAAGAACGATGTGGTTTCTGCCAGTCCTGTTATCATTATTATTATTACAACAACATGTGCTGAGCACAACGTTCCCCACCAAAGTGAGCCATCCCGCAGCCCCCTGGCCTAGCCAAGAGGTACTGGTCCCTAGAAACTCACTTGTGTGAGGACTTCAGGGCACTCAATTATGTCACCACGACAGATGTACACCCCATGCAAAGGGCGTGTGAACTGATTGGCAGATTAGGCACTGCCAGGTTCATGAGTGCCTTTGACCTCACCACAGAGTACTGACAGGTAGGCCTCACTGATCAAGAAAAGGAGAGGTTAGCATTCTCCACCCCAGAAGGGCATTACCTGTTCACTAAAGAATGCTTCTGACACCTTTTAGAGGATGAAAACCAGGTATTATCCGGACTGGAAGATTTCAGCATTGCCTATCTAGAGGTCGTCGCAGTATTCAGCAAGACCTGGAGAGACTGCATGTCCCATCTGAAACAGCTGTTTCAAGCCATGCAGAGAGCTGTCTTGACTAGGCAGGCTTCCAAGTGCGAGATAGTGCAGGGAACTGTAATGTACCTAGGACACCAAATGGGTGACAGTAAGAAGCAGCCTCTACAGGCCAAAGTCCAGACAGTGGTGAAAGGGCATAGCCCCACTACACAGACTCAAGTGACAGTCTTCCTGGGCCTCACGGGTTACTACTGACCTATCATCAAGGGATATGGGATACTTGCCCTTCCCCTTAATGATGTCACCTCTAAAAGGTTGCTGAAGAATGTCACCTGGACCCCTTCCTGTCAGTTATCGTTCTAGAGCTTGAAGAATGGCCTGTGCAAGGCCTGAGTTCAAAAGACCGGGCAGCCAAGAATTCAGCATTCAAGCAGACATCTGCAAATTGTGAATTGGTGTAGTGCTAGCACAACCTAACTGTGAAGGTGTAGCGCAAACTTGCTCATACCTGAGGAGACCAAGTGAGAGAGCAAATGCGTCACAATTGCAAAGAAAGCATTTGCAGCAGGTTAGATGTTATTCAAGCAGAAACCCCAATTATTTGGGTCACTTCACTGCCAAAGCTGACCACAGACCTCCTAGGTGACTTATCGCCATTCAGAGAGTGAATCACAAATTATTGCATGGGGTCATATCACTATAGGGATTAGACATGTACAACCATCAGCCCTCAATGCAGAAGGCCCCAGTCAGTATTTTCCCCAGGAGGATGAGCCAGACTCTTAGAAGAGGGAGTCTCATTTTTTCTGGTTGGGGTGTCATCTGGTAAGGTTATAGAAACCCTGGCTTTTCTAATGTTTAATATTATTAAATTGACACAGGTACGTCTATCTCAGGAAGAGTGACATGTTCAACAGGCACCCCTTTCAGCAAACCTTATGCCAAACGCATGGTGTATACCTTTGCCCTGCTGCATCAGCATTCTTATCTCCATCACCCTCTCTTCAGTGGCACAGATCAGGATCAGAGGTCACAGATGCCCTCCTGACAGTTTCATGTCATTCCAGCACAGGGGCTGTATTCAAAATGTGCACCTACGTTCCCAACTGCATAGCTACATGAGATCACCACCCTGGTGGCAGTGATAATCTTTGAACATAAGTTGTCCTGGAAGTCTGGCATCAAATGACAAACCCTACACAAAAGGACTAATCTCACACCAGGCTGAAGCATACAAAAGAGCCTTTGATGCTGTGGGTCTGTGGAGTGGGTGGAGTTAGTGTAGTCACAGGGAGCTCAGCACAAGTGGGGAAGGGTTCCACCATCGTGTTTCTCACTGCCTCTCCTTCCTTCCTGCCTCCTTTACTTCCTTTCGCACAAAGCGCTTTGGGTATGATGCAAGAAGGTAAGAAACCTTTGTTGCAAGGGCAAACATTGGACCCCTTCATTTAGGTTTGTTTTTTTCAATCACCAGTGGCCCTTTGCCTTTTAAAGAGGGCGTCTCCCACTCCTTCATCGATTCACTTTCGGGCCATCTAAGACTTAAGGAAGAATTCATTTGGACCTATTGTGGCAGAGTTGTATTTCCAAAACCCTGATCCATTGAGGTGAAGAAGGAGAATTCCAAGGCAGAGGCAATCGCTGTTCCCTACCCACTCCCAGGGCACATTGGGGGTGACTCTTCGTGAGGACCAGGACCTGACACTCTGCACCAAACCTCTGTAGGCTGGGGGAGCAGAACCTGAAATGACTAACCCTGTCCTAGAGCCCCTGCAGTGGGTCTAACAGAATCTGGAGGGCCACATCAGACAGGATCCTTGTTCTACAGCATCAAACAGGTTGAACCTCATTTTCGGCACATGTTCACCACACTCGAACCAGAGGAACCTGCTAGTGCTGCTTTTGGCACTTCATCAAACCTTTGAATGACCACTGCCTTACATCATCTGAACTGGCTCGCCGCCTTGAGGCGCCAAGCGGTGCACATCACATTCTCGCCGCTGTGGACCTACTTGAATCACTGCCCATTCCAACCTTGCATCAAATCACCAACGTCACTACATCATATGGACAGACGTCAACTCGAAATGCTGGAGCATTCATCACTCGCTGACCCGAATCAGCAGTTACCAAGGCCTTCCCCTGACTCAACGCTCAATCCGACCCTGGTAAGGCATCAGAACCGAATGACCTGAATGCTGCACACATTTTGCATCAAGCTCCCACTTCGAATCAACTAGACACCATCCTACCGCTTGACCTAGCATGACTTGCCATGCCAGAATCTGGTTTGACTCATGCCGCAGTACAGCCCAAACACTGGTTTGATGCTGTTGAACTACTGAAAACTGGATTAAGGTACCTTGAACTGAAACTGTCCCTTTGGTCTGCGTGTTGTGGCTCTACGGGCTGGCTCGGTGCATTTTGCAACTTTTTCCACTGAAAGAGATACATTCCATATTGCATTTCTTGCCTGTTTATCCTCCTTCTGAAAAAGAGTTCTGCACCATTACATTTTGCATTTTCTTGGCTTTTGTTTATAGTAGTGTCTTTTAATAGTGTTTTTATAGTTATTTGTACATTGATGTTAATTAAAGTATATATATATATATATATATGTATATATATATATATACATATATATGTATATTTATATATATATATATATATTTCAATAGACTCTTGATTGGACATTCCTTTTTATTTTTGACTATTTTTACCTTCCTGTTTAGGGTTTTACTGGATCACATTCACACCCCTGCTGAGAGTATCCCTTTGCTTGGCCCTCATTACTGCAAAAGGTGAAGGAGGTACATCCATCGCTTGGCTCTGCCTGCTTTTTCCACTGAAAGAGATACATTCCATATTGCATTTCTTGCCTGTTTATCCTCCTTCTGAAAAAGAGTTCTGCACCATTACATTTTGCATTTCCTTGGCTTTTGTTTATAGTAGTGTCTTTTAATAGTGTTTTTATAGTTATTTGTACATTGATGTTAATTAAAGTATATATATATATATATATATTCACACATATATATATATATATATATATATATATATATATATACATATATATATATATACATATATATGTATATATATATATATATATATATATATATATATATATATATTTCAATAGACTCTTGATTGGACATTCCTTTTTATTTTTGACTATTTTTACCTTGCTGTTTGGGGTTTTACTGGATCACATTCACACCCCTGCTGAGAGTATCCCCTTTGCTTGGCCCTCATTACTGCAAAAGGTGAAGGAGGTACATCCATCGCTTGGCTCTGCCTACTGTACCTTTATGCCTAGGATCACTGTTGGTTTGTAGGAGTGTGGGGGTTGAGTAGGCGCTTTCGCCACTACTTATCATTGTACTACTGCAGAGTAGAAGTCATTTGTCAACTGTACCCATTTGTAAGAGAAGGTAATCTGAGGTGGGGAAGAGGCCAGCAGATAAGGCGTGAATCATTAATGAAAGAATAATTACATTAACCCAATAATATTTGCTTTGGGTTCGACTATTCTTGTTTGACTTTAAAAGAGTATTTAAAGGAGAATTATGAAATCAGTTATCTATTATATTTTTCATTGTGACTTAAGGAAATATACAGTACACCAATGATTTTGTTAAAATGGCCTTGATTGAGGAAACATAAATATGAAAAAACGGTCTCACTGTCAACCAGATGTGGCGTGGCCAATACGCCAGTGGCACAATGCCCGAAGAGATGGCACAACAGGCCAGTGTGCTCTGTGTTTCTGGGGGGGCAGGGGGTAATATGGACCAGATTGATGACTTAATATACTGTTCAGCTGGTAAATCTGCCTCATGTAAGCGGCCAATATGCTTCAAAATTGACAATTTGCCACACATGTTCCCACAGTAGATCCAGGCTCTACAAAAACAATTGGCTGCAAAATGTTACAAACTGTGAATGTGGGCCTCTTTTATTTTGGTCTCCAGGCCTGTTTTCAATCTCAGTCCAACAGGCTTCTAGAAACATTGTCAGTTCTCTGATCCACTGCATGCATTAGCCTGTTCGCTAGTATAGATGGACTAAAGTACTGAAGCCTGGGGTTGCTCCTGCTCCCATTTTTTATCAGTGACAACAGATCCAAAGTTAACAAACAATTGTGACAACTTTCAGAACTCCCTTGTACAAGCCACATAGAACTTGAGGGCTGGGCGACATCTAGAGAGTGTAGGGATCGCTCAACTGGAAACAAAGGAGAGCCAAAAAATACTGGTAAAAGAGTTCATTAAGGTGGAAAGAAGAAGGAACCTTCAGCATGAATGAAGGGTTTGTGCGAAGGACCTCCTTAGACTGGTGAAACCTCAATTAGGGAGCTTTGCAGGAGAGGGCTTGCAGCTCGCCTACCCACCTGGCAGAAGAAATGGCAACGAGGAACACTGTTTACCAGGGGATAAACTTCAGGGGGCTCTGTTTAGAGGCTCGAAGGTAGGACACATTAGCTTCAAGAGGACTATGTTGAGTTCCCAAGCTGGAGCAGGAGCTCGAACGGGTGGAAAAGTGCAACACAGTTCATTGGGGAATTCTTGAACCAATCTGTGTGACCAGGGGGAAGGTGTACCTGTGGCATGCATGCAGTGTGAGATGGCTGCTAAATGCACTGTGATGGAAGAGTGTGGAAGCCCAGCTTCTGCTAATGACAGGAGGTATGGAAAGACTTGTTCCGCCTGAACATGTAACGGATTCAGTTGCTGAGCTGTACACTATATGGTAAAGCGTTTCCACTTGCTTTTGTAGCTGGCTAGGATCCTCTTGCATTCTGGAGGTAGCAGAATGGTTCCAAACTCTAAGGCTGCAGGAGCCAGGCCGTCAAGTTGAGGGATGCTCGGTCGTGGTGCAGCACTCACCCGCTATCTCTGAAGAGTAGGTTTGGGAGCGGGGTTAAGCTGATGAATGGAGCCACTGACAGGTGAAGCAGGTCTAAGTACCAAATTTGCCGCGGCCAGGCTGGGGCCACCAGGATTTCCATACAGCGGCTGTGTCGGACTGTACTGAGAACTCAAGCTAGTAGAGGGATCGGAGGGGAAGCGTAAAGGAACTGTCCTTCCCATTGGAATGAGGGCCCATCCCCCAGGCTCCCTTGATGATAAAACCAACTTGAAACCTTGTTGCACTTCTTGTTGGTCGCTGTCAGAAACAGGTAATTCTCCAGCCATTCCCACTTGGAGAAGAGGCAGAGAACTTGGCTTGCGTAAAGTTCCCATTCGTGGCATAACCTGAATTCCCTGCTGAGCAAATCTGCATTTGTATTGTGGATCCCTGTCAGATGGAAGGGAATCAGAAACATGTTGTGTGTGAGCACCCATTTCCACAGTGCCTGCCCTTCCTTAGACATAATTGGAGAGCAGGTCCCACCCTACTTGCAGATATAGAACATGGTGTTGCTGTTGTCTGTCAAGAGGCTACCTTGTTCTGCAGCTGTGGTCTGAAGGATTTCAGGGCCCAGAACACTGCCCTTAACTGGAGGACATTGATGTGTGAGAGTTTTTCTTCTGGAAGATAAATGTCCACTGGCATGGAATTCTCCCATGTGGGCTCCCCAACCCGCTAGCGAGGTATCCATTGTCACTGTGGCTTGATGTGCAAGAAGACGAAAGGGTGCTCCCTGCGTGAGATTGTGCTGATGGTTTCATCATTGGACAGCTCGTCAGAAAGATGGCGTGAGGCAAAGCTTGTCTTCCCAGGACCCCAATATCTGTTGCCAAAGGGATCTAGGAACTCTTGAAGTAGTCTCATGTGGAGCCTGCAGTGTGGGATTAACAGGATGCAAGATGAAATCATCCCCAGGACGGACTCGAGGGAGCAGACTCATGATATCAGCAGCCGAAGGTGTGGCAACACATGCAAGAGTGCTGAAACTTGGGCCTAAGAATAGAGTCTTGTTTCAGATGCAAGTATGATTTTGCAAAGTTCACTGAGAACCACAGGGATGTCAGACACTGTATGGTATCCTTGGTGTGTCACATTGCTAGTGCTAGAGATGGAGCGTGCACCAACCAGTCATCTAGGTACGGGAAAGAGATGGAGCGTGCACCAACCAGTCATCTAGGTACGGGAAAACATGGACGCCTGAATGACGGAGGTGGGCTGCCACTAGAGCTAGGCACATTGTGAAGACTCTTGGGAAGATTTCAACCTGAGTGTTTGCTCTGGTCTTGAAATTGGAGGAAACGCCTGTGCTTCTGATGAATGGGAATGTGAAAGTAAACATCCTCTAGCTCTAGATATGTGAGGAAATCCCCTTCTTTCAGTTGGTCTAGATGTGTTTCAGCCTTATCATACAGAACTTTTGAGACTTCAGGAATTTGCTTAACCTCCTGAGGACTATTATAGGTCTCCTTACTCCTGATTTCTTCCTTACCAGAAAGTATCTGGAGTACATAGCAGAGCCCCGGAGGTGTGGTGGTATCGCTATGATTGCTCCCTTTTTTAGGATGGACCGCACTTCCTGAAGGAGTAAGGCTTGGTGTTTTTCTGCCTTTGGAACTGGGGGGGGGGGGGTGGATGGACATTTCTGCATGAATTCCAGGATACAGCCCTGTTTGGCGGATGGATAGCACCCATTTGTCAGCGGTGATGTTCTTCCAATGTGCGACGAAGTTGTCTAGCTGCCCCCCTACTGGGCTGCTGATGTGGGGGTGGGTTTGGTGGCCTGGTCAGGATTGTTTTGGGGCTTGACTTCTGGGGAAGGCTCCATGTCTTTGCTGGTTTCCTCTGTATGGTCGAGATTATCCTTAATAACCCTCTTGGGTGGTGCCGGTGCGCAACTTTTGTGTATGTAGGAGAACTTGTAGTCTCTCAAAGTCCTGAAAACCCTTGCTTTCCCTGAGTGAACAGATTGACAGAGTTGTTGTAATGTGCCAAGTGAACGAGCAGTTTCTGTGTCGGCCTTGACAGCTTGTAGTGTTTTGACAACCTTTTTTCCAAAGACCTTGATGCTGTCAAAGGCATATCAACTACTTTTGACTGGACCTTGGGTTGAAAATGTGTGGCTTTCAACCACCCTTGGTGACGTAACACTGCCCCATTACCCTTCTGGTGGACCCTGTATCTGCTATATCCACGGCAACTGAGATGACGTGGTCTGATGCTGCTTCCCCTTCATGTAGCAGTGTAAGTGCTTCATCACGTTTGTCATAAAGTAGGAACTCAAGTATTGGCCCTAGTTTGAACCAGAGTTCACGGTCGTAGTGATAGAGATGGTTCTCACGGCTGTCGTGATGTCTCTGTTGCCAAACGCATCTAACTGTTTTCCCTATTTGTCTGGAGGCACCATATGGGGGCAGGAGGGATTAGCAGAACACTTAAGGGCTGCTGCAGAAACAACTGAGTCTGGGCAAGGTTGTGTGCACGGGCATTTAGGTGCTGAATCTGGGATCCTGCACTTTCTCTAAAATCTATCCTTTCTTTTTTTTTTTTTTTAAAACATATTTTTATTGGGTTTACACAAGCAAGGACTGCATTATGTCATGTGCAATTAAGGTAATACAATCTCTGAAGCCTCGCTTGAGAGTGCAAATTAAGAAACAAACAAAATATAAACAAAACAGTTGGTCAGTGAGGAAGTTTTAGCTGCATGTGGTGGTCAAAGTTCGGTGGGAGTGAGTAAGTCTCTCAAGACCCATCATCGGACTCAGAGCTCCCAGATGTGGAGCATACTTCAGGATCCCACTGTGGGGCGGGGGGGCGGCTGCTCTTTAGATCCAGACTTTCGCTGTATTTGCTTTATTTTGCTGATATGGGCAGACCACTCCAGCTGGGTGGCCCCGATTACTCCATGTTTATTTCAGTCACATTTGCCCATCCAGCATAGGGTGGGAGGCTGTCGGGCCAGGCCTGGGTATGACTGAGCGTAATCCAGGAAGGGCGACCAAGTGTGGTAGAATTTGTCTCTGTTCCCAAACCACAGGGCAGTGATTTTTTCCGCCGCTATTATGTCCCAACACTTGGTCCACCACATTTGGACCGACGGGCCTTCTGGGTTTTTCCAGAGTCTCGCCACTGAAATCTTGGCCGTGGTCAGTAGATGGGAGCAGAGTTCTGCCCTGTGGCCTGATCGGGGGAATTGGCCCTCGCCGCTTGATCCGAGCAGTACGATCCCTGGGTCCCAAGGGATTGCCAATCCTGTGATCGAGTTGATTTGTTCTAACACTGCTTTCCAAAACTGCAACGACTTTAGAGACGTCCAGAACAGATGGTATAGTGTGCCATTGTCCAGGCACCCTCTCCAGCACGTTGGTGGAATCGCCGGGTTGCATTTGTTGAGGGTTTCTGGGGTCCGGTACCACCTATAGCATACTTTGAATGCCCCCTCCTTGTTGGAAACACATTTTGAGCTTCTATTTGCTCTAGTCCAAATCTGGTCCCATTCCTCCGGCTCAATGGGTCTGCCAATGTCTCTCTCCCATTTGAGCATGTATGTTTCCTTACGGGTTGGTCCTATCTAGGATCTTGTAGAGGATTGAGATCTTACCCTTGGGGGAAGGTGATGTGAGGGTCAGTTCTAGGGCTGTTAGGTCTCTGTTTCCCAGGTTTTTCATGCTCCTGTTTGATAGCCAATGTCTGAGTTCGGTGTATCTGAACCTCTCGTTCTCAGGAACCTTGAATTTCGCCTTGCAGGCCTCGAAGTCCAGAGGATTGCCCTCCTCAAAGAAGTCGCAAACTTTCTCCAGTCCTCCCTCCCTCCATTTCTGGAAGTCCTTGGGGTTGGCACCCGGTGAGAACTCCGGGTTCCTGCAGACCGGGGTGAGCGGGCCCGTAGAGCTGCAGATTCCCCATCGTCGCGCCGCCATCTTCCAATTCTCCACCGTGTTTACGGTTGCTGAGAGCGGCCCGTTGTCCGGGTAATCTCTGGAGCATTTTAAATGTGGTAGTGAGGTGATCGGGACTGGGCTCCAGGCTTCCTCCAGCTCCAGCCAGCGGGGTTTCGGGGTGGTTTGTGGCCAGGCGAATGCGTGAGAGAGCTGGGCGGCTAGGATATATCTGGCCACGTCGGGGGCTCCCAGTCCCCCTACGGCTCGACCCCGCAGCATGATATTCCTAGGGATCCGAGGCTGTTTTCCCTCCCATATGTATCTCATGATACTCCTTTGAAGTTTCTGTATCGCTTGCTTCGGGATAGCCATTGGCAGGGCTGAGCAGTGATAGAGCAGTCTTGGAATGAGGTTCATTTTCAGAGCGGTTATTCTTCCGAACCAGGAGACTTCTTGTTTCTGCCAGCATGCAAGATTGCTTTTAAATTCTTTGAACAGGGGGGGGAAATTGGTTTTGTATAGTTTTTTGGAAGCCCCTGGTAGTTGTACCCCTAGGTATGATAGGTGCTTTTCAGACCAGGGAATGAGATATTCCTTTGCAATGTCCGTGATCATCGACCGAGGTAGGTTGATGCCCAGAGCCGATGATTTGGGCAGGTTCACCTTGAACCCTGAAGCTTCCCCAAATTCTTTCAATTCAGACCATAGAGCTTTTATGGATTCCCTGGGCTTAGTTAATGTTAAGAGTACATCATCGGCGTATAGGGCAAATTTGTATGTTTGGGCTTTGATAGGTAGGCCTGGGATTGCGGTGTTTTGCCGCACTCTGCCTGCGAACGGCTCCATAGAGAGGGCGAAGATCAATGGAGAGAGGGGACAACCTTGCATTGTGCCTCTTGAAATGTGGATTGTGTCGGATCTGGTTCCGTTAATTCTCAGCCTGGTGGATGGATGTTGATAGTTAGCTAGAGTCCATTTTATGAAATTGGGACCGAAGCCAAAGTGCCTTAATGCATTGTGTATGTAGCCCCAATCTAGCCTGTCAAAAGCTTTGTGAGCATCGAGCGAGAGAACCATCAGCTCCCGACCCTTCCTGCTGGCTGATTCGATAACATTTATGGTTCTTCTGATATTGTCGTGAGTGCAACGGTCGGGGATGAACCCTGTTTGGTCCGGGTGTATGATATCCGGTAGTAAAGGAGCCAGCCTATTTGCTAAGATTTTGGCGAAGATTTTGGCATCGTAGTTCAGGAGCGTGATGGGTCTGTACGAGGCACATAGGCTCCGATCCCTACCTGGTTTAAGAAGCAGCACTGTCAGCGACTCTTCCATTGAGGGGGTGGTTGTTCCCGATGAGAGGAAGGAATTGAAGAGGGCGGCCAGGTAGGGGGAGAGTATGCATGAAAACTTTTTGTACAATGGAGCTGTGAGCCCATCCGGCCCTGGAGACGAGTTTTTCAGTTTAGGTATGACCTCGCTCACTTCTTCAGTCGAGATAGGAGCTTCTAGAGCTGCCAGGTCAGGATGTGGGTCACGCGGCTGTATCCCAGCTAGGTATTTTGCATGAGCGTCTGCTGCCGTGGGGGAGCACGACATGGTTGCTCTGTGGTGCACCGTCATGATGTCTATTTTCTCTGGGTTAGCGTAGCGCGGCGTTCGCTGGGCGTCCTGAAGACATAGGATGGTGTTCCGAGAGTGTAGCTTTTTCAATTTGTGGGCAAGAAGGCGATTAGCTTTGTTGCTGTGCCCATAATAAAATTGTTTGGTGTATGTGAGTGCTCTGGCTGCCTTGTCTGCTAGATGCATTTCCAGAGAACGTTTTTCTCTCTGAAGAGCGCGGCAAGCCTTCCTGTTCTGCCCCTGCTTCAGGATGCGTTCAGCCTCAGACACCTCCGCTTCGAGTTTGTCCTGCTGCAGCTTGCGTAGGCGTCGCAGCCTGGCGGTGCAGTCGTTAGCAGTGCCCTTGATGGCATCCGAGATCGTGGAAATTGAGGTGTCTTTAGTGATGTTTTCCTTGAAGTAGTTCTTGAGGGCTTCTGCTATTTCCGTTCTGATTGCTAAATCTGTCAAGACTTGGTCTTGAAGTTTCCAATGACGCTGGGTTGGCTCGGGGAAGCTCTGTACCCTCAGTTTCATTATGACCGGAGCGTGGTCCGAAAGGGCTCTGTGTCCTATTTGGATGGTTTCAACACAGGAGACGAGAGAGCTCGAAAGGAGCAGGAGATCAATCCTTGAATGACCCAGGTGGGCATGGGAGAAGAATGTGCAGTCTCTGGTCCCCATGTTAGCCCATTTCCAGACATCTATAGAGTCGGTTTCCCTCAGGAATTCTGCCATAGCGAGGGCTTTGCTGAAGTCTTCTTTGGTTGGGGGGAGAGATTTATCCAGATTAGGGTCAGGAGTTAGGTTGAAGTCCCCCCAATGAACAGCTGCCCTTCGGGGAAGGTTGAAAGTATCGGCAGGAGGTTCCCCAGAAATAGGCTTTGCGCTGTATTTGGGCAGTATATAGCTGCTATGGTGATGGGTAGCTCCACTAGCCGGCCTTTCAAGAGAATATAGCGCCCCTCTGGATCTCTCTTGATCGTTATATTTGTCAATGGGATGTCTCGGCTTATCAAGATGGCTACCCCTCTTTTCTTGAGGCCCATAGAGGCAAAGAAGCATTTAGGGTAGAGTTGGAAGGCTATTTGGCGCTCATCCAACCTGAGGAGGTGAGTCTCCTGAAGGCATATAATATCTGGTGCTAGTTGGGAGAGCCTGTGCTCCACGGATTTCCTCTTCCGAGGGGCGTTTAGACCGTGGACGTTGCAGGTTAAGACCGATAGCTCTCTATCCGGAAGACTCATTCGAGGGCGAGACTGGTAGTGGATATCCCCTGCTTCTATCCGTGTGTGGAGTGGAGGCCTCCCCTCTCCTGGTGGGCCGAGTTGTGCCTAATCCAGAAACCCCCTGTAGGGGGAGCAGACCCCTTGCAGCTTGCGCCCTGACCCATGATTCGCCCCCACCTAGAGGCGGCCTCTTGGTTCTCGCTTCCCCTTTCCCTCTGACCATGGAGAACAAACATGAAAAACTAGAACAAAACCTGAAACAAGGAACAGGTATCGGTGTCCAGACCAGCCTTCCACCAATGGGGCTGTCGGCTGGGCCGTGACTACCATCTAGATGCGAGACCCTACAGTCTCATGCGTGGACGGTGAAAAGAGAGCTAACGGAGCGGGCTGGAATGTGGACCATAGTTTCGGCTAAGGGCTCCGGCATGCTTGGCCTCCCATATTTGAGCAATGACCGCAGCCGAAGTGGAGGCCGCAGAGGGAGGTCAGCCAGGGGGGCAGCTTCAGCTTTTGTTGCCATTTTTCTTTTTGGAGGGCGGGCCATGTATCCTGCGACGTCTCTCTACTCGGGACCACGAGCGAAGAGACTCTCTGCTAGATCCCTCAGGAGAGTGTCCAGAGTTCCCGGGGGCTTCCGCAGCCGCTTCCGGGTTCATGAATATTTCTGCGTCATGCGGGGACGGGATTTGTCGGGTTTTCCCCTCCCAGGTGAAGGAGAGACCCGAGGGGAAGTTCCAGCGATAGGTGATCTTGCGTTCGCGCAGCCAGTCAGCCATTGGGTTGAGCGCTCTACGTTTTGCTAAAGTCGCTGCTGCCAAGTCTTGGAAAAGGGATATTTCCGAGTCCCGGAAGTGGATCTGACCTATTGCTCTGGCTTCTTGCATTATCTCCTCTTTGAGCTTGAAAAAGTGGACCCTGACCTCCTTTATAGGGGGTGCCAGTACTGGAATGGCCACCATTCATTTCCTGGAAGATTCCGGTTGCTGGTAAAAGAAACCATCCTTTTTCTTTTTTTAAAAAAAACTTGTATTTATTGGCATGAGACAAGAACAGGCAAGCAACACAATGCATAAAACAAGTGACATTGCAGGTACATTACATATAGAGGGTTGACGGGACCGGGTAGGCCATGTGCCTCACAGTTCAGTTTGTTTCAGGAATAGTGACGTTTATGCGTCGGGGGGGGGGTGGGAGGAGAGTAGTTCTATATCGTCTTTACTGTTCAGGTAAATACAGAAATCGGACCATACATTCCTTGGATGAGATGTTACAGCGAGGGAGTTGATATAATCCTCTTCACACATTTGACTCCAGGTGAGGGCCGTGAGCCACATCTCGAATGAGGGGGGGGATCGGCGCTTCCAGCACTGCAATATGCATTTTCTGGCCACCATAGTTGCAACATTTAAAAATGTGGACACCTTCCTCAACTCGGGCCCATCCCATAACCCGAACAGGGCGGCCAGTGGATTGGGTGATATATGGGTCGAGGTTATCTCAGCCAGGGCCTCCATGACGCTTTCCCAGAAGGGGGCCAGTGCCTCGCAGGACCAAAACATATGAATGTTATCTGCATCAGTGGATTTACATCTCGGGCAGGTATGAACCTGGCTGCGTGTGAACCATCCCACCCTGTGCGGCATGTAGTACAAACGATTCAAGAGCTTATATTGCATGCACCTAAATCTGGCATTTAGGGAGACCTTGCGTGTATGTGTAGACATCTTATTCCACATTGCATCGGTTAGGGTTAGGCCCAGTTCGTCCCCCCACATGTCACGCAGCACCCGCGGTGCTTCCTCCAGCTTCTCCATTCTCCAGCAGCAGCTTGTATATAGAGGATGTTATGCCCCTAACCCCGGTCGAATTAGTTATGAAGTGGATTTCAGGTGAATCTGGAGGTTCATCGGGATAGGTGGGCCACATGGCACGGAACGCTGCCCTCAGTCTAAAATATTGTAGTAATTCTAGAGCCGTGCCAGAGTGCCCGGGCCGCCATGTCTGCGGGGTGATGAATTTCCCGTCAGGATATAGACCGGTCAGTGCGCGGTAGCCCAGATCGTGTCAGTGTTGCATGAGGAGTTTGTCATGAGTGGGGCTGAGGCCTGGGAACTGCCAAATGGGCAGCCATTTGTAATGTGGATGGTGGCCTGGGCGAGGCTGCAGGAGCCGTCTCCACGCCGTAGTTGTTGCTGCCACAGGATCTGCCGGTGCATTGGCACGAAACCTGTGGTGGAGAACGAGAGATAGAGTGTTAACTCCTTCGGTAGCTAGTTTCCCGAGCTTAACGTGTGGGGGGGTCAATGTGTGTGCACCAGTGTGTGGCATTTTGGGCCTGCGCAGCTATCCATTATCGAGCGAGGTCAGGGGCCGTGAAGCCCCCTTACTCGTATGGAAGAACCATGTGTTGCCACTTTTTGCGAACCGCACCGGAGTGCCAGAGAAATTGAGCTCAGGCCGCGTGTAGGTTCCTGAAGTATAGTTTCCCAGGCCAGATCGGGGAGAGCAGCTTAGGAACAATTACCATTTTAATCAGGGACAGCCTACCCGACAAGGAGAGTGGGAGATTGCGCCATTCCCTCATGCGGGCCTCGACCAACTGCGCCGTGGCTGTGTAGTTATCAGCCAATAGGGAGCGTTTAGAGAGGGATACTTGAACCCCGAGATATCGGATTCCGTAAGGAGACCAGTGGGGAGGAAATTTGCATGTTGGTTGGGAGGTTTCCACAGTGAGCGGGAATATTTCAGATTTAGTGTAGTTAATGGCAAAGCCCGAGAATGTACCAATTTTGGTGATGTCACGAATAATCGAGTCTAACATAAAGAAGTACGTCGTTGGCGTACAGTGAAATTATCTCTGGAGTGTCTCGCAAGCGGATACCCTTACAGGTATGCCTGTCTCTGACATTGGCAGCCATGGGTTCGATAACGAGCGCAAACAATATTGGGGAGAACGGGCAGCCCTGGCGAGTTCCCCGATGGAGCATGAAGGGGGATGAGACCTGGACTTTGGCCACTGGGTTTGTATACAGTAATTTAATATATGACAACATACGGGGGCCAATCCCCATTTTGTGCAATACGGCCCACATGTATTGACATGATACCATGTCAAATGCCTTTTGGGCATCGAGGGTGACAGCTACGGCACTGGCATCGGGATCGATTATGGACATGACATTGAACAGCCAACGAATGTTGAGGGCCGTTGAGCGACCAGGGACGAATCCGCTCTGATCTGGATGAACTAAGTGGGTCATTATGGGGAGGAACCTGCTTGCGATGATCTTGGCAAAGATTTTCGTATCAGTGTTGATCAGGGATAGGGGTCTGTACCACCCGCATTCATCAGGTGGTTTACCCGGCTTGGGGAGCACGGTTATGATGGCCTCACTCATGGAGGGGGGCAAGATGGACAGGCTGAGTGACTCATTACAGACCTCGAGGAGTCTGGGTGCAAGGATAGCGACGTGCTCCTGATAAAACTCGGAGGTGAGTCCATCAGGGCCAGGTGCCTTACCCTTCGGGAGGCTCGAGATAGCTTTGGTGATCTCATCAAGGGTGAATGGGGCATCCAATTGATCACTGGTGGCGCCGGAGAGAAGGGTCATGGGGATTTGGTCTACGAGGAGGTTTGTATCAAGTAAGCTGTGTTCGTGCTGGGGAGCATATAGGGTTGTGTAAAATGCTGTAAAAGTCTCCAGAATGTGCCGGTCGGACCAGTGCAGGACACCGTTCGCATCTGTGATGCAGTCTATGCGGGTTCTACCCCCTTCCACACGCACCAGTCTGGACAGCGTTTTCCACGGTCTATCTCCCTTGCGGTACTTCCACGCCGCCATGAGGCGAGCGTGGTATTGTATCTCCCTCTGGGCGTGAGCCTCAAAAGCCTCTAGCTTGGACCTTATCTGTGCCAGTATGGTCGGGGAAGGGGCAATGGCATAGTCCTTCTCAAGTTTTTAAGGTTTGCTTCGGATCGCTGCAGGCTGTTTTTAATGTCTTTGAGGACCCCAGCCTGACTGGAAATGCACATCCCTCTTATGTAAACCTTAAACGCCTCCCACCGGTCCCCCTCGGATGTGTCATGCCTTTTGTTGCAGTCAAAGAAGGTGTTGATGTCAGCTAGGATTTTAGCTTTAAAAACTATATCTTTCAGCTCCTCCGACTTGAAGCGCCAGGCAGAGCGGAGAGGTGGGTCCCGTCCCAGTTGAAGTCGTAGTGTTACTGGGGAATGGTCTAAAAGTGTGCGCTGCAATATCTGTGTGTCCATGGCCGTCCCTACCATTCCGCTCGATGTGAGGAACAGGTCTATCCTTGACAGGCTATCGTGTACAGACGAGTAAAAGGTATACTCTCTTGCGCGTGGGTGAAGAAACCTTCACACATCTTTAAGGCCCAACATGTCAGCGTGTGTTTGTAACCTACTGGCCGCACGAGATGTGGCTCTGCGGGCAGTACCCGATCTATCCACTTTGCTGTCTAAAATGAGGTTCATGTCTCCCCTCCATATGATAGGGACATCAATATATTTGTATGGTGATGACGTCGTCATGAAATCTGGGGCGTCAAAATTCAGGGCGTATGTGTTCACAAGGAGGCATTCTACATTAAGTAGTAAGCAATGAAGGATCACATATCTACCCTCCGGATCGATGTGGCTGGTACGCAACGAGAATTGGACTGACTTGTGGACAACGGTGAGCACTCCCCTGGATTGGGTTGAATATTTCATGTAATATCTGTTTGCGCCCAAGGCCGGAGCCAGGAGCGTTGCCAGGGGCCCCAGGGCATGTGTCTCTTGAAGGAGGAGTATCTTAATTCCGTGCCTCTGGGCGTAAGCTGATATCCTGCGGGCTTTGGTGAAGTTACCTAACCCCCGGACATTCCATGTCATAAGGTTAAGCGACATATGCCATGTTATGGAACATCCCTGCAGCGATATCTGTTGCCATTCAGTGCCATGTGCGCAGCTGCAATCAAGCCGCATTGAGTTGTGACCATGTCCCCCGCTCCCATGCCTTTTCCATCAAACCAACCCACAACTGTACCTCCCCCCGCCCTCACTGCCCACCCCCAACTTGCAGAGCAGATTTCCCCGCCCCAAACCCAGGCGCCACTGAATGGACCGACACTCCTAAGGAAGCAGAGGTCGGCGGGCAATACCCAACGTGGATATGCCTAGTTCGCGGCCCAACAGGGGCTAAAAAGCAGCAGCAAACAACTGAAAATAAACATTGCAACTGCAATGAGGTGCGCTGTTGCTGTGTGGTCGGAGTCTTGAACATGAAGTAGGACAATGGATGCTGTCCAGGACAGGTTTCTGCGGAAAGCGGATTCGTTAACTGGTCCCATGAGCCAGTGTATTGAACAAAGTAGAATGAGAGTGAAGGAGTGGTTAGGGGTCGCGGCCAGCTACAGGCACTGGGGAGGAAGGATGGTGAGTGTCACTAGTCCAGGAGCGGAACAGGTAGCCAGGCCGCTTGTGGCAGGGAAACATATTTGCTGAGTAAACAGAGCAACATTGCCATCATCACATTGTGTGTCGGGGATCACCAGATAAATTGGGCATCATCAAGCATGATAGTACGTGATTATACGTTGTTGGCGCGGTCCCCTTCTGGATTATGAAGTGGAATTTGCGACTCAATAAACCTCACCGCCTCATCAGGGACAGTGAAGAAGTACAATTTGCCGTTATGAGTGATCTTGAGTCACGCAGGGAAAAAGATGGCATAAGGGACGGTGCGCTCCCTGAGCAGTTTCTTGACGCCGAGGAATTGTCGTCTCTCTTGCTGCACCCCGACAGAGAAATCAGGGAAAATCCTAATGGTGTGGGCCTCCAAGCGTAAGTCACCCTTATCGCGTGCCAGGCGAAGGATGAGGTCCCTGTCATGGTAATTGAGAATTCTGGCAATAATGGGCCTCGGGATGTCGCCCGGCTTGGAGCGTGGCGACAAAGCACGTTGAACTCGCTCAACCGTGAAGTACGGTGGCAGGGCCAGATTTCCCAGAAGATCTTTGAGTAGGCCTTCGACAGCGTCTTCCATGCGCCCTTTGAGGGCATTCTCGGGAACCCCAATGATGCGCAGGTTGCTCCTGCGAGAGCGCGACTCCAAATCCTCACATTTTGCTTTCACATTTTTCATATTGCATGACAGAGATGCAACCGTGTTCTGTAGCGTGTGTATTTCGTCTTCGTTTGTAGAGATCCTGCTTTCAGCCTCTGTAATCCTGGTTCCTGATTGGTCCACTCGTGTTCTGAGCGAGGCGACATTGGCGTTAATGTCATGCAACTTCTCATGGAAGGCGGCAACATTTTTAGCCATTGATTCCATCAATGCAGTGAAGTCTGGCAACTGTGCACCAGGATGGGGAACAGCCTCGGGTTCCTCCTGTAGGGATGACGTTTGGTCCGCCTCGGCCCTTGGGACAGCCTTGGCAAACTTGTCCATAGCTCCCCCCCTTGGCAGCTCCTTTGGATCTGTTCGACATTGCTAGAGTAGGATTGGATGTGGAGGTGGCCTGCTGGCAGAGCAGCGGGGGGCGGATGGTGAGGGCTATGGATAGTTGACTGGTCACCAGGCGATATCACAGTGTAAACCAGGGAACCGGGCAACGTCATCGGCCGAGGAGCGAGGGCCGCAGATGGGTATGAGGGGCCAGAGTGCCCAGAGTCCAGCTGGAGGGAATTGTGCCCTGTCGGGGAGGAGCGCCGAGTGGTGAGGCTGCGGCGGCCACAGCACAGGGGGCCAGGCAACGGCAGCGGCCGAGGAGGCAAGACCGCAGATTGACATAGGTGGCCAGACTCCAATTGGAGGCAATTGTTCCTCGTCGGGTGGAAGCACTGAGTTGGCGAGGTTGCAGCGGTTATGGCGCAGTGTTCCACGCCATTGTAAAGTGAGAGATGTGTCCCCTCGTTAATGCGGGCATGCCCACTCCCAGGGGAGCAACCTGATGGTAAGTTGCAGAGGAATGAGGAGGCCGCCGCACAGGTTGGGGCCCAGTAGCAGGCCCGGTAGGGTGTTAAGTTGTAGCAGGTGCGCGTGGGCCCCACTTCAGGCCGGGCGGGCAGTCCCAAAATGGCAGGGCTCTAGACAGTCACTGCAGCGGAAGCTAAAGGTGGATCCCGTCCTCTTCCCCATGACAAATCCGGTGGGTCATTAACATATATCCACGGCCGCGGACCGCATCAATAGGGAGCAGAGAGTGCGACCCCCCCACCTCCTCACCTGGTCCGCCGGGATCAGCCACGCGAAGCACTCCCAGCTCTGGTGGCGACTGGGACACGGCCCAAAAGTAAGAGCTCCGCTCAGGAGATGGAGGAAGGAGGGGAGAATCAGAGTGTGCTGCAGCGCAGGCCCCAGCCGCGACAGCACTCCACAGCAACACCGCCGACAGATGATGGGAGGGGCGGCTCCACAAGGCCGCGCCGGGGCTCCGTCGCCCGCCGAGGGCCGACAACTGGTGTATTTGGGCATCCCGCACACAGCCGCACCGCCAGTCACGGCAGCGGGGAGCCCGCCATAGGAGGACAGGAACTCAGCGCACGCCGGGGCCAGTACACCCTCCCGGCCAGCCGCCGCCACAGGCAGGCCTCCGATGCACGGATCCGGGCCAAACTTTCAGGATGCAGGGTAAGTACGACAAACTGCAGCTTCCATAAGTTATAGATGTCAGGGACAAGATGAACCGCAGATGCAGGCGGATAACTGCCGAGGCCACACGGAGCTAAAGAGCTAGGCAGCCATCTTGGGCTGCTCAACAGCGCCACACACCGAAACCCTCCTTTTTCTGTTTTTCAGGTGAAAGATCAAAAAGCTTCACAGCCCGTGTCATGAGGTCATGGAAGGAGCTAATCTTATCTGGGGGAAAATCTCTTGGCGTAGGTCTGCTGGCTCACCATCACCTGGCACCAGGTCTTCAAACTTGTCTGTTGAATGGGTGCTGGGGAGCCATCCCATGGATATTTGTCAGCATCAGTGTATTTGTAAGGGTGACCAGTGGTAAAGCTGGACCCCAAGAAGAGGTCCCAAAGGTGGGGGAGGAGCTAGGCCTTCCCTTATAGGGAACTCATAGGTTTACACTGGAGGAGGCAATGGTGCAGCAGGAAGCCGATGCTGGAGCTCCAAAACTAGTGTCTGTAGCGTGGATGGTATTGATATTGATATTGATATTTTATTTCTATTGTGCTCGTACACAAGGCAAGGGAGGGGAACAGGGGAGAACAAAACAATGATCTTACTAGGCCCAGTGACATTGAGAACGCGCAAGTGCATGGGAGAGGGGAAGGGGAAAAGTGCATGGAAGGGGGGATAAGTGGAAAGTGCAGGGCAAAGGAGAAACTGATAAATAATAATAAATAAATAAATAAATAAATAATAAAGGCAACAAACAGTGGTAGTGCAGCCAGCAAGTGGCAAGTGCTGGGTTTAAGGCAGCAGACAGTCTAGGTCTTATAAGTGCAGGAAGAAAAAGGGGCTGGGGCTGTATGGGTACAGATACAGACCCCAGTGCAAGGGGTGGCCCGGAGGCAGTGCGGGAGGGTAGCAGGGTGAGCAGATACCAGGGCCCGGAGGTCAGAGAGGGGGCAGATGCAAGGGGCCAAGAGAGAACAGATCAGCAGGGGAGAGGGGGAGCGAAGGCAGAAGCAAAGAGGAAGGTCTTGAGGTGCTTCCGGAACCGGAGATTTTTCTCCTCAAGTGTGGCAGGGAGGCTGTTCCAGAGGGAGGCCCCAGCCAGAGACAGATCTACCTCCAACTTGTTTCTTTGAAAAACGACTGACCCTGAGGGAAGTTATATTCATTGACACATCTCTCGAGCCAGAAGATATGTCCTTTGGCACAGGAGGCCTTGGTGAAGGTTGAGGTGCCACTGGAGAAGCTGGAGTGTGACCTTGAAGTAGAGGAAGGCCTTGTCTTGTTGGACTAGGCATGTTAACAACAGCTTCTCATTCTTCGTTGTCTGAATATTCTGCCCCCGGAACCTCTATGTCCGAATCAGCCCTCTGCTGTAGTAGCTGTGCATGAGGGGCCATGTATGGACAGGGAACTGCAGGCAGTGCATAACGAGCAAGTGAAAACAGTGGCTGAGCACGAGTTGCCCTGGGGAGGTAAGATAATGCGGATGGGACATCTCCGACCACAGAAACTCCCTTTAAGAACGTGGAGGCCAACAGCCTCTGTAAAGGTGTTGTTGATGCTGCAGACGTGCATAGGATTGGATGGCAATGACTTTGAAAATGCTGTCAAAGTCTGCAGATGTGCTTGGTGATGGCATAGGCCTGGATGGCAATGACTTTGAAAATGCTGTCAAAGTGGTTAACGGGACACAAGCATTGGTTTTACTAGTTGATGCAGTTGCCATGGTCGTCGACCAGGCGTTCGATGGAGTCGTTAATGGGTTGGCCATCATGGAAGAGGATTTGTCATGGACGAGGATTTGGGAGAACTGTGAGTCGTCGATGGGGCGGTCAACACTGTTACATATAAACAACTGGACAGTGATCCAACGATGAGAATCAAACAAAGCCTGAAGACTCTATTAGGTGAAGCTGAAGAGAACACAAAAGAGTTTCTGATGAATAGGAATCCACGCATCCCAAATCTATATATGTTGCCAAAGATACACAAAGATCTCATTAATCCTCCAGGAAGACCAATAGTGGCCGGGGTAAATAGTGTATTACAGCAGATTGGAAAGTACATCGACTATTTCTTACAACCCCTTATCCAGAAAACTACAACGTACATTAAGGATATAACGCATTTTCTTCAGTTACTAGCCACAGTACCGCACTCACCGTCACAGATCTTGTTTACTGTTGACGTGAAGAATTTATACACATCTATTCCACATGACTCAGGAATTGAAGCAATTGAATGGCTACTCTTCAACACAGGCGACATAGAAGCTAATAAGGAATTTATCATCATCTTATTACGTTTCATATCGACTAACTCTTATTTTAAGTACAGGAATCAGTTTTACATGCAATTAACAGGAACTGCAATGGGAGCCACAATGGCCCCCTCATATGCCAACACATTCATGCATAAATTTGAGTCGGATCATATACTAAGTCATCAGAGATGGAAGCCACATTTGGCCATTTGGGTCCGATTTATAGACAATATATCTGGCATTTGGACAGGCACAGAGACAGACCTGATGGAATTTTTTAAATATCTAAACACAATCAACGAAAGAATCCAGTTCACTCATGAACATTCCAGGAACAACATTCATTTTCTTGATGTAAATGTACAATCTATGGAACAAGACCAACATTTACACAAAAACATCAGATCGCAATAATTTACTTCACAGACTGAGTTTTCATGAACCAAGTTTAATCAAAAACCTGCCATACAGTCAGATGCTTAGAGTGAAACGCATCATTAGTGATCTGAGGGATTATGACAAAGAACTCCACGAAATGGGTGAGAAGTTTTTGAAACGTGGATACAGACAGGAAGAGATAGCAGAAGCAAAACATAAGGTGGACCAAAAGAACAGAAACTAACTACTTACAGCCACAAGAAAAGTGAAAACAGAACCACCATTGGTATTTGTCACCAGATTTTCAACGCAAAGTAGTCGTATCAAATCAATCATGAAGAAGCACTGGCAAGTGTTATCTTGCGACCAAAAAACAGAGGAACTCTTTAAAGAACCACCAACATTTGCCTATCAACGGAGTAGAAACTTTCGAGACAGCTTAGTGCAAACGAGACAGCGAAAGAAACAACCAGATACTAAACGTGTTGGAACTTTTCCGTGTCTACACTGCAGCAATGGCAGCTATGTGCTAAAAGGATCAACCATTAACCACCCCCACACCGGGAAAAAGATTATGCTGAAATCATTTGCCACCTGTGACACAACGAACATCATTTACGGTATCAAATGCCCATGTGGACAATTCTATGTGGGCCACTCCCAAAGAAAGGCAAAACTTCGCTGGAACGAGCACCGCTCGTGTATACGAAACAAGAACTTAAATTCTGCAATCGCAAGACATTGGCTCAAAGAGAGACATAATTTAACACAAATTCGATTTATGGTGTTGGAAGTAGTTCAGAGTAATGATCCTCATGAGAATATACAAACTAAACTGGACAGGAGGGAATGTTATTGAATTGAGAATTTGGGGTGTTTTACCCCACGAGGAATGAATGAAGAGATCAATTGGGTGTGCTTCTTATAAGCATGCTCATGATCGCGAGGTTAAGAGGGAAATACTAACATGGAATCATTTACTGTGGATTGGTTTCGGTTGATGTAACATAATAAGTAAGCTTAGTATTTATGCAACAAAGAAAGTAATTGCCATCACGTAGGATTTATGAAAGTGCTATTGTTCGATGTGTTAAATGCATTAATAATCTAATGTCCTTACTTTTTACCTTTTTTTACCTCTCTTGCATATGTATTACGATGAAGATGATATTCAGTGGTACGAATTTACCATTAATGCGAATTAACGCGAATATGTGTTACAATATTATGTAGCATGTTCCTTGATTAACGCTCTACGTTTATCAATAAGAAATTGAGAAAGAGAAAGCACTCACGTAATTCTACACACACGGACACCCCGACCATCCCGTCTCCCCGTTTCCATGGGGACACGGGACGCGAGGCGTCGCTACGCAGGCCATGTGCCACGTGATAGCGTACACTGAACGGGGTTGCCATAGGAACTTGCATACAGGTTTGATTAGTGTTACTCCATGCGTTATGACATTCTTAAGTACATCCCTAGATTAACGCTCAATACTGCAGCAATGTAAATGGTTTCGCGATCATAATGAGCAGAGGAAGAACCTACTCATATGGACACCGTGACCGTCCTGTCTCCCTGTTTCCATGGGGACACTGGACGCGAGGCGTCGCTACGTAGGCCAGATGCCACGTGATAGCGCACAATGAATAGTGTTGTCATAGGAACCCGCATACAAGCTTGGTCAGTGCTTCGCTACGCGACGCTGGCTCGCTAGAACAGTCTCCATGCTGTAGAATTACAGTTCATCAGAAACGGCCACAGATTGAAAGACTAACGGGTGAGCCTTGATTCGATGCTATAAGGAGCTTAATAGTACGCACAAGTTTTCTCTAATGATAGCAATTCGCTGAGCATTTGTTATTTTTGTTTAGATTACTGGCGGGTGAACTGTTGAATGCAGAGAGTTTTGCACTCCAGAATGGTGTTAGGCACCACAGGACATAACGAAGGTATCTGAAGTTTATTTCAGACATGTATAGCATGGTGGATTTGTTAGTTCATTTGCACAACCATTAAGGAATATTTATCTAACAAAGATACCATGTTGTTATTTTCCTCCTCATAACCTCATCTTCTGACTGTTGTGAATTACCTTTATCGGGTATGTATATTTTCATTTACTTATAACATATTGATTCATCATTTGCAAAATGGCGGATTGTGACCTTTGACATACATGCATTTACGTGATGTCTACATTTTCTTTCTGAAATCTATTTGATTTGTGATTTCCCACACATGGGACCAATGTATCATTTTGTTGAAACTTTTTGGTTTGTTATTAATTGATATTTGGTTATAACTGAAGAATTAATTGAATTGAACAGTATGGTTAACGCCCTGAAGAAGGAGATTCACTCCGAAATGCATTGGCATTAAAACAACCATACGAAAAATGTAACAAGTCTGCTTCTTCCCTGATAAATACCTAGCAGTTCATCAGCTAGTGACTCAAGAACTATTTATGAGACCAATTTTGAGTCACGGTGAGCGCCAGACTTAGTTGGATGAGTTCATCCAACTTCTTTTGCATGGCGGTCAACGATGATGCCACCGATGAGGAACTGCAGTCGTGGACGAGAGTCGTTTTTCTGAACAGTGTTTGGATGACAAAACTGTTGATGAAGGTGTCCCCTGCACCGAAGTGGTCAACGACGTGCCTGTAGGCATAGATGGAGATGTCAATGATATGTTCGATGAGGGGACATTCTGAGCATGGGATCCATGTCCCTTTTTTGCTCTCTTCCCCCGGGAAGATTCCTCGTGGGACCTCAACCTCTTTGAAGAGGGAGTGTGCTCTAGGGTCTGCTGTGCCTGGCAGAGGCATAACTATGGACAGAGGCCGAGTCAGAGGGCCTGGCACCTTCATCCAAACAGGCCACTAACATACGGGTATGGTCCTTGTGGGTCTTGGATGAGAATGACTGGCTGCAGTAGAGCCACTGTTCATGAAGATCCTTAATGTAAACGTTCTTCATATTACATGTCGAGCAGACCTTAAAAAAGCTTTTCTTCCTTGTGTCGGTCATCTCAACGGATGCCTGAAGGCCTCAGACGGAAGATTTGAACTCCGGAGGAAATGGAATGGACTAAGTCTTTACTGCCGTAGGTGAGAAGCAATGCAGCACCAAACCAGATGATTTGATGGAAGAAACTATCAGAAATAGGCCACAATCCTCAAAATTGTAGAAGAGGGAGGCCACCAGGGGGCGCACAGGCGATTGCTGCCTGAAGACGCTGCTCCCGCTGAAACTGGGCCGTGTTGAGGGATTGAGCCCCCACCGCGACCCCCCCACAAAATATCTGCGGTTCTCAGTGGTGGTGAACCCCGGGGGAATCCCCGGGCGAAAGAGCGATGCCGAAAGACCCTCGAACGCCCGAGAACGAGGCCTCGCGGCCCAACGAGAGAATCCACGAAGCTGCGCACGTAGTCGTGGTGCGCCGTAGCCGTTGAGGCCTGCAAGCGCGCCTGACCTCTCCACCCTACCCTGGTCACAGAGCACGCCAGTGCTCCGACGGGGACTCCACCGGCAGGGCCCCGCGGCACAGGAGAACGGTACCAGCACGGAGCGGAAGCCCCAGGCGGCGGCAACTCGAGCCGCGGACCCGGACCCGCCAAAGGAGAGGCAGCCCTCTTGACCCGAGCTCCCGAACAAGGAGTTGAGCAAGAGGGGCGCGAGACCCTGTCCAACGGACCCCGGCGAGGGCCATCAGAGCGGTGGACAGCGGACAACAGCGGGACACGGCTGGTGAGAGTCCCAGGCGGGAGGAGACTTACGCAGGTGGTGGCCCCTGGGCTCCTTCCCAGGGCGAGTGCCCGCCTGGAGACGAACTCTGAAGTAAACATGGCCGATAGTATCTAACCAGCAGCCCCGGGGGCCTAGCCTGGTCCCTCATCCGATCACAATTTGACACACATCATCACCACATCCCCACGACAGGGACATACGACCACAAGCAGAGGGAAAAAGGCGTGTAAAGAGTGTGAGGCCCCCGCCGGAGGCCGGTGGGGCACGTGCCCGCTCAAAGATAGCTCCCCACGGAGCGGTTTTGCCCAAAGGAGAGAGGG
Organism: Ambystoma mexicanum; assembly: GCF_040938575.1. NCBI lineage: Eukaryota > Metazoa > Chordata > Amphibia > Caudata > Ambystomatidae > Ambystoma > Ambystoma mexicanum. Next base: position 1,130,224,797 of record NC_090928.1, read on the forward strand.
TAGTCTCCCAGCAGGGTCATCGCTCTTGGCCCCTGAGGACCACAGGCCGGAGGAAGAGAAAGGGAGATCGGATGAGCTAGCGCCACACACTCCAGGAAAACCGCTACCAGGACGCCAGAAGGGAGATTAGCAGCCCGGAACGGACGACCAGAATGTCCCAGCCCGAGACCTCACCCCGCCCACCCTTACAATGGAAAAGGGCTTTGCCTCGGTCCTGCAGGAGATCAGAGACATGCGGGCGGACATTGCCCAGAAAATGGAGAACATGGACCGTAGGGTGGACAAGGTCGAGGACAGACTGTTGCAGCTGGAGACCAACCAGTCCTCAGCAACGACCCAAGAGATGGACATGTCCCTGAGAATAGCCGCTCTGGAAAAAAGAGACGAGGAGAGGGCCAGGCAAATGGACGATTTCGAAAATAGGGAACGGAGGAACAACCTCAGAATCTTTGGGGTGCCGGAGTCGGAGGGAGAAACGGAAAGTGAATTAAACCGGGTGGTGAGGGACATATTCACCTTCCTTTTCTCGGACGAGATGACGACCGAACCAACGTTTGATCGGGTCCACAGAGTGGGGGGCAGAGCCGGGGGCCCCCGGTCAATTCTAGTCTGCTTTCATTACTACCCCGAGAAAGCGAAGGTTCTGGAGGAGGCCAGAAAGACACAGGAGATTACCTATAACAATGCACAAGTGTCCCTCTTCCAGGACCTCTCTTCATACACGCTGGCCAAACGCAGGATGTTCCGCCCTCTAACACAAATGCTAAAAGGGAAGGGGGTGCGCTATAGATGGGGATACCCCGTCTCCCTCTCGCTCGAGTACGAGGGTCAACGGTCGACCCTGATTACAGAGGAGGACATAAGGGGAGCCATCCAAGAGTATGTGTCGGACCCGTCCCCGCGGAGAGAACCCACAGGATTTGCAGCGGAAGGAGCCGGAGAACGCAGGCCACAAGGAGAGAGGAGAAAGAAGACGGGTCCACGGAAATTTAAGAAACTGAAACCGCCGTCCCCGACGACGGACAGGGAGGACGCCAACCGCGGACACGGCAGAGCGGGCTGGTCGGGCCTGGGGTAGTTTGGTAGCTGAAACACCAATCTGGAAGTGAAAATGGGGTATGGGGAAACCAGGCAAAGAACTTAGTTCACGAACACAACGCCCGGCCTGGCTCAAAGATGCGTTGACTTCCAGGACCATGGGGTCCAAGGATGTAAGGGGCCTCCCAGAACAGCAAGTATGTCAGCTCCCTGGGGGAGGGGGCTTAGGGGGAGGGGTGGGGGGATGGGGGGAGCTCAAGGAGGAGTGATTTCTGACATTAGCCCAGCCGGAGGCGGTAGGCTGGTGGTCCGGCCAATTACCAGCAATGGTGGAACTATTTGGCTGAACGCCGGGGTGGGGGGTGGGGGTCGAAGGAATAGTTGGGGTTGTTCAGTTCGGAGGGGGGGCCAGTGGGCAGTTGGGGACAGGTTTAAGGCCCACCTGGGGGGCGGGGGAGGGGGCAAGGGGGATCAGGTTATAACACAAAAGGAGCAGGAAAGGAAAACTGCCATGAGTCAGCTATCCAGTAAGATGTTGATCCTAGACAATGGCTGAGGATCTGCCTGCCCTGGGCGTGGGATCCCTTAATGTGCGGGGGTTGAACACCCCAACCAAGAGATCTTTAGTCTGCAGGGAATTCAGGAGGGCAAAGATTGACCTGCTCTTTCTTCAGGAAACACACTGGGCTCGGGGGAAGGAACCGGAATTGCGAGGAGGCGGGATCGGGGAGGTCCTCAGCGCATCCCACAGAACCAAGAAAAGGGGGGTAGCCATACTGCTAGCAAGGGATGTTGGCTTTGAAGTGGATGCCACGGTGAAGGACCCAGAGGGCCGGTATCTGCTGGCAAGGGGCTCTTTGCGGGGCTCCCCCCTGACTCTGGCAGTTGTGTACGGCCCCAATGAAGGCCAGGCACAATTCTGGGAGGGAGTGAAGGACAGACTGAAATTGTTTGTTCACGGGATGTTGGTGGTGGGGGGGATTTCAATATGGTCCTAGACCCGACCGCGGATAGAAAACACTTGGGGCCCCAGCCCACTAGGGCTGCAGATGAAACCATGGCCCGTACCTTCCAGAGGGTCAACGCGGAGCTGGGCCTGGTGGACACCATTCCGACTCCCAGGACAGGGCTCCCCTCCTTCACATACTACTCAGCAATCCACACATCATACTCCCGCATAGACTACATCCTGGTAGACGAACCCCTTCTTCCACATGTCTCTGGCCACAGGGTTGACCCGGTCCCTTGGTCCGACCACGACTTGGTCCGTACCACCATAGTAGGGGGATGGCGGAGTTGCAGCATAGGGCGATGGAAATGCAATGACTCCCTGTTGAAGGACGAAGTTCTGGCACAGGAAGTGCAGGACGCCATCTCAGAGTACTTTGAGTTGAACGACAATGGCCAGGTGGGCACACATGTGCTGTGGGACGCCTTCAAGGCGACCTTACGTGGTGTCCTCATTAGAATGGGAGCCCAGAAAAAGAGGGAGAGGGAGGCCCAGGAAAAGTCCCTGAGGGAAAAGATAGCCCAACTTCAGCCGGGTGACCTCCCGGAGGCACCCCTGGAAAAGGATCAGATTGCCTCCCTAGAAAACTACAAACTCCAGTTGAAAGACCTCCTGTTACAAAAGACTGAGCGGAGCCTCCAGCTAGTGAAACAGAAATATTATGAGAAGGGGGACAGAGCTGACAAAATCCTGGCCTGGAAACTCAGAGAGCTCCAGAGGAACAGAACGGTGAAGGCAGTGAAAAATGATCAGTTATACTCGTCAGAATATACTCGTCAGAATATGACGGGGATAACACACAGATTGAGGGTTTCCTGGACTACATCCAGATCCCGTCCTTGACAGGTGAAATGGCGAAGGGTCTAGAGGGCCGGGTGACGGAAGAGGAGGTGGAGCACGCGATCAGTGGGATGAAGGTGGGAACGTCCCCGGGAAAGACGGCTTCTCCGTATACGTCTTCAAGAGGTTTTGGGCTAACCTAGCCCCACATCTGGTGAGGGTGTTTAACGTGGTGTTAGAGGGGGGCTCTCTGCCGGATACCATGATGAGGGCCATAATCGTGGTTCTGCCCAAAGAGGGCAAAGACCCCACTGAATGCTCCTCATATCACCCGATTATCCTCCTAAATATAGATGTTAAGATCCTGGCCAAGGTGATAGGCAAACGGATGGAGGGGATAATGCCCAAGCTGGTTCACGGGGATCAAGTGGAGTTCATAGGGGGCAGGCAAGGCTCTGATAACATCAGGAAGACGATAGACCTAATCCACCATGCCCAAGAAACAGACCTTGAAGCAAGTCTGCTTTCCCTGGATTCCGAGAAAGCTTTTGACAGGGTAGAGTGGAGGTACATGCAACTCCTCCTACGTCGAATGGGCTTCGGGGCTCACATCAGGAACTGGGTTTCCGCCCTATACGGGGCCCCAACGGCGAGAGTACAGGTGAATGGAGAACTTTCCGACTCATTCCCTCTCACGAGGGGGACGCGGCAGGGATGCCCACTCTCCCCTTTAATATATGTCCTGACGATGGAGCCCCTGGCCATAGCGGTCCGAGCCCACCCCAACATTAAAGGGATTAAAAGAGGAGAGGTGGAGTTCAAGCTTTCCCTGTTTGCAGACGATATTCTAGCATACCTGGTGGAGCCCAGCTCCTCGCTTCCCCCCCTCCTGTCCCTGATGACGTCCTTTGGGCAATTCTCGTGGCTAAAAATTAACGCATCAAAATCAGTGCTACTCCCTATGAGGGCTCAGGACCCGGGGCTGGACCGCCGGGATAGGCGTGCGGGGATTGTGGTGGGGGGGACTCCATTAGGTATTTGGGTGTGCTCCTCACGAGAGATCTCTCAAAATTGGCCTTGGCGAATTATAGCCCCATTATGGCGGAGAATAAGTCAGATCCGAGGAGGTGGGGAGGTATGATCCTGTCCTGGTACGGGCGCATGACAGCGCTGAAGATGAACATCCTCCCAAGACTGCTGTATCTTTTCACGGCACTCCCAACGGGGGTCCCTGACCAGATGTTTCGAGACCTACAGAGGGCAGTCCGAGAGTTTGTATGGCAAGGGCGGAACCCGAGGATAGGGAAGGCCATTCTAACGTTACCTAGGGAGGAGGGTGGTTTCGGGCTGCCGGACTTCCTTCTCTACCACCGGGCCGCCCAGCTAAGGGTCCTGTTGGAGCACATGAGGGAGGGGATGGGCAACTACTGGTCTTATCTGGAGGACATGGATGCCCACCCTCTGAAAGTACGCGACCTTTTGTGGTTGCCGCGTAAACACATCCAAAATAAACTGCAGACCCACCCAACCCTGGGAATACTTTGGTCGATCTGGAAAGAAGGTCCCACAACTGCACACCTCACTTCATGGCCCTCCCCGATGTCTTCGCTCTGGGGCCACCCGCTCAAACTAGGTAGCAGGGGAATCAGGAACGCCCAGTCCTGGTCGTATGGGGGGCTGGAATGGGCGGGGAAACTGTTCAAGGAGGGCAAGTTCATCGAATACGAGGTGCTGCGAGATGCGCTTGGGCGGGGTCTCTTTCAGTCTTTGAATACTTGCGCCTGAAGACCAAACTTGGGGCCTGAATCTGCGGAGACAGTTGACCCCCTTTGAAAAGTTACTAGACACGGCCACAACAAGGAAGGGGGTAGTATCCAAAATGTACCAGATATTGAATACTGTTAACTTGGAAGGGAGGAGAGGGTTTCGGGGCTTCTGGAATGACTTTGCAGGAGAGGCTCTCTCGGAGGACGCATGGCCCAGGGTATTTAAAATAGCATTCCATGGGAACCTGTTTACGTCGGACATGGAGCACAACTTTAAGATCTTACAGGGATGGCATAGGGACCCATTGAAGTTATCCAAGATGTTCTCGGGGGTGTCCCCCAGGTGCCCAAGAGGATGTGGCCAAATGGGGACGAGGGGTCACATGTGGTGGTTCTGCCCTAAGGTACAGGGGTTCTGGGAGAAGGTAGGGGGATGGATGGCGGAGGTCACAGAGGAACTACTCCCACTCAATCCGTTGACAATGTTGTTGGGCCTCCCACCGGAGGAGGTGGAAATATATAGGTACCCAAGAATGTGGGAGACCATGTTGCGAGCAGGAAGAGTGGCCCTAGCGCAAAGGTGGAAAAGCCCAGAGACTCCCTCTAAGGAAGACTGGCTAAAAAAACTTAAGAACATGTTCCTCATGGACAAACTGACGGCCATGGTAAACAATGAATCGAGCACCTTCCAAGCAAATTGGTATGGGGTTTACCAGGCATGGGGGTGGGATGCTCACTGACATTATGTGGACAGCATGGGGCGTGAGGGCGATGGAGCCCAGAGAGTACCACTCAAGGACAATGATGTAACCCACGGCCCAGGAGACAGCGGATCCGTTTAAGCCAGCATTTACGGGAACGCATAGCACAGCTCCAAGGCACCAAACTACGAGTACTGAGGACGACTCCTGCGATTGGTTTTTCGATGGGACACTGATCTGGGGGGAGGGGTGGAGTTGGGCAGGGGGGAGAGGTGGGAGGGTTTTGATGATGATGTAAATGTGATATTCATACTGCTCCCGATGTTGCCATTGTTTCCTTTTCTGAAAAATTACCAATAAAACCAAAGTTTTAAAAAAAAAATTGTAGAAGAGAGAATTCTCTATGACTCCCATCATTTAACGTGTGGTAACACATCTGAAAATGACCACCAGGGGTGGAGCTAAGGGGACCTGCCAAATTGGCTGTGGGCAGTGTGACCCAAAATGACTGTAATGGAGCACTACGATAAGCAGTTTAAAAAATGTAAAGATAAACTGCTTTAATATTACCAAGGATTCCCAGCCTAATGACGGGTAATATTCAAGAGTATGTGAATCCATAAAAGATCCAAACCAGGAGAAAAACAAAAAAAGAGGAGCCGATGCAGCTTTAATAACAGAACCTCACGGGAAAACTGGACCGATGGCTCCTGAGCTTCACTCTGTTGGCTACATACAGCTCCCTGTCAGAGCAGGTCTGTTCCCTGTCAGACCATGCCTGGGGCAGCCTGCTTGCCTGTGGACAAAATGAGGCTTGTGTGAACCTACCCCAGGGAACTGAAACCCCCGGATGACTTGGGAATGTGGGCAGAGATAGTTATAAAATGTTGGACAACATTGTCGGCCGTCTGCTGGCTCTTTTCTGGGACATGACATAGGGCCTCATTACGACCCTGGCGGTAAGGGGTTTACGCCAGCGTTAGCTGCGCCGACCCCTTACCGCCAATTACGAGGTCCCTTAGCGCCATGGAGCTTTTAACACCCGCTTTTAGCGGGTGTTAAAATCCATGGCGCTAAGGGACCATGGAGTTAATTACGCCACCGTAATTTACGGTGGCGTAATTAACGCCTTCCCCACTCCCATTATGCCCTATGGGGCAAAAATGGGAATGGGGAAGGGTAAATGGGGATTGGGGACTTACCGCCCCGCCAAGGTCGGAATGGGGCGGTAAGTCCGCCAACCACCATGGCGTAAACGTAGTTTACGCCATGGTGGTAAAGTGACGGCCCAGGCGGTAACTTACCGCCTGGGTCGTAATGAGGCCCATAGACATAAACTACCCTTTCTGCATTCCAAATTCAACAGTTTGCTGTCTCCACATTCAACTTGAGCACTTGGGTGATGATGGTAAGCTAGACATAGCGCCTCATTACGAGATTGGTGGTATGACTGCCAACAATAACGTGTCCGGCACCGGTCTTGTTCAATGGGGTCTTACCGATGTAGTCTGACCTTTGCGGGGCCGGTAAGTCCCCATTGAAAAAGCCATTCCCCATTCACATTTGAGCCCCCATAGGGCTCAATGGCAATGGGGAAGGTCTTAATAACGGTACCGCAAATTGCGGTACCGTTATTAGCTTCAAGGTCCCTTAACGCGTCCTGTCCATAACACTTGGTCACACCAGGTGTTACTGGAGGGACGGTTACTGGCACCGGTCTCCTTACCAGTGCCCGGCATCCCTTACCGCCCTACTCGTAATGAGGCCCATAGAGACCCAAGCTACTCTTCATGGGTGAGGCTCAATGAGGCCGAAAGATTTTTGGGGATGCTTGTGGTCTCGTGCAGAAGGGATGTGACCAAGCAGTTCGGGCTGGACTTCCCCTTTTGGGGTAGGATCAAGCCTGATTTGCATATGGTCTTTCTCCTTTTGTAATGGCTTGGTAGGCAGACAACAATGGTATTGAGGGTTGCCCAGAGCAATGCCAGAGGTTAGGATTAACTCCAAACTTTCCAGCCATCACCTCTTTTGTTTTGGGTAAGCTAGATGTACCCAGACACCCCTTTGGGGACTTACCCCAGTTGCCCTACATTCATTACATAGCCCACATGAAAGGCAGGCGAGCATGTGCATTGGCACTTATCATGTATAGCTTTCATGCACTACTGGATGGTAAACAATTCCTCAGGCATGTTCCATATATCTCAGTGGGCCATCATGTACATTTTACAGTGATTGACAAGCCACCAGGATTTGAACGCCAAGGGGGTGTTCTGGAGGAGAGGAATTCACTGACGGCCCATAGGTCAGCGCTCACCATCTAGAACTTGTAAGAGAAGATAGCTGCACATTGAGAGGACAGGGGGTGCAGGATTCACTTACTCCAACACGACTCAATAATGAGGACTCAGTAAGTTGGCAAAGGGAAGTCCGTTTAATGACAAGTACATCAAACAGAGAAACAAAGGGAAATCAGCAGCATTGCGATCACCTGTCTCGCTCCGACTTCCTCTTACTTCAGTTGAACAGTCATTGTTATAGGCAAAACTCATCATCACTGACGTCTAATTCTATAAAAAATCATCATGCAATGTAATTGGTTAGGAAAGGTAACTTAAGTATAGGTGTTATATCTGTATATGATAATAGGGCATGCAGGTTTGATTAATCTTATCGGGTGGGCGTCTATGCCCATCCCTCTACATCATGCATGATAGACGTCACTACAACTACGACGTCTTATTGGTTCTACTATATATAGGACTCCAGATAACTTGGTTCATTGTGATTGGGCAGGTTACACCCCTAGACATAAATCCCCATTTTAATTAGCAGCATGCAGAATGGACACCTATGTGCCTGGTGTCCCACGTTTCACCCTGCTTCCCTTCCATCAATCAGCCTCGAAACTGTAATCTTTTATCGGGAAAAGTTATGGCATCCTCGGGTCCTGGATGACATCAGGCGGTGGTACTTCTTCGCACCTGGCTGGTCACGTGTTAGTTCACCATGAATCTGCATCAGTTTCCAGCTTTTAGTGCATTTAATTCTGTTTCAGCCTCACCACCTGGATGGGCCCCCCTTATCTTGACCTTCATGAGGCAGGCTGGTATGCTCTGAAGTTTGAGTCTTGTTAACTGACGCTCTCCTCCCTTTCTCTGGTTGACCTTGATTTGCTAGGCATGAGCCGCTCTTTTTTGAGTTTCAATTCCGCTCCATCTCTTGCCTTGGCTGGGTTATGAAACTTGGCCTGTCAGGCCTCTGGCAGCCTGGGTACATTTCTGCTTTTACAAAATGGAGTCGCACTTGTATAATGTGCCTTAATGAGGCAGATATATGGTTAGCGCTTGCCGCTCTATCTTCTACTAAGCATTGCAAGCAGTATCGATTTCTTAGCATCTTGCGTTTCAAGCCTATTTACACACGTTTAACAGGTTGGTTGCTTCCATCTAGTCTCGTAGCACCGTTTCCTTACGTTTTAACATCGTCTCTTCTCTGTGTCCATTATATTTATTTCCGTAGTTACTCGCAATGGTGTGCTCGTCTTCGATAGCCACTTTTGTTCATTCACGAGTCTGTTCAGGGCCTTGTGTCATTTCCACTGGCCTTCCATTAAGGCTTTTGGGGTCTCTTGGTGGACCGTATGTAGGTACTCCTCATTTCGTATCAGCGGCTTGTATGGCTGTCTGATAGGGTACCGTGCTGCCCAGGGTTGTCTGGTTATGGGTGCTTCAACAGATATGGATCTTCTGATGCACACTGGGCTGAGTCCCAGTGCAGCTCTTTGTAGGTTCATTTGCTCTTCATACGTTACATACCTTAGCGAGTATGCTCCTGATACTTCAAAATGAGGGGAAGGGTTGCAGCCAATGTCTGGGACCTCCTCTACACTCCCCCCTCTGGTCGGTTCATCGACCACTTCCGCAACCTCCTTTGCATTTATTTCTTTTGATTCTTCGGTGTCATGTTCATCGTCTTCAGGGTTCGTACATGACGGTGTGAATGTGTGAGCCTTTGGAGTCCATATTTTTATCACTCCCTTCAAACTCCCTGCTGTTTTCACATGTTCATCTTTGTTCCAGGTCATTAGGTGGCATTGTCCATTTGGGTTGCAGTAGATCCATTTTCCTTCATACCTTCTTCGTTTCTTAGGGTATGTGAACCTTGTTCCTTCTGGCGCAAATTTGCCGGCTTTCACAAAGTCTCTTATTTCTTCATCAGTCAGGTCTCTGGGCTTCCACCCTGGCTCGACATCAACCAATATTTTCATCGCTATGGCTTTCTTTGCAGTTTTCTGGCACTGTGTAATGATTATCTTGATAACACAGAATTCTAGCAATACCATTGCTAGTAGAGCTCCCAGAAACTTGAATATATCTGCCATCCATTGTGGCACCCACGAGAATAGGTCTGCAAACTAGCTGTCATCGTCCACTTCATCACTTTCATCGATCATCTGGTTTTTCAGGTTTGTCAACATGCTTTTGGCCTCTGTTAGGGTTCTGTTTTCTTCATCGTTTGATGGTACAAATGTGCAACATGATTCTCCAATTTTTGCACAAACACCTCCATCCATTGCAGTGATCATGCCAAGCACATATCTGTTTTGGAGGGTCATCAGTCTGATCGCTCTCAGCTCTTCTTTGATCACGTTGATTCCTTGTATAGTGGTATTGATGGTCTGCAATAACTCCCATCTGGTTAACTGCAACCATTTAGCATTCACTCCAACTTGGATGTGGGGCAGGAGTAGTGTTGTGAATACTGTTGAGGTGAGGCTGAACAGCCTGTGTTCGTACGGGATTGCATGGAGTGCCTTTTCTGATTTGGGATAAAAGTAATTTTCCCTCTTCACCCTGGATACCAGTTCCACAGATCTCCTTCTTCTTAGATGAGCAAATGTTTTCGGGAAACTGTCCAACTTCAGGTCATTCTTAGGGATCACTAGCGCGGGAACGTAGACGTTCGCTAGTGTAGTGTGCATATGCCTCCCCAGCTTTTTGGCAGCCTTATGTATGCCTTGGATCCGCACGCCCAGTAATGGTCTATGATAACTGCGGTTCCTTGTGTCATTCCTGGAGCTTCAAAGATTCCTTGTGCCATTACTTCTGAAGCATAGTTTCGGGCTTTCCAGTGGTACTATTTGCAGGGGTCCTCCTCTATCTTCGACCCATGTCAGCAGTTTTACTAACCTTGGCCACAGAGGTTTGCATACCCTCTGCAAATTCTCTATTGCCTCTTTGCAGGCTCCAAGGACCATCCACGCTCGGCAGATCACCACTCCTTCTTCCCATCCATTTGAGGAAACCACTGTTCCCCAGATCTGCATTTTCCCTCTGTTTTGTGCCTCTTCTGCAGTTTTTCCGTGAATATTCAGTCTCAGGTTTGTTACCCATCGTGTGCCTGATCGTTTGACGTCAGGATTCTCGTATCGGATCACATAATTCCTGGTGTGCGCCCTGTTTGTTGTTCTAATGTCCTGGACATAGCCATCTTCCTCAGGGTAGTCCTTTTCAGTGGCCCAGATCAGTGAAGCGTCTCTTCCCATAAATTGTCCTCTGGTGTTGCACATTGCTACGTGTGACATACAGTGTGCTGTAGGGACATCAATTTCTACAGCCACGAAAATCTTGGATTTTCGCATGCTGTATGGTAGGAGAGCACAGACGAAGCATTCTCCTTCTGATTGCCCTCGTCCTACTTCCTTCATGTGCCGATACCATATGTTGTTTCCCAGATGGGCTGTGCTGTCCAGGTAATCATTGAGTTCATTGTTATCATTGTGCGGGCTTTTCTTGATTCTCAGCGTTCTTCTGTAGTTTGCTATGTCTATGGGCCTCATTACGACCCTTGCGGTAATCCGCCGTCATTACCGCCATGGCGTAATGAACGTTAACGCCGTGGGACGATGGCGTAAAGTGCGCCACATTAGGACCCATCGCGCACGAGCATTACGCCATGGCGGTAATGTAAACAGCGCCATGGCGGTAATGCCCCCAAAACGGCACCTACCGGCATCGTATGCGGCGCAAGGTGCACCACCGCCACCGCCGTACATAGCGGTGACCGTAGTTAGCGGTCACCGCAATTAGCGGTGACCGTAGATAAGCGGAACCGGAAGTAGCGTCACCGCGGCGGAACGGGAAAGAGCACGGCGGCCATCTTTAAAAACACAATCCATTGCCATCCTCCGAAACCACTGGACATCCGAGCCTGAGACCCCGCCAATACCGTCTTCAACCTTCTACCTGCAGGAAGATGCCTAAAGTTCTGAAAAAAGCCTGTGACCGCCAGCGGCAAGACCGCTTCTCCAGAGAGGAGCTTACCATTCTAGCGGAGACCCTCCAGGAGAACGCTGCCGTGGTATTCTCCAACCAACTGACAAGACCGGCCATATCCAAGAAGAAGGCCATATGGGCACTGGTAGCTCAGCGGGTCAGTGCCGTGGGAACAACACCCCGCAATGTCAAACAGTGCCGCAAGCGGTGGGACGATCTCCGGCTCAGAGTCAGGAGCATACTATCAGCCAACATGAACCTGGCAATGGCAACTGGGGGAGGATCGGAGTCCCCTATAAAATTGCAGCCATGGGAGGAAATCTGTGCCTCCACAATCGGAATGCAGAGCATTGAAGGAGTAGGAGGAATGGAGAGAGGAGCCCCGACATCGGGCGATGCAGGTAGGTGGCTCAAATCAAGGCATGCAAATCTCACCTAAGTCCATTCATGTGAAGTACAATGTTGGCCCATAGTGTGAATGCAACACATCAGCAGGAGACTGCCCACAGATACATCCGATCTGCACCCTGTACACATGCAGCACGCACACCCTAACTGCAGGCACCCACATACCTCCATGCTACTTCCACACAAAAGGGAGACAACTTTTTTCCACTGCATGAAATGTGCCACATGTACTAACTGATGAGATGCCAGTCGCCACAATGCCCGGCCAATGTCCGCAGACCCATCAATAACACTCTCCCTCCTCTGTCCCACCACAGGCTCAAATTCCGACCTTGAGGAAGAGGACACCACAGCCTCCACACCCACCAAGAGGGCCAGGCCAACTGTGCCAACGCCACAACCCTCCACCTCTGTCGTCCCGAGGAAAACACCACAGCAGGCAAAATCCCTGCAAGGGAAACAGGACAGGGCACAGACAGCCACCCCAGCAGGCAGTACAGCAGCAGCAGCAGCAGCAGACATCACACCAATCATGCCCACAGAAGCCACAGCCTCTGCTGCAAGCAGCACAATTGGGGAGAATGCTGCCATTGCTGCCTCCTCCGATAGCGAAGCAGGGATCTTTGAGGAGAGTGATGTCAGAAGCCCCACAGGCCACCCTCATTCCCCCTACCTGTCCCTAAGCAGCCCGCATGCGGATGCCACTCAGGGTCAGCCAGAGGATGACGATTGGCCAGCCACTCCATCCCCGCTGCAGGGGCAGATCAGCCCAATGGGAATACCACTGCCATTAGCCATGGGCCAGAATCCCAACCATTCTCTGGAGGCGATTGCCACCCGGCAGCAGCAACTTTCCTCGCTGCTCGAAGAACATGTTGCTGAATGTGGGGGGTCAAGTGCAGCAATGGATAAATGTGCTGAGACTGTGAAGGCAGCTATAGAGTCGTCCACAAAGGACATCTGCGCGGAACTAGCTGCTGTGCGGCACGCCATCACTGACCTTGTGCAGACAATACGGGCCATGCGTCCAAATGAGCAGGCAGGATCCTCCTCGGTTGCCAGCTCGACACCGAGCAGCCCCATCCGCCGATCGGGGAGGAACCTCCGCAGCACAGGCAGGGGTGCCCCGGGGGCCAGTGGAGGGGGCTGCCAATAGTGGCCGGACAGTGTAGGAATCCTACTACTGACACTGCTGCACAGACCAACTCACACCTTTGTTGGGATTCCAGGGGGGGGGGAGGTGGGAGGTGGGAGGGGGTGTGTTGGGGTGTGCAGGGGGGTGGCGGGGTGGTGTGTTGGGGAGTTAAGGGGGGAGTTTGGGGGGGGGTGTGTGCAGGGGGGAGGTGGGAGGTGGGAGGGGGTGTGACACGACAGTTCATAGTTCAAATACACTTTTTCGTTTCAAAAAAGGAAATGTGTGGACATTTTCATTGCGTATGTGTGCTTTATTGGTGTCCAGTCCTCAGTGTGCATGCCCCAGAGTCACACAGTGCCCCAAGTGCAGTCTCCATGCGATGAACACCAGCCGTGTGTGCTAGAAGCAGTGGTTGATGATACTTTGGCGCATGGCACGCCCCTCCTGTGCATCGCCTCCTCCATGTGGTGGCGCCCCTTCTGCACCCTCCTCATCCTCATCCTCATCGTCAGGTGGTTGCAGTTCTGCGTCAGGGGGCAGGGGCACATTCCGTCTGACGCACATATTGTGCAGCATGACACATGCCATGACGATCTTTGCCACCTTCTCATGGCCATACAGGAGTGCCCCACCAGACCTGCTGAGGCTTCGGAATCGTGCCTTCAGGAGGCCGAATGTCTGCTCTATGACCACACGAGTACGTGTATGTGCACGGTTGTAGTCCTCCTCGTGCTGGTTCTGCGGGTTCCGGACTGGCGTGAGGAGCCACCTCTTCAGGGGGTAGGCTGCATCACCTGTATGTAGGCGAGAATGTATGTGTCAGTCATGTTGTCTGATCAGGAACATGATGTCCCACCATGGCTGGCATGGAACTGTTACCTTGGCTCACTTCTACATGCACTAATTGATTCACACTATGCAACCAGTATATGCTCATTGCTGCCATGGCCTGTTTTGCATGCCATCACCCTATGTATGCAGAGGGGTTTTGTGCATTGTGAGTGGCCTTCCTCTGTATCCGTTCTCTGTGTTACTCACAGCCAGGTGGAGTATGCATCATCCCCCCCCCCCTTTCAGCCAGGTGGAGTATGCATCATCCCCCCCCCCCCTTTCAGCCAGGTGGAGTATGCACTGGTACGTCATTCCCATGCCCACTTCCATGACATCGCACTCACCGAGTAGCCAGGATCTTGGGCCTGCATGTCGCTCCATGTAGCGTGGTATTGTGGAGTTCCTCAGGACCATGGAATCATGGGTTGATCCGGGGAATCGGGCACAACAATGTGTGATGATCTTGTTGGAGTCACAGACCATTTGCACGTTGACAGAGTGGAACTGTTTCCGGTTGCGGTACGGTACCTCCATGGCACGTGGAACCACCAATTCCACATGGGTGCAGTCGATGGCACCAATGCAACCGGGTATGCTGGCTAGTGCATGGAAACCCACTTTGGTGTTTGCAATCTCCTGGGCAGTCCGTGGTAATGAGATGTGGTCGTCTGTGTGCTTGAGGAGGGCATCGAGCACTTGGATGAGTGTTCGTGAGAATAATGGTTGTGAAATGCCATGCAGGTGCCCCACTGTGTGCTGGTAGGTGCCTATGGCCAGGAAGTGGAGTACAGCCACTACCTTCAGTAGGGGGGGGATGGCGGTTGGACTTTCTATCATGCTGACGATGTCGTTGTGTGTCATGTCTACGATGGCGGTGATGGTGTCCCTGTCCAAACGGTACAGGGTGTGGATCTGCTCAGCAGTGAGGTTGTTTGGATTGGCTCTGATGCGTGGGATTGGGGGCTGCCTGCGTGGTGGCACTGGCTGTGCTGGTGGGGCTTGCTGGGCCTGCCTTGCCCTCCTTCTCCTCCTGCGTCTCCTCTGTGCTGCCTGTTGTTGTTGTTGTTGTTGCTGTTGCTGTTGTAGTAGCACATGCATTGCTATCAGGTCCTCCAGCCCCAACATTGCTAGTCGTATTGGCATCATTGTGGAGTGTGACTGGGTGTGGGTAGGGGTGGGGTGTGCTCTTTTTATACTCCCCTGAGTCTGTATTGCCTTCACCTGTGCTGTTTCTGTGCACCTGTGGCAGCTGCATTCACTTGAATTGGCCCTTTACGGTTGGTTCGCGATGGCGTTGTTTGCACCATGGCGGTAAGGTACTTAGCGGCCTCATTGATGGCGTTAGGTGCATGTCCGCTTGGGTCGGCATTTGCGTGCCTTTCCGCCATGGCGCTAAGTACGGTGTGGGCGGTCGCGTGCGCGCACCCTTAGCGCTGTTTGCGGCAGCGTTAACTACGATGCCGCTATTGGCATCGTAGTTAACGGTCACGGGTCATGATCGTACCTGGCGGAAAACGATGGCGGTAAGCATTTACCGCCATCGTTTTTCGCTTAGCGCCAGGGTCGTAATGAGGCCCTATGTCTCTAAATGCGTCTGTGCTGCTTTTCCTCTCTGGGTGTCTCAGTGGAGCAGGCTGCCTCGACCGCATCACTGTGGTAGGAGAAGGTTTTGTGTTTCTTTTCCTTCCCTTTTGTATTTTGTCATAGACTTCCTCTAACCGCCATTGGCTCCCCAGCCTCCCAACGCGTGGTCGTGTTGCAGGCCTGAGGCTTGTTCCTTGCGTTGGAGCAGGTGTGCTTGCTGTTATAGTCTCTATAGTCCTGCCTTTCAGCTCCTCGTGCAGTTTCTTTGCTCTGACTATGAAAGGGAACAAACAGTCTATCAGCATTTGTGTTTTCTCTGTGAATTCCTTCGTGGCTACTTCTGTTCTTTTGAGGGATTTTGTTATGCCCTCTCTCTCTAGTGTTTCACTTGGCTCCTCTTGGGTACTTCCACTGTTTTCTGGAACTGATTGTTCGGCAGGCAGTCTCCCCTTCTCTGCTGCCTTTGTTGGAGGCCCTGTAGCCATTGACACTTGCCCTTGTCTGTGTGCATCCTGTGTGTGGGTGCGTGCAGGAGTCAGTGCAGTGTTTTCATTCATTCCGTGCTGACCCTGTCTCCAGCTTTTCTCTTACTTTGTTACCTCAAATGTCTCTAAATCATTGCTCATTACATTTAAATTTAGTCAGTTCTGATTGCTAATGACAGAAAAACAATAATAATAACTATACATATACACATAATCGTTCGGAACAACAATTTGCAGCATTTTCTTCCAGGGAAGTGTGGGCACCCTTCTGTTGGGGGTAAAACCAAGTTACTGTTCTGGGCCCCCATTTTGAATGAGTTCATAGTCAGTTATTTATTCCTTCTCTTGCTCTGGTCTCGTAGTTTGAGAGTTCATTACTATTAAAGTGACGAGTGCTTCTCCAAATGTCCCCCCTCATGTGAGTGACGACGGTAGTCTCTGGGTATTCAGTACAGTTCTTGTGCGAGACTATGGAAAAGGGTTAGGCTAGCAACTTTGGTACATCACATTCATTATGCATATCTATAATTGGTGAGGTCCCAGTGCTCTCCTCCAATTTGCTTTGGTCCTGAGGACATGCTGGAACCTGCTCAATGCAAAAGAATGAAAAGATGGGACTGCTAAAAATCATGCAAAATAGAATGTTTGTAAAAATAAAAACAAAAAAAATAAATAAAAGTGAAAAAGTGAAAAAATAGGAAAAAATTAGAAAAATGAAGAAAAAGGAAAAATAAGATGGTGAAGTTCTTGTGCCCGCTCCTTTCGCTCGGTCTCTCAGCGACAATTTGAAGAACAGTGTCTCTCTTCTCTATCTGCTCCATGGCGGAAGGATGACGAAAAGAATAATAAGAAAAATAGAAGAAAAAAAAAAAATAACTATGAACAAGATGTCGTAATCCTCGTTTCTGCTCTTCTCGATCTGTCCTCGGTGGAAGAATGAAGAACTGTGTCTTTGTCTCCTTGATTTGTCCCCGGTGGAAAGTCTCACTGGAATCTTCTTTGGAATTCTCGCTGGAAGTTGGACAGCTCCACTTGGAGCATTATACTATGGAGAAGTGTGCCCATGTGTGGGGCGTTGGCCGGATCTCTAAGGAATGTGATGACGTCAACATCTGCAGGCCTTCCTACCATTTCTGGATAGTCTGTGACTAATCTAAACAGGACGTTCTGTGCCAGCTGGGTGTCCTCGGGTGATAGGGACATTTGCCCTGTATGGCTATGTCCTGATCACAAGCTTTTCTTTTGATTCACACAGTCTTTGTACCTTCCCGTTGCGTGGATTACCACCAAATGATTTAATTTAGTCCACAGCTGACTCAGTTGAGCTAGGTTTCTTGGATCTCTGATATAAGTGCGTGTATCAGTTGTTCTCCCGATGAGCCCTGGGCATTTCTCGATTATTTGGAAGAACAAATTAAACGTGAGTTCATCAATGTCTATTGGCGGTGGAAGCATTTGTGTCCTTCTCACTATGCTCAGGTAACTCAGCGAAGACCTCTGCGATGACAGTCAGCAGCCGCCTGATTACTTTTTTGTTAGCTGGATCTTGAATAAAGTCTGTGACACTGGCTCCTCTCCCTATGAGTGAATCGTATGATAACACCACAAGTTGGAAATAGGTTAGCACATCCCACTTCAGACTTCTGCTGGAATGTACCATAAATTCTGTTAACAAAGTCTCGATACAGATTGCTTCAGGATACTGTGTTACACTCTCAGGCAATATCTTATTTGCAGTCTATCAGAGTCTTGATTCTTTGTACTACTTGAGCATGATGTGCTTTCACAAGTTCATTTTATCAATGTTGTTGTGGCTTTGGATGTGCTTCTCTTTACCCTGCAACTGGGATGTACAGAGTGTTCATTATGTCCTTATCCCCCTTTGCTTGGGGAACCTGTCCAGTTTTATGACACAACTTGCATCCGGGTTCTTTGTCTTGGTTTTCCTGCTCATGCATCCTTTTTCCTTGCCATGGATCTTGTCTGATCATGCTGAGGTTCTTCCCCGACGTCTGTGGTTTCTTCGCAGTTGGATGCAGCAGGAGGGCTCTCCCGGTTTATAGTGATATTTTCAAATTAAATAATTTCGAATGCCTTTTTTTCGAATCAAAAATGTCGAAAAAAATGACGAATTTTATTTTATTTTTATTTTTTTTTAATGGGGGGGTTCCCTTTTAATGGGGGGGGGGTTCCCCTCAGCCACCTGTTTTTTTTATTACCCTTTTTGTACTAACTAAACCCAAAAAAAACATATAAAATAAATAAAAAATATTTTCGACATTTGTTTTTTACATTTTTACATTCCACCAAAAGACATTTGAAATTATTTATTCAAAATTTTAACTGGATACCGGCTCTCCCCTATATATGGTTTAATGTCATTTATGAAGATCCATGCCCTTCTTCCCTGGAGCTTGATGGCAGAGGGGGTGCAGTCCTCTACGATGAAAGGGTCATTAAATCTTGGCTCGTCCCACCTCTTCCTGGTAAAGTTCTTCACAAGCACGCTGTCACCAGGGAAGACGAGGGGCGCATGTACACCTTGCTCAGTGTCTGCTTCAGCACTTCCTGCTGTGTCTCGTGCTGCGCCGTCCCCTTTTCGCCGTTGCTGCGGCTGGCCTGTAATGACAGAGGCACTGGATGTCATACAGCTTAGGTAGTCCTGCATCTCTGCTCCCAGAACCTCCCTACTGGGCTGGGCATCACATCTAGCTCTATCTCAGACGGTAAGAGGGGTCCTCATCCTTCTGCCTGTAACTATCTTGTGCGGCGTGAGATGATGGTCGGAGCCGGGTTGGTTCCGAAGTGCATACAATGCCAATGGTAGACAGTGCAGCCTTCCCTTCTTTAATGTGAGCTTCAACTTGGCTATCCTCTCCTTAAGCAAGCCGTTGATCCGTTCACATACCCCATACCCCTCAGGATGATACGCCGACGACAACTTGTGCTTTATACCAAGCAACAAGCTAATCTGTTCGAAAAATGAATTTACAAAGTGAGCCCTGTTTTCTGATCTCATTACTTCGCACACCCCCCATCTAGGGAACACTTCCTTCACTAGGAACTTGGCAGCACAGGTAGAGTCGGGGTGTGTACAGGGACCTGCTTCTATCCATCTAAAGAATGGACACACCACCACAATTAAATACCTGTACCCGTTGAACACTTGAATCATGTCGATGTAGTCGATATGCAAGTGCTGGAATGGCCCATTCGGTCTGGGGATGATCCCTCTCGCAACTTTTAATGTGTGCCCAGCGGTGAATTGCTGGCAGATTATGCAGTTCACCATAAAAAATGCAACATGTTCCGCTAAATTCGGTGTAAACCAGTCTTCTGCGAGCATTGCAGCCAGGTTTTCTTTTGACATGTGAATAGGGTAGTGCAGTTGCTCTAACGCTACTTTTAGAAGGGCGCCAGGCATTACTGGTTTACCAGTGCTGTCTTGCCTCCACAACCCGTCAGAGGGGTTTAAAGAACACCCTCGACGTTTCCACAAATATTTCTCCTCCTGAGGTGCCTCCCACTGGAGCTCCATTAGCTGAGTATGCCCCATATTGCTATAGGCTTCTAGTGTGGCTCGCACTACCATCATCCGCTCATGGGTACGTGCCACCTCCACGTCCATGATTGTTTCATTTTTGGATGCCATGCACTTGATGATTTCCACGTGACACGAAATCCGTCCCCTTGGTATGAGAGGCGCATTTCACGACTGCCCACTGGGAGCTGTAGTGCTTTTATCAGCCTGTCCAATAAGGCTGCATGTTGCACTGGCGTGCCGTCTGCTCGGAGGTAGCCCCTCCTTTTCCAGCGCGCTAGTCCTGCATGTACTGTGGACGTCACGTAGGCTGAGTCACTGTACACAATTACTTCCTGGTCTGCATGATTCTCAATGGCGAGTATCAGTGCCAGCAGTTCTGCAGCTTGCGCAGAATAGTGAGAGGGTATTCGCGCACTGACGAGTACTCGAAACTCTCCATTCGCTAGGTGTTTTACCACGGCCACACCTGTATACCTTTGTCCGTCTTCTTGGTCGATTCTCAAAGAACCGTTAATGTACACGATTTCGCCACCTGCCAGGGCATTTTCCTTTACCCTGGGGATTTCATCATAGAATTCCTCATAATTCGCACAGTCATGTATGATTCTCCTTCTGCGACTGGGTCAGCTATGAATGTAGCAGGGTTTACAGGTTTACATCGAACTATTTTGATCAATGGGTTAGAGATAATCACCTCATAGGCGGCTGCTCTCTGAGATGTCAGTGTTCCCTTTGGCTTCTCTAGTATGGCGAACAGCGACTGTTCAACATACAATGTCATGGAGCACCCCATCACGATGGATGACGCCTTTTCGATAGCGAATGCGGCAGCAGCTAGATTTTTTCCAGAGTCCCACTGTAATATGCTAGGGGCTTGTACCCCAGCGAGGTTCGCTGCGCGAGCACTGCCGTCATTAAATTACCATCAGAGTGTAAGAACAGGTAGAATTCCTCTGCATAATTAGGAATCCCAAGAACTGGGGCCTTACAAATCGCCCCTTGAGTTCTGCAAACCCTTTCTCCATTGCCTCAGTCCATTCAATTTCTCCTTTTGTTGCCTGGGCTTTCTTAAAAGCCTGAAGCAAGGGCTTGGTATACGAGCTGTAGTCAAAGACCCATGCTCTGACATAATTGCACAGGCCTAAGAAGCTCTGCATTTGTTTTATCGTGCGCGGCTTGGCCGTGTTCATGATAGCTTCAGCCCTTTCTGGGGTTACCTTTTTTCCCTCATGAGAGATTAGTTGCCCTATGTACAACAACTCCTGTTGACAGTACTGCAACTTTTCCTTATCAACCTTGTATTCCTTCTCAACCAATATAGTCAATAGCTGGACAGAGTCGCACCTGTATTGCTCTTCAGTGGTACTGCAGATCAGAATGTCATCTACATACTGCAAAACAACACTGTCCACCGCAATATTGCTTAGGTCCATTTGCAGGACTCTGTTGAAAATAGACGAGGACTCGCAATACCCCTATGGCAACCTTGTACTTTTCAAGCGCATTTGTCTGAAAGTGAATGACGTCAGGTCTTGTGAGTCACGGTGCAGTGGAATTGAGAAAAACGTGTTTTTCAAATCGATCACTGTGAAATATTTTGCCTCTGTGGGTATGTTACACAGTATTGTGAATGGATTAGGGACTAGAGGGAACTCGGCTTCAACAACATCATTTAATTCTCTTAAATCTTGGATTAAATGCCAGGACCCTCCCTTTGATTTCTTGACAGGGTAAATCACCGTATTGCAAGGTGATTCTGACATTACTAGGATGCCCTGCTCCATCATGGCGGAAATTGTCTTCGCGATCCCTTCATCTGCCTCTCTGGACATGGGATATTGTCGCGCTCATGGTAAAATTGCTCCTGGTTTCAGTTTAATTTTTACTTCACCTGCCCCCTTCTGGAGACCTACGTCCAAGGGCCCTGTAGTCCATACTGCGGCAAGCACTTGGGCCATGTCGTCATCAAAGTATTCTGGACGTACCAGCGTCAACATCATTCTCTGTGGCACCTCCCGTTTGATCATTTTGACCCAAAATGTGAGACTTACTTCCACTCTTGTCTCCTATAGGTCAGCGTGCTCTTCGAACAGATCGTCATCGGTGATGTCAGTCACTCGATACCCTTCTTCGGTGGTGATAATCGCACACCATTGTCTGGCTTCGTCATCATATCCTTCGACCAATACCACTTTCCCTCGCACTGCGGCAGATTGTATCATTAAGTGAAACACTTGTCCCTCCTCTTCGTGCATAAGTATTCTGGGTCTGAATAAAAACTCATCAGGTGTCCTCATAGTTCTATCTGCGAGGCCTGGCAATCCCGTCATAAGCACCCGCACGCCATATGCGAAGACTTCTGGCTCTAATGGTATAGCTCTCATGGCTATACGTCCGGAATATGCTCTGATCATTTCGCACACGTTTGAATAATGCATTCCTGGAGTGGAGCACACTATACCATTCTCGGTAAACAAGATGGTCATGTTTAATTTAGTCATCAGGTCTCGGCCCAGAATATTTACTGGGGTCTGAAGTGAATATAATAGGGTTACATTAATTTCGCGCTCTCCCACTGAGACTGGGAGTGCGTCTGTAAAGGGAACTCTACTATGAGCTCCAGTGAAACTCTGAGTATCTATAGCCTCGCGGGACAAGGAAAATTTGCCCTCTTGTATGCAAGAGCGCGTTGCACCCGTTTCAACTAAGAAGGAATATTCTTCACCCCCTATGACGACATTCACCCTAGGTTCCCTGTTAGGGTCTGGTGTCACTGATAGGATAGAGCACATCAGAGTCCCCTGTGAGCTGTCCTATTTCATATATAAGTTCGGCCCACTGTATACTTGTTGATTTCCCCCAGCCCCAGGGTTAACTCCCCCTCCGGAGCTAGTGCCCTGTGACATTTGCGGTGGTGCCTGCTGGGATTGTCCCTGTGGCAAGTTCCCCATGTTCGGTGGTTGAACCACTTGCTGTGCACCTTGCTGCACGCCTGACGCCTGCTGCTGTACAATGTAATTTTGTACACTGCCCTGTTGCGGGACGGCAGGCTGATTCACCATGCCTGCCCCCACCACTTGGCTATTTTGCCACATGCCTTGGCTTCTGCACATGCGTGCCACATGCCCTGTCATTCCACACAGTCAACACACTGGCGGTGGTCGGGCCATCAGTCCATCTGGCGTAGCTGGACTGCCCATCTGCGCATTCTGAAAGCCACCTTGAATATTCTGAAAACCTCCTTGGTTACCTCAAAACCCTCCTTGACTACTCTGCCATCGTCATCCTCCAAAGCCCCTTCCTCTTGGTTAAAATCCTGCATTACCCTGATTATTCTGCAATGGGTTGGTCGCTTGTTGTGCTCTTGGTTCGGATGGGCTGGTGAGCATGGCTCCCTCGAGAGCATACTTGGAGAGCTTCTTTTGCACCAGTTTCGCCTCCTCACCCTTACGAGTTGCCTCCTTTTTCCAGTTCTTTTCTTGCAACAATCTACAGTAGTGTGCAATTGTCAACTGTATTTCACCCCATGGTTTTGCTTCTACTCCTGCCAATTTTTTGAGCTGCTTCTGCACCGGTTCAGGCAACCCCTGGCATAATATGTGGTAGAAAACAGGGATATATTTCGTCCAAGACTGATGCGTTTCGGGCACCCACGCATCTTGAAAATTCTGGATATAAATCAACGGATCCTTTGACTCTTTCATTTTCCGAGTCATTATAGCTCCCATATCAGAAGTGTCTGGATATAGCGTTCGCAGCGCTTTCCACACTATTGCCCTACAGTTATTAAATGGCGCTCCGTCATGGGTGGTGTTAGTTAGGGTTACCCTAGTATAGCCTGCCCGTTTCCATACATCATCTGCTCTTTCACCAAGTATGGCAATTAGGAGGCCCTTAATGTCCCCAATGGCTAAGGTGACTCCCCCCGTAATTTTCTCTAACTCATGTATCCACTTTCTGGCTCCTGATGTCAGCATTGGAAGCTTATTTTTTTTTTTCCAACTTGAATTTTATTGGGTTTTTACATCAAAAGTGAACAGTCAGGTGAATACATAACTGAGCAAACTTGGTTATATCACAAGATCATCGCGATCCACTTCAATAACAAACCGCTAGTAACATACATGTCCACTCTTGATGGATTTATAGTACGAACCCCCACCCCCCTCATGTCCATTCTTTGACGACTTCAGGGTGTCGGTGTTAGCTGAAATTGTCTTAAAGGATAGTTCCGGGACTTTTTTTTTATTGTCCCTACGGTTCGGCCATGTGTTTTTAAGCATAACTCGGTAGATCGTAGAAAACTTTCCTATGGACCTTACCCGACTTTTCGTCCATTAACGCACTCGAAATCAGCCGCCATTTTCTGATAATCCTATCATTTCCCCCCATCGCCCTGGCTCACCTGCTTTTGCGGCACTAAATCAAATCCCCCGCCCCTGAGCCTGACATCAGCAGATGCGTACCGCCCATTTCCCAACGCCAAAGCACGTTTCGTGTCAACAATCGCTGCGGCTCAGCTAATGAAGTGTCGCCATGGAAATGGCAGGACGCCTCTTTCCTCAATAAGTATAAACAGACCGTTTCACAACACACAGCAGCAGATTTTTGATTCCATTCCTCTGTCTGTGTTACTTTGAGTATTCTGTGACTCGTTTCTGTGCTCTGGTCAGCTACTTTCGCCGCTTCTATGCCTTGTGAACACCTGTACCATCTCTGTAAATTATTTTACTTTCTTTACCACACAATGGCTACAATAATGCCGTATATGTACGAGCCCGAGTACACCGAGGAGGAACTACTGGAAAGGCAAGCACGCGAAAACGATGGGGATTCGGACGGCAGTTGGGAGGACCAGTCAACGGATGAAGAGCCTGGACCATGTCGCATGGACGGCGTCTCCACCTGGTGCACGTGCAATCGGTGCGAGCTAATGCCAACTGAGGAGGAGAACTGCTGCTGCCGTGAAAATTCCGGGTGCTTGGCCTACATTTCGGAAGGCGAGCCAAGTCCGCAATGCATCACCGAGCTGCCAGAGTTCAGGGAAGCCTGCCTCTCACGGACCGTGTTGAGGATGATGATGGTGCTTATGCACGAGCTTCGCGCCACTGTTCGTCCGCGTAATCCGAGTAACAAGTAAGTATACTCTGGTTTTGATGTCAGTGATGCCACTACTATGTCATGGTCGTCTCCCACATATAAAATGACATCTACATATCATTCGAATGCATGTAAATTGGTTCCATATTGTGCATTTTCTAGATAGAATTTTTTTCAAAGCAGAATGACATTTTTTACCTGAATCGACAGTGATAAGAAAGTTTTGTCATTTTAATACAGTTTGCATCTTTCGTTTTCACAGGTGGTACAGGCTGGTGGCCTATCGTTGCTTCACTTGGTGGCTTCACGGGAGGCTCGGACACCGCGTTCGGAGAGTAATACCTGCCTGTGCGGTACTTGCCATTAGACAACATTTCCCCAGCGACAGTGGACAATACCGCAGATTTTCCCTGGATGTGCTGCAACCGGAACTTTACAATGTGTAATGTTTATTATTTATGTTCAATTGAAATTAAGATCTAAAATAAAACCCAACATATATTTTAACAATGGTTGTTTTGATTTTTTAAATGAATCTAGTGTGTCTCCATTGAATAGTCTTCCTGTGCCTTGTCTTGTCACACCACATCTCTCTGGCCAGCATCCTCCCTCACGCTGGCCGCCCACCTTCAATCCACATAACCGTTGAACCCATATGCAGCAGACATACATATGTTATTTTGCGGGTTGGCATCAAGCCTCCCGGCCTTGCCTCCTCCCCCAAAAATACTTACCACACCACTTTGTTCAAGCGTTGGCAATAAAAGGAAGGCCGTTGGATTTTATTGATACAAAACATGGTTATAGGTAAATAATCAATATGGTTGATCATAATAAATCATCCTTTTGGGCCCCGGGTACAGAGATGACCCCCTCTGGCCCGTGCCGCCTTGCCACCACAGGCCAGCCTGCTGCTGACTAACTGCCTAGGCATCCAGGGTCTCCAGGGTGAACTGCACCCATATATTCTCCTGGGAGGGTGAGGTATTTATAAACTCACCCCCCTGCCTTCCATGTACTAGATCCTGCAGCCTGCCTCTTACATGCAGTTAGATGGCCTCTCCTTGGTGAGGCCCTGCGGCAAACGAGTCTTGTCTGCACGACCACCGCCCTAATCCACACCCCCCCCCCGCCCTATCAAAGGCAGTTCGCACCGGGGTACTTTTGCTGCCAAGTGGAGCTGTCAGGGAGCGATAAA
Organism: Ambystoma mexicanum; assembly: GCF_040938575.1. NCBI lineage: Eukaryota > Metazoa > Chordata > Amphibia > Caudata > Ambystomatidae > Ambystoma > Ambystoma mexicanum. The sequence continues at coordinate 1,130,250,654 of NC_090928.1, forward strand.
GGCCAAGAGGTGCCAAAGACCATGTACACTTCAAAGTGGTCTATAGAGCATGGGTTGTTGTTCCCATGTCTACCTCCAGACCCCGTGTCTCCTGCCAAGCATCCCCCCTCACGCTGGACGGCCCCCTGCAATCCACATAAGTGTGTCTTAATTCACGAGTCTTCCTGTGTCTTGTCTGCACGACCACCGCCCCAATCCACCCCCCCCGCCCTATCAAAGGCAGTTCGCACCGGGGTACTTGTGCTGCCAAGTGGAGCTGTCAGGGAGCGATAAAGGCCAAGAGGTGCCAAAGACCATGTACACTTCAAAGTGGTCTATAGAGCATGGGTTGTTGTTCCCATGTCTACCTCCAGACCCCGTGTCTCCTGCCAAGCATCCCCCTTCACGCTGGACGGCCCCCTGCAAACCGCATAATGCCACGACATATACACGTCATTCATTCACAAACACACCCCTGTTTCGAATTCTTTATAACCCACTTCATATTTCTAATGAGAACTTCTTTGCGCTTTGCTAGTCAACCCGTGAAGGTGCTGGTTATCTGCTCTTCATCTCTGTGAACTTCCGTGACCACTTCGAGGAAACTCAGCAGTTTGCAACCTGTGAACTGCTCCCTGTTCTACGACAAGAAACTACTCTGATCCCTGCATCTAACTGTTTGTTCGTCAAGGTAAGGCCATGTACCGTAATCATTTTGCGTCCAATTTCTTTTCGTTCAAGACAGTACATGCAAGGAACTAGTCACATGTTCTGAGTTTACATTGGTATTCATAGAGAATTGTTGATCTTTACTTTTCAGAACTTTCCACAATGCCTGCCTGTTCCATTGGCGGTTGCCCTTCGAAGACCCATAATAAATCTGAAGGTACTATAATGCATGTTTTCCCTAAGACAATAGATCAGATAAGAGAATGGGTCCGATATTGCGGATATCCACCGTCTGAGCTTGAAAGTAGAGTCCTAGAAGTCTTTGCGGACAAGAGGGGTGATCGATACCGCATCTGCAGCAGGCACTTTACCTCTGACATGTACTCCACATCATTGCTAATAAAGAAGAACACACCGCGAGCGAGGCGAAAATTGCTCTCAACCGCTATTCCCACTCTATTCGTCCACATCCCTCCACTGGTGAGTCAAGTTTACGTATTTATCTCTCGGCCTTGCGGTAGTGTGTAGCATTAGCTAACAATAATTTCCCCATTTATGTATCCACTCAATATGAAGGCGGAAGATTCTCCATCCGTGTCGTTATTGCAGTCATCAGCCACTTCAAGCGCCTATCGGGTAATCTTACTTGGCTATTCTGCCACTGACTTGTTTTAGGCATGTAAATCAATAGTTTTAATTTATCGTGTAATTATTTTACCTAATGGTACACCCTTGTACTCGTCCTCTAGTCTTTGTTTTCAGTTATAATTATTGTTATCCAAAATAATGCAAGTACTGTCTTTCAGGGAGATGCTGAGGAGTCCAACGTATTGACGACTACCGTTGATGTCACTCAGATGCTCGAGGTACGTTTCCGGACAGTTCCATCGATGGAGATCATCAGATCTTGCATTCTTGTAGCGTGATTGTTACACACAATGTTTCTTTCGTTTATAGCCATTGATATGTCCTTCTGTCGTCGCCCTCCTATGTGTCTTCTTTTTTCAATATTGTGTTCATTACTAATGAAAGTCCTATGTTTCAGGGAGTCGATGGAGCATTAGTCCAAGAAGAAGGGGGAGCATGCAGTTACGGGTCGGCGCAACAGCTTGCAGAAGTGTGCACCGCAGTTACATCGTCCCTTGATGTTCTTATGCATTTCGAGGTATGGATACTGACAGTTCGATCAAGCGAAATCATATGACGTGATTACATCCGCTATACTTCCTTCTTTATTAACGCAAGTACTATGTTTCAGGGAGATGACGGAGCTTCTTCTACAAGAACATCCCCCCTAGTAGTTGATGCAGATCTCTGGGTGGTGACACTTCCAACGATCGAGCAAATCGAATCATATTTACATATCCATTATTTATTTTAGACAACTGATCATTTGTGCAGGTCTGTTTAGATGAGCCGTTGACGCCTGCACAAAGTTTATGTTCTTTTTAACAAAATAGAAAACCATACTAATGCAATTACTGTGTTTCAGGGAGTTACTGAAGCATCATCTTCAATAATATCATCAATGGAAGTCTATGAGGAGCCCGAGGTATGGATCTTGACAGTTCCATCTAACTAGATCAACAATGCGTGAATAATTGTCGTTTGAATGTTCTACACAAAGCGTTCATTCGTGTTTTGCTATTGAGATGTACGTGTGTATTGGTCCCCAAGTACATTTTGTGTTTTCGATATTATTATACATACTAATGAAAGTTCTATGTTTCAGGGAGTCGATGGAGCGTCAGTGCGTGATGGATGTGCTTATCATGAAAATATAGTCGTTGCAGCGCAAGAGGAAGTGGAGACATGCACACACGAGTCGGAGCAACAGCGTCCTGATGTTGAAGTTCGAGGCAAGAAAGTTTCAAAGAAAAGAAAGCAAAAGAAGGTTAGTGTCCTGGTCACTATATTATGTTGTTTTTCACTGTTAATAGTTCAATACTGTAAATTGTGTTTAAACTGAACATCCCTTTTCCAATCTGTCCTCTAGTTGCGAGTGGGTGTACGAACTAGATCTACACAGACAGTGAAGCGAACGAGAGATGTTGCTTGTCAAACCTTTTGGCAGGGACTTGAGACTGGAGATGCATCGTGCCAATGGGAAGAATATGAAGTGATTGACAACGGAGCTATACCACCACCAGCCATTGATAGTGAATGTCCTCCTGGTAGTTCGGATGCAGTCGGAGATCAATTCACAGAATCCACACCCGCAAAAACTAAGACCGCGAGAAAGTTGAAGAAATTGTTTTATTCACCCATCGCCGGAGAAGGAACAGATGTTGCAATGGAAGAGAATGAAGTGGACGACAATGAAACACCATCAATATCACTGAACATAGCGGAAGACGATATCAGAGATTCTACCTTTCATGTGAGTGACATGTCCTCAACGTTACAGGCCGAACCAGCTGGGATGCAGAGTGACAGTATAAGGAAAGAGGCCAAATTCATTGTATTCGGTAGTTGTTTGATTGATATTATTATTCGGATGAAATGTGGGCATTCGGTTGGTGGGGAAGTATGTGGGGAGCCATTGATTAATGTGACTCGTGCAATTCGAGGCACTAACCTTAAAATACATGCCACCTGTACAAAATATCATCCTTTCTCATGGTCTGCACAACCCATGCTGGGGCAACTGCCAGCAGGCAATCTACTTTGTGCAGCGGCTGCACTTTTTAGTGGTTCAAGTTTTAAAAAGTTAGAGTCTTTCTTTCAGTTTGTGGGAATCCATTTCATTGCGAAAACTCAGTTCTACAAATACCAAACCGATTATCTATTTCCAGCCATTAGCGAAGCTTGGAGAATGGAAAAAATGTCTATTGATAGTACATTCGCGGGCAAACGGTTCAGGCTAGCCGGTGATGGACAGTACGACAGGCCAGGATTTTCAGCCAAGTACTGCACCTACCACTTTCAGGACATGGAAAGTAAGAAAATTGTGAGTTCGGTGGTCGTGCAGGTGTCACAAAGTACATCCTCAGTGGCCATAGAGAAAGTTGGCTTTGTAGCATCATTGAAAGAACTACAATCGCGGGGAATGGTGATCGACCTGATAGCCACGGACAGACACGTTTCAATTGCCAAGACAATGAGAGAAGAGTACAAAAATATAAATCACCAATTTGACGTTTGGCATCTTGCAAAAACAATCAATAAAAAAATGTCGGCTGCAGGTAAAAAAAAAGATATGCAAGGTATTTCACAGTGGTCCAAGTCAATCAGCAACCATCTTTGGTGGAGCTCAAAAACATGTGGAGGGTCGTTGGAAATTCTACTGGAAAAATGGCGGTCAGTAATGCTACACTGTACCAACGTTCACCGTTGGAACACAAACCAACATTTCCACAATTGTGAACATGGCCATTTGTCCACAGAGGAGGCACGGAAGAAGAAGTGGTTGATTCCTTCATCACCCACTCACAAAGCCATTGAAAAGATTGTATTTGATAAAACTATAACAAGAGATTTGAGGGGACTCACGGAATTCTGCCACACAGGAGATTTGGAGGTGTTCCACAATATGTGCCTAAAGTACAGGCCAAAACGATTGCGTTTTGGCATGGAGGGCATGATAAATCGGACTCTTCTAGCGGTCTTGGCACATAACCATAATGTTGGCCGTCAACAAAGTAGGACGACCGGAACTTTAGGGACGCTTCGCTACAATAAGGCCTTCACTAAAAGAAGTAAACAATGGATTATCAAACCAGTGTTTGAGGATATGCAATATGACTTTATTGAGAGACTTATTGTTGATGTCCTAGATAGGCACATACATGGAGTTGTGAACGAACCTGTGCAGGGGACAACTGCATTGCCACCCAACATTGCCTCTGCTCCATGTCCACCTAAAGAAGAACTCATTGAGAAATACACATCACGGTTTAAATGATTGTAATTTGATTGTCTGTTCTCTCGAGTCTCCTCATGTCGCAGGCCCATTGAATATGTGTATCTATGTAATGTGTAAATAAAAGTGATTGCTCAGTGTACATGCAATGTGTCTATCCAACCTTGTTCATTTGCGCATTAAATTAAACCAAACAGTAATATAAATCATTTTTCAAAAAATATAGAATGTCTCCGTATTTATGGTTCTCTGGGGCTGCAAAGCACGCAGACAAAATGCAAAGATGGAGTGTAAATTTCAAGTCCTGTGAGATGGCCTTACACTGAATGTAGCTAACTAGGAATGTGTGCTCGTTCAAAGTGAAGGTCAGCTGCTTTGATTTTTTGCTCGGGTGCCGGAATGGCCCACGACTCAGTATAAGGTTCTATTGTTATTTGACCTTGACAGGCCGGGACCATCCTGAAAGACTTCTTTTTGGGGGTGTGGGGCAATAACGTAAGAAACGATAATGAATATAATTTCAGAAACGAAAGCCATTTAATGTTAGTTCATTAGAAGAAATAACGTCGGCATAGAAGGAGTGGTATTTCGGGGCTGCCCTATGCACAGACACAATGGAAAATGCAAATATAATGTAACTAACTCTTTAGATGAGTTTATACCGCAATTTAATTACTATACAGTAGCTTTAAAGACGGGTTAAGTTGTACTTGTTCGTTCTATGCGGCATATTGTTTTGTACCGCGCACTATCTTGAGGAGAACCATCTCCTTTTACGGAAGCACCTCAAAACCTTCCTCTTTGCTTCTGCTTTCTCTCTCCCTCTCCCCTGCTACAACTGGTCCACTGTCTGCGACCTCGGTCCTGGGCCCTTCCACTCTCCACCTGCACTGCCTCCCTGTCAACCCCTGCACTGGGGGACTGTCTCAGTATCCTACAGCCCCCCCTTGACGTATAATACCCAGTTGCACTGTCCTAGCTATGAAATAATTTCCCGACCTAATATATAAAATGAATAATTTTAATAAAGATCTGATGGTGAGACTCATTTCATTTTTTATGTTTTTCAAACAGGTACATCATCCATTATTGCATGTGTCACGAGTACCAGACACCGGCGGATGGGTTTTTCAACCGCCAGTTGCTTCTCCGCGTGAACAACGTTACCACCCTGACCATTTTATGGGACGATCGCCAAGTACAAGTATGCCCTTACGCGGTACTAACGGCTAGATGCAACATACAGACCGTTGTGGTGGCCTAGTGCCTCGTTGTTGGAACAGCCATGCGATTATCAGTGCGACCAAAGAGCTTATTTTATCGTAAACCAACACCCTGTATACTGCACACGAACATCGCGTGCCTCAAGACGAACTATTTTGGATCGAGAGCAAAGAAAAATGCAAATCGCTGAATATTCTCAAAACATTTGATGTCAAATAAATGTACTTTGCCAAATGTACAATCTTGCCGTTTGCTTTTAAACCACAGTTTCATATTCCGAATTGTGGCGCTGTATTGTGAGATGATCTAAGACCCTGTGTACAGCAAAGGAACATCGCGTGCCTCAAAACAAACTTTTTGGAACGTGAGCAAATAAAAATGCAAATCGCTGAATATTCTCAAAACATTTGATGTCAAATAAATGTACTTTGCCAAAGGTACAATCTTGCCGTTTGCTTTTAAACCACAGTTTCATATTCCGAATTGTGGCGCTGTATTGTGAGATGATCTAAGACCCTGTGTACAGCAAAAGAACATCGCGTGCCTCAAAACGAACTTTTTGGAACGTGAGCAAATAAAAATGCAAATCGCTGAATATTCTCAAAACATTTGATGTCAAATAAATGTACTTTACCAAATTTACAATCTTGCGGTTTAATTTAAAAGTACAGTTTCATATTCCCAATTGTGGCGCGCTGTGTTGTGTGAGCTCATCTGTGTTGATTTCCGGGTTCTGTGTGGAGTCGCATAGAAGACGCCTGGGCGCGTTTGCCTACGCAGCTCAGTCACGTCACGGATAGAGGCGGGGAATATTAATGTTTTGATAAAGTCTGTTTCAGGGGCGGGGGATTTGATTTAGTGCCGCAAAAGCAGGTGAGCCAGGGCGATGGGGGGAAATGATAGGATTATCAGAAAATGGCGGCTGATTTCGAGTGCGTTAATGGACGAAAAGTCGGGTAAGGTCCATAGGAAAGTTTTCTACGATCTACCGAGTTATGCTTAAAAACACATGGCCGAACCGTAGGGACAATAAAAAAAAAGTCCCGGAACTATCCTTTAAGTGGCGGTGTGACGTTGATCTCTGTCGATGTCATAGGTTCTATGTGAATGTTGTGACAGGGATGGCTATTAGGCAGTACGTGGATCGCTATTCGTTTCCGGGTATGGGTTGTTGAATGGCGTTATGGTTAGAGCTGTGAGTCGGTAACGGCTGTACTTCTGATATATTGTTCTGTGAAGTCCATCCAGGCTTCCTCCTGTCGGGGGGCCTTGTCATGGAGGGCCGTGGACATTTTCTCCATTGCGTATATGTTCATGGCGATTTGCAGCCAGTCTTTTTTGTCAGGTAGGCGCAGGGACTTCCATTTGATGACTGGGGCAGCTCTTGCCGCCAACAGGAGGGGGTTTATCAACCCTTTTACGTGTACCACTCTGTCTTCTTCTTCTTCAAGGCCAAATAAGATCAAGAGAGGGGATAGGACTCTTTCTATGCCGTCTAATGGTTAAATCCATCCCAGGACCTCTAGCCAATAGATGCATACCTTGGGGCACTTCCACCACATATGCCAGTAATCAGTGACCATGTCACAGTGTCTCCAGCATTTTGGGCTAGATGTTTCGAACATTTTCGAGAGTCTCCAAGGATCATACTGCCATCGATGGAGCAGTTTCAGAGCATGTAATTTGTACTGGGTGTCGATTGATAATTTAGCTGGTGTTTCGCAGATTTTGTCCCTGGCGTGTTGTTCAAATTCTCTATTAAAGTCCTTTTCCCATCGCTCTTTGAGGCGAAGACTTGGAGTTTGGTCTTTGGTGATCAGGGCCTTGTACATGCGCGCTATTAAACCTTTCGATGAGTTGGCCGTGTCCAGTATCGATTCGAATGGTGTCAGCTCTCGCCGTGTGGTTTCCTTCCATTCCTTCCTTGACATGACCCCTTTTAATCGTAGATACAAAAAGATTGGAATTGGATGGATTTGGAGGGCCTCCTCTAGTTCCGAGATCGAGATGAAGTTCCCGTTTCTCCACAGTTGGCCTACTCTCTCCAGTCCGGCATCAAACCAGTCCTGGTATCTGGCGTGTTCGGGGATTTCCTCTCGGATCCCGGGGGACCAGAGATGACTTAGTGGAGAAGGTTCAGTATTGGGTGGTCACGTAAGCGTTTCAGGAGTTTTGCTCTGGGGACCCATAGCCACTCCGCAAGAGTAACATGGAGCAGGATGTCATTATCTAATTGGACCCATTTGAGGTCCTTTCTATTGCGCAGGTGTGGGATCAGGATCCTGAGTTGGTAATACCATTCAATGTCCGGGAGGCCCACTCCGCCCATCTCCTTCGGGAGTATCAGGATATCATATGGTATCCGGGGTTTCTTTCTGTCCCCCCGGAATTCCAGTATGGCCGTCTTGGTCTGTTTGAAGAAGTGGTCCGGGATTGTGATGGGGAGGACCTGGAAGGGATATAGGAAGTATGGGAGGGTCACCATCTTGATTGCGTTCAAGCGCCCTATCCAGGAAATTGTGAGGGTTTTCCATGTCGTGAGATCCGTTTTGAGAGCACTTAGAAGTTGCAGGAAGTTTGCCTCATAGATTTGAGTTAAGTCTCTTGTTAAGTTGATTCCCAGGTATCGCATTGTGGGGCCTCTAACAATCAGGCCAAGGCGTTCGAGGTCGTGTAGCAGCTCCGGGATGGGTCATGGAGCGGGAAGACAGTGGATTTGGGCCTATTTATCTTAAAACCGGAGAGTATCCCATATTCTTCAATGAGGCGTATCGTCCTTGGGATTGACGAGAGTGGGTTTACCACGTGGAGCAAGATGTCGTCTGCATACATGGCCACTTTGTATTTTCTGCCATTCACCGGCATTCCTTCAACAGCAGTGTCTGCTCAGAAGGCTCGGGCCAGGGGTTCTAGTGAGAGCGCAAAGAGTCTGCAGAAAGGGGACAGTCTTGTCTCGTTCCTCTCCTGAGGGGAAACCAGCGGGAGTACTGGACGTTGACCGCTACAGCAGCTTTTGGGGCTGTATAGACTGCCTTGATTGCTCGTCGAAGAATGGGTCCCAGGCCTATTTGTTTCAGCGTGGCCTCTAAGAAGTGCCATTCGACTCTGTCGAACGCTTTTTCTGCATCGATCGAAAACAGTGCTGGTGTGTTTGGCAGGTTTCTGGCCTTGTGTATGAGGTGGAGGGTCTTGCGGGTGGAGTCTGCACCTTGTCTACCTTGGATGAAGCCTACTTGGTTGTTGTGAATTATTGTAGGCATGTGTGCCTCGAGCCTCGCAGTGAGAACCCTCGTGTAAATCTTGGCATCGATATTCAGGAGCGATATCGGGCGGTAGGAGGCACATTGCTTGGGGTCCTTTCCTTCTTTGGGGATCACCGTTATTAGGGCTTCAGAAAAGGAGTCGGGTGCCGCACCAGTGCTGAGGATATTGTTAAAGAGGACCACCATGAACGGGAGGAGTGCATTCTGGAAAGTTTTGTAAAACCCTGCGGTGTATCCATCGTTCCCCGGTGCTTTCCCCATTGGAAGTCTTTTAATTGCATCCGTAACTTCTTCTCCCGTGATAGGGGTTTCCATGGCTTGTGTTGTTTCCGATGGGAGGGTTGGCATGGCTACTTTGGTCAGATAGTCTGTTATCGCCTCTGGGTGTGGTGTATCTTGTGAAGTGTAGAATCTCTCATAAAAATTGGCGAAGGATTCAGGGATATTGGGGGGACGATGGTCTGGGGTGCATCTGTATTGTGCACCGTTGGAACCCATCGTTCACGTCGTTGGCCTCGGAGTCTTGCAGAAAGTAATGTGCCTGCTTTGTGCCCATGCTCATAGTGTTTTTGCTTCAGGCATTGAAGCTTGTGAATAATGCTATTTGTTTCCAGCTGCCGTAGTTCTTCTCTTTTGGCATTAGCTTGTTCGGTCTTCTGCGGTCTTTCGGAGTCCGCCGATTGAGCTGCAAGATCAAGTTGGGCGATTTCATTTCGCAATTTGTTTTCTATAAGCAGGCGTTCTTGTTTTTTCGCTGCTCCCTCCCTAATGAGAAGTCCCCTCCATGTGGCCTTACCCGCCTCCCATACTATGTTGATGGGAGTTTCGCCTACATTGTTTTGCTCGAAGTATTGAGTAATGTCCAACTCCAGCTGCTCCCGAAAGACTGTGTCCTTGAAAAGTGTTTCGTTGCACCACCATTTGGAACTCTGCCTAGGGAGAGCGATCTGATCTATAGTGACCACCACCATGTCATGGTCCGACCAAGTGATAGGCGATATGGTAGCTGCCGTCATTGCCGAGGCAATTGCTGCGGTTATGTAAACATAGTCAATTCTAGAGAACGTAGCGTGAGGCGTGGAGTAGAAGGTGACGGCTGTTCGGGTTGGATTCATGCATCTCCAGGCATCCGTGAGATTGTAGGCATCCATCATATCTACAATCTGGGAGTGTCCGGTGCCCTGTGAAGGGGTTGTGGACAGGGTGCCTGATTGTCTATCCATATCCGGGTCCATCCACGTGTTGAGGTCACCTCCTATTATTACTTCTCCCTCTGCCTCGTTCATGACCTTGGGGATTGCTTGTTGAAGGAATCGGGACTGTCCAGCATTGGGTGTGTATATAGACGCGAGTGTGATGATGGTGTCCTGTGTCTTGCCAACTAACACCAGCGTCCTACCGCTCACATCTGACCAGGACCTCAGGAGCTCAATTCGTATTGATTTACTGACGAGAACACCCACCCTGGCTTTTTTAAGCGGGCCGGAGCCCCAATGTTCAGTGCCCCATTTGGGGTAAGTACCCTCCTCTCCTCTCTTTTACTATATCGAGTTTCTTGCAGAAAGAGTATATCTAGATTGGCCCTCTTGAATTCTCGGGAAACTAGCGATCTTTTGGTTGGGGAATTTAGCCCCTTAACATTTAGCGTGCCAATTCTGAGTGTGCCATGCCTGTCACCTAATTCGTCATGTCCACCAATGAGTGGTGAGTCTTGTGAGTTCGTTGGTCACACCGCCTGTGTAGTATCATAAATCGCCGCAGTGGAAGTCTTTTGACGATAGTCCCACATCCAATGGGACTTCAGAAAATTTTGGATTCCCTCCCCCCTCCCTACTTCCCGGGCATTGAACTCAATACCCATTGTCGGCAGTTCCAATTTCCCGCACAACATCTCCCCTAAAAGGAACTGAACCTTGGATTGATGGTGTATGAGGCGAGCCAGATGCTTGCAACCGGCCTACTATCGGACCGCCCGTGATGGTCATAACCACGTGACCCCCAGCACGAATATCATCTCACCAACAGTTTGAGCCCCCCCGTTCTTAAAATGTCAACTTGAATTACAACTTAACACACATTAACAACTATTATCACTGAGTAACAAATGTAGTGATACATGCGGTTCCCGGTTCTCTTGCGGCCAGTCAATCATCTGTCCCGGGTCTGGAGACAAATTCGTCACGGGCCGGTTCTGTTGGCTGTGATGTGCCGATCTCCAACATGACCGAGGGACTCCGAGACCATAATTCCTGAACAGGCCTCGCCGGGTCAGAAGATATGTGCATGCCACTTCATTTGGCATTCTCCGGCGTGTCGTTGGGCCACTTATATTTTCTAGCTCCTTTGACCTTCTTCCTTCTCGGGTCTCGGGGTCCCCGCTGCGCACCCTCTTGTGATGATTCGTCTTGTGACCCCTCTTTGGGGCCGGTGTCGAGGAGATCCACGATGCAATCCCGAATCTCTTCTTCGGAGCGGAGTATTATCTTCCTGCTGCCATGTTCGAACGTTAGGGAGAAGGGATTACCCCACCTATATCTCGTGCCCTGGCCTTTGAGCCATCTGGTTAGCGGGCCACACAGGCAACGCAGGGCTAAGGTGAGCGAGGATAGGTCCTGGAAGATGGTTAGTTGGGCTCCACCAAGGGTGTCGCCTGACCTGGCTTTAGTGAGAATCCTCATTCTGTCTTGATACCTATGAAATCTGGCCAGGACCGATCTCGGACCCCCAGGCGGGCCTCCAGCTCTGTGTATTCTTTCTATTGCAGGTTCATCGATATTCTCATCCGGGGTTAGGATTCTAATGATGTCATATATGGTGTGTTTAAGGTCTTCCTCTGTTTCCCGTCCCGTTCTGGAATCCCAAAAAATCGCAGGTTGTTACGCCTCTCCCTGTTTTCTAAATCGTCTATCTCCAGCCGGATGTCTTCTTCTCTTTTCTCTGTATTGCGCATGCGGAGGTCCAGCTGGGTTTCCAGTGTGTCAATTGAGGCTTGGTTGTTCTCGACACTTTCGAGCCTCTCCTCAATATTGTCCACCCTCTGGGTCATTTTGTCGATCTTGCCACCCAAGTTGGCGCCCATGTTTCTGATTTCGCTGAGGAGAGCAGCTATGTCCCCCTTGGTAGCCGCTGCCTCTGTTTCGGAGGGGTCCGCTGACATTGTGCAGGCAGTTCTAGGTTCGGGGTGTGGCGGGGTGTAGGCATATTTTGCTAGTTTGGATTTGGTGCTCATGTGTTGTGTAGGTGCGAGGAGGCACTCGCACCTGGAACAGGGGCACTACCCTCAACACCAAGGCAATGAGCCATTACTGGAGAGCGTTGCTGGGCAATCACCGGAAAGTCCTGGGTAACGAGAGTCCAGCGTTGGGAGGAGGCACACGCCCTGGGGTCAGGCGCCCTACCCTCCGGATGCGTCACCTTGTGTTGAGTTCCATGCAGACCTCAGGTTAGGTGCGGGTTCCGCAATGTGCCGGAGTGAATGCGGGTTGACTCGTGGATCTTGTTGGGTTTGTGCGGAGGGGGGTCTCTGATCGGGTGGCCTGGGACCCTGTAGTGTCTTTTGGAAGGCGTACAGAGGAGGGCACACGCCCCACGGGTGGGGGCCCAACCCTCTGTGGCGGGGTTCAGTGTCCTGATGTCGGGAGCTTGGAGGACGAGTTAAATAGGGGAGGCATAGCTAGCGTCCAAATCCAGATTCAGTAGCCAGAGGCGTTGGGTGCGATCCTCTTGGTCAGGGTGTGTGATACTTGGCTTGCCCAGTCGACGAAAGGGGGCTGGTGACACCGTACCGAGCAGCCTCCCCGGGCCGATAACTGAGGTTGCGCCGCACACTCTCTCTCGTAAGGGGACACTGTGCATGGACGTGAGGTTGGGGTTGGGTAGGCCTCTCGGGGAGCAGGCACAACGTCCGTAATGGGCTAGTGCATCGGCGGATGGGGGGGAGCACTCACTCTTATGCACGGTGGGCCACAGGCTGTGCCGGGCGCGATGGAGTTGCCACGTGGATCACGGAACGGGAAGGGCCGGCTCCTCCTCTGCCGTTGAGGGTCTCCTCGGTCCACGGGGGGTCCGGTGGCTGCGCGGTGAGGTGGAAACTGCGTTGGGGGCCCGCTGCACGGCTCGATGGTTCCGCGGGAAAGCGGAGGGCGGAGTCAGCAGTCCCGGGCTTCGCAGGTCTCAGTGCCCCGTCGTGAAGTCGCACTGAGGGCCTGGAGGGGGAGGCACGATCTCAGAGACTGTACTCGGGCTACAGAACTACGATTTTCACCGGATTTTCACTCAGCATGTGGGACCACATCCGTGCGCCCCCCTGACAGCCAACTGGAAGCTTATTTTTAAGGTTCTCTCGGTCCATGTGTGGCCATGGAATATATTGTGGTCTTGCTCCCCCCTTTTCTAGCAACGGGAATTGGAATGCACAGTCCTCCTTCTCTTTCCCCATAGCTCTCCGGTCTATCGCCGGGGTGGCATTCCTGCCTTGCCGTCTACCTGGAAATGCCCTTAATCTGTCTGTATAGTCTGGTGCTGATGCCCCCCTCTGACCATGGGGCGTTTCTTCATGTCGGCTGGACTGTCCAGCAGACTTTGGTGTCCTCGTTACGGACCCACTAGCGTCTGACCATCGTACCCCCGGGTCCCTGGGAGCCGATTTCGCACCATCTCCCTTCTTCATGTGCCACATCCTCCATTTCCTCACCGGAGTCAGATCCTGAATACTCCCAGTTTACACAACTCCTTGCATCTTCTTCGTTCTGCCCAAACTCCAGCCTGTCTAGGGACAGTCCCCTGCTCCCACTACTTCGGGTGACATCCTCAGTGTCATATAGCTGAGTGCTCTCTAAGTGCTCATCGTCCCTACCCCCTTGGGAAATTAGTTCCAGCCCCATCTTGTCATAGATTTCATCAATCGTTTCCCCGATGCTTCTGGTGTCGAAGTCATCTTCAATATTTGTCCCGCTTGTACCTGCTACCGCATCGCTTGCAGAAAAGAATTCTTCTACGTCTTCCCATTCTACTGTAGGATTGGGTTTAATCACTTCCCGCTCCAAATATTCGAGATCTCGTGCCCTCTGTCTGCGCTTAAGTTACATTTCCTCAGCTATTTCCTTTTGCTTCTTCGCTTCTTCTCTAGCCTTATCTACTTCCCTCATCCGTTCATTTCTACGTTCCTTTGCCCTTCTACTTTCCTCAACTTTCCGCTTTTTTACTTTCCTTTCGTGCACTCTCCTTTCTTCCTCTAACCCTAACATGTTCTGCCTGTACTTTTCATAGGCTGCACATTGTGTGCGACTGAGCGGTAGTCCTTGCTCTTCGCAATATAGTTGTTCTCGCCTTAGCCTATCTTTCTTTCTTGTCCTTTCATCCCTTACTTCCATCCCTTTCTCTCTCTCTCTCTCCTTTGCGTCTCATCAGACCTCTCTCTTGGCCTCAAATCATCACTTCCTTTTCCATCCAACTTCAGTAATATCTGACCTCCCATCCATTCGTCTTTCGCAAATGCTATCTCATCACGTTTATTTCCCTCTTTCTCCTTATCTTGAGGTGCACAACTCCGTGCCCAATCTTTCCCTTCATCTTCGCATCTCTCTTTGTCCCTTGAGACCGCAGAGGCGATATTGTTTTCCTGTTCTTTTCCCTTATTATTGTCACTACTGTGCGTAGGCGACTGAAATGCGGGGTTGCTATACCCCGTGGCTGCCTTAAGTTCTCTTAGTGGGTAAAGCCCCTCTGTTTTACTCCCTTGCTCAGCCGGGGCTGGTGGCGCGGTAGGCGTCTCACCCCCCTCCGTACATACATTTAGTATCCAGTCTGTGGGTGGTTCTTCCACCTTCGTTTCTTCAAACATCTTCCACAGATCTAGAACAGCAAGACGTTTCTCTAGCTTCTTGCCTGTACATGTGGCATGCATGAAAGTCGTCATATGCTGTAAAACGGCTTTAGAGAGTGAATCATTCTGGGGCATAAACATCTTATTGGCGGTACCCTTAACCCACTCCGTGCTGTATTTCTTTAGTTTTGGTGCATGCTTGGGTAACTGCTTGCACAAATGCGCAAGCGGGGTAACTTCCTCCATTTTTAATTTCTTCACTAACAGTATTTATACAGTTCTCTAACCTTTCAATGGTATGAGCGAGCACCACATATGCAAGCTCCAATCCAATCTTTTCCCGCCAAAATGTATACCAACAATTTACTCAAAACCCATCAATTCAATGGCGATTCCCTCTTAGTTACAGAATCACATAAAGCCAAAATGCATTTCAAACAATCATTAATACAATTATTTTACATTTGACATACAACAAGACACGGATTACAAACACTTGACAGACTAGACGAACACCAGCTGGACACACGTATACCTGCCTTCTAATCAATACCCCGACATGGGGTGTAAACGAACCCCTTTGATGCCGTCTTAAATCGTCACCGTAGCCTAATCGTCCCCCCACTGTGGGCCCTGAGTTCACGTTTCTTCTGACCGCTGTTTTAAAGCACAGGAATAAGGCGAATCCTTACGTTTTTATCTCAGGTGCTCCCCTGGTAATCCTAACGTTTTTATCTCAGGTCCCCCCTGGTAATCCTTACGTTTTTATCTCAGGTTCCCCCCTGGTAATCCTTACATTTTCATCTCAGGTGCCCCCCTGGTAATCCTTACGTTTTATCTTGGGTCCCCCCCGGTATCCACTCTTTATTTCTTATGCTCGAGTCATTACCCCCTATATATATATACAGTTTTCTCTACTTCTAACTACTTTTTTTTTTCTCCGCCACCCTCTGTTACCTTTCCCTTACTTACTCTAATGCCTACAAGACATTTGCCAAAGTAACAAGTTTATTGTTTCACTCACCGATCGCATCTTTTCCTCTCTGGAACTTCGGGATCACTGCCCCTTCCTCTTCCAGCTTTTAAGGTTTTTGTCCGATTGGCTGCCCGTGGGAATGAGAAGGGTTATGCTTGGAAAGGCGGGTTCCTTCAGACCCACTGCAGATTTTTTGAAATTTTACTCTATCATTGTCCACGGGGAGCTTCTCAGTCTACTCAGCCGGAATGGCGAAAGGACTCATGATCTTGCCGAACGCCCTGAGTTACTTCGTGCTGTCGGTTTAAGGTGTCTTAGTATTATATAATCGATAAATAATGGCCGAAACCGTCCTCACGCTACCAAGTGTTCTGGAGGAGAGGAATTCACTGACTGGGGCCCATAGGTCAGCGCTCACCCTCTAGAACTTGTAAGAGAAGATAGCTGCACCTTGAGAGGATAGGGGGTGCAGGATTCACTTACTCCAACACGACTCAATAATGAGGACTCAGTAAGTTGGCAAAGGGAAGTCCATTTAATGACAAGAACATCAAACAGAGAAACAAATGAAAATCAGCAGCATTGCGATCACCTGGCTCGCTCCGACTTCCTCAAACTTCAGTCAAACAGTCATTGTTATAGGCAAAACTCGTCGTCTAATTCTAAAAAAAAATCATTATGCAATGTAATTGGTTAGGAAAGGTAACTTAAGTATAGGTGTTATATCTGTATATGATAATAGGGCATGCGGATTGGATAACTGTTATCGGGTGGGCGTTTACTCACATCCCCCTACATCACACGCGATAGACGTCACTACAACTACGACGTCTTATTGGTTCTACTATCTATAGGACTCCAGATAATTTGGTCCATTTTGATTGGGCAGGTTACACCCCTAGACATAAATCCCCGTTTTGATTAGCAGCATGCAGAATGGACACCCATGTTCCTGGTGTCCCACGTTTCACCCTGTCTCCCTTCCATCAATCAGTGTTTTAGGGCGATGTGACAATTAGTTGGCTAAGGATGGCCTCGAAACTGTAGTCTCTTATCGGGAAAAGTTATGGCATCCTCGGGTCCTGGATGACATCAGGCAGTGGTACTTCTTCGCGCCTGGCTGGTCATGTGCTAGTTCACCATGAATCTGCTTCAGTTTCCAGCTTTTAGTGCATTTAATTCTGTTTCAGCCTCGCCACCTGCATGGACCCCCCTTATCTTGACTTTCATGAGGCAGGCTGGTATGCTCTGAAGTTTGAGTCTTGTTAGCTGACGCTCTCCTCCCTTTCTCTGGTTGATCTCGATTTCCTAGGCATGAGCCGCTCTTTGTTGAGTTTCGATTCCGCTCCTTCACTTGCCTTTGGCTGGGTTACGAAACTTGGCCTGTCTCTGGCAGCCTGGGTACATTTCTGCTTTTACAAAATGGAGTCGCACAATGTGCCTTATTGAGGTAGATATATGGTTGGCGCTTGCCGCTCTATCTTCTACTAAGCATTGCAAGCAGTATCGATTTCTTAGCATCTTGCGTTTCAAACCTACTTACACACGTTTAACAGGTTGGTTGCTTCCATCTTGTCTCGTAGCACCGTTTCCTTACATTTTAACATTGTCTCTTCTCTGTGTCCATCCGCACTGGCGTGCTTGTCTTCGATAGCTGCTTTTGTTCATTCACAAGTCTGTTCAGGCCCTTGTGTCATTTCCACTGGCCTTCCATTAAAGCTTTTGGGGTCTCTTAGTGGACAGTATGTAGGTACTACTCATTTCGTATCAGCGGATGGTATGGCTGTCTGATAGGGTGCCGTGCTGCCCAGGGTTGTCTGATTATGGGTGCTTCAACAGGTTTGGATCTTCTGATGTATACTGGGCAGAGTGCCAGTGCAGCTCTTTGTAGGTTCATTTGCTCTTCATACGTCACATACCTTGGAGAGTTTGCTCCTGATACCTCGAAATGAGGGGTAGGGGTGCAGGCCATGTCTGGGACCTCCTCTACAGGGGTGCACCTCATATTATTTCTATCGCATTCGTACATAAGTGTTTCATGGCCTGAAACAGAGACACCCATGTGATGGAATGGGGCATGGTCCTAGACATGAAAATCAAATGTTCTATGGTGATTTGTACAACCACCTCACTCTGGAGTACTGCCTGCATATCTGTGAGCACCCAAATACACTTTTCTACTATACTGTTGCACCTAGGGTGGTGCAGTACAGAGGTAGATGCAAAACGCCTCTAGTATTGATGAACGCTGTCATTTCTACTGATGTGAATTGTGTATTGTAGGCATCACACAGTTGGAATGTTTAAATAACAGTTTCCAAGCAGTGATGGGCATTTCTCTTCTACATACAATTCATGAATTCTCTAAGCAGTGCATAAACTGCTTAGAAACGGTTCACTGTTTATTTAGCTAATTTAAATGTGTCATCCTCTCGACATGTGAGGGCATGGCTTAGTAAATGCTTAAATCAGGTATTTTGGGAGCAGTTCGCTTGTTTATGTAATGCTTACGAAATGCCTTTCGCTTTGGCGAGGGATGCCTGGGGCAGAACTCTTTGAAGCGTATGTAGAGGTACCCGGGTGTCAATCGGCTTTCCTGTGATGCGGGAGGTGTCTCTGGTTGACCCACTGCATCTAAGTGCCACCACTTCCTGTCTCCTTTAAAGAGATCTGCTTCCTTTCATCAATGGCGACACTGCCTGTCGCCTTTCTATGGTGACTAGTCACTTACTGAAAAAAACCTTTCCCCGGACAACATCGCACAATTTAAATATTTACTCCACTCTTGGCAGTCCATGCAGTGCCCACCCAACAGGGACCACCAACCACTTCCTCTTAATATGAGTTTTCTTGCGCCTAAGTGTCTGCAGAATCTGAGTTTGTCCTGGGTATGAGACTGCATCTTGAAGTGCTCTATATATCAATGTAGGCAGCAGGCAGGCTCAGAGAACCACATGAAGGGTTAATACTGAGAGATTTAAGCACATGGTCAACTGCTTAATTTATAAAGACAAATGAGGGGAGGGGGTTCCACATGTTGCTTGCACAGCCAGAGTTTTCAGCTCTCCCCGGGGGATATGTCCAAGTCGAACCTAGAGATCAATCTTTCTTTATTAAACAAACATTGGCAAAGTTAATAGGTCTGTCTTGATTTACAAAGCCAGACCTATTGGCGTTGCCAATGCTTGTATCTTTTTAAGATCTAAATCATGGTTGGCAGCTTCGCTGCTGATCAGAATCGTTGCTGAGGAAAGGATGATGTTAAGGGGAAGAGGGCTACTTTGTGGTTCAGCAGCTGGATTGCTTTTGGGCAGCATCAGACATTCCACGAGAGAGGCAGCATGCAGGCGGGCGACTTTACAAATATAAGTCATTTCACTACTCAAAACATATGTGATAAATAACAAAAGAGCCCAAGTGGCACTGCACTATTTTTGATGGTGGCCTATTTTTCATCATGCCTTGTCTTGGTGAGTCCCTCGTTTACTATGTCCACCTGAATGCCTCAAGGATATCTGGTTAGCAGCTCTTCAATGATCACTGCTCAGAATATCACACATGTGTTGCAGTAAGTATGGGCAGATGTTTTATTTTAGTGCAAAAGGAGCTTGAGAGCAGCAGCAGTATACAATGGAAGGTTGCCAGGGTTGGGCTACGCATTTTATACGGCAATACAGTTATGATATGATATGATAGGTTATTTATAATGCGCTTAATACCCAGAGGTTTCTAAGCACGGAACCGGCGATCGAACCTGTTTTGCTCTGTGTCGTTTTGTTTCCACGCGAGCACGTTGCCCCTGAGCTATCCTCCCAAGACAGTTGACTGACGGAGGATGAGAGAGATTTTTATTCATTCGACAGGTATTGTTAAAAGAGCTTCATTTTTAGTGCCTTACCGAATGGGAGAATGGTGTGGGCATTTCAATCCTCTGCCAGGACTGAGTTCCAGATGGTTGGGGCTTGGCAAGCGAGAGACTGCTTGCAAGTCTTCTTGATATGGACTAGCTTTGACCTTTTGACGTTTTGCTACGTGATGCATGAGAGCCTCCAGAGATTCGGAGTGTAGCCGCCAAATATGTTGGTGTTGTATTCTAGACTACTTTGTAGGTGATGTATTAAATTATAAATACACCAAGATAAATACCTTTAAATTGTGCTTATAAATAAGTCCTGTTCCAAATAAGTCCTGGTGCTGTAAGGCCAGGGTAAGTTCCATCTCCTATCTTGCGTTTCAGTCAAAGAGATGTTATGTTCGAAGCGATGGGACTGTCCAATGCTGCAGTATGTGACCTCTGGTGTTTTTGTCATTGGCATGTTCTGTGCTTCTAACTATTGCAATGGGAAGGTCTTGGTGGGAGATGCACTTCTGCTTGATTGTGTATTCTACTTTGTCTTGCAGAGAATTGCAGGCTGGTCCGGCTCTGGCAGAATGATCAAGATGGGTGGGGTTCATACAACCAGTGCTGTTTGAGACTGGTTTCCCACAATGAGAACACCGGGAAAACTGAGGGAAATACAATGTGTTTCCTATCAGAAGGCACTTCGTGTAAACGAGCCCTGAAGAAGCACCTTCTGGTGTGAAACGTGTTGATTTTCTTTCAATGAATGCTACATTTTGATGACTGAGCTGCACTGCTGGAATTTCTTCTTTGTTGGTTATTTTTTCCATTCGCTGACAATAGCATTACAAACCAATGTCATTGGGAAATATTAGTTGTGATATATATAACAAGAAAGAAATGGTGGATTTAAAAAGCCCTGAAAAAAACCTTTTCACTTGAAATGGGAAAGTGGGATTTTCCATTTGATCCAAGTCACACATTCCACCACACATTGCACAACGCCACCTAGTGGCCCTTTCTGGAAGATTACCTCCAGTTCTTAGCCACATCAGCAAAGCATTTTGGGTATGCACATTAGCCCAAATGCAAGCCTTTTCCTCCAGGTACTTTGATGACAGTGCAACTTTATACTTAGCTTAATCAACCCAAGATATATATTTTACAAGGCTGTTAGGACAACCAAATACAGTATAGCTCTAATGGCCTTGTGGTTGGAGCTTTGGGGCATGTACACAAAACACCAAAACAGTTATGGTTGGTTTAAAAAGTCCCGAAAAAAACCTTTTCGCCTGAAATGGGAAAGTAGGATAGTCCATTTGACCCAAGTCACACATTCCACATTGCCACCTAGGAAATTCACTTCCAGTTCTGAGCCACAGCAGCAAGGCATTGTGAGTATGTAAATTAGCCAAATTGCTCACCTTTTTCCCCAGGAAATTGTCTTTGTCTTAGAGCAAAGTTATACTTTATGCATAACTTAATAACTTAATAAAAACATACAAAGACATGCATAGAAAGACATTTTGCAAAGCTGTCAGGACAACCACTTACCCGGTTTCACCCTTATCAGAGATTATCATTGAAGTATAGTCTCGACTGAGAAAAGCAGAGCTATATACTCTTTTCAGATACCCAATCCTCAGAAATGCACAGATCGCCTTTTTCACAACAGCTTCACTGCTTTGGGGGGGTTGTGTGCCAGGGCAAATTGTGTAATGGTTTGTCAGGCGAAGAACGATGGTCTGAACGGTGCCCAGAGCAAATGCAGAGATTAATAGTAATTTTCTTTTGCTTTGCTAATGTCATCCCGACTGGGACGGGTATGCCCAGACTTGGGTCCCATGCCTGCTGAGCCTATAAACCCAAGCTATTCCTTACTGATGAGGCCCAACAAGGCTGAAACATGTCTGGGGATGCTTGTGGTCTCGTGCAGAAGGGATGTGATCAAGCAGTTGAGGCTGGATGGCCTTTTTTGGGGTGGGACCAACCCTGATTTGCATATGGTCTTTCCCCTTTTATAATGGCTAGGCAGGCGAAGGACACTGGTCTGGAGGGTTGCCCAGAGCAATGCCAGCGGTTAAGATTAATTCTAAACATTCCAGCCATCACCTCATTCGTTTTTGCAAGGGGTAGGCCCACGTCACTACAGAGTTGTCTCTTGCATTTGCTGGCCGCTTTTGCCGTATAGGCCACCACATATATCACCAGGCGGGCCCATTCAAAATCCTGAAATCTGGCAAAACAACATTTCTACCCCTATTTGAGGCAGAGCTGCAGTTCACAAAATGAACACAAAGGTCCGAAATGACCTGTCTGTACATTGCATATCTCCGAGCTCATGTTCTAAATAGCTGCTGGGAATGTGTGTCTTTTTTAATACAGAAATGAATGCCCATTTGTGAACTGGGAATGTACTTTTCTGTGCAGCGAAAACTCCAACCCCACTGATAGGATTTGCAAAATTGGCCAAATAAACAAATCTATTCTGATCCTCTTTACAAATCGCACACAGTCGTTTTCCTGAATGCACCAGCACATCTCTTTGCTTGAGTGAAAGGTTTAATGGCACAGTATAGCTGTGTTATTGGTGCCATCTGATCAACAAGCAGCTTTTAGGCTGAGAATGTGTTTTTACTTAGTAATATTACATGCCACAATCGCGAGCCTATTGTTATTTCACCACTTCTGACCTCTTTTTCGGTCGACATAACTCCACTTTCCACCTGTTTATTAATGTATCTTTGTATTTATAGCAGCACACAAAGCCCCCAAGCATGTAGGAGCTAATTAAAGCAAAAGAGTGTAAGGTTGGTTAAAGAGAAGTCAGTGAAGAATGGTAAAAAACAGATTAGCAAAACAGGTGAGTCTTGAGGTTTGTCCTGAACGAGAGGTAGGAGAGGTCAGTTTGCAAGGAGAGGCGTAGCTTGCTCCAAAGAGCGGCTGCACAGGTGGGGAAGCTGGCTCCCCCTGCTTTCTTCTGGTGAAGGCAAGGAGATGATTGTTTGAAGAGCGTAGCTGTATGGACGTGAATATCTTTTTAGTATCTGGGCAAGGTAGGCGGGTGCATCATTCGAGAGTCAACGGTGTGAAATGGAAAGAACTTTGAAATGGATCCTTTCCCTGATGGGGAGCCAATGGGTGGCTCTTCTAGCGTCAGAGATGTGGTTGTGTTTCCTTTGGTCTACTGCAGCATGGATGGCATTATTTGGTATGGTCTGTACCTTGTTCAGGTTCTTTTTAGACATTCCACAAAGGAGGGCATTGCAGTAATCACGTTTTTACCCAATAAGGGCCTGAGCGACTATGATGCGATTGTCCACAGAGAGAAAGGGATTGCTCGCGTGGATGAGCTTGGTGGCGTAAGCGTACGTTGAGGCAATGTGGTTGGCTTTTCTTGACATATTAAAGGTGGCCTCCAAGTAGACCCCCAGCATTTTGACGGCAAAGGCAACTGTGCGGCCTGGCCATCAATGGTGAAGGAGTTGTATGCAAGCTCCGTTTTATCATTGTTTAGGCACAAGGAGTGGACAACCATCCAGGTTTGAACTTTTTCATAAATCATGTTAACTTTAAGACTGTCAAGGGCGTGGTCACCAGAGAGGGGAATCAGAATCTGAGTATCGTCTGCAAAGTTTGTGTAGGAAATGCCAAGGAAGTCCAGGTGGTCAAAAAGGGGTTTGGTGTAGATGTTGTAGAAGGTGGGGGAAACTCAGGAACCTTGTGGGATGCTGGAGGAGCGGTGTCCGGTCCAATGTTCGAAAACAAAGGGTCGAATGACCTTTTGTTCGAAAGTAAAAGGATCGGAAAAAAGGTTCGAATTTTTATTTATTTATTTATTTATATATTTTTTAAGTTTAGAATGTAAAAAAAATGTTTATAAAAATAAAACAGGGGACTCGGGGGGGGAACCCCCCCATAAAAAAATAAAATAAAATAAAAATTCGAACCTTTTTTTCGGTCCTTTGACTGTCGAGAAAAAGGCATTCAAGCCTTTTGTTTTCGAAACCTTGACTGTGAACCGGAGGAGCTAGGTGTGGGAGGAGCAGAGTCTTTGCTTGCAAAGACTTTAGAGGTTCTGTTTTTGAGGAAGGAGGAGATCCAGTTGGTAGCTGCAGTTGAAAAGTGAGCTGAGGAGGTAAGGTGGTGGCAGAGAGTCTGGTGGTTGACAAGGTCATAGGTGGGCGAAAGGTCAAGAAGCAAGAGAAGGGAGATTTCCTACCCAACAAGCAACCACATCTTTGCTATGCCACTTGGTTGTCACAAACTGGAAGCAGAAACATTAGTCTTACGCCCTTGGGACTTTATAAGGCCAGCAATTTACTCTTACCACCTGCTCATACCCCTTTCCCGGTAGTAGTGTGCACTCATCTGTTTCTCAGAGGAAGTGGAGCTGTTTAAATTTGAATTTGGGTGCTTCTGTTTCCCTATGCACCATCTGCATTCAGTGTTTGCTGCATTTAAAATCGTGTTGAGGGGTGTGCTGCTTAAATTCGAATGTGGGTTCTTTTGTTTCCCTGTGCTCCATTTCATTCTTTCCCGCAACCTACTAGGCCACCCAGCAGAGGCATAGACAGGGTAGGGCCTGATTGGGCAAGGCCCACCCAAAACCTGTAAATGCCCACTCAGCAGCACTGTGTGGGCATTCACAGATGTTAATATCACTGCGGTTGGACCAACTACATTAGCTTCAGAGACAATCCTGGCTATTCCTCTGCCTCCTAGTGAGTTAGCCAGAACTGTGCCTTACTCTCTCACTCCTTGACTTAAACCTCTGTCTTCCTATGGCTCTCTCCATCTCTCCGATATTCTCTAACTGCTACACTATCTCCTATCCCCATCCCTCTCCAAGTGCGGCAAGAAAAAGCACACAAAAGATATCCTGAGTGCAAACCCTGGACTTCCTATTGCAGACACCTATGTCAGTGCTTCTACTAGAGATGTTTTCACTGATATCCCTTTCTCTGTCCACTCTCTAGATCACTGGACTCCCATCTCATCTCCACTCTCTCCCTCCTCACACTCTGCTATTAACAGTACCAAGTGGGAAATCCTCTTGGTGGGCTACGCATCCTCTTGTTGTTTCATTAATGTCTACCACACCGGCGCCATCCTGGTTCAGGGCCCACAACCCAACCTCCTACTCTTTGAAAGCATCCTGCCTTCTCTCATTAACTTCCTTCCCTCACATCCATCTTACCTACCCAGACCTATTCCTCTTTTGAAAGCCTGGTCTGCAAGTTGGTCACCTCTCCCACCTCCACCCCGACCATTGATACCATCTACCGTCCTCCAGGCACCGTCTCCCTTTTCCTCTCTGAATGGGCTGACTCCTGCTCTTCTTTGCTTGCTTCCACTCCTAACCTTCTCCTCCTGTATGACTTCAGCATTTAATTGGACTCTGCTGGCTCCTGGACCACTCTAACTGATCTCTGCGTCTCACTTTCCCTCTCCATTCACTCTCTGGATACCCTCATACACTCAGACCTCTCTCTCACTTCCCCCGTTAGTCACCCCTCTATCCTGGTCCAACCACTTTCTCCTCTCACCAGGGTCCCATTGGCCCCCTTATCGCCCCCAAAAGGTTGCATCAACCTCGTTCACTGACAACTGCCCGATGAAACGAGTGGCTGCAGCTGGTTTTGCCTCCACCTACCTACCCCCTCACCCTCCCACCTCTGACTCTACCTCTGACTCTGCACTCAGCAACCTACACCTGTCCATCCCCAACACCCTTGACATTGTTGCCCCAGTCATAAGGATTCGTCTGAAACCTGCCTCAAAGCGTAACACTTGGTACGACTCCGAACTTGCAGGCCGGAAACAAAATTGCAGGGCGGAAAAACGGTAGTGGCTAACCTCATACTCATCCTCTGACAAACTGGCCTGCCACCTGCTCCAAAGGCAATACAGACATGCCATCCATGCAACGAAAAGAGCCCACATTCAGGCACGGGTCTCCGGTGCATCCAATAACTCAGCTGAACTTTTCAAAATCTGCAGTGAACTAGCCAACCCCTCCACAGTCTCCTCCTCTCATTCTCCTTGACAGGCCCTCTGCAATGCATTGGCCTCACACTTTGCCACCAAAACACAGGACATTCTGACCTCCCTTTCTACACTCTGCCACATCCCATCCCACTCCCCCCTCCAGACCTCTTCCCCACACCCCTCCTTCCTCCATTCCTTCTTTCTCACCTGTCACTCCAGAGGAAGTTACCTGAGTTGTCCGCTCCATGAAGGTCTCTTCTAAACAGGTCTCCCCTTGCTCATCCAGGGCCATCAAGGATAACATTGGGTCTCTTGCCCCTGCTCTCGCTGAGGTCTGCAATCAATCTCTTACTACGGGATCTTTCCCCACTACCCTAACGCACTCCTTTATGCGCCCACCCATGAAAAACCCTTCCTCTGACCCTACCTGCCCTGCCAGCTATCACCTTATTTCCATCACCCCCTTCCTTGGGAAGCTTCTCGAGAAGCCAGCCTTGCCCCAATGTAACTCTCACATTGAACTTGTTGGTGGCCTCCATGACCATCAATCTGGATTCCGAGCATACAGAGGCACGGAAACTGCTCTTCTGAACACCAGTGAAGAACTGCTCGTCTATCTTGACTCCAACTCCCCAGCAGTCCTTATCATTCTTGATCTCTCCTCTGCATATGACACAGTTAACTATTCCATCCTCATACAAAGGCTCCACGATACTCTTGGTATCTCTGAGTGGGCACTAGACTGGCTAACCACTCTTCCCAAGTTATCCTGGGCCCATTCTCCTCTCCTACTTCCATCCCCACCTGTGGCATCCCCCAGGGTTATATTCTCTTCGCCTGGCTCTTTAACATCTACCTTGCTCTCCTTGCACGCCTCATCTCCTCCTTCTCCTCCAACTACAAGTGTTACTCAGAAGACACACAGCTCTTCGTCAGACTCCCTGCTGACTTTCTTGCACCCTCCATCATCCCTAACTGCCTTTCTGCCATCCAGTCCTGGTGCAGCTCCAATGATCTCTGCCTCAATGCCTGCAAAACTGAGATCCTTCCCATTGGGACCCCGGCTCCCTCTTTCTTCCTGGCCTTCCTCCTTGGGTTCTCCCCCTACTCCGTCTACTGAAGCCAGAAACCTTGGAGTCATCTTCAACTCCTCTCTCCTTCCTCCCTCTCACCCAGGATATTGCCATGAAGTCCAACTACCAGCTCTTCCTTCTCAAAGGAATTCTACCTTTTCTCACTTTCCCGCAGAGGCTCAATGTGACTCAAGCCCTAGCTCTCTATAGACTTGACTACTGTAATAGCTTTCTCCTGAATCTTCCTTTCTCCACTCTGTGGCGCCTTCAGTTTATCCAGAAGAGAGCAGAGAGACCTATCCTTGGCCTTAAGCCCAGGGACCGCATGTCTCCTGCTCTAAAAAGTCTTCACTGGCACCCATTTGCTGCAGAGATTCAATTCAAATCCCTCTGCATCATCCACAAGGCTGTCTGTGCACAGGGACCACACTATCTTCAATTCTATCTCACTAAATACTGTCACACTAGACCTCTGGCACCAACTCTTTGTGTGTAAAGCGTTTTGCTAAAAAGAGGTCTCACTTTCCTCTGCAGGCTCCCTCATTTGGAATAGCCCACTCTCCCCCTGCACCTTGATCAGGACCTTCTCAAATTCTGGAAGCTCCTTAAGATTTTTCTCTTTTCCTCCTCCTTCCCACCATCTCCCCTCTGCTAGTCCCACAGTTGCTGAATCAGGGCCTTGACCTCCCTCACTGATTACTCCCAGCTCATGTCTATCCACAGCACTTTGCATCTGCACACCCTCCAATCTGGATACTCGCACTTCCACCTCCCGTGGCTCTGGCCGTGTAGCACTCAACATTCCTAGCACTTCCTCCATGGCTCTCCCACAAGCTCATACTCCCCAGCACTTACCCCCTCTTCCCTCTTCCTTTCTGCACTTGCATGTTCTGAATACTCACAAGGTATAGTAGATTTGTCCCTCTTCCTCTTCCCCTCAGCTCTTAATATTGTGCTGTAATGTTCCCCCCCTGCCCTGTGGGCAATTTGAAACAGTATATTGTTATTGTAAAAGCGCCTAACAAGACAACAATAAATAAAATAAATACATGATTTCATGCAGTCTCAGAAGAACACTTGCTTGCTTCTCCAACCTTCTGCTTTGCTGTCAGTTGCGTCACTACTAAAGAAAAAGGAGGTGTGTGACACCTATTGGTTCTTAAATGTATAACCAGCGGCAGTGGGAGTGCAGTATACAGCAGTCAATAGTCTTGCCCCCCGGTGTGGCAGTCTAGTATGCAGGCTGTCCACCCTCTGTATTGGCACAGGTGGAACCTGGTGCATCAACCAACTGCAACTCTGCCCTGATGGTACTGGTGTTGGTAGCCAACCCCTTCCTTCGTGGTCCACGCAAACATCTACGGGTCTGCAGGTGACGTTGCGGCTCCTTCAGTGTGAGGTGCCCACACATATGGGATTTCAGCAGCCCAGACAAACTTCCCTTGACATTAATGCCAAGCAAATGGCCACATCATGGCTTCAGCTGATTACCAAGCCCACTGGTTCATGCAGAGTATGTTACACACCTGCTGGTACTCACCGCGTGTGCCGGATTACATTGGTCTATCGGACTCTTGAAATCCGTTCTCAGCTCATCAAAGGCGATTATCTGTGCAAGACACAAAAGAGAAATGGTCAATACTACCACCAACGCAGAAGATGGACAGACACTTAGAGACACAATTCACTGATTTCACGTCAGGCCGCACGTGATTTTGGGATACGTAAGTACAATTCTGCTAGGGATGTTTTGGTGTACTATTAGCCTCTCTTGGCTACAATATACTTCGGCTGAAGGGTACTGTTGGACCTCTTGAACATAGCACAGATATATATGCGTTTCACCCTTATAACACCAAAAGGATCAAACTCTGTTTAGTTTGTTGTTTCGTGCAAGTATATGAGGCAATAAAACACTCTAAAATAAAATAGACATAAAGTGCCCTCTTAAAAAAATATTATTCACGTAATTCATGTTCTGGTGATCTTCACAACGGGATCTGGTCATTTTTTCGAATGGATTATTTTTTTATCGAATATGTTTTTTTTGGGTTTTGTAAGTTAAAAAAAGTGTTAAAAAAACGGGGGTTGGGGGCAACACCCCATTAAAAATAAATAAATAAATAAATAAACATTCGAAAAATGTGTTTCGACTAAATGTTTTCGAGATAATGGCATTCAAAAAAATGTCATTCGAAAAAATCACTATAAACCCTTCACAACAGCATCACTGCATGCTGTAGTAGCACACACCCATCCTTCTTTATTTCATGCTCTGGTGTTCTTCACACATGCCCTATAGCATACAGTAGGAACAGGCTCAGGTCCTTGCCTAATTCATGCTCCAGTGCATAAGTAGGAACTGGCTCAGGTCCTTGCCTAATTCAAGCACCAGTGCATAAAGTAGGACTGGGCTCAGGTCCTTGCCAAATTCATGCTCCAGTGCATACAGTAGGAACTGGCTCAGGTCCTTGCCTAACTCATGCTGCAGTGCATACAGCAGGAAGTGTCTCATGTCCCTGCCTAATTCATGCTCCAGTGCATACAGCAGGAAGTGGCTCATGTCCTTGCCTAATTCATGCTCCAGTGCATACAGAAAGAACTGACTTGAGTCCTTGCCTAATTCATGCGCCAGTGCATTCAGTAGAAACTGGCTCAGGTCCTTGCCTAATTCATGCTCCAGTGCATACAGCAGGAAGTGGTTCATGTCCTTGCCTAACTCAGGCTCCAGTGCATACAGTAGGAACTGGCTCAGGCCCTCACATAATTCATGCTCCAGTGCATACATCAGGAAGTGGCTCGGTTCTTGCCTAATTTATGCTCCAGTGTATACAGAAGGAAGTGGCTCACGTCCTTGCCTAATTCATGCTCCAGTGCATACAGCAGGAACTGGCTCAGGTCCTTGCCTAATTCATGCTGCAGTGCATACAGCAGGACGTGGCTCACACCCTTGCCTAATGCATGCTCCAGTGCAAACAGTAGGAACTGGTTTGGATCATTGCCTAATTCATTCTCCGCTGCATACAGAAGAAGGTGGGTCATGTCCTTGCCTAATTCATGCTCCAGTGCATACAGCAGGAGGTGGGTCATGTCCTTGCCTAATTCATGCTCCAGTGCATACAACAGGACCGGGCTCAGGTCCTTGCCTAATTGATGCTCCAGTGCATACAGTAGGAACGGGCTCAGGTTCTTGCCGAATTCATGCTCCAGCGCATATAGCAGGAACTGGCTCAGGTCCATGCCTAATTCATGCTCCAGTGCACAGAGCAGGAAGTGGCTCATGTCCTTGCCTAACTCATTCTCCAGTGCATACAATTGGAACTAGCTTGGGTCCTTGCATAATTCATGCTCCAGTGCAAACAGCAGGAAGTGGCTCAGTTCCTTGCCTAATTCGTGCTCAAGTGCATACAGCAGGAACTGGCTTAGGGCCTTGCCTAATTCATGCTACAGTGCATACAGCAGGATGTGGCTCACGTCCTTGCCTAATTCATGCTCCAGTGCAAACATTAGGAACTGGTTCAGATCCTTGCCTAATTCATGCTCCACTGCTTACAGCAGGAGGTGGGTCATGTCCTTGCCTAATTCATGCTCCAGTGCATACAGCAGAAACTGGCTCAGGTCCTTGCCTAATTCATGCTCCAGTGCATACTGCAGGACCTGGCTCAGGTCCTTGCCTAATTCATGCTCCAGTGCATACACTAGGAACTGCCTCAGGTCCTTGCCTAATTCAAGCACCAGTGCATACAGTAGGTATTCGCTCAGGTCCTTGCCTAATTCATGCTCCAATGCATACACTAGGAACTGGCTCAGGTCCTAATTGATTCACCAGTGAATACAATAGGTACTCGCTCAGGTCCTTGTTTATTTCATGATCTGGTCATCTTCACACCAGCTCTAATGCCTACTATGAGAACACACACAGGTCCCTGCTTAATTCATGTTCTGGTGATCTTCACGCCAGCTCAAGCACATACTGTGGAGACAAATGCAGGCCCATCATGTTCTGGCGACATTCACACAAACTTCACACCAGCTTCAGTGCATAATATTGGAACACACTGAAGTCCATCCTTGCTTCAGGTTCTCGGATCTTTGCCTCGTAGCCGGCACTTTATGTAACTGTAAAGCACATGAGGGTGGGCCATGCCGCCGCATTTAATCATGAAAGGGGACCTCCTCGCATTAGAAGGAACTAAGGATGGCAATTGATCCCTCTAAGATTCTCTCAGAGGGTGAGTATTATGTATTCATTTAGCACTTAGATCACCTGTGAAATGTAGCACTGCTCCTTGTACATAGATGGAGCCCAGGATGTAGACGTTGTTTGTACAGTTTCCCATTTTCTCCCCTCGCATACCGCACCCTCGTAACTTAGCGGAAGGAACATGGCTCATTCCACAGACCCGACAGACACATATAATACAAACAGTATCACACATCACTTCTGCCATAAGAAGGAAGCTACCTTTAACGACAAAAATACAAACTGTAGCTTCGCCCATAGCACTCTATCTCCTTAAACACAACCCACCCGTGTTAGTTTATAGTATATCTCTGCTGCGCCCATCCACACAGAACTAGACATGGGTGACTAGCAGGGTCTTGGATAACCCTCACCTAACTTTAATGGCTGAAATGCACACATGCGTAAGAGCACCTCCCAATTTTCAAAAATGTTGGACTCTGGTCCCTCCGAGGGCGTTCAATCAACAGCAGTTTGGGGCATAATTATGGTGAAAGGCGCTATACAAATGACAAAGTGAATGAATGAATGAAGGATCCTCAAACAAGCTACAGTGCATACTGAAGGAATAAACTCAGGCCCCTGATTACTGTATGTTCTGTGATGTTCACACAAGCTCCAGTGCATACTATGGGAACACGCTCCGACCCTTGCTGACTTCATGGTCTGGTGATCTTCACACCAGGTCCAGCACATACTGGGTAGACAAATGCAGGTCCTTGCTTACATCATGCTCTGGCGACCTTCAAACCAGCTTCAGCGCATACTATGGGAACATGCAGAGGTCCGTGCTTATTTCGTGATCTGGTGAGCTTTACACCAGCTGTAGTGCCTACTATGGGAACACACTCACGTCCTTGTTTACTTCATGTTATGTGATCTTCACAACAGCCCTAGTGAATACTCTATGGGCCTCATTCCGAGATTGGAGGTAGTCATAGCGCTATTTGCACCATGACTGCCTCCAATAACGGTATCAGCACCAATCTCGTTCAATGGGGACTTACCGGTGTAGTCCGACCTTTGCTGGACTTTTAAGTCCCCATTGAAAAAAACATTCCCCATTCCCATTTGATCCCCTATAGGGCTCAATGGGAATGGGGAAGTAGCTAATAACGGTACCGCAATTTACGGTACCGTTATTGGCTCTTATTTCCCTTAACGGGTCCCATCCATAACGCCTGGTCAGACCAGGAGT
Source organism: Ambystoma mexicanum (assembly GCF_040938575.1). NCBI lineage: Eukaryota > Metazoa > Chordata > Amphibia > Caudata > Ambystomatidae > Ambystoma > Ambystoma mexicanum. Next base: position 1,130,282,797 of record NC_090928.1, read on the forward strand.
TAAAGGAGGGACCCGCTAAGGGAACTCGTAGTAGGGCGGTAAGGGATTACCGGCACCGGTCTCCTTACCGGTGCCTGGTATCCCTTACCATCCTACTCGTAATGAGGCCCTATGTTCATGCACAGGTCGTTGCTTGACTGATGTTCCGATGATCTTCAAACCAGCTCCAGTGCATGCTATAGGAACACACTCACGTCCTTGCTTAGTACAAGCTCTGGTTTTCTTCACACAAGCCCCAGTGCATACTCTATGGACACGCGCAAATCCTTGCCTGATTGATGTTCTCGTGATCTTCACACCAGCACCAGCGCATGACGCAGGAAAACACTCATGTCCTTGATTAATACATGCTCTGGTTTTCTTCACACAAGCTCCAGTGCTTACAGTCGGAACTCGCTTAGGTCCTTGGTTACTTCATGTTCTGTTGAGCTTCATACCAGCTCTAGTACATACTGTGGGAACATTCTAGGGGCCTTGCTTAGTTGATGTTATGATGATTTCTACGTCTATTCTCAATACGCTACTGAGTCACAGAAGGGATAAACAGACTTCTTACTCTGTGAGCATACACTTTTATCTACAAAAAGAGAGTCTGGTACTTAAATGGGTGTCACTCAACACTCTTCCCACATCAAAAGTGGATTTAATCATCACAACATCTTTTATTAAGGTTCAAAAATATTTCATCATAAAAATGATCATAGTACATAAAACATATACATTATATAAAAACCACACAAATAGACACACCATAAGTGAATAATATTCCAATCATTTCTTAAGGATCAACAACTTGTGTGTACATATCACACTGTGATTCCTATGCCATGTTACTAATGGCCTATTTCCTTTTGGTGTAATACAAACAACCCGACTTGTACAAGTTTCTGTCCTTGATGTAGGACATTCCTCAGGGGAACAAAATTGTCTTGTGCCGGTATTAAAAAAATCTTCTTTAGGGAAGCTCACATCATTTCTCATTACTAAGTTTCATATAGTGGTGCTTTTTTTGAAAGCTACAATAGGTTTCCCTACTTCCTTGGTCATGATTTTATTCCAATTTCTTGTTATAATGCCCTTGATCTTATAAGACAGATTACTAAACGTATTGACAAAAACCAGAGCCGTCTCCTTTGTCTTTCTTTCTCTCTGAATTTGCTGATCCAGAAGAGATTCCCGATTATTATTGAACGCCCTCTTGGCTGCTTTTTTAACCAAAGGCGTGGGGTAGCCTCGATGTAACAACTTGGTAATCAAATTGTTTGCTCCATTCTCATAAGCATCATTGGTGCTACTGTTCTTTTTTAACCGCAAAAATTGCCCAAACGGAAGGTTATTCTTTACATGTTGGACGTGATGACTCCTAAAATGTAACAGGGCATTCTTGTCGGTGGCTTTACTATATGGTCAGGAATAAGAGACTTGTAGTGAAGTTTGGGGTGGGCTGAGTGTTGGCTGACACCTTGGAGAGGAAAACACAAACATGTGGCTGCTTTGGGTAGACCAGTTGTGCATTGGCGGCATGGTTTCCGGACGTATGTTTTGTAAGATGCCTACAGGTCCCAGAGTGCCATTTGACCTCGCGGCATGTTTTTTTGTCATGGCCGCATCGCCGTGACGTTGTGACGTCATGATGTGCCGTGAGGGCGTGATGACGTCACGACGTCACGCGAGGGACTTTGTTTTTGCCGCGATTTTGTTTCGCGAGTTTAGAGTTCCCGTTGGTAACACAGGAGTAGGGGGAGTGTGGATGACTGAAAAAGTAACACTGAAAAGGAACACTTTACAAGTAAGTGAGGGTTTGGCCATGAGATGCTCCATGTATTGGGAGGTCTATTCTTTAACTGATTAGAGATAAAGTAACTGAATGGGGTTATGTTTTTTTAGATTCTAGACCCATGAAAGTCAGTGGAGATTTAGCGCCATTCCCCCCTTGTTTGGGAGAGTCCCCAGTGGAACATGTAACATGGGACCGAGACATTTATCCATACTACATCATATCTCCCATTGAGATAGGTAAGATTTACCCTTTTTTTTAAGCGAACAAAGATGGTTCTTGGAAACTCCCTATATTTTAATTTTGCCTCATTTGTACATTACTGTAGAGAAGAGAGGAATAGGAAATGCTAGAATTTCTGAAGAAATTGGGAATCTGCAGCGAATTTCAGAACAGGCCCAAGATTCATTAATGGGAAAAGAGGTATGTAATGAAAGACATACTTTTTGTTGCCCTTTGAGGGATGAGGGCACAATTTTATATTATATGAGATTGATACTTGGTTATCATATACTAATAGGGTGTCAATTTTTTATTAACAGGGTGCTCCCCTAAAGAAGATTTTTTTAATACCGGCACAAGACAATTTTGTTCCCCTGAGGAATGTCCTACATCAAGGATAGAAACTTGTACAAGTCGGGTTGTTTGTATTACACCAAAAGGAAATAGGCCATTAGTAACGTGGCATAGGAATCACAGTGTGATATGTACACACAAGTTGTTGATCCTTAAGAAATTATTGGAATATTATTCACTTATGGTGTGTCTATTTGTGTGGTTTTTATATAATGTATATGTTTTATGTACTATGATCATTTTTATGATGAAATATTTTTGAACCTTAATAAAAGATGTTGTGATAATTAAATCCACTTTTGATGTGGGATGAATGATGATTTCTACACCAGCTCCAGTCCATACGCTCTGAAGACGCTCTGTTCCTTGCTTAGTTCTGACATGCTTCAGGTATTTCCTGTAATGCATCATATCAAATATCATTGTAAGTGCTTCTATGGAACCAGTTTAAACATTCTGGCACTCACTGATGTTTGTCTAAAATTCTGCACTGCCACGGTCTTCTGGATCCTTTTGTAAACTTGTAATCTCTCCATATTTCTCACTAAAGCCATGCCAGTCCAACCATAAATAGCCTGCGATGCTTTCGTCTCACCACATATCTTTATTTTCGATGGATTTCTTTTTGCAATAAAGGCCTCATTACAGCCATGGCGCTCACGTAATGAAGGGTGCCAGTACGGGGCTGGCACCGTTCATTACGGGATGCCGTATTACAAGGTCCCCTTGCGGGACCCACTCAGAACGTCTGGGCAGACCAGACGTCCTTAGTGGGTCCCTCAAGGGGATCAGGGAGCTAATAACGGGCCCGTTATAAATGATCCCGTTATTAGCTCCATCCCCATTGAGCCCTATGGGGGCTCAAATGGGAATGGAGATGGGTTTTTTCAATGAGGAATTACCGGGTCCTCCAAGGTTGGAATGCCCCGGTAATTCCTCATTCACAGAACCCGGTACTGGAACCCGGTATGGAGGCAGCCATGCCCTTATTAAGGGCATGGCTGCCTCCATACTCGTAATGAGGCCCACTGACTATAATATTTCAGATAAGCACAGAAGAACGAGACACGCTGCACATAGCAACACATAAATCACCGATTGTGTTGTATTGTTCCAGAAAATCAATTCAACACAAATATGAAAAGTACCATGGTACCCATTGTAACCTACAATCACACTGACTCTACTTTAGTTAAAAAAAGCATCAGGTGGAGTCAGAAAACAAAGAAAAGAAGACTAACATGGAAAGCACAGAAAAAAAAATACATTTAAAGGATAGTTCCGGGACTTTTTTTTTATTGTCCCTACGGGTCGGCCATGTGTTTGTAAGCATAAATCGGTCGATCGTAGGAAACTTTCCTATGGACCTTACCCGACTTTTCGCCCATTATCGCACTCGAAATCAGCCTCCATTTTGTGATAATCCTATCATTTCGCCCCATCGACCTGGCTCACCTGCCTTTGCGGCACTAAATCAAATCCCCCGCCCCTGAAACAGACTTTATCAAAACATTCATATTCCCCGCCTCTATCCGTGACGTGACTGAGCTGCGTAGGCAAACGCGCCCAGGCGTCTTCTACGCGACTCCACACAGACCCCGGAAATAAGCACAGATCAGCTCACAATACAGCGCACCACAATTCGGAATATGAAACTGTACTTTGAAATCAAACCGCAAGATTGTAAATGTGGTAAAGTACATTTATTTGACATCAAATGTTTAGAGAATATTCAGCGATTTGCATTTTTATTTGCTCATGTTCCAAAAAGTTCGTATTGAGGAACGCGATGGTCCTTTGCTGTACACAGGGTCTTAGAGCATCTCACAATACAGCGCCACAATTCGGAATGTGAAACCGTGGTTTAAAAGCAAACAGCAAGATTGTACATTTGGCAAAGTACATTTATTGGACATCAAATGTTTAGAGAATATTCAGCGATTTGCATTTTTCTTTGCTCTCGATCCAAATTAGTTCGTCTTGAGGGAAGCGATGTTCGTGTGCAGTACACAGGGTGTTGGTTTACGATAAAAATAAGCTCTTCGGTCGCACTGATAATCGCATGGCTGTTCCAACAACGAGGCACTAGGCCACCACAACGGTAGGTATGTTGCATCTAACCGTTAGTACCGCGTAAGGGCATACTTGTACTTGGCGATCGTCCCATAAAATGGTCAGGGTGGTAACGTTGTTCACGCGGAGAAGCAACTGGCGGCTGTAGAAGCCGTCCGCCGGTGTCTGGTACTCGTGACACAGACAGTAGTGAATGATGTACCTAAAAACATAAAAAATGAAATTAGTCTCACCATCAGATCCTTATTAAAATTATTCATTTCATAGCGAGGACAGCGCTACTGGGTGTACACAAGTGTTTAAAGGCGTGGCGAGGCATGGAGGGGGGGGGAGTGGAGTACAAGGTAAGTAGCATAAAATAATAAATAAATAGGGCCAGCTGGTGGCAAGTGCAAGGTAAGTGCAGAACAAGTGCTGGGAAGGGGGGGCTGTAGGATACTGAGACAGTCCCCCAGTGCAGGGGTTGACAGGGAGGCAGTGCAGGTGGAGAGTGGAAGGGCCCAGGACCGAGGTCGCAGACAGTGGACCAGTTGTAGCAGGGGAGAGGGAGAGAGAAAGCAGAAGCAAAGAGGAAGGTTTTGAGGTACTTCAGTAAAAGCAGATGTTTCTCCTCAAGATAGTGCGCGGTAGAAAACAATATGCCACATAGAACGAACAAGTACAACTGAACCCGTCTTTAAAGCCACTGTATAGTAATGAAATTGCGGTATAAACTCATCAAAAGTTACTTACATTATATTTGCATTTTCCATTGTGTCTCTGTGTAGGGCAGACCCGAAACACCACTCCTTCTTTGCCGACGTTACTTCTTCTAATGAACGTGGCTCATCGTTTCGTTTCTGAAATTTTATTCATTATCTTTTCTTAGTCTTTCGGGATGGTCCCGGCCTGTCAAAGTCAAATCACAATAGAACCTTATACTGGGTCGTGGGCCGTTCCGCCACCCGAGCAAAACATCAAAGCAGCTGACCTTCACTTTGAGCGAGCACACATTTCTAGTTTGGGCCTGCAACATGAGGAGACTCGAGAGAACAGACAATCAAATTACAATCATTTAAACCGTGATGTGTATTTCTCAATGAGCTCTGCTTTAGGTGGACATGGAACAGAGGCAATGTTGGGTGGCAATGCAGTTGTCCCCTGCATAGGTTCGTTCACCACTCCATGTATGTGCCTATCGAGGACATCTACGATAAGTCTCTCAATAAACTCATATTGCATATCCTCAAACACTGGTTTGATCACCCATTGTTTACTTCTTTTAGTGAAGGCCTTATTGTAGCGAAGCGTCCCTAAAGTTCCGGTCGTCCTACTTTGTTGACGGCCAACATTATGGTTATGTGCCAAGACCGCTAGAAGAGTCCGATTTATCATGCCTTCCATGCCAAAATGCAATCTTTTGGGCCTGTACTTTAGGCACATATTGTGGAACACCTCCAAATCTCCTGTGTGGCAGAATTCCGTGAGTCCCCTCAAATCTCTTGTTATAGTTTTATCAAATACAATCTTTTCAATGGCCTTGTGAGTGGGTGATGAAGGAATCAACCACTTCTTCTTCCGTGCCTCCTCTGTGGACAAATGGCCATGTTCACATTTGTGGAAATGTTCATTTGTCGACCATCGATGTACGTTGCTACAGTGCAACATTACTGACCGCCATTTTTCCAGTAGAATTTCCAACGACCCTTCACATGTTTTTGAGCTCCACCAAAGATGGTTGCTGATTGACTTGGACCACTGTGAAATACCTTGCATATCTTTTTTTTTTCCTGCAGCCGACAATTTTTTATTGATTGTTTTTGCAAGATGCCATACGTCAAATTGGTGATTTATATTTTTGTACTCTTCTCTCATTGTCTTGGCAATTGAAACGTGTCTGTCCGTGGCTATCAGGTCGATCACCATTCCCCGCGATTGTAGTTCTTGCAATGATGCTACAAAGCCAACTTTCTCCATGGCCACTGAGGATGTACTTTGTGACACCTGCACGACCACCGAACTCACAATTTTCTTACTTTCCATGTCCTGAAAGTGGTAGGTGCAGTACTTGGCTGAAAATCCTGGGCTGTCGCACTGTCCATCACCGGCTAGCCTGAAGCGTTTGCCCGCGAATGTACTTTCCATTGACATTTTTTCCATTCTCCAAGCTTCGCTGATGGCTGGAAATAGATAATCGGTTTGGTATTTGTAGAACTGAGTTTTCGCAATGAAATGGATTCCCACAAACTGAAAGAAATACTGTAACTTTTTAAAACTTGAACCACTAAAAAGTGCGGCCGCTGCACAAAGTAGATTGCCTGCTGGCAGTTGCCCCAGCATGGGTTGTGCAGACCACGCGAACGGATGATATTGTGTACAGGTGGCATGTATTTTAAGGTTAGTGCCTCGAATTGCACGAGTCACATTAATCAATGGCTCCCCACATACTTCCCCACCAACCCAATGCCCACATTTCATCATCATAATAATATCCATCAGGGGGCGTGGCTTGGAGCCGATGGAGGGCAGAAGCTGATCTGCCGGGCTCCGGCCGAGACGACGCTTCCTGATCCTTTTTCTCCGGTACAAGAGTGGTTGCAGCCAGCGGAAAAGCACGCATCAGTGGGGGAAGTGCTCCCCATTAGGAATTACTCGAGTGTTGGAATTTTCGGAGCCCCTGTGAGGAAGAGTGGGCTCCGGATCCCACCCTCCCCCCCGCCGCGCATTGATCCAAGATGGCGCCTGGCACAGCTTCACGCAGCCCCTGAACCAGCGTCCCCTGACGGAGCGCTTTGGGGATCGGCAACAAGGCCGGGGGGGGCGACCCCTGTCTGACACTGATTCGGAATCGACACAGGCCCCCACGCCCCTGATTCCGTTACCCCTGGGCTGGCCCAATTTATGCAACGCGGACTACAACTAGAACCACATAAGGAGAAACTCGCCACCTCTGAGAAGCAGCACCCCGCCCCACGGCCATCACCCGAACGACCTGATTCCAGCCGAAGCACTCGGGGGCCCTGAAACTCAAGGTGCGTGAGCCTACATAATACCCTTTGGTGGGCCCCTGACCACCACCGCACCCTTGGGCCGCCTGCACTTGACTCCCCGACTCGGCGATCTACGTCCAGCGGCTTCAAGATGGCCACCAAGAACAAGAGCAGGGCCGCCATCATGGACTCCTTTGTCTCGACCAAGGCGAAGGCCTCCACCCAGTCCAGACCTAGCCTCTCCGAAAACACTCATCCGAACGAAGGGGAGGTCAACGACAATCGCTCTCAGATATTGGATGCCATTGCCTCACTGAGAACCCACATTGACTCCAAGATTGATGAGTTCAAAATAGACATACAACTCATCCGCCAAGATGCCCGCAACTTGACGGAGAGGGTAACGACCGTCGAGAATTCCACGACGGAGCTGTCCGGGGCCACCACAACCCTGAAGTCCGAAGTCTCCGATCTAAAGAGGAGGGTCGCCTTCCTGGAGGAAAGGGCGGAGGAAGCCGAAGGACGGGCCAGACGGGGGAACATCAGGATCCTGGGTATCCCGGAGGGAACAGAGGGCCTAAACACCACATCCTATGTCGAAACCCTTCTGCTACAAGAGATCGGGGCCGGAAAACTAACCCAAGGCTTTGCGGTCGAAAGGGCACATAGATCCCTCCAGAGACGTCCTCCCCCCGGCTCGCATCCACGGCCAATAATAGCCAAAATATTGAATTTTCAAGATAGAGAAACCATCCTACGGCACTCCAGGGAAGCAGGTCCCATTGAAAGGGGGGACTCAAAAATTACTATTTACCCCGACTACACCCAGAAAGTGCAGAGGGAAAGGAACTCATTCGTCCCGATCAAGGCGAAGCTTCGCCAACTGGACATTAAATACAGACTGCTGTACCCCGCACGCCTGAGAGTTGTTTATAATGGGCGAGCGATATTTCTCGAAAACCCGGAGGCGGCCAATATGTGGCTAGAAGATAATAACCTAGCCGATGGCAAGGATCCTCCTCGGAATGATGATTAAGTCCCGAGTCTCCTCGCACCACCAGTAACCGGACCCCAGCAGGTAATCCAAACAACAGTTTAACTCACGGAAGCGGCCCTCGCACGGCCCTGCCGCCTCGCACCAACCCTACCCCCAGCAGAAAATCCAATTGGGCCAGTTCACCGCCCGACCCACCTCACGCCCGATTCCCGGATGGGTTCAGACGGCTCGAGAGCGCCTGAGCAATGCGACAGAGTTGTAGTCGCTGGGCGCACCAGTTTGTGTTATGTTATTAGTTTAGTTGGTTTTGCAGTCTACGAATCATCAATGTTGGTAAAGTACAAGATGGTGGCAAGTTACGACACAAGACTTCATGAACCAGGGGCCCCCCGCCCGCAGAACGCCACCTGTGGTTCGTTGTGCCACCGGGCCAGCGGGCCAGAACTCCAAGACGAATTCAGAACACCGATCCGATGGCGTCGCAACTTGTTGTGATGACATGGAACGTGAGGGGAATGGCTTCATACCTCAGAAGGAACCGCGTACAGTCCTACCTCAGGAGGAAGAAGGTCTCGATTGCGCTATTACAAGAGACCCACCTTACAGCGGACTCCATGTCTAAGTTAACAGATCGATGGGACGGGACCACGAGGGGGTCTCCTTACTCCAAATATGCGAGAGGCGTACTGATATGGGTGAACCCGAATGTGCCTTTCCAGCTAGAAGGCTGGGATTCTGACAAGGAAGGGAGATATACATCAATGTGGGGCACCATAGAACAAACCCCAGTGTGCTTCATTAACACATACTTTCCGCAGCATGGAATCCCGTCATACTTAAGCACGTTGAGTGCTAGACTGGCACAACACCGAGGCAGGACCTTCGTGTGGGGGGGAGACTTCAACTGCGTCATGGACTTAAGCAAGGACAGATCGCGCCCTCCTCCTCACCCAAGCAATCCCGCATCCACCTCCTTGACGGAAACACTCGACCAGCTCAACCTGGTAGACATCTGGAGAGTGCAACATCCAGAGGCCAGAATTTACTCACACTACTCAGCTCCACATGGCGTCCACACAAGGATCGACTACTTGTTTGTTGATAAGGAACAATCTCCACTGGCCACATCCACTGAATATTTGGGGAGATCGATCTCCGACCACTCCCCGCTCGCCATGCATTGGCAGCTGCGTGGACCCAAACCTCCAATTCCCATGTGGAGGATGCCTACAGCAGCGTTGGATGATCCAGAGTTCAGAGAGGACCTTGCTGAGAAGCTAGAGGAATATGTCGAAATCAATAAGGGATCGGTGGCTACCTGGTCCACACTGTGGGAGGCCATGAAGGTGGTTACCAGGGGAGAAATCATTTCAAGAGCCGGCGGAACCCGCAGACAACTACAGTCCTCTCTTGAGGCCCAGGAATTAGAGATCGCAAGACTAGAGTCCGCCCCTGACATTTCCCCAGAGTCCGAGAAGGTCCTTAAAACAGCCCGTATAAAATGTCAGGAATCATGGGTCAGACTGGAGAAATTTGACTTCGCAACACATACCGCCAGATCCCACAGCGAGTCTGACAAACCCGGCAGATTGCTTGCCTGGCTCTGCAAGCGGGAACACCCTAAACACCTGCCAACGGAGATAAAGGACGAAAAAGGAGTAACACACAAGACGCAGATGGAGATCAACGAGACTTTTGCTAAGTTCTACTCCAAATTGTATGCCCACGAGTCCCAGGTCCCCGCCGCAGAATTAATCGAAACATTGGAGGAGATAGGCCTCCCTCAAATCTCCAGCGAGCAGAGGGAGGAACTGGACTCGGAAATCACTCCCGAAGATGTGACAACGGCCATCAGATCGCTCGCTAATGGCAAAGCCCCCGGCAGTGATGGTCTCCCGCCCGAATTCTACAAGACCTACGAACCCATTCTCACCCCCATCCTACATGAAGTTTATCAAGAAGCCTACACAAATGGCATCCTGCCCAACACCATGAAAGAGACCATAATTATTCCAATGCTCAAGCCGCACAAGTCACCCACCGATTGTGATTCTTATCGACCTTTGGCCATGCTGAATTACGACAGCAAGATCCTCACTTCTATATTAGCCAACAGACTCGCCAGAGTGGTAGGATCCATAATTCACGAAGATCAAAATGGATTCGTCCCAGGACGCAACACCACGCCAACCTCAGGAGACTACAACACATCATGGCCGAAACCCACGACCGAGAGGAGGACCTGGCGATACTGTCACTTGATGCCATCAAGGCCTTCGACTCTATCTATTGGGAGTGGCTTGTGGAGGTTTTGAGGGGCTTCGGCTTTGGTGCGGGCTTCATCAGATGGATCCAGGTACTTTATAATTCGCCAATGGCAAGGGTTAAAACAGGCAGAATTGTCTCAGGATCCTGGGCAATACAAAGGGGCACGAGACAGGGGTGCCCACTCTCGCCCATGCTGTATATATTGGGCCTAGAACCAATAGCCATATACTTTCGCCAACAGTTTTTTGATGCGGGCATTAAGGTGGGCAATGCTTACAACATAATTTCATTATACGCGGATGATGTACTTCTCTACTTGAGGAACCCTGAGCTCAACGCACCCACAACGCTAGAAGTTCTCGACAATTATGCAAAGTACTCAGGGATACGATTCAGCAGACACAAATCAACTGCATTCCCCCTAGCTAGCCTGAGGGGCATTGCAGTAGACGACCTCCCGCCTATCGGAATACAGTGGCAACCTGACAAGTTCCGGTACCTGGGAATCAATGTGGGCCACACCCCGCTACTCACACACGAACATAACACTATAGCAGCAGTCACCGGCCTTCGGCGTTCAATCAAATTTTGGTCCAAACTACCACTGTCAATGGTGGGTAGAGCGGCGATTGCCAAAATGATAATCCTTCCTCGATTCCTGTACTTCTTTGCCAATATTTGCCACTACGTTCGCCCGCCTTTCTTCAAGACACTGGAGGCCATCATCAAGGACTTCTTGTGGGGTCCGCGCAGACACAAGCTCACACTGGCCACGCTGTCTCTCCCACATAAGGAAGGCGGAATAAAACTCCCAGACCTTCACCTTTACTACTTGGCGGCCCAGCTCAGTCACATTACGAAGTGGCTGTCTGATGACACATCGGCCGAACTGGAACTACTCAGGCAATCTTCCACAAACTTAATCCCCAAAGAAACTCTATGGTTTCCCCCTCGGCTACCTCCCTAAACTCCGCTGATTGTTAAGCTGGGCAGGCAGATATGGGCCAGGGCCTGTCACATAAGGCAAGTGAAACATCCGTACTCACCGGATAACCCCATAATGGTGGATGTGTGCAAGTCGGAGGCGGAACTTCCCACTCCCAGGAGATGGGAGGAAGCAGGCATATATACATGGGGAGACATGTTCACTGATGGGGAATTCAGGGACTTCGAGTCGTTACAGAACATTGAAGGACTATCCAAGGGCCAGTTCCTCTGGTACCACAGGATCAAACAGATCGCTAAGAAGCAGTGGAACAGCTGGCCGGAAGAGCCCACCCCAGACCCACTGCTACAGGAAATGCACGACCTCTCAGATGGATGGAGACCAGTTTCCAGACTTTACAACAGACTCATAGACAAGCCTAACCCCAAAGGTCAGGCACTGAAGGCGAAATGGGAGGCAGATCTTGAATCACCACTTACTGACAAGGAATGGGAGAGAGTACTGATCTACCCCAAGAAAGTGTCCCTGAATTCCAGATTCGGACAAATACAGCTGAATGTCCTTTACCGGACATATATGACTCCCCACAGGATTGCCTCATTCAACCCGAAAATACCCCCGACGTGCCCATGGTGCGGAAATGACAAGGCAGACATGATCCACATGTTCTGGTCCTGCATCAAGGTGAAATCACTCTGGTTCAAAGCCAAACAATCCTGCGCAGAAGCTGGCATGGTAAGATACGACTGGACGCCCGGAGAGTGCCTACTAGGTATATATCCTAGACCGGGCAAATTTAAACATTTGGTGAAATTAATGGACATCTCATGCATTTTGGTCAAGAGAACAATAGCGATGGCCTGGAAGACTCCAGCGGGCCCCAGCCATGCTCGGTGGCTGAGCGAACTGGCGAGATGGACGACTGCTGAAACCAGGGCCTGGCAAGACGCGATCACAACCAGCGGAGAAGCCACAAGTGGAACCCTGGACTCCTGGAAAGCCCTCCTGAGTGACATGCGCTTCAAGGCAGACTATAAACCTCCCTGAGGGACTGTAGCGTCCTACAACACCCGATTTTTCATACTGATACAGAGATGGAATTACCTGAATCTGTTCCCCTCGCTTCCTGTAACATCGGAACTATAATTTTTACTTGCCACCAAACATCTCATAATTAACGCTACATGTAGACTGCTGTTGTTTTGGCTGTTCTCACGTTATTTTTTTTTGTTGTATCGTTTCTTTATTACCACATTTGTAAGTTTGTAATGTTCTCACTTTCTTGAAAAAACCAATAAAATACTTTACAAAAAAAAAATAATAATATCCATCAAACAGCTATCGAATACAATGAATTTGGCCTCTTTCCTTATACTGTCACTCTGCATCCCAGCTGGTTCGGCCTGTAACGTTGAGGACATGTCACTCGCATGAAAGGTACAATCTCTGATATCGTCTTCCGCTATGCTGAGTGATATTGATGGTGTTTCATTGTCGTCCATGTCATTCTCTTCCACTGCAACAACTGTTCCTTGTCCGGAGATGGGAGAAAAAAACAATGTCTTCAACTTTCGCGCGCTCTTATTTTTTGCGGGTGTGGATTCTGTGAATTGATCTCCGACTGCATCCAAACTACCAGGAGGACATTCACTATCAATGGCTGGTGGTGGTATAGCTCCGTTGTCAATCACTTCATATTCTTCCCATTGGCACGATGCATCTCCAGTCTCAAGTCCCTGCCAAAAGGTTTGACAAGCAACATCTCTCGTTCGCTTCACTGTCTGTGTAGATCTAGTTCTTACACCCACTCGCAACTAGAGGACAGATTAGAAAAGGGATGTTCAGTTTAAACACAACTTACAGTATTGAACTATTGACAGTGAAAGACAACATAATATAGTGAACAGGACACTAACCTTCTTTTGCTTTCTTTTCTTTGAAACTTTCTTGCCTCGAACTTCAACATCTGGACGCTGTTGCTCCGACTCGTGTGTGCATGTCTCCACTTCCTCTCGCGCTGCAACGACTATATTTTCATGATAAGCACATCCATCACTCACTGAGGCTCCATCGACTCCCTGAAACATAGAACTTTCATTAGTATGTATAATAATATTGAAAACACAAAATGTACTTGGGGACCAATACCCATACGTACATCTCAATAGCAAAACACGAATGAACGCATTGTGTAGAACATTCAAACGACAATAGTTCACGCATTGTTGATCTAGTTAGATTGAACTGTCAAGATCCATACCTCGGGCTCCGCATAGACTTCCATTGATGATATTATTGAAGATGACGCTTCAGCAACTCCCTGAAACACAGTAATTGCATTAGTATGGTTTTCTATTTTGTTTAAAAGAACATAAACTTTCTGCAGGCGTCAACGGCTCATCTAAATAGACCTGCACAAATGATCAGTTGTCTAAAATAAATAATGGATATCTAAATATTATTCGATTTGCTCCATCGTTGGAAGTGTCACCACCCAGAGATCTGCATCAACTACTAGGGGTGATGTTCTTGTTGAAGAAGCTCCGTCAGCTCCCTGAAACATAGTACTTGCGTTAATAAAGAAGGAAGTATAGCGGATGTAATCACGTCATTTGATCTCGCATGATTGATCTGTCAGTATCCATACCTCGAAATGCATAAGAACATCAAGGGACGCTGTAACTGCGGTGCACACTTCTGCAAGCTGTTGCGCCGACCCGTAACTGCATGCTCCCCCTTCTTCTTGGACTAATGCTCCATCGACTCCCTGAAACATAGGACTTTCATTAGTAATGAACACAATATTGAAAAAAGAAGACACATAGGAGGGCGACGACAGAAGGACATACCAATGGCTAAAAACGAAAGAAACATTGTGTGTAACAATCACGCTACAAGAATGCAAGATCTGATGATCTCCATCGATGGAACTGTCCGGAAACGTACCTCGAGCATCTGAGTGACATCTACGGTTGTCGTCAATGCGTTGGACTCCTCAGCATCTCCCTGAAAGACAGTACTTGCATTATTTTGGATAACAATAATTATAACTGAAAACAAAGACTAGAGGACGAGTACTGTGGTGTACCATTAGGTAAAATAATTACACGATCAATTAAAACTATTGATTTACATGCCTAAAACAAGTCAGTGTCAGAATAGCTAAGTAAGATTACCCGATAGGCGCTTGAAGTGGCTGATGACTGCAATAACGACACGGATGGAGAATCTTCCGCCTTCATATTGAGTGGATACATAAATGGGGAAATTATTGTTAGCTAATGCTACACACTACCGCAAGGCCGAGAGATAAATACGTAAACTTGACTCACCAGTGGAGGGATGTGGACGAATAGAGTGGGAATAGCGGTTGAGAGCAATTTTCGCCTCGCTCGCGGTGTTTTCTTCTTTATTAGCAATGATGTGGAGTACATGTCTGGGCTAAAGTGCCTGCTGCAGATGCGGTATCGATCACCCCTCTTGTCCGCAAAGACTTCTAGGACTCTACTTTCTAGCTCAGAGGCTGGATATCCGCAATATCGGACCCATTCTCTTATCTGATCTATTGTCTTAGGGAAAACATGCATTATAGTACCTTCAGATTTGTTATGGGTCTTCGAAGGGCAACCGCCAATGGAACAGGCAGGCATTATGGAAAGTTCTGAAAAGTAAAGATCAACAATTCTCTAGGAATACCAATGTGTTAAAACATTAAATGACACATAAAAGGTTCAATGCAAGGTCCGTTTTGGTTCTTGGAACTATACACGTTATTCACATGCGGATAAGTATTTCAATAACTTTCAAAAAATAGAAAAAGTAATTTGACTAAACTCAGAACATGTGACTAGTTCCTTGCATGTACTGTCGTGAACGAAAAGAAAACATGGATGCAATTTGATGACTACTAGCAAATAGATATAAATTAAAAAATTGGACGCAAAATGATTATGGTACATGGACTTACCTTGACGAACAAACAGTTAGATGCAGGGATCAGAGTAGTTTCTTGTCGTAGAACAGGGAGCAGTTCACAGGTTGCAAACTGACGAGTTTGCTCAAAGTGGTCACGGAAGTTCACAGAGACGAAGAGCAGATAACCAGCACCTTCACGGGTTGACTAGCAAAGCGCAAAGAAGTTCTCATTAGAAATATGAAGTGGGTTATAAAGAATTCGAAACAGGGGTGTGTTTGTGAATGAATGACGTGTATATGTCGTGGCATTTTGCGGATTGCAGGGGGGCGTCCAGCGTGAGGGGGGATGCTTGGCAGGAGACACGGGGTCTGGAGGTAGACATGGGAACAACAACCCATGCTCTATAGACCACTTTGAAGTGTACATGGTCTTTGGCACCTCTTGGCCTTTATCGCTCCCTGACAGCTCCACTTGCCAGCAGCGCAAGTACCCAGGTGCGAACTGCCTTTGATAGGGCGGGGGGTGGATTGGGGCGGTGGTCGTGCAGACAAGACACAGGAAGACTCGTGAATGGAGACACACTTATGTGGATTGCAGGGGGGCGTCCAGCGTGAGGGGGGATGCTTGGCAGGAGACACGGGGTCTGGAGGTAGACATGGGAACAACAACCCATGCTCTATAGACCACTTTGAAGTGTACATGGTCTTTGGCACCTCTTGGCCTTTATCGCTCCCTGACAGCTCCACTTGCCAGCAGCGCAAGTACCCAGGTGCGAACTGCCTTTGATAGGGCGGGGGGTGGATTGGGACGGTGGTCGTGCAGACAAGACCCGTTTGCCGCAGGGCCTCACCAAGGAGAGGCCATCTAACTGAATGTAAGAGGATGGCTGCAGGATCTACTACATGGAAGGCAGGGGGGTGAGTTTATAAATACCTCACCCTCCCAGGAGAATATATGGGGGTCATCTCTGTACCCGGTGCCCAAAAAGAGGATTTATTATGATCAACCATATTTATTATTTACCTATAACCATGTTTTGTATCAATAAAATCCAACAGCTTTTTATTGCCAACGCTTGATGCCAACCCACAAAATAATATATGTATGACTGCTGCATATATGGGTTCAACGGTTATGTGGATTGAAGGTGTGCGGCCAGCGTGAGGGAGGATGCTGGCCGGAGACATGTGGTGTGACAAGACAAGGCACTGGAAGGCTATTCAACGGAGACACACTAGATTCATTTAAAAAATCAAAACAACCATTGTTAAAATATATGTTGGGCTTTACTTTAGATTTTAATTAAACATAAATAATAAACATTACACATTGTAAAGTTGAGGTTGCAGCACATCGAGGGAAAATCCGCGGTATTGTCCGCTGTCACTGGGGAAATGTTGTCTAATGGCAAGTACCGCACAGGCAGGTATTACTCTCCGAACGCGATGTCCGAGCCTCCCGTGAAGCCACCAAGTGAAGCAACGATAGGCCACCAGCCTGTACCACCTGTGAAAAAAAAAGATGCAAACTGTATTAAACTGACAAAACTTTCTTATCAATGTCGATTCAGGTAACACATGTCATTTTTCTTAGAAAAAAATTATATCTAGAAAATGCACTATATGGAACCAATTTACATGCGTTCGAATGATATGTAAATGTAATTTTATATGTGGGAGACGACCATGAAATAGTAGTGGCATCACTGACATCACAAACAGAGTATACTTACTCGTTACTCGGATTACGCGGACGAACAGTGCCACGAAGTTCGTGCATAAGCACCATCATCATCCTCAACACGGTCCGTGAGAGGCAGGCTTCCCTGAACTCTGGCAGCTCGGTGATGCATTGCGGACTTTGCTCGCCTTCCTGCAGACTTTGCTCGCTTTCCGAAATGTAGGCCAAGCACCCGGAATTTTCACGGCAGCAGCAGTTCTCCTCCTCAGTTGGCATTAGCTCGCACCGATTGCACGTGCACCAGGTGGAGACGCCGTCCATGCGACATGGTCCAGGCTCTTCATCCGTTGACTGGTCCTCCCAACTGCCGTCCGAATCCCCATCGTTTTCGCGTGCTTGCCTTTCCAGTAGTTCCTCCTCGGTGTACTCGGGCTCGTACATATACGGCATTATTGTGGCCATTGTGCGGTAAAGATAGTAAAATAATTTACAGAGATGGTACAGGTGTTCACACGGGCTACAAGCGGCGAAGGTAGCTGACCAGAGCACTGAAACGAGTCACAGAATACTCAAAGTAACACAGAGAGAGGAATGGAATCGAAAATCTGCTGCTGTGTGTTGTGAAACGGTCTGTTTATACTTATTGGGGAAAGAGGCGTCCTGCCATTTCCATGGCAACACGTCAATAGCTGAGGCGCAGCGATTGTTGACACGAGACGTGCTTGAAATGGGCAGTACGCGTCTGCTGATGTCAGGGGCGGGGGATTTGATTTAGTGCCGCAAAGGCAGGTGAGCCAGGTCGATGGGGCGAAATGATAGGATTATCACAAAATGGAGGCTGATTTCGAGTGCGATAATGGGCGAAAAGTCGGGTAAGGTCCATAGGAAAGTTTCCTACGATCTACCGATTTATGCTTACAAACACATGGCCGACCCGTAGGGACAATAAAAAAAAAGTCCCGGAACTATCCTTTAACTTTTCACACTATGCCACGAGCGTATTTCAGTATTTTGTGAAGGGTTGGCTTGCCCCCCTGGCTGCCACTTTGCATCAGTGAGTGTCTGTTGGGCAGCAGGACTGCCTGGAAGAGTATTTGCCTGGATCAGGTAGATGGTACTGGATCCCCTCTGTTAGCTTTCAGGAGATGGAGGTTTTTGCGGGGTCCTGTGGCGGTGGCGCTGGGCCCTCCTCCCTTCTTGAGTCACTTCCGTAAACTGTGGGACACAGTCTGATTCACTTTACTTAGCATTTCACTTTAGTTCATTTTGTAACCAGACGCTATCTACGTGCGTATGTAGAAAGTGTGTTTGTGATGGTGGAGGCAACGGTCTAGTATACACTTGAGACGACATATTGTGCAAATGTAAAGAGCACGAACGAATCCCCAAAACCATCAGCATTGACAATAATCGTGCATGTACAGTAAATGGATACATGCACGCGAACATTACTAATTCAATTCAGGGGACATTAGTCCAGCAGAAACATCTCATTCTGGGACTTGTTGTCCTGGGTTTTTAATTGGGAAATCCAGGACTACAAGTTCCAGAATGCTAAATTAAAACCAGGACTGGACCGGTGTTTCCCGAATGAAATGGATCATGTTGGCATTATGTGAATACAATGGGAGAGGTATTACTTCTCCGAGCTGTTAGATGATCCAGATCAGTAAACAGTCCCCCGCTTCTACAGCCCATTAGCTTTACACAATGCAACTGAATGTGCTATGAACACGTATACTCAGCCAAAGAGCTTGCTTGCTTCTACAGCCTGACCTTGCACAATCTGAAGGACAGCATTAAAGAGCCAAAGGCAGATGAAGCTACACCGAAACCTGAAAAGACCAAGGATTTGACTAAGCTAATACAACATTTTAATTAATTAAACTATCCAACTAGTTGTTTACAATGTCAAGGGAGTAAACTGCTACTCAGGCACCCCAAGGTGGTAACATGGGACTGACACGTTTGTAAAGGGAGTTACAAACTGCAACAAATGTATTATCAATGTGCCCACGCAACAGGTATTTTTGGCAACTCTAGAACCCTCAGAAAAACATCTTGGGCCTCATTACGAGCCTGGAGGCAACCATGCCACTTTTTGTGGCATGGCTACCATGATTCCGGGTACCAGGTCCGGGTTCCCTGAATGGGGAAATACCGGGCCATTCCGACCTTGGAGGGCCCGGTATTTCCCCATTCAGGGAACCCGGACCCGGTACATCCCCATTCCTATTTGAGTCCCCATAGGGCTCAATGGGAATGGGGAGGATCCTGGTCTGCTCGCGGGACCCTCTATGGACGCCTGGTTTAACCAGGCGTCCTTAGCGGGTCCTGTGAGGAGACCTCATAATGAGGCGGGAGGGGGTTAACAGGGCCGGCAGCTCTACCGGCCCCGTTAACCCCCACCTCCTAACGTGTAATGAGGCCTCTTAACTACACACAGACACGGCACGCCTCAGCAGTTGCCGCATGACACAGAGGCGTTGCTAGGCGGGGCTGAGCGGGCTATAGCCCCGGGTCTTTTGGTTGTAGGCCCGGATAGAAGCTCAGGGGCTACAATCAAAAGGCTATAGCTCACCCCGAGTCCCGCCAGTCCCGACATTAACTTAGCCCCTTATCTTTTCCAAACCTAGCAACACCCGGACAGCATCAAACTTTTAAAAGACTTTCAAGAGGGTCATCTACATCACCTCCCCAAGTACACAGCATCAGTGGCTATACAGAAGTGGATCGACTATGTGTTGAACAACAAAGTGGAATATGACAACTTGCACTTACGGAAGGTGGTGGAACATGATCAACAAGACAGTTGAGTGCCAAGGCACACTATGAAAAGCACAACATCACCACGCATACTCCGTGCAAAGGTGCAACACATAGATGAACGTCTGCAAAACACATTCATCAGAGCACACATTGAAGTGTGTAAGATTCACCTTAAGGGTAACAGGAGACAAGCATGTGGGGAACAATCAAGATACTATGCAGGATTGTAAATTCACCAAAATGCCTGAGGGATTGGAAGTGACTGCACATGTCAGAGGACATCACAGGAAGTGACATCACACTGCATTTCACTCTTGATGACTAAAGAGAATATAATGCTACTTGCCCTTGGTCCATGATGACATCAACAGAAGTGACACTATTAAAGCAGACAAAAGACTATTTTCCCATCCCCACCCTCACTAGGGTTCAAACAGCTAAGTGCCCTGGGCACCCCTGGCAAGCTACCCTAGTCAACCTCATGAATACCACTCTTGCCCCAATCTAACATCCATCGACCACAGGCACATGCCCCCTCATGCTGATCGGTGTTCGCTCAGCACTCACTCAGGTTACAGAGATCACTGACCTCATCTTTTACAGCAACCTTGATGCCCTCGTCATCACTGAAAAATGTTTTACCCCATCCTTCCCCCATGTTTTTGATGCTGTCTTACACCCCCAGCTACTGCTTCCAATATGCTGACCAGCCAAGAAAGGTAGGAGGTGGAGTAGCAATCATCCACAGGAGCGATTGGCCATGATCCAACATCCGCTCGGCAAGAACAAGCTTGTTTGAATCACTCGTATGCCGGTTTCCGGAATCTTACAAGGAATCTATCACCTTCCAACTCATCTACAGACCACCACAAGGGAGTGACGTTTTCATGGACATCTCCAACTTACTCTGCTCTGTCGAATGTGCACACAAATGTCTTTCTCCGAGATGTTAATGTCCCAGAGGCTCACACCAACAAACACAACCAAAGCGCACTGCATGCACTGTCCGAATCCATGGACCTTAAGCAAATTGTGCTCTCACCCATGCATAACAAAGGCAACAACCTAGACCTAGTATTTACCGTGTCTTCCTTCATCACCTGCACGGACTGTATCCTGCTCGACTGGACACACCATGCCACTGTCGATGATGCACGTAGTTCAGGCAAAATGCACCACTCATTCAAAACCTTACCGGTCAATGAGCTAGAAGCAAACTACAGACTTCCCCATCACAGAGAATGCCTCAGCCCTCTTTGAATTATTCAACAACTCTACTATGCCTCCCTAAAAATCAATCATGCTAAGACCAAGCCCTTCATCCTGTGGTACACCCCAGATAGCGCCACCAATAAACTCTTAATCAGAACCCTAGCAAAATGGTGGTGTTAAAACTGTAACCCTAGAGATGTTACGAACCTCAGATCTCTCCACTGCAATCACAGGATTCTGCCCAACCAGGCCACAGCTGCTTACTACTCCACCACCATTGCTGCAGCCTCTAATAGGAGCAAAGCCCTTTTCAAAGTAGTAAATCATTCCACCAAACCCTCACCTGAACAAAGGTGCCAGTAACTCATGAAAAATGTGAAGGAATTTACAATTATTCCATTGAATAAACAGACAAAATCCAACAGATTAGGAAATCAACCTCCCTCAGGCATTAGCCCCACTGCACTCCAGCATGCACACTCCCCCTCTTGACAGAGTTCCGTTCTCTCTCGCCTAGACCTCCTAAAAATGTTTGCCTCCATCAAACCTATCTCCTACTCAGATGATTTCATCCAAGCCTCCATCATGAAATGACTGATGGGCCCAGTGCTCAGTGCACTTCCCGGGATCATTAATGCCTCCTGCACTGAAGAGTCATTCTGGACACCTTCAAGAATGGTCTCATACAACCTTATTTTAAAAAAACGAACTTAAACCCAGTTGACCTGGGCAACTAGCGGCCAATTTGGACCTCCTGTTTATTGGAAAAATCTTGAAATAAGTTTTTGCTACACAACTACACCTCCTAAATGACATCAGTCAGGGTTCTGCCCCAAATGTAGCATTGAGACAGCAACCATCCACGTGGTGGATGCTGCCCTCCAAATCATGGATAAGGGTGCTACATGTCTCCTCATCAACCTTGAGCTAGCGGCTGCAATTTCCACTGTCGACACTGCATCCTCCTCTCCTTCCCAACCAACAGGATGGGATTTACTGGCACTGTCATGAATTGAAGCACCTTCTACCTCTCCGGCAGACACCAGGCCATCCAGATGAACATGTTGTGTTATAACTGACTCCCAATCTGCTCTCGGAGTACCCCAAGGCTCCATCCTCTCACTGATCCTCTCCAGCCATTGAATGGAGCCTCTGGGCACACTCCTATGGGAAGAAGTGGAAACCAATAATGTAGGAGAATTCATGTGCGCATAAAGGTTGTTGCTGACTATCATGTATATAATTGTAATTCTTAAATTGCAGATGTCAATATTATACCGTTTGGAAGTAAATTGTTATTGACTGGAAGCATGTTTTGTCATCTTAAAGGATAGTTCCGGGACTTTTTTTTTATTGCCCCTACGGTTCGGCCATGTGTTTTTAAGCATAAATCGGTAGATCGTAGAAAACTTTCCTATGGACCTTACCCGACTTTTCGTCCATTAACGCACTCGAAATCAGCCGCCATTTTGTGATAATCCTATCATTTCCCCCCATCGACCTGGCTCACCTGCGTTTGCGGCACTAAATCATATCCCCCGCCCCTGAAACAGACTTTATCAAAACATTCATATTCCCCGCCTCTATCCGTGACGTGACTGTGCTGCGTAGGCAAACGCGCCCAGGCGTCTTCTACGCGACTCCAAAGAGAACCCGGAAACCAACACAGATCAGCTCACAACACAGCGCGCCACAATTCGGAATATGAAACTGTACTTTAAAATGAAACAGCAACACAGTACATTTGGTAAAGTACATTTATTGGACATCAAATGTTTAGAGAATATTCAGCGATTTGCATTTTTCTTTGCTCTCGATCCAAAATAGTTCGTCTTGAGGCAAGCGATGTTCGTGTGCAGTACACAGGGTGTTGGTTTACGATAAAATAAGCTCTTCGGTCACACTGATAATCGCATGGCTGTTCCAACAGCGAGGCACTAGGCCACCACAACGGTATGTATGTTGCATCTAGCCATTAGTACCGCGCAAGGGCATACTTGTACTTGGCGATCGTCCCATAAAATGGTCAGGGTGGTAACGTTGTTCACGCGGAGAAGCAACTGGCGGTTGTAAAAGCCATCCGCCGGTGTCTGGTACTCGTGACACAGACAATAATGAAGGATGTACCTGTTTTAAAAAAATAAAAAATGAAATTAGTCTCACCATCAGATCTTTATTAAAATTATTCATTTTATATATTAGGTCGGGAAATTATTTCATAGCTAGGACAGTGCAACTGGGTATTATACGTCATTTCCAGTAACCCAACCCCTCTCCTCCGCCTTTTTCAGAGCCGCCTGAGCGCCAGTGGACCACTTCGTCACTGATATGATATAATATGGCATTTGCAACGCGCCTATACACAAGTGTTTCAAGGCGAGGCAGGGAGGGGGGGGGAACAAGGAGAAGACAGACAACGATCCTACTAGGCCAGGTGTCATTCAGATCGCGCAAGTGCAGGGGTAGGGGGAAGGTAAAAGTGCAAGGGGAAGGGGAGGGGGGAAGTGGAGTACAAGGTAAGTAGCATAAAATAATAAATACATAGGGCCAGCTGGTGGCGAGTGCAAGGTAAGTGCAGAACAAGTGCTGGGAAGGGGGGGCTGTAGGATACTGAGACAGTCCCCCAGTGCAGGGGTTGACAGGGAGGCAGTGCAGGTGGAGAGTGGAAGGGCCCAGGACCGAGGTCGCAGACAGTGGACCAGTTGTAGCAGGGGAGAGGGAGAGAGAAAGCAGAAGCAAAGAGGAAGGTTTTGAGGTGCTTCCGTAAAAGGAGATGGTTCTCCTCAAGATAGTGCGCGGTACAAAACAATATGCCACATAGAACGAACAAGTACAACTTAACCCGTCTTTAAAGCTACTGTATAGTAATTAAATTGCGGTATAAATTCATCTAAAGAGTTACTTACATTATATTTGCATTTTCCATTGTGTCTGTGCATAGGGCAGCCCCGAAATACCACTCCTTCTATGCCGACATTATTTCTTCTAATGAACGAACATTAAATGGCTATCGTTTCTGAAATTTTATTCATTATCGTTTCTTACGTTATTGCACCACACCCCCAAAAAGAAGTCTTTCGGGATGGTCCCGGCCTATCAAGGTCAAATAACAATAGAACCTTATACTGAGTCGTGGGCCATTCCGGCATCCGAGCAAAAAATCAAAGCAGCTGACCTTCACTTTGAACGAGCACACATTCCTAGTTAGCTACATTCAGTGTAAGGCCATCTCACAGGACTTGAAATTTACACTCCATCTTTGCATTTTGTCTGCGTGCTTTGCAGCCCCAGAGAACCATAAATACGGAGACATTCTATATTTTTTGAAAAATGATTTATATTACTGTTTGGTTTAATTTAATGCGCAAATGAACAAGGTTGGATAGACACATTGCATGTACACTGTGCAATCACTTTTATTTACACAATACATAGCTACACATATTCAATGGGCCTGCGACATGAGGAGACTCGAGAGCAAAGTCACAGGTGACACCCGGGTGGTTCGCACTACTGCACGGTGAAGGGAGGGGCAAGGGTGGAGAGACACATTGCATGTACACTGAGCAATCACTTTTATTTACACAATACATAGCTACACATATTCAATGGGCCTGCGACATGAGGAGACTCGAGAGCAAAGTCACAGGTGACACCCGGGTGGTTCGCACTACTGCACGGTGAAGGGAGGGGCAAGGGTGGAGAGACACATTGCATGTACACTGAGCAATCACTTTTATTTACACATTACATAGATGCACATATTCAATGGGCCTGCAACATGAGGAGACTCGAGAGAACAGACAATCAAATTACAATCATTTAAACCGTGATGTGTATTTCTCAATGAACTCTGCTTTAGGTGGACATGGAACAGAGGCAATGTTGGGTGGCAATGCAGTTGTCCCCTGCACAGGTTCGTTCACAACTCCATGTATGTGCCTATCTAGGACATCGACAATAAGTCTCTCAATAAACTCATATTGCATATCCTCAAACACTGGTTTGATCACCCATTGTTTACTTCTTTTAGTGAAGGCCTTATTGTAGCGAAGCGTCCCTAAAGTTCCGGTCGTCCTACTTTGTTGACGGCCAACATTATGGTTATGTGCCAAGACCGCTAGAAGAGTCCGATTTATCATGCCCTCCATGCCAAAATGCAATCGTTTTGGCCTGTACTTTAGGCACATATTGTGGAACACCTCCAAATCTCCTGTGTGGCAGAATTCCGTGAGTCCCCTCAAATCTCTTGTTATAGTTTTATCAAATACAATCTTTTCAATGGCTTTGTGAGTGGGTGATGAAGGAATCAACCACTTCTTCTTCCGTGCCTCCTCTGTGGACAAATGGCCATGTTCACAATTGTGGAAATGTTGGTTTGTGGTCCAGCGGTGAACGTTGCTACAGTGTAGCATTACTGACCGCCATTTTTCCAGTAGAATTTCCAACGACCCTTAAAATGTTTTTGAGCTCCACCAAAGATGGTTGCTGATTGACTTGGACCACTGTGAAATACCTTGCATATCTTTTTTTTTACCTGCAGCCGACATTTTTTTATTGATTGTTTTTGCAAGATGCCATACGTCAAATTGGTGATTTATATTTTTGTACTCTTCTCTCATTGTCTTGGCAATTGAAACGTGTCTGTCCGTGGCTATCAGGTCGATCACCATTCCCCGCGATTGTAGTTCTTGCAATGATGCTACAAAGCCAACTTTCTCCATGGCCACTGAGGATGTACTTTGTGACACCTGCACGACCACCGAACTCACAATTTTCTTACTTTCCATGTCCTGAAAGTGGTAGGTGCAGTACTTGGCTGAAAATCCTGGGCTGTCGCACTGTCCATCACCGGCTAGCCTGAACCGTTTGCCCGCAAATGTACTTTCAATAGACATTTTTTCCATTCTCCAAGCTTCGCTAATGGCTGGAAAGAGATAATCGGTTTGGTATTTGTAGAACTGAGTTTTCGCAATGAAATGGATTCCCACAAACTGAAAGAAATACTCTAACTTTTTAAAACTTGAACCACTAAAAAGTGCGGCCGCTGCACAAAGTAGATTGCCTGCTGGCAGTTGCCCCAGCATGGGTTGTGCAGACCATGAGAACGGATGATATTGTGTACAGGTGGCATGTATTTTAAGGTTAGTGCCTCGAATTGCACGAGTCACATTAATCAATGGCTCCCCACATACTTCCCCACCAACCGAATGCCCACATTTCAACATAATAATAATATCAATCAAACAACTATCGAATACAATGAATTTGGCCTCTTTCCTTATACTGTCACTCTGCATCCCAGCTGGTTCGGCCTGTAACGTTGAGGACATGTCACTCACATTAAAGGTACAATCTCTGATATCGTCTTCCGCTATGTTCAGTGATATTGATGGTGTTTCATTGTCGTCCATTTCATTCTCTTCCATTGCAACATCTGTTCCTTCTCCGGCGATGGGAGAATAAAACAATTTCTTCAACTTTCTCGCGGTCTTAGTTTTTGCGTGTGTGGATTCTGTGAATTGATCTCCGACTGCATCCGAACTACCAGGAGGACATTCACTATCAATGGCTGGTGGTGGTATAGCTCCGTTGTCAATCACTTCATATTCTTCCCATTGGCACGATGCATCTCCAGTCTCAAGTCCCTGCCAAAAGGTTTGACAAGCAACATCTCTCGTTCGCTTCACTGTCTGTGTAGATGTAGTTCATACACCCACTCGCAACTAGAGGACAGATTGGAAAAGGGATGTTCAGTTTAAACACAACTTACAGTATTGAACTATTAACAGTGAAAAACAACATAATATAGTGACCAGGACACTAACCTTCTTTTGCTTTCTTTTCTTTGAAACTTTCTTGCCTCGAACTTCAACATCTGGACGCTGTTGCTCCGACTCATGTGTGCATGTCTCCACTTCCTCTTGCGCTGCAACGACTATATTTTCATGATAAGCACATCCATCACGCACTGACGCTCCATCGACTCCCTGAAACATAGAACTTTCATTAGTATGTATAATAATATTGAAAACACAAAATGTACTTGGGGACCAATACCCACGTACATCTCAATAGCAAAACACGAATGAACGCATTGTGTAGAACATTCAAACGACAATTATTCACACATTGTTGATCTAGTTAGAAGGAACTGTCAAGATCCATACCTCGGGCTCCGCATAGACTTCCATTGATGATATTATTGAAGATGACGCTTCAGCAACTCCCTGAAACACAGTAATTGCATTAGTATGGTTTTCTATTTTGTTAAAAAGAACATAAACTTTGTGCAGGCGTCAACGGCTCATCTAAATAGACCTGCACAAATGATCAGTTGTCTAAAATAAATAATGGATATCTAAATATGATTCGATTTGCTCGATCGTAGGAAGTGTCACCACCCAGAGATCTGCATCCACTACTAGGGGTGATGTTCTTGTAGAAGAAGCTCCGTCATCTCCCTGAAACATAGTACTTGCGTTAATAAAGAAGGAAGTATAGCGGATGTAATCACGTCATATGATCTCGCTTGATCGAACTGTCAGTATCCATACCTCGAAATGCATAAGAACATCAAGGGACGCTGTAACTGCGGTGCACACTTCTGCAAGCTGTTGCGCCGACCCGTAACTGCATGCTCCCCCTTCTTCTTGGACTAATGCTCCATCGACTCCCTGAAACATAGGACTTTCATTAGTAATGAACACAATATTGAAAAAAGAAGACACATAGGAGGGCGACGACAGAAGGACATATCAATGGCTAAAAACGAAAGAAACATTGTGTGTAACAATCACGCTACAAGAATGCAAGATCTGATGATCTCCATCGATGGAACTGTCCGGAAACGTACCTCGAGCATCTGAGTGACATCAACGGTTGTCGTCAAGCGTTGGACTCCTCAGCATCTCCCTGAAAGACAGTACTTGCATTATTTTGGATAACAATAATTATAACTGAAAACAAAGACTAGAGGACGAGTACTAGGGTGTACCATTAGGTAAAATAATTACACGATAAATTAAAACTATTGATTTACATGCCTAAAACAAGTCAGTGGCAGAATAGCTAAGTAAGATTACCCGATAGGCGCTTGAAGTGGCTGATGACTGCAATAACGACACGGATGGAGAATCTTCCGCCTTCATATTGAGTGGATACATAAATGGGGAAATTATTGTTAGCTAATGCTACACACTACCGCAAGGCCGAGAGCTAAATCCCTAAACTTGACTCACCAGTGGAGGGATGTGGACGAATAGAGTGGGAATAGCGGTTGAGAGCAATTTTCGCGTCGCTCGCGGTGTTTTCTTCTTTATTAGCAATGATGTGGAGTACATGTCTGAGCTAAAGTGCCTGCTGCAGATGCGGTATCGATCACCCCTCTTGTCCGCAAAGACTTCTAGGACTCTACTTTAAAGCTCAGACGGTGGATATCCGCAATATCGGACCCATTCTCTTATCTGATCTATTGTCTTAGGGAAAACATGCATTATAGTACCTTCAGATTTATTATGGCTCTTCGAAGGGCAACCGCCAATGGAACAGGCAGGCATTGTGGAAAGTTCTGAAAAGTAAAGATCAACAATTCTCAATGAATACCAATGTGTTAAAAAATTAAATGACACATAAAAGGTCCAATGCAAGGTTCGTTTTGGTTCTTGGAACTATACACGTTATTCACATGCGGATAAGTATTTGAATAACTTTAAAAAAATAGAAAAATAATTTGACTAAACTCAGAACATGTGACTAGTTCCTTGCATGTACTGTCTTGAACGAAAAGAAAACATGGATGCAATTTGATGACTACTAGCAAATAGATATAAATTAAAAAATTGGACGCAAAATGATTATGGTACATGGCCTTACCTTGACGAACAAACAGTTAGATGCAGGGATCAGAGTAGTTTCTTGTCGTAGAACAGGGAGCAGTTCACAGGTTGCAAACTGACGAGTTTGCTCGAAGTGGTCACGGAAGTTCACAGAGACGAAGAGCAGATAACCAGCACCTTCACGGGTTGACTAGCAAAGCGCAAAGAAGTTCTCATTAGAAATATGAAGTGGGTTATAAAGAATTCGAAACAGGGGTGTGTTTGTGAATGAATGACGTGTATATGTCGTGGCATTATGCGGTTTGCAGGGGGGCGTCCAGCGTGAGGGGGGATGCTTGGCAGGAGACACGGGGTCCGGAGGTAGACATGGGAACAACAACCCATGCTCTATAGACCACTTTGAAGTGTACATGGTCTTTGGCACCTCTTGGCCTTTATTGCTCCCTGACAGCTCCACTTGCCAGCGCAAGTACCCCGGTGCGAACTGCCTTTGATAGGGCGGGGGGTGGATTGGGCCGGTGGTCGTGCAGACAAGACACAGGAAGACTCGTGAATGGAGACACACTTATGTGGATTGAAGGTGGGCGGCCAGCGTGAGGGAGGATGCTTGGCAGGAGACACAGGGTCTGGAGGTAGACATGGGAACAACAACCCATGCTCTATAGACCACTTTGAAGTGTACATGGTCTTTGGCACCTCTTGGCCTTTATCGCTCCCTGACAGCTCCACTTGCCAGCGCAAGTACCCCGGTGCGAACTGCCTTTGATAGGGCGGGGGGTGGATTGGGCCGGTGGTCGTGCAGACAAGACACAGGAAGACTCGTGAATGGAGACAGACTTATGTGGATTGAAGGTGGGCGGCCAGCGTGAGGGAGGATGCTTGGCAGGAGACACGGGGTCTGGAGGTAGACATGGGAACAACAACCCATGCTCTATAGACCACTTTGAAGTGTACATGGTCTTTGGCACCTCTTGGCCTTTATCGCTCCCTAACAGCTCCACTTGCCAGCGCAAGTACCCCGGTGCGAACTGCCTTTGATAGGGCGGGGGTTGGATTGGGCCGGTGGTCGTGCAGACAAGACACAGGAAGACTCGTGAATGGAGACACACTTATGTGGATTGAAGGTGGGCGGCCAGCGTGAGGGAGGATGCTGGCCGGAGACATGTGGTGTGACAAGACAAGGCACAGGAAGACTATTCAATGGAGACACACTAGATTCATTTAAAAAATCAAAACAACCATTGTTAAAATATATGTTGGGTTTTATTTTAGATCTTAATTTCAATTGAACATAAATAATAAACATTACACATTGTAAAGTTCCGGTTGCAGCACATCCAGGGAAAATCTGCGGTATTGTCCACTGTCGCTGGGGAAATGTTGTCTAATGGCAAGTACCGCACAGGCAGGTATTACTCTCCGAACGCGGTGTCCGAGCCTCCCGTGAAGCCACCAAGTGAAGCAACGATAGGCCACCAGCCTGTACCACTTGTGAAAAAGAAAGATGCAAACTGTATTAAAATGACAAAACTTTCTTATCACTGTCGATTCAGGTAAAAAATGTCATTCTGCTTTGAAAAAAATTCTATCTAGAAAATGCACAATATGGAACCAATTTACATGCATTCGAATGATATGTAGATGTAATTTTATATGTGGGAGACGACCATGAAATAGTAGTGGCATCACTGACATCACAACCAGAGTATACTTACTCGTTACTCGGATTACGCGGACGAACAGTTCCGCGAAGTTCGTGCATAAGCACCATCATCATCCTCAACACGGTCCGTGAGAGGCAGGCTTCCCTGAACTCTGGCAGCTCGGTGATGCATTGCGGACTTGGCTCGCCTTCCGAAATGTAGGCCAAGCACCCGGAATTTTCACGGCAGCAGCAGTTCTCCTCCTCAGTTGGCATTAGCTCGCACCGATTGCACGTGCACCAGGTGGAGACGCCATCCATGCGACATGGTCCAGGCTCTTCATCCGTTGACTGGTCCTCCCAACTGCCGTCCGAATCCCCATCGTTTTCGCGTGCTTGCCTTTCCAGTAGTTCCTCCTCGGTGAACTCGGGCTCGTACATATACGGCATTATTGTAGCCATTGTGTGGTAAAGAAAGTAAAATAATTTACAGAGATGGTACAGGTGTTCACAAGGCCTAGAAGCGGCGAAGGTAGCTGACCAGAGCACAGAAACGAGTCACAGAATACTCAAAGTAACACAGAGAGAGGAATGGAATTGAAAATCTGCTGCTGTGTGTTGTGAAACGGTGTGTTTATACTTATTGAGGAAAGAGGCGTCCTGCCATTTCCATGGCGACACTTCATTAGCTGAGGCGCAGCGATTGTTGACACGAAACGTGCTTTGGCGTTGGGAAATGGGCGGTACGCGTCTGCTGATGTCAGGCTCAGGGGCGGGGGATTTGATTTAGTGGCGCAAACGCAGGTGAGCCAGGTCGATGGGGGGAAATGATAGGATTATCACAAAATGGCAGCTGATTTCGAGTGCGTTAATGGACGAAAAGTCGGGTAAGGTCCATAGGAAAGTTTTCTACGATCTACCGATTTATGCTTAAAAACACATGGCCGAACCGTAGGGACAATAAAAAAAAAGTCCCGGAACTATCCTTTAATACTACAACTGGAGTAGTACCACTGATATTCACCACATATATAACGTGGAACACATGTGAATATAAAATGTATCCACTTCCAACACCTCATTATGAGCGCAAGTAGATTTTATCGCTGAAGCCACACTAGGTAGGCTTACCACGATTTCCGATACAACATCCTGAATGGCACCCCGCTTATTGACGTGTGACATCTTTGCATCAGTACGTGATTACGTCACACTGTAAACAGCGGCCATTTTACTGAGACAGATCTCAATACGGTCGCCAGAAGGTGCATGAACATCCGTTCCACACGGAACAGGTGAGACATCAATAACAACATGACTAGATATCCACAGAATATGACCACTTTAAGGACATGTGGTGTAAACATTCCTATCTTTCTCCACAGGCACATGCCAACAGGAGACTACTCCACTGTGCAACATTTAAAACCATCCACCTACTTTCTTAAATAGCCATGAGGCAGATACTTTAGTACAAAGAAGGTCACGCATTACTGCCAGACCATACGTCTATTCCAGCAAGGTGAGAGCCGACCCATTTAAATATAGGCAGAATTAGTCCTTTTTTTATAAAAGGTGTACAAACTTCGTACTACTTTTTTAATGTATTCTGTTATCAGGTCCAACTGGGGCATTGGAGGACGATCTAAATTGTTGATAACTAGGAGGTCCACATACAGACTCACACCAGGTGAATATTAGGAAACAGATTCTGATAGCTCATTACACTGGATGTGTTCACATTATAAATGCTTTACATAGAGTAGTTTACTAAACATCTATACTTTTTTCTATCATTTGTAGAACAAAGTGATTGCGTGCATGAAAAAACATTGAGAATAGCTCCTGAAGAAGGGAAAGGAATTCCCGAAACGTGTTGAGCAATTACAAATGACACATTGATTGTTGCTGAGAAATATTTTTTCTTAGATTATTGTAAAAATTACTATGATTTGCAAAACAGTTACATGAAATGTGTTGTCTGTAAAAAGATATTGAATGAATAAAGGATTAGGATGATCATCATTTAACTAATACTTGAGTGTAATTTTTTTCTATAATGCCATATATTAATGTGCAATCATAAGCATTTATATAATTGGCCCTCAATGTTGATTGGAATACAATTTAAGGAGGTGACAGGGGACGGGAGTGTTCCACATAATTTGTAGACACCTGTTTCATTTTCTTTTTTCACACTCCTCAAAGATCCCAATAAAGCCATCCACCAATATGAGGATGATACTTAGTTGTACATGAGAGTAAAACACCTGCAGGATATCAGTCATCTCTTTGATTATCTACCCATCGCCCAATCCTGGATATTGACTGTCTACCTCAAACCTAACCCCTACAAGACCAAATGTGTCCTCGTCGGTCCCCCGCTAATCAACAACTAAGATGTGCCTAGAAGGATTTCATACACAAGTCTTGGATCCAGCAAAATCTTTAGGCTTTACCATCGCTGTAGCCTGTCCTTCCAGAAACACATAGCCAAGAAGGCCCAAAGGACCTGGCTCAAAATCTCCACCCTTCACAAAATGAAACCCTTCATCCTGCCACAGGACCTCTGGACAATAGTGCAGACTCTTGTGCTCTTGCCTATCGATGAGGGGAAACATCCTCTTGACTGCGCTCTCACCCGCTTACTTAGCTCCCCTAGAAGCAGTCCACCACACCGCAGCACGCCTTATTATGGGTGCTCAGAAATGTGGCCAAATCACCACATCCTATGTGAACTACATTGGTTTCCTCTCCAGTCCAGGATACTGTTCAAGCGTGTATGTATCATCTACAAAGCAAGTACGCTTAGTGCACAAGTGTACCTGGCGGCTACGCTCCACATATATATCTGGTGGCACACGCTCCTCACACAGCAAATTGACCTACTAACTCAAATCACAACTCGTTCGCAAAGAGAGGACCATCAAACAATCTTTACCTAATCATGCACCCACCCTCTGGGACTCTATCCCGGTACTGACTAGCAATACCCCGACAATTCCCCAATTTCACAAATCTCTGAAAATGTGGCTTTTTCAGCAACACCTGACCACGGATGAATCCCAATGAAGGTACAGACGGATGCACAGACTGCAACTCACAGTTCTGACCTACTGTTAAAATATGCCAGCTGCTCTCAAGCTAGGTCAGTGATTTAAACAATAAAATAAATAAATATGGTATACTGTATCCACTAGGGTGCTGCCTTAATATGCATTTTTGCAGTCATGGTATGTCCATTGTAAACCCAATTGAACCAACACAGTGCAGAGTCACTATGTTCACATCCAGCACAGTCTCATTGAATGCCAGGTTTAAGCATCATATGCCACATACAGCCTCACATGGCTAGGTACTACCTTAATATGCCATGTTCCACCCCCTTTATGCAGAAACTCGCACATTATGCTAGTTAGATATTCACATGACTGTTATAGTCATCATATACAAGGTATGGCCTAACATGGCACTGTGCTCCCAATATATGCCAAGTGCTTTCCCATATATCCAAGTACTGCCTTATTATGCGGGTAAAGCATTATATGCAAGGAATGGACAAAATAAGTATTGTGCAGCCATACATGTACAGGCATAGCCATCCTTTGGCAAATGTTCATGCCACATAAGGCCTTCTGTACTAGTTAGCGTCCTCATATATATGTTGCAGCTTTGCATACCCAGAAGCTGCATTAGTTTGCCAAATGGAGATGTGTGCACTGCTGTTTCTAATCCTTTGATGCATGCTGCAAAAATAATCTGGGCCCAACATTCGAAATTAGACTCACGATGTTGTGGGCACAGGACTGTCACAGTGTCTCTCGGACCTCGTCTAGGCCAGCTGGGCTTTCCTTCTCTGGCTTTTCTGTGACTTCAGCAATGGACTGCTGTTGTGCTGCAGCTATGACAAATATCTAATTTATTTCCATTGTGGTATGGTTAGTATACAAACCTTCCACACCTTTCACAAACATGTGAATATATATATATTCAGTAAAACAAACTTTGTTAAAGGGACGTTATGGTTAAGTTGCGCTGATAAAAACCTATGAAATTCAGTGAAAAAACTTTATTAAAGGGATGTTATGAAGTACTATGTTTGTAGACTTATACTTCAAATATGTTCTTATAGTAATTCACTTAGGGTCCAGTCACATCACATGAAACCTATACATAGGGGAAAACACAGACGTGAATGCTTTGTGTGCATGAAGATAATCTGTAAGGTTATCAACACTTTCTTATAGTTTTGTTGTTTTTTTATTACTGTAATTTCCCTGGACATGCTCATATTTGTATGTGTTGTTGTTTGTGTTTTGTGTGCAATAATGTAATAATGTACTAAATGGGTTTTATGAAGTACTTATTAAATCTTTACACTATGCAAAACTCTAATAAGAAAGTATTTATAATTTTAGTATTTAACATGGCAAGATTAGTAATATTGAATCTCCATCATGTTTGCTGCACACTATACCTATGTTAGTACATGTATACCTTAGTATATTGGAAAAAACTTCATAATGCAATGCCATTTGGATGAATGCATTGCTTAATGGACTACATGCCTCATAATATTTATTCCAATGATCCTTGACACTTTTTTATTAACATTACAATAAGAATACCTTGTACAGACTTTTCGTGAAAAGTAAATGCACATGTGATGTCATCAGTGATGTCATCAATGATATTTGTGATGTCATCTTTGATGTCCTGGGTGTTAGTCTTAACAGTGCACTGTGGTGGCGTGGGTTATGGTTGCTTAGCATACCATAATTGGTGAATTTTAGGGGTTTTTCGGTTTTACTTGGAACCATAACATCCATTTAACAACATTTTTTCACTGAATTTCCTAGGTTTTTAGTAGCGCAACTTAACCATAACGTCCCTTTAAAAAAGTTTTTTTTACTGAATTTCATAGGTTTTTAATAGCGTAACTTAGACATAATGTCCCTGTAACAACATTTTTTTTACTGAATATAGATGTACATCGTGTGAATTTGATAGGTGTTTACTAGGATTCCCTTAGTTTATATACATGTAACATAGAACATACTGAACCACCAGCTAGTGATTTTGATGTCCGCGGACTGTGCATATGTCCGCGGATGGACGCAGTCAACATCAACACTATCCAAAAACTCAGGGGCAATCTTACATTGTTGTATCATGCAATAGAAACACTGAAGACACTGAAGACATCAACCGTCCATTTAAATAGCAGATGCACCAGAATGGAATATACCAAAACAAAATATATATGCCTCCAAAATAATTACCTAACAAAAACTGCACAGCAAAAAGCAACAGTAGACCTGCACAACAGTAACAACAAAACTTACCAAAAACTAGTAAGTAAACTTCATTTTTCTTATATATTTCTAAATTTTTTGTATTAGGTACACTAAAAGTAATATATTTTTATTTACACAGAAATGTCCAGTACTTTGAATGGCTGGAAGAAAATTTCCCACGTGATGAAATGAGTGAAGACAGTGATACTAATGGTAGACACAACACCTCTCTATATAAGCCAATTAATAACCATTATTTTATGTGTACTTAACACATTTTTTTAACAGACCATTCAAACAGTGAAAATAATATAACAAGAGAGACATTAGAAAATGCTCTGCAGCGAATGGAACAAAAATGAATATGCTAATGAAAAAATGTCAATCTTTCAAAACAATTGTGGAGGACCACATAAAAGAAAACATTAAGGGGCCGATTCATGGAACAAACGTGCGCCGAAAATCCATGCGCAAGCAGGCGCAAGGGAGCGCAAGCGTGAGAAACGCAGCGCACGTGCACGCGTGCGATTCAAGGAAGACGCTGCGCGTGTTTCCCGCTGTCCGTGCACCCAATCCAGCCATGGCGCAGGCAGGCACACACGGCGTGCGCTACGCACAGAGCAAAATCGCACATAGCGCGGCGCACACAACCAAAGTGGGTGGAACAGTGGGCGTAACACGCGGAATGGGGAACAACGTGTGAAAAAGAAGGCGTAACTGGGGAAGTACTGCAGGGAACTACACGGAACGCCCACACGCACGCAAACAACCCGTATTCATGGATCCGAATACGGGAAACCCGCGAAGGGCAAAAGACGCGCACAGGCGTCAACGCGTCCGCCACACGAAGGCAGGCGGAAGCGTCCCCGCGCACAGCATAAAAGTGCGCGCAAACAACAAACACGTATATACAGCTACGATGAATGCCCCATTTGTCGCAGCACTGATCGTGGGACACCGCAGGAGGAGGAGAATAGCCAGGGCACACATTTTCGCACCACGGACAAGCCTTTTTGGGATGCCTGACGACCAGGTCTATGGCAGGTATAGGTTTCCACCCCATATCATCCTAGACCTGGTCAGGTAGTGGGAAGATGACCTTACATCCCCCACCCTTTGCTCCCAAGCATTGAGCCCCTTGGAGAAGCTGCTCAATGTCCTGCATTTTTTGGCCACTGGGGCATTTCAGCGGACCACTGCCATAGTGGGGGGTCTCACAGGCCACGCAGTCACGCTGCCTACACCAGGTACTGGCAATCATGACAGCGCGCCCCTCAGTCCGCAGGCACATATACATGCCCAGAACACCCGCAGAAAGGCAGGCCGTTGTCCTGGATTTTTTCAGGGTGGCACACTTCTCCAAAGTGTTTGCTGCTATAGATTGCACCCATGTGGCCCTACGTCCACCTAGGGCCACTGAGCACATCTACCGAAACCGCAAGCACTGGCATTCCATCAATGTACAGGTGGTATGCGATGCAAAGGGAATCATCACCTCTGTCTATGCAAACTACCCTGGCTCTACCCATGACAGTTTCATATACAGAATGTCCGCCCTGAGCCGGGCCCTGGAAGCTGGGCAGCATGGCGACACATGGCTCCTAGGTCAGTACAAATGCCCTTGCACATGCATGCAAGTCACACACAGACAAATATCCAAACCCTAATAATCTCAACTATTATCACCTCCCCAGGGGACAGTGCCTACCCTCTGGGCAACCAGGGCCATAGTGGAGCGCACATTCGGAGTGCTCAAGTCACGTTTCCGCTCCCTTGACCGCTCTGGTGGGCAACTACTCTATGCACCACCAGTAGTGTGCAGGATCATTGTGGCAGCATGTGTCCTGCACAATGTTGCAACACGGCAGGGCGTCCCGGTGGACATGGTGGTGCCCCCACATCCCCAACCACAGGCACAGGTGCTGCCCATGGGAGGGGACAGGGCACGTGGCGAGGAAGCCCGGACCCAGCTTGTGGCCACATTTGTCACCTAAACTCCCACCCCTGCGGAGTGCACACAGGCCTGGCACATACCAGGTGACAATCGATGATGACAAAGAGACAATCAACTGTCACAACCCTAAAGGCACACATATGACATATGACATGATATGGCCTATACACAAGTATTTCAAGGTGCGATGAGGCAGGGAGGGGGGAACAAGGGAAGACAGACAATGGTACTACTAGGCCAGGTGTAATTGAGATTGTGCAAATGCAGGGGTAGGGGGAAGGGAAAAGTGCAAGGGGAAGGGGGGGGGGAGTGCAGTACAGGGGAAGTAGCCCAAAAAAAAAATACATAGGTCGGCTGGTGGCAACTGCAAAGGTAAGTGCAGACAAGTGCTGGGAAGGGTGGGCTGTATGGGTAGAGAGACACTACCGCAGTGCAGGGGTTGCCAGGGAGGCAGTGCAAGTGGAGAGTGGCTGGGCCAGGGACCGAGGTCGGTGAGAGTGGCCCAGTTGCAGCTCCAGTGCAGTTCCAGTGAAGAATTCTGCAAGGGAGAGGCAGAGAGAAAGAAGAAGCAAAGAGGAAGGTCTTGAGGTGCTTCCAGAACTGGAGATGGTTCCCCTCAAGTTCAAGTGAGGCAGGAAGGCTGTTCCAGAGGGAGGGCCCTGCCGCGGAGAGAGATCTACCCCCAGCTAGTTGCTCTGAGAAGCGGATGACCCTGACATGCAAGGTGTGCATCACACACACCTGCAAAACAGGCCATGGCCATCACTGTCATGTCACTCAAACCCTCCCAAACCACAACATGACATGGCAAGCAATACCCATACACCAACACAGTAACGATAAGGTACACATTGCCATGTCCTAAATGTACAGTGGCATCAGACAATGATGCCTGACCCGGAATCAGATGAAATGACAGACCAACAAAATCTCCCACCCAAAATAAGTCATTTCCAAATGCATTACAAGAGTCGTAGACGTAACATAACAATGAATGCTTGTCTACATGCACATTGTGCATTGCAAAATCAACACTGCAGCTCATGTGTGCAGTGTCCTACTCCTGCAACACACTGCTCAGCGCACAGCACAGTGAACAGCCATTGTGTGTGATGCACACCCTGAGCATCACATCTAAGTGACAGACCACATCAAACAGCAAATTAGGCATGTACAGGATCCATAATCGGTCACAGAACATGTGCTGCAGGGACACAGTGGGCACCAGAAGGCAAAAAGTGTACACGTGGATATGCAAGGGTGGGAGTACATGTAGTGCATCAGAGTGCAAGTGTGTGGTTCTGCAAGGACATGCACTCCACATATGCATGTGCACTCAAGTGACCATTAGTGTTCTCTACACATCACATGTGAACATTCACCATGTGTACACCCCAGCATGTCAAACCACAACTATCCCCTCGCACCTGAAAGGTAAACACAACACATGAACAGGCATTGATCAGCAGAACACAACATGTACATAGGATACCACCATTACAATGTCAGAGTTCCCATCACACTGCAGGGCAAGGCAACTATCAACAACAACCCCCCCTCCCTCACAAATGACCATGACCCACTGAACAACTGCACCTGGGTCATGGAGCCTTCAAACCTCAATTCCACCTGGCAACAGGATCACCTTTACCCTTCGTCACCATCTCCCACCTTGTGTGTAAAAAGGTGCCTGCACCCTCATAATCAATGTCCAAAATCACAAAATCCAAGCCAGAAAAATGAACCAGAACACCCTCCAGTAGATGACTTGACGTAGCAGTACCTCACAAAGGCCAAGTACTACCACAATGATGCAACAACCAAGGTAGCACAGTAAAACAATATCACGACAGGATGCGAAACATGTGTGGTACATGACATAGGATGATGCACCATGAACGGATGTGTACTGTCACAGGTCCCGTGTACAGGCGCGGGAGTGTCACGAAACAACCACCCCCACCATGTCCCGGGTGCCTGCAAGGTCAAACTCACACAAGCCCCTGAGACCCTGGTGGGGAAGGAGGTTCAGGGATATGCAGTCGGGACAGGTGTTGACACACTGGATGACTGGAATGAGTGGCAGGAGAGGGGAGGAGGAATGACACATGAAACTAGGGAATGCACGAAAATGTACTACCTGCATGAACACATACACAATCCAAACAAACTTGGACATCATTGTCATGGCCTCCTGTAGTCCAGGCTCAGGAGTGGTACGAACCAACCACCCCCTCTAGGGTTTTGGCGCCTGCAAGGTCGGGGCTTACACAGGCATCCGCAACCCCAGCAGGGAAAGAGGGTCAGGGAACGTTGCTTGGATAGGTACGGGAAGCAGGAACACCGGGTAGAGGGTACAGGGTTCAAAATTGCATGGGATCATGGGTGATTAGGGAGAAAAAACATACCAAATTGAACCACACATACATCCATGCATTAGTACACTCCCCAGCAAGCCTATGCAGAGCAGTTCGAAAGAAAAACAACAAGACACTTAGCTCTGGTTTTGAGTGCTGGCCTCCTGCCTGCGCACTCTCAGGTCCGGTTACAGGAGCACTGCAATGCTGCAAAGAGCGCCACAGTCAACAACCTGTACGTGCCAATTACACAAAAACACAACACCAAACATGCCCCATAGCAACAAACTACTCTACAAACAGACAATCTGGTTTAGATGCTTCGTACCCATATATAACATCACCCCTGTGACGGGTCATACACAGTCAATGCAGTAAGTCAGCCGCTGGTGGGTGCGTGGCAAATCGAACACCAATGTGTCACAATTCACACAACATGCAATGTTCCCTGGGTAAGCAGACAGACCCATATAGCAAGCCATGACTTCAGAGCAAGTTGCGTACCACCATGACCGAAACAAAGTTGGCAGTGCATTTATCATAAAGTACATGGAAAAGACATGCACTGCACCTGAGTATGTCCCTTGCTGTATGTCCCTGTGAGCTGCCCCTTTCCATGTCTCGGAAGGCTACATGGTTGATACAAGTGCCTCAATGGACCTTGGTGTACCGGAGGGTATGTGCCACTGCCCCTGCAAGTGTCCCAGACAACCCTACTATCAACAGCCATCAGTCCACCAACACATCTGAGCTGCATTGTGTGCTTCAACACCAATATTCGTCTAAGCTCACCCTCAGTGCTGTGACTAAGCCTGCATGTGCAACTCGCCTGGGGCAAGCTTTGCTGTGTCGTGGCCCCCCTGTGCTGCTCACCTTGCCTGGAGTTCCTTGGAACATGTCAGCAGTTCTAGGATGTGGGTCTGCAATCCCTGTGCCTCTGCTTGTGCACACATGTGCATGTGGGCACCAACAAACGGGTCCAGAATTCCGTCATCCATGGGCCATGTCTGCTGGCAAAGGTGCTCTGGAGGCTCATCCCCCTGCAGAAAGGGCATGAAACACATGATTAATGCTTCAAAGTCATCTGTGTGTGTCTCATCAGGCATCTCATTACTTGACCATGTCAGAGAGTCACATCACAAATCACACCATCAGTCCGTCTTTCACATCCAAAGAGTGGAACACTATCTAAAGCATGAATTGCAACAAGCACATGTACAGGAAAGATATGAAACATACTACACAATGCATAGCAATCAATGTACACATTAATCATGACACACCCCATCTAGTAAAAGCTGAACAGTGGACAATAACACCAAAATCATCCCCACTAGGGGTGTCAACACAAGTCACACAGCACCAGACATGCCACAGATATGACAGTCCAAAGCCCTTGTGTAATATTTTGTAACACCGAACCATCCTTGCGAGCCCATGGATAAGGGAGGCAGGAGTGGCATATGTGAGTCAAGGACCCCAAGCAGCAAACACATACACAAGACAAGCCTGAAGGGCCCAGCTGGAACAGACAGTGGATGCCTTCAAAAGCCACAAAGCACAGCACCGTCACATGAAAGCACAATAGACTAGCAATTTTAAACTAAATCAACTATTAACTAATTACACTAACAATGGAAAACCTACATTACCTAATTAAACTAACTATCAAACAGAAACTTAACTAACTAAACTAAAAGAAAAATAAAAAATGGCCACATACGACCCGGGGGGGAGGGGAGGCACCCAGTAGGGGGGAGGTACAGGGTGCTGCTCAACATCCACATGCGATGATGCTGAGCCAAAATAAAAACCTCCATGGGCTCAACGCCTGCACAGCCAGACCTATGTGGGAGATAGATGGTCGTCCGAGTCTGGCTCATCCTGTAAAGGAGGACGTGGCACAGTAGCCTGGCCACGACTAGCCGCAGCTTGCCCCTCGTCGGCAGCAAGTCAGCCGGACGGGTGAGCCTGGTTCTGTGTGGCGATGTGACGTAGGTCTGCATGCAGAACCTCACGTGATACACGTGCTTCCTCTTGCAAGGTAGCACGTGTAACACGGAGTTCCTCCTGCAAGGCCTGGCTGGACAACCGCTGCACCTCCCAGCAAGCCTGTAGCTCAGCCGAGATGGTACGCTCAAGCTGTGCAAACCTCTCCTCTGCCTGCTGCCTCTGGGACCTCATAAGGACACCCAGAGTGGATCTGAGGGAAGCATACTCCTCCCTCAGGGCATCCATGTGCGCCTCTGCGTGAGCAGCAATTGCTTGACGCAGAGACGACATTTCAGCCTGGCGTGCTCTGTCTGAGGCTGGCATGCCCAGCCTGAGCGAGCGGGCCGTGGACCGTGCCCCGTGCTGCTGGAGAAGCACCTGCCTAGCAGGGGGGAGCACAGATCGGGCCACACGCTCCATGCTCTCAGCAATGTTCTCCATTGCTGCCCCCTGCCGTTCAGAATTGGCAGTCATGTCTTGCTCCCACTCAGTATACAGCGGTTGCGCGCGGCGACCGCGTTGCCGGGCTTGACCCCTGCGGGACCCAAGGACCGGGGGTCCTCGCTGTGTTGGCACCGCCCGCAGCTGCACGACTACATGCCCCCGTCGACGTGATGTCCCAGGCACATCAGTGACTGGTGTGGAGGGTGACCCTGCGTCCCGATCCACCACGGGCGGAGGAACCAAGACTGTCTGATCCCTCAGTGCATGGGTCGCAGACAGAGGAGTGTCCACATCAGAATCACTCACCCCTGACACATGGACTTGATGCTCATCCAACTCAACATGGACGTCAGAGTCGTCATCAAGGCTGGACTCATAGGCAGCCAGAGACAAGATGGACTGCAGCACTTGGGGGTTTTCGTGGCCTACCACCCCACGACCCCCACT
Source organism: Ambystoma mexicanum (assembly GCF_040938575.1). NCBI lineage: Eukaryota > Metazoa > Chordata > Amphibia > Caudata > Ambystomatidae > Ambystoma > Ambystoma mexicanum. The sequence continues at coordinate 1,130,325,951 of NC_090928.1, forward strand.
AGTGCCGGGTTGATGTGGTGTTACCAACCCTGTTTCTGGCATGACAACACCATCCTCCGCCTCCATTCCGTCATCACCTGAAAAATAGAGAGAAAAAAGGTCACTACACATGTCAGAAGCACACGACACACACACACCGAGAGCAAACGCATCCGGCAGACATGTGACACACAACATATAACCTGGCATGCATGCTGGGTCAACTTTGAATAGCTTCTGTGATCTGACCTGTTGAAAGGTGGCAGTTTCCATGGAAGTGGGTCTATGCAGTGCAGAAAATGTGTACGCCACTCACTACCTACATGTACAAGCACTCCATGGTGTGTGCCAGGAAATGTGAAGGCAGTGCAATGTCAAATTCAGACATCATGTGCATTGTGCATTCAATGTGTACCATATCAAGAAGCCAAGCACCCCTCCACCCCAGTACCAAAGCAGGGATGCCTAGCATGGTATCAAAAGGCTGACCATACACCTGTGTATTGACAGGCAGTGTTGACTGGCATCAACAGCTTAATGTGATTCAAATGACAACACTGCAAATGATGCTGGGACAGTCGGCAGGACACATGATGAAAACTCCTGAGGCCGCCCACGTGTGAAGAAGACACAACAAGCGTTGGACAGAGTCATTGGCCATTAAACAGGCTGAGGCCTGTGAGCCACACAGATTGTCAGAGCCTAAACATGTGTGCAACGCAGGACTGAGCCACAGTTGACATGGGAAGGCTGATGAGATGGCAGGCAATGTATGTAACCAAGGACTTATATTACAGTGATCATCCAGTCAAGGACGCATAGGGGCATGCGTGCAATGCACATGGAGCATGAATGGGCACTCATGTCCCAACGGGACATCTGACCCATGCACAATACAGGTGAGATACCCTGCATCGAGTACTAAGGCTGTACCACACGGCATATGTCTGGCAGATTCTACGCTGGAAGTTAGCATCTACACAGGACAAATGAACAAGAAACTACACATTGGCAAGATTGAAGCAGACCAGTGCAAAGGTGGAACTGGGGTGCAGAGTGGCGGAGGAGGGGCAAGGGAGCATGCCTACATGGAGTCCCGCATGCAGGCAGAGGAGACATGCATGACGGAAGCATTGCATTACTTACACATCAGAACCATGTACACATCACATGTAGCAGCAATCATGCACAACACATCCCACAAGTGAAACACACACGTCCCCAACAAACACGCATCAACACTCACTGGACTGCGCATCAAAGTCCAGCATCTCTCCCACCCCTTCGATCAATTCAGGTGGTATGAACTCCGCAACGAGAGCCTCATGCGGAGTGAGCTCTTCCTCCTCTGGTGCAGGCCCACCGCCAGTCACCAGAGTCAAGTTGTAATTAGAGGCACGCTTAGCCTTAGTGCTGCGCTTGATGTCATTCCAACGCTTTTTGCACTCTTGCGCCGTGCGCACCTCATGGTCGAATGAACTGACATGTTCCGCAACATGCTTCCAGTGGGTGTCACGTTGGGCAGCCGTAGTCTGACTATTTACACCCACTAGCATGTCACAGTTGTGGCCCCGCACATAGTCCACGAGGAAGTCCAGTTCCTGCTTACAGAAAGGCTTCTTCCTCGACATGCAGGAGGTCGTGGCTGTGTGTGGGGTCCCGGCCTGTGCTGCAGGTGCAACCTTCCTCCTCTTGGACTGTGGCGCAGACTCTGGCTGGCTAATGCCGCCCTGACCAGTATGGCCAGTGGGTTCGGTGGATTGAGCCAAGGGAGTGGCAGGTGGAGGGATGACCAAAGGCCTGTCTCCTGTTAGTGGCAGCTGGGTGCCCACTAATGGACCCTGCGCAGCAACATCAGCTGTGGCAGGGTCATTGACCGCAACGGTCCTGGTTGGCAGACTCACAACCGGGGTGCTGTTGGGTGCATCTGCCCCTGCACTTGCCAACACCTGGCTGTTCGGGGCAGCAGATGACATGACTTCCCCAGGGACATGTGTCTTGGTCTGAGCAGCCCGGCCTGCCCCTATGGTTTCCCCCCTGGCCTGTTGGAGATCTTTCTTTTTTTTTTTTTTTTTTTTTATTGTAACATATAGTTTAACTAAACTTTTATTACAATTTACATCAATCGTGCTTATCATTTGCGAAAACATTTCACCACATCCATTCTTAAATTTATATAGGACAGTATCAATTTCTACGAAGCAAAAAAGCCTCAGTCTTTGTGCAGCTCGAGTCCTTAGCTACTACATATTAGGCCATTGTTAGAATCTTATCCATGTAGTTAATTGCTGCACAAATTAAATTGGTGTTATTTCCAGATAACAATGTCAGCCACCACTCTTCCATATTTCCGGTTAACGGGATGAATTTACTTAGGAAGAGAGATCTTGTGTCTTTTAATTCCGTACATTCAATTATCAGGTGTTTGGAAGATTCAATGTGTGTCTTACAAAATCTACATATATTAGAATCAGTTCCCTTATCACGTTTCAGCCATAGCATCTCCTTTGTTTTATAGAGATTTAGTTTTAATCTTAAAAACTGATCGCGATGATATCGTGAAGGAAATAATTTTAGATATTTTGATGTTAAATCGATTCCATGGGTCACTGGTCCATTATATAAGGAGGAAGCCAGGCAATTTCGTTTGTCTTCGTCTTGAATCCAATTCCACAATCTTAGTTTTTTCTTAGCTATTTGCGGTTGCTTTAAAAGCATTTCTAACTTAATATCAGCTTGATGCAGAATCGCTCTGACTTTGTCAGCCCAGCTCTTGATCAGTCCATCGTGAGGGAATTCCTTGGTTGAAGCCAAGATGTGATATGGAAGGGAAGATGTGGATAGGTACATTTTCCTCAATAATGCTACCGATCTCCACAGAACTGTTCCATACAAGGATTCTATCGATAGCTCATAGCGAATAGCTAATACAGAAATATTTGACGGTAGTTTTAGTATTTTCCGCCAAAAAATTCCTTCCAATCGTGGCCAGATGTCTTGATTCAAATTCCAAGCAGCTTCACTCCCAAAAGTTATCGTCGGCACCACTTTTTGTGAATAGAAGGTCAAGACTGGAATTAGCGAAAATTTCCCATATTCGGCATGTAACTTTGATCCTTGGAGAGACAGCATTCGCATACGACCAATTAGTTGTTGAGCCCAGTCCCATTCACAAATGGATTTATTAAATAGGACTCCTAAATAGCATATGGTGGAAGTTATTTCAATTTGTTCACCATCAATTATCCATTTAAAGTTTTTATTTCTTTGTCCTTGCTGAGGGCCGAATACAATGATTTTTGTTTTCGCCACATTCACCTCAAGATCGTTTTTTTTAAGATACAATTGAAGCGAATTTAGTAGTCTTTGCATTCCGATTGGAGTTGAGTCAATCAGAACCAAATCATCAGCATAGGTGGCCCAGCTGATCTGTTGCCCGTTTATTTTCGGGGGAAAGCATTTTGTTTCCTCCATTGATATAGGTAAGTCTGCCATGAATAATTTAAAAAGCGTGGCTGCCAAAGGGCATCCTTGCTTTACACCTTTTTCAGTTTCTATTTCATTTGTAAGATCTCCTTGTGCGTTGATGCGAACACTTATTCTTGTGTTCTCATGTAAAGCCATTACAGGATCGAGTAATTCTGCTGGGCAGGACCATTTCCGAAGTTTGTCCCACAGCAAGTTCCGATTAATACTATCGAAAGCTTGCCGTAAGTCAACAAAAGCAAGGAATATATTTTTTGATTTTTGTAGTGCTTCTAGTTTTAATATATTTAATAGGGTTAGATTTAATTCTGTGCCAACCCCTTGCGTGAAACCTGTCTGACGGGGGTCCACAATCCTGGCATCAGAAGCCCATTTGGTCAGTTTTCTTTGTAAAAAGGTTGCGAAGATCTTTCCGATTGTATCAAGAAGGGCAATCGGGCGATAGTTGGCAGGGTCGTCCCGATTGCCCTTCTTAAAAATCGGAACTACAATCGCAGTGCTCCATGATTTTGGCAATTCTCTTATGTTGGCAATTTTTGCAAAGATTTCTTCAATGAATTGAGACCATGCTTCCTTGTTTTCTTTGAGCATGATATTTGTAATGCCATCTGGGCCCGCTGCTCTTGAATTATTTAGCCTTTCAATTGCCAACTGGATATCTTCTGATGATTCGCAAACATTCCATTTAGTCTTCTTCATTGGTATAATTGGCACTGTAATTTTAGATGATTTTTTGAATACCAATGTAAAGTGGTTCTCCCACATATCTGAATTAATTCCATTTGCCATCATAGCATTTTGATTTAGCAATCCTTGGTTTAGAATTGTCCATATCTCTCTGGTGTTATGTTTCTTAATGAGATTTAGTATCGTTTCTGCTCTTTCTTGATCTCGGATTAGGGCAAAAGACTTCAGCCAATTTCGATATTTTTGTTTTCTTGTTTTAATGGCATCGAACGATTGTGTACCTAGCTTTTTTTTCAGGCTTCTGATGTCCTTGTGCAATTCTTTTTTAGCTGCATTAATTGTAGCACTGTAGACATGTTTGTTCAAATGTGAGATGATTTTATTCCCCTGTTTCTTGATTTTAAATTGCTGAAGCAATGGAGCATAATTTATTTGACTTCTTCGCATTCTCATATCAGACATTAGAGTTTTCTTTAAAGTATTTATCTGTTGTTTGCTGATTCTCAATCTATTCGCACCTTGGTTAATCTCCAGGTTCCCTGTTTGTGATGCTGCCAAGGTTTCACTGGGCATCCTCCAGATTAACTTAAGAGCATCATGATCGCTATTTTTCGTTCTTATAATTCTCAGCTGATCAATTTTGCATAACAAATTTTTTGTAGACCAAATATAGTCTAATGTTTTATATGTTTTATTCCGATGCCAAGTGTAACTCGCGGGGATGTCTCCTCTGACATTTCCATTTAACATTTGACAATTCCTCAGTTCGAGTTCGGTTTTCCAGCGTTGCCCACGGACTATCTTCTGTGTCTTTAAATTAGACGTATGGAGCAAGGGCCATTTTGAATTTTCAAACCATGAAAAATTCAGGTCTCCACAAATAATGACTGTCAGATCTATTGAGTCAGCCATACAGATATCAATTATTGATGTTACTGATGTTATAAATGCGCTGGTTGAAATCATGGCCGGATTCCAATATGTGTTTATGATCAATATTTGAGAGGTCTTCATATATTTCTTTTGCGTACTTTGCAATAGTGTGCTCTGCACAAATAAATTTGGATTTTCACTTCTGATCACCTTCCATACATTATTGATGTTTATCATCGTCACTAGCCCTGAATACGGACGACCTTTACAATTTTTTCCGGCCGGATTTAACAGGATTTCATATCCATCTCTAACAGGAACTTCTCGCAACCATGTTTCCTGCAGACAAATTGCCAGATTTTCTCGAAGTGTAAAGGGCAATTCATTAAATAAATGTGTGAAACCCCTTGTGTTCCATGAAATCAGAGAATAACGGACCTCCTTCTGTTTTATTTGCTGCTAATGATGATTGAATTGCCTCGATGTAGAGATCTCAGCTCTTCTCTTTTGTGTGACATCTATTCTGATCGATTTTTTTATTGGTGACTTTGATTTTCTTGTACTCTGTTCAATTAGTCGTCTCTCTCCTTTCCAAGAGTCATTATCATGCTCATGAATTGCTTTTACATTGACAGTTGAGTCGATTTCAATCTCAGATGACAGCTCAAATCCAAAGAAAAGAAGTTCATCTTTTGCTGCCAACACAGTTTTTTTAATTATTTGAGATTGTATGTGCAGCCTCACACAATCAGAGCGTTTTTCTGTCACGTATTCGACAATCGAGATGTCTTCCGAAGTTATTGTCCTCAGTGAGGGAATGCAGTGTAAGAGTTTCATTACATTTCTTCGATTGAGATTTACTTCATTTTTATTACTCAATATGTTTTCAAGTTCTAATTTCCACGTAGATGTCTGATAATCATTCTTACACTGATGAGTCTCGCTTGTTGAATTTTTAACTTGTTTCCTTTGCTGTGCTTGCGTCAATTTTGGATTTAAAGTACAGGGCTTGTAGTCATTTTGTCTGTCTATTAATGAAGGAATTGTTTTTAGGTTTGATTTACTGATATTCAAACCATTGAAAGCCTCCTTTTGACGGACTTGACATGACTTTGCATCTTCTACTAAAGGTTTTCTCGCTTCACTTGACCGTGAAGTTGGATTACTCACAATCACCAATGATTGTCTACTAGATGTGATTGACTGGTCTTCGGTGCAGTTTGTTAACTCTGACTCTTCTCCTTCATCCACTGAATACGTGGATAGATCACATAGCTCAACAGACACATTTGATTGAGAGTCTATTTCGTCTTCCAATTCAACTCTTGGACGTTTATTGGGATTTTTCTTTTGTGTTTCTGTATGGAACTCATGATTGTTAGTCTTAGTTTCACTACTGAGTTTTGATGTAGCCTGTGTTGGAGCCTTCCTATTACGTTCAAAGAGGCCCACCTTCGGGGGTGTTGATAAGTTCCTTATAAATTTATTAGAGCTGTTGGACCTTCTCATCTGGTTATCATTCGATTTAGTTGTCCTTGGTTTTGATATCTTCTTTTGTTGCGCTTGTGGTACTACCTTCTCGGCAGACACCAAAGTTTTGGCAGGACCGGTAAATATCCCATAAGAGATCAGCTTTTTTTTTGCGTTCAAAGTTGTACTTGGAACTTGCTCATTTTTAACAACAGCAGTTTGGGATTTATCAGTTTCTAATTGTCTTTGAGCTGGTTCATTTCCAGACTGCAAAACACTCGGCGCTAAAGACTTTTCTTGCTGAAAGGGATTTAAAGCAATCGCCGACAGTACTTTAGCAGCCCCTTGTAAATCTTGGTGTTTTTTTGACATTGCAATATCAGAAGCCAACTGAATAGTCTCTAATGAACCCTGTATCGAGTCACTAGTTGCAATCAACTGACTATTCTTTTTTTTCGTAATAGGTGAGGAGGCACTCTCTGAAGTGTGTAATACTGGAGCATAGTTCATCTCACACTTAGTATTGTGAGTACGAGATAGCAACTCTGTTGCAGCTGAATTTCTTGCATTATGACGGATCCATTTAGTACATTCTAGTACTGCCTCTATCAAATCAGATTTGTCCGTCAATTCTTTAATTGCAATGTCACTCAAGCGATTTTGCCATTTTAGGGATGCTTCTGCTTCAATATCTAGTCGATTTTGAAGATGCTGATTAATCGATTCCATTGTCGTTAATTTTGTTACCAGGTTTCCAATCATCACGCCTTGGTCCTTTATTGCTTCATATAAGGACTCATATAGTTTCGTGAATGGTGTAAGGGCTATTGTAGTGGCCGCCAATACATTATTATGTATTTGTAAAGTTGCCGCAGTGGAAAGATTACTTTCGAGGCTATTTCCATTTTCCGTCTCAAACTGTGTTTCTATACCAGTGTGTGAGGAAACATGACACACTGCACTCCTTGGTTTCGGCATTGCTGCACTGTTATTTTCTTTTGGGTTCCCTTCCAGATTTTTTGGTGGTGTTAGTATGCTCTTTGCAATCATCGGGGTAGCTGGTTTCCTATATGGTGTACTTGTGCGTTCTTTCGAGTTGTTGAAGTGGACGTCATTTAAATTTCCCGTTGATTGCAATTCCTTTAATTTTCCATACCTCGATGACTGTAAGGTGGATGGCGATGGAAAGTTTTTAGCAAAACTCTCGTCTAACCTCTCCTTCATTGCTTCAAAGTCCATTTTTAAGCGCTCTGTTAATCGGACTTCGCGGGCTTCACGAGCTGCTAATTCATTTGGAGGCAGCTTGGCACCAGCCGGTGCCTGCATGTTCAAATGGAACTTCTTAGATGGTAAGTCTAAAGCCTCAGCCTGCGTGTTCTCCGACAGCTTAGAAGCATAGCTTCTACTGTTTGTTTTGAGTGCTTTATTGCTCAGCTCATTAACAGCTACAGGCGAGTTAATGCAGGTAGAAGAGACACAATTATTTGAAGTAAGGTCAATTAAAATGCCGTTTGCGCCACTTTGTAACTCGCTGCTTGGATCCGATACATTTATTGGCTTGATAAGTTGTGTCGCTGGCACGACGGGCAATTGTAATTCTGTTTCAAGCCCATCTGCCTGCAGTAATATTTGCACGGGTGGATGGAAAACATTTTGGTGGCTATTAGACAGGTTATTTGTCCGGTTTATTTCACTTGATGGAATTTGTGGCGATTTTAATAGAATTTCAACGATGTCATGCTCCGGATTTCTAACCTCTAGTAATTCCGTATCAGTGATATCAAACGGGGATGCAAATAAGGCATTATTTCCTTCCATTGGCAGTTCTTCAGACATTGTCTTATTGCTATCACATTGTTTGGTGAATGACACAGGCAGAGGCGGCGGCATGATGTTGGTCTCGGATACTCCAGTACGGCATCTAGCGGCTAGTATAGCTAGAGGGAGCACTACTTGGGAGCTCGACATATTTCTTTGGACATGTTCTTTGTAACCGCTTACCTTGTTTTCCTCAAGAGGCTTTGCTGTATCGAGCTGCCGCCGCTGTAGTAAGGTCTTTTGACGAGTGAGCGGGCCAGGAACCACCGCCATGAGTTTCTCCATGAGCCTCTCCCTTTCACGTCCTGTAGCGGACTGGAGCAGACTGGACTCTACTCGGGACTCCGCGCGGCGCTTCGCGCCGGAAGTCTCTGTTTGAAGGGAGGGCACTCCAATTAAAGTCGCAGTGACACGTTGCTGCAGCTCCTCACCAAGTGGAAAAAAAAACAGAGTAGACTGGAGCAGACTGGACTCTACTCGAGATCTACCAAGGGCTCTTCAAGTGCCAAGGCAGCCTGCGCTGGCAGACCCTGAGCCTGAGTGGCGGTGTCCACAGCTGCACCTGCAGCTACCACTACCCTTGGGCCCATGGCGGTCGATGGAACGGACTGCCGGGTCGAACGGGTGCCAGTGCCAGATGCAGGAGCTGCATCCCCCAGAACCACAGGGGGTGGTGGCATGACTGCACCGACACATGGCACAACATTGTGCTCAAGTGGCGCACCCATGCCTCTTCCCCCTCTGTGGCCGCCCTGGACACCCTGGAGTCCCCCTACTCCCTGGTCACCACGGCCACGTCCCGACCACGCCCGCCACGAGGAGGACGCCCAGCTGAGGCGCCCCTCACCTTTGGTGGCCTCCCAACCATGGCACTGATGTAGAAGTATGGCACAGATGGAGTGGTGCCAATGGGAGGTGTACACCACAATTGACCTGGGCAATTGGGGTGAAGGGGGTGGGAAGCAAGAGGTTAACAGCCCCCCTGCACCTGCAAGGCTGTATGTGACCCCCGTGATGTGGTGACGGGTCACGCAACGCTCAGGCACCCCAAAACTGCAGTAAAAGCATGCACGCAACCCTGCAGCCTACGTGCGTGTATTCAACCTCCCGCAGTACGCGGTGGCACCCTGTAACACGAATAACGCGTACGCATGGGACATGCAGGATACTATGACATCGAAAATGGGTGCGATACACAGGGTCACCCGCAGTGGGAAAAAGAGTGTGTGTGACTCACCGTCTGACTAGCGCGATGCAGAAAAACACACGTAGCCAATACCCCCGCCAAAAGAAGAGATACGTCCTTGATAGCTGTGAAGTTGTGATGGCGCGCGAAACAACAGGAAGCAGCAACACACGTCGGTCTCCACGAAAGGCACGTACAGCGAACTGCTGGGCCCGTTCATCTTTAACCCGTGCTGAGGGAAACGCACGCGCGCGTCACGTCACTTACGCGCACGGGCCCTTTCCTCGTATTACACGCGGACGTGCAGTTTTTCACGCGCGCTGAAATGCCCATGCACGCCTGTACGCGTCACGTCACAGGAGCGCTTGCGCTTGAGGGGCCTTCTGTCCAATGAAAATGCGTATGCGTGCAGACGCGCTTACGCACTAAGGGCCTTTTCTTGAATTACACGCTGACGTGCCGAATTTTCACGTGCCAAATCACTCCGTATCAAGCTGGCCACGCGTAAGCACACGGAAGACCACGCTCCTGCCCAGAAGGCCGAACTACTGCCCCCCAGAACCCCGAGCATGCTCCCACCTGCCATCTGCTGCTGCCTGACTGCCTGCTGCCCACGTGCCCTCCCATTTGCTGCCTGCACATCAGCCAGGGGTGCTGTTGCTGTGACCACCCCTGCTGGAACCGAAGACTCCCGACTGGGATTCCATCGCACCACAGCCCAGCCCCAGGACCCAGTTGCCCACCCACTCCTGCCTCTGGGGTTGTCATGTCGGGGCAAACACCATCTGAGACCACTGACAACCCCCGGCCAGAGAGGCAGAGGGGCACCAGCTTCAGTGCCACCGAAGTTGGTGTCCTGGTGGAGCAAGTCCTGGGGCAGTATGATGCCCTCTTCGGAAGTTCCCGCGCCGACAAGGAAGGACGGACTCGGATCTGGACTGACATCGTGACTGCCCTCAACGCGGAGGGGGTGACAGTCCGCGACTTACAACATGTCAAGAAGCGCTGGGAGGACTTCAGGTCCAGGACCCTGAACAAGGCCCGGCGCCTCTTGAAGGCAGCGGATGCCAAGGGGCGCCGGGGCCACTTGTCGGAAGAACAGATGAGGGTCCTGGAACGCATATCCCCAGCGCTCCACGTCCAGGTCCTTGAGAGGCAGACCCATCTGGAGTCGAGCGGTAAGTGTACATGCATCCTGATTGTGAGATGTGCGTGTGGTGATTTTTCAGTAGTGTGCAGGTTGCACATCTGTTTGTATGGGGTCGAGTATGGGTGGGGGTCTACAGGGCCGTGGGGCTAACACATGCGAGGGCTGGAATGTGTGAGACATAGATGGTGCTTGTGTGTGTAGGCTTGCATGCCAAATGCAGTTGTGTGGGCACACATGTTTGGATGAATGTGTATGTAAGTAGACATGTCTGTGATGTCACGCATGTATGTTGTTTTCAGCTGCATGTATCAGCACTGTTTACATGTGCATCTGTGTGTATTTGACAAGGGTGCAACAGTGATGCAACATGGATGCATGTGATAGCGGTATGTGGAAGCCTGATCGGCAGATGTCACATGGATGCCCATCTGAACACTGCGACACTTGGCAGAGGTGTACACATGCATGCAAGTGTGGTGGTGTGTGTACATGTGTGGTGCACTTCCTGTGTTGCATGTGATGTCTGGATCACCTTTGCCTGCTCATGCTGTTGTATGTGTATGGATGGTGCTGGCAGTTGCGATATGGCTGTGGTATGGCTCATGTGTGCGAGTTGAAATGACATGTGTTTTAGGGATTGTGATGACATGTCTGAGGTTTGCCAATGCCACTCATGTACAACTGTCATGTGTGTATGTGTCCATTGTACAGTGCCCTGATGCCTGTGTTTTATTTCTCCCTGTCTGCAGCGGCAACTGATGAAGAGGGCGGAGAAGGTGCTGTGGAGCACAGCGGCGGGGATCCCACCGCCAGCCGGAGACGCAAGGCCCGGCTCCCCTCCCATGTTGTCATCTCGTCGGGGAGTGAGGAGTCCGGTGCCGCGTCCCAGGCCGCAGCTGCCGGGGGGAGCTCAAAGAGGCGGAGGTTGGAGTTGGACTCCTCGGCAGCAGAAGGGGCAGCTGGGACCCCACAGGGCCCAACAGGGGAAGATGGCACGGAGTCATCTAGGTTGGTGGGGGGTTTGGTGGAGGAGGAGGCAGTGCAAGCAACAGAGACGGGGTCTGGAGGTTGGGATCCCACTGGTGCTAGTGGTGCAGTGCAAGACCAGGGACAGGAGGCAGCACAGGCCGCCGCGGAGGTGCCTGTGTGCAATCCTGTCTCTGATCCTGTCCCTGCATCATCTTGCATCAGCAGGGATGCCTACGTCCAGACCCGTTTTCAGGCAGGGGATGAGCTCACGACAACTGGCCTTCCCCTGCCTGCGGACGTGGCTATCCGGGTCCGGGTTGAACCTGTTCTGACTGGTGTGGCGTTGCGTCAACGGGCCATGCGAGGTGACCTGCAGTCTTTTCATGAGGAGACTGCATGTCATCTCGAATGGCTCGTTGACCACGTCAGCCTGCTGGGACAGGTCACCCAGGCCGGATTCCTCTGTACGATGGGGCTTGCTACGAACCCCTCCTCAACTGAACCCCCTACGCGCCAGTCATCCTCTGTGCCATCTTCCCACCCATCAGTCACCTGGGTGCCCTGTGGAGCTGCCTCTAACGGTGCGGCCAGGCTAGTGGAGGAGGCATCCCTGCCAAAGTCGGGAGTCGGACGTCCAGCAGGGGTGGCCACATCAACTACTGCACCCCAGCCGGCGGAGGATGTCCAGGCAGCAGGAGGCAGTGCAGGGGCAGAGGCACAGCAGCAGCAGCAACGTGGTCGGAGCCATGAAGGCTCGGGGCCTTCAACATCGGAGGGGCAGGCATCGCCGGAGGGCAGGAGGACCCAGGACAGAGAGTGTCTTCCGTGTGGCAGCGGTTGGGCCACGCCATAGATGCGGAACGGCAGCAGGCGGAAGAGGCACGGCTCACAATGGTCAGGGCGGAGAACTCCAGGCGGAGGGCCCTGAGGCGGGCCGAGTGCCTCGAGGCAATCCGCAGGGGTTTGGAGGTGGACACGTCGACGGCTCTGCGCACCTTCGGGGCCATGGAGGAGGACCGCCTCCGGGACATTGAGCAGGAGTTCGGGTGGGTGGGGGCCTGCTGGCAGGTGCCCCACAGTGCTGGGGGGTGGGAGGGTGGGAGACATGGGCAGGTGCCCCACAGTGCTGGGGGGTGGGGGGTGGGGAACATGAGTTGGACATGGGTGGGGGCCTGCTGGCAGGTGCCCCACAGTGCTGGGGGGTGGGGGGGGTGGGAGACATGGGTGGGGGCCTGGTGGAGGGTGCCCCTGCACTGCTGGGGGGTGGGGGGGTGGGAGACATGGGTGGGGGCCTGGTGGAGGGTGCCCCTGCACTGCTGGGGGGTGGGGGTGGTGGGGAACATGAGTTGGACATGGGTGGGGGCCTGCTGGCAGGTGCCCCACAGTGCTGGGGGGTGGGGGGGTGGGAGACATGGGTGGGGGCCTGCTGGCAGGTGCCCCACAGTGCTGGGGGGTGGGGGGGTGGGGAACATGAGTTGGACATGGGTGGGGGCCTGCTGGCAGGTGCCCCACAGTGCTGGGGGGTGGGGAACATGGGTGGGGGCCTGGTGGAGAGTGCCCCACAGTGCTGGGGGGTGGGGAACATGAGTTGGACATGGGTGGGGGCCTGCTGGCAGGTGCCCCACAGTGCTGGGGGGTGGGGGGTGGGGAACATGAGTTGGACATGGGTGGGGGCCTGCTGGCAGGTGCCCCACAGTGCTGGGGGGTGGGGGGGTGGGAGACATGGGTGGGGGCCTGGTGGAGGGTGCCCCTGCACTGCTGGGGGGTGGGGGGGTGGGAGACATGGCTGGGGGCCTGCTGGAGGGTGCCCCTGCACTGCTGGGGGGTGGGGGGTGGTCGACATGGGTGGGGGCCTGCTGGCAGGTGCCCCACAGTGCTGGGGGGTGGGGGTGGTGGGGAACATGAGTTGGACATGGGTGGGGGCCTGCTGGCAGGTGCCCCACAGTGCTGGGGGGTGGGGGGGTGGGAGACATGGGTGGGGGCCTGCTGGCAGGTGCCCCACAGTGCTGGGGGGGTGGGGAACATGGGTGGGGGCCTGGTGGAGGGTGCCCCACAGTGCTGGGGGGTGGGGAACATGAGTTGGACATGGGTGGGGGCCTGCTGGCAGGTGCCCCACAGTAATGGGGGGTGGGGGGGTGGGGAACATGAGTTGGACATGGGTGGGGGCCTGCTGGCAGGTGCCCCACAGTGCTGGGGGTGGGGGGGTGGGAGACATGGGTGGGGCCTGGTGGAGGGTGCCCCTGCACTGCTGGGGGGTGGGGTGGTGGGGAACATGAGTTGGACATGGGTGGGGGCCTGCTGGCAGGTGCCCCACAGTGATGGGGGGTGGGGGGTGGGAGACATAGGTGGGGGCCTGCTGGCAGGTGCCCCACAGTGCTAGGGGGTGGGGGTGGTGGGGAACATGAGTTGGACATGGGTGGGGGCCTGCTGGCAGGTGCCCCACAGTGCTGGGGGGTGGGGGGGTGGGAGACATGGGTGGGGGCCTGCTGGCAGGTGCCCCACAGTGCTGGGGGGTGGAGGGGTGGGGAACATGGGTGGGGGCCTGCTGGCAGGTGCCCCACAGTGCTGGGGGGTGTGGGGGGTGGGAGACATGGGTGGGGGCCTGCTGGCAGGTGCCCCACAGTGCTAGGGGGTGGGGGTGGTGGGGAACATGAGTTGGACATGGGTGGGGGCCTGCTGGCAGGTGCCCCACAGTGCTGGGGGGTGGGGGGGGTGGGAGACATGTGTGGGGGCCTGCTGGCAGGTGCCCCACAGTGCTGGGGGGTGGAGGGGTGGGGAACATGGGTGGGGGCCTGCTGGCAGGTGCCCCTGCACTGCTGGGGGGTGGGAGTGGTGGGAGTAATGGGTGGGGGCCTGGTGGAGGGTGCCCCTGCACTGCTGGGGGGTGGGAGACATGGGTGGAGGCCTGGTGGAGGGTGCCCCTGCACTGCTGGGGGGTGGGGGGGTGGGAGACATGGGTGGGGGCCTGGTGGAGGGTGCCCCTGCACTGCTGGGGGGTGGGGGGGTGGGAGACATGGATGGGGGCCTGGTGGAGGGTGCCCCTGCACTTCTGGGGGGTGGGGGTGGTGGGGAACATGAGTTGCACATGGGTGGGGGCCTGCTGGCAGGTGCCCCACAGTGCTGGGGGGTGGGGGGGTGGGGAACATGAGTTGGACATGGGTGGGGGCCTGCTGGCAGGTGCCCCACAGTGCTGGGGGGTGGGGGGGTGGGAGACATGGGTGGGGGCCTGCTGGCAGGTGCCCCACAGTGCTAGGGGGGTGGGGAACATGGGTGGGGGCCTGGTGGAGGGTGCCCCACAGTGCTGGGGGGGTGGGGAACATGAGTTGGACATGGGTGGGGGCCTGCTGGCAGGTGCCCCACAGTGCTGGGGGTGGGGGGGTGGGGAACATGAGTTGGACATGGGTGGGGGCCTGCTGGCAGGTGCCCCACAGTGCTGGGGGTGGGGGGGTGTTAGACATGGGT
The DNA here is from genome assembly GCF_040938575.1 of Ambystoma mexicanum. Lineage (NCBI taxonomy): Eukaryota > Metazoa > Chordata > Amphibia > Caudata > Ambystomatidae > Ambystoma > Ambystoma mexicanum. The sequence continues at coordinate 1,130,341,031 of NC_090928.1, forward strand.
GGGGGCCTGGTGGAGGGTGCCCCTGCACTGCTGGGGGGTGGGGGGGTGGGAGACATGCGTGGGGGCCTGGTGGAGGGTGCCCCTGCACTGCTGGGGGGTGGGGGTGGTGGGGAACATGAGTTGGACATGGGTGGGGGCCTGCTGGCAGGTGCCCCACAGTGCTGGGGGGTGGGGGGGTGGGAGACATGGGTGGGGGCCTGCTGGCAGGTGCCCCACAGTGCTGTGGGGTGGGGAACATGAGTTGGACATGGGTGGGGGCCTGCTGGCAGGTGCCCCACAGTGCTGGGGGGTGGGGGGGTGGGAGACATGGGTGGGGGGCTGCTGGCCGGTGCCCCACAGTGCTGGGGGGTGGGGTGGTGGGGAATATGAGTTGGACATGGGTGGGGGCCTGCTGGCAGGTGCCCCACAGTGCTGGGGGGTGGGGGGGTGGTCAACATGGGTGGGGGCCTGCTGGCAGGTGCCCCACACTGCTGGGGGGTTGGGGGGGTGGGAGACATGGGTGGGGGCCTGGTGGAGGGTGCCCCTGCACTGCTGGGGGGTGGGGGGTGGGAGACATGGGTGGGGGCCTGGTGGAGGGTGCCCCTGCACTGCTGGGGGGTGGGGGTGGTGGGGAACATGAGTTGGACATGGGTGGGGGCCTGCTGGCAGGTGCCCCACAGTGCTGGGGGGTGGGGGGGTGGGAGACATGGGTGGGGGCCTGCTGGCAGGTGCCCCACAGTGCTGGGGGGTGGGGGGGTGGGGAACATGAGTTGGACATGGGTGGGGGCCTGCTGGCAGGTGCCCCACAGTGCTGGGGGGTGGGGGGTGGTTCGACATGGGTGGGGGCCTGCTGGCAGGTGCCCCACAGTGCTGGGGGGGTGGGGAACATGGGTGGGGGCCTGGTGGAGAGTGCCCCACAGTGCTGGGGGTGGGGAACATGAGTTGGACATGGGTGGGGGCCTGCTGGTAGGTGCCCCACAGTGCTGGGTGGTGGGGGGTGGGGAACATGAGTTGGACATGGGTGGGGGCCTGCTGGCAGGTGCCCCACAGTGCTGGGGGGTGGGGGGGGGGGTGGGAGACATGGGTGGGGGCCTGGTGGAGGGTGCCCCTGCACTGCTGGGGGGTGGGGGGTGGGAGACATGGGTGGGGGCCTGCTGGAGGGTGCCCCTGCACTGCTGGGGGGTGGGGGTGGTGGGGAACATGAGTTGGACATGGGTGGGGGCCTGCTGCCAGGTGCCCCACAGTGCTGGGTGTAGGGGGGGGGTGGGAGACATGGGTGGGGGCCTGCAGGCAGGTGCCCCACAGCGCTGGGGGGTGGGGGGTGGTCGACATGGGTGGGGGCCTGCTGGCAGGTGCCCCACAGTGCTGGGGGGTGGGGGTGGTGGGGAACATGAGTTGGACATGGGTGGGGGCCTGCTGGCAGGTGCCCCACAGTGCTGGGGGGTGGGGGAGGTGGGAGACATGGGTGGGGGCCTGCTGGCAGGTGCCCCACAGTGCTGGGGGGGTGGGGAACATGGGTGGGGGCCTGGTGGAGGGTGCCCCACAGTGCTGGGGGGTGGGGAACATGAGTTGGACATGGGTGGGGGCCTGCTGGCAGGTGCCCCACAGTAATGGGGGGTGGGGGGGTGGGGAACATGAGTTGGACATGGGTGGGGGCCTGCTGGCAGGTGCCCCACAGTGCTGGGGGTGGGGGGGTGGGAGACATGGGTGGGGGCCTGGTGGAGGGTGCCCCTGCACTGCTGGGGGGTGGGGGGGTGGGAGACATGGGTGGGGCCTGGTGGAGGGTGCCCCTGCACTGCTGGGGGGTGGGGTGGTGGGGAACATGAGTTGGACATGGGTGGGGGCCTGCTGGCAGGTGCCCCACAGTGCTGGGGGGTGGGGGGTGGTTGACATAGGTGGGGGCCTGCTGGCAGGTGCCCCACAGTGCTAGGGGGTGGGGGTGGTGGGGAACATGAGTTGGACATGGGTGGGGGCCTGCTGGCAGGTGCCCCACAGTGCTGGGGGGTGGGGGGTGGGAGACATGGGTGGGGGCCTGCTGGCAGGTGCCCCACAGTGCTGGGGGGTTGAGGGGTGGGGAACATGGGTGGGGGCCTGCTGGCAGGTGCCCCACAGTGCTGGGGGGTGTGGGGGGTGGGAGACATGGGTGGGGGCCTGCTGGCAGGTGCCCCACAGTGCTAGGGGGTGGGGGTGGTGGGGAACATGAGTTGGACATGGGTGGGGGCCTGCTGGCAGGTGCCCAACAGTGCTGGGGGGTGGGGGGGTGGGAGACATGGGTGGGGGCCTGCTGGCAGGTGCCCCACAGTGCTGGGGGATGGAGGGGTGGGGAACATGGGTGGGGGGCTGCTGGCAGGTGCCCCTGCACTGCTGGGGGGTGGGGGTGGTGGGAGTAATGGGTGGGGGCCTGGTGGAGGGTGCCCCTGCACTGCTGGGGGGTGGGGGGGTGGGAGACATGGGTGGGGGCCTGGTGGAGGGTGCCCCTGCACTGCTGGGGGGTGGGGGGTGGGATACATGGGTGGGGGCCTGGTGGAGGGTGCCCCTGCACTGCTGGGGGGTGGGGGGTGGGAGACATGGGTGGGGGCCTGGTGGAGGGTGCCCCTGCACTGCTGGGGGGTGGGGGTGGTGGGGAACATGAGTTGGACATGGGTGGGGGCCTGCTGGCAGGTGCCCCACAGTGCTTGGGGGTGGGGGGGTGGGAGACATGGGTGGGGGCCTGCTGGCAGGTGCCCCACAGTGCTGGGGGGTGGGGGGGTGGGGAACATGAGTTGGACATGGGTGGGGGCCTGCTGGCAGGTGCCCCACAGTGCTGGGGGGTGGGGGGGTGGGAGACATGGGTGGGGGCCTGCTGGCAGGTGCCCCACAGTGCTGGGGGGGTGGGGAACATGGGTGGGGGCCTGGTGGAGGGTGCCCCACAGTGCTGGGGGGTGGGGAACATGAGTTGGACATGGGTGGGGGCCTGCTGGCAGGTGCCCCACAGTGCTGGGGGTGGGGGGGGTTGGGAACATGAGTTGGACATGGGTGGGGGCCTGCTGGCAGGTGCCCCACAGTGCTGGGGGTGGTGGGGTGTTAGACATGGGTGGGGGCCTGGTGGAGGGTGCCCCTGCACTGCTTGGGGGTGGGGGGGTGGGAGACATGGGTGGGGGCCTGGTGGAGGGTGCCCCTGCACTGCTGGGGGGTGGGGGTGGTGGGGAACATGAGTTGGACATGGGTGGGGGCCTGCTGGCAGGTGCCCCACAGTGCTGGGGGGTGGGGGGGTGGGAGACATGGGTGGGGGCCTGCTGGCAGATGCCCCACCGTGCTGGGGGTGGGGGTGGTGGGGAACATGAGTTGGACATGGGTGGGGGCCTGCTGGCAGGTGCCCCACAGTGCTGGGGGGTGGGGGGGTGGGAGACATGGGTGGGGGCCTGCTGGCAGGTGCCCCACAGTGCTGGGGGGTGGGGGGGGTGGGAGACATGGGTGGGGGCCTGCTGGCAGGTGCCCCACAGTGCTGGGGGGTGGGGGGGGTGGGGAACATGAGTTGGACATGGGTGGGGGCCTGCTGGCAGGTGCCCCACAGTGCTGGGGGGTGGGGGGGTCGACATGGGTGGGGGCCTGCTGGCAGGTGCCCCACACTGCTGGGGGGTGGGGGTGGTGGGAGTTATGGGTGGGGGCCTGGTGGAGGGTGCCCCTGCACTGCTGGTGGGTGGAGGCGGTGGGAGACATGGGTGGGGGCCTGGTGGAGGGTGCCCCTGCACTGCTGTGGGGTGGGGGGTGGGAGACATGGGTGGGGGCCTGGTGGAGGGTGCCCCTGCACTGCCGGGAGGTGGGGGTGGAGGGGAACATGAGTTGGACATGGGTGGGGGCCTGCTGGCAGGTGCCCCACAGTGCTGGGGGGTTGGGGAGGTTGGGAGACATGGGTGGGGGCCTGGTGGAGGGTGCCACTGCACTGCTGGGGGGTGTGGGTGGTGGGGAACATGAGTTGGACATGGGTGGGGGCCTGCTGGCAGGTGCCCCACAGTGCTGGGGGTTGGGGGGGGGTGTTAGACATGGGTGGGGGCCTGCTGGCAGGTGCCCCTCAGTGCTGGGGGTGGGGGGGTGGGAGACATGGGTGGGGGCCTGCTGGCAGGTGCCCCACAGTGCTGGGGGGTGGGGGGGGTGGGGAACATGAGTTGGACATGGGTGGGGGCCTGCTGGCAGGTGCCCCACAGTGCTGGGGGGTGGGGGGGTGGCAGACATGGGTGGGGGCCTGCTGGCAGGTGCCCCACAGTGCTGGGGGGTGGGGGTGGTGGGGAACATGAGTTGGACATGGGTGGGGGCCTGCTGGCAGGTGCCCCACAGTGCTGGGGGGTGGGGGGGTGGGAGACAGGGGTGGGGGCCTGCTGGCAGGTGCCCCACAGTGCTGGGGGGCGGGGTGGGTGGGGAACATGGGTGGGGGCCTGCTGGCAGGTGCCCCTGCACTGCTGGGGGGTGGGGGTGGTGGGAGACATGGGTGGGGGCCTGGTGGAGGGTGCCCCTACACTGCTGGGGGGTGGGGGGGTGGGAGACATGAGTGGGGGCCTGGTGGAGGGTGCCCCTGCACTGCTGGGGGGTGGGTGTGGTGGGGAACATGAGTTGGACATGGGTGGGGGCCTGGTGGCAGGTGCCCCACAGTGCTGGGGGGTGGGGGGGTGGGGAACATGAGTTGGACATGGGTGGGGGCCTGGTGGTGGGTGCCCCACAGTGCTGGGGGGTGGGGGGGTGGGGAACATGAGTTGGACATGGGTGGGGGCCTGCTGGCAGGTGCCCCACAGTGCTGGGCGGTGGGGGGGGGGTGGGAGACATGAGTTGGACATGGGTGGGGGCCTGCTGGCAGGTGCCCCACAGTGCTGGGGGAGGGTGGGGAACATGGGTGGGGGCCTGGTGGAGGGTGCCCCTGCACTGCTGGGGGGTGGGGGTGGTGGGGAACATGTGTTGGACATGGGTGGGGGCCTGCTGGCAGGTGCCCCACAGTGCTGAGGGGTGGGGGGGTGGAGAACATGAGTTGGACATGAGTGGCGGCCTGTTGGTGGGTGCCCCTGCACTGCTGGGGGTGGGGGGCGGGAGACATGGGTGGGGGCCTGGTGTAGGGTGCCCCTGCACTACTGAGGGGTGGGGGGTGGGAGACATGGGTGGGGGCCTGGTGGAGGGTGCCCCTGCACTGCTGGGGGTGGGGTGGTGGGGAACATGAGTTGGACATGGGTGGGGGCCTGCTGGCAGGTGCCCCACAGTGCTGGGGGTTGGGGGGTGGGAGACATGGGTGGGGGCCTGCTGGCAGGTGCCCCACAGTGCTGGGGGGTAGGGAGGTGGGGAACATGAGTTGGACATGGGTGGGGGCCTGCTGGCAGGTGCTCCACAGTGCTGGGGGGTGGGGGTGTGGGAGACATGGGTGGGGGCCTGCTGGCAGGTGCCCCACAGTGCTGGGGGTGGGAGACATGGGTGGGGGCCTGGTGGAAGGTGTCCCTGCACTGCTGGGGGATGGGGGGGTGGGAGACATGGGTGGGGGCCTGGTGGAGGGTGCCCCTGCACTGCTGGGGGGTGGGGGTGGTGGGGAACATGAGTTGGACTTGGGTGGGGGCCTGCTGGCAGGTGCCCCACATTGCTGGGGGTGGGGATGTGGGAGAGATGGGTGGGGGCCTGCTGGCAGGTGCCCCACAGTGCTGGGGGGTGGGGGTGGTGGGGAACATGAGTTGGATATGGGTGGGGGCCTGCTGGCAGGTGCCCCACAGTGCTGGGGGGTTGGGGGTGGGAGACATGGGTGGGGGCCTGCTGGCAGGTGCCCCTGCACTGCTGGGGGGTGGGGGTGGTGGGAGACATGGATGGGGGCCTGGTGGAGGGTGCCCCTGCACTGCTGGGGGGTGGGGGGTGGGAAACATGGATGGGGGCCTGGTGGAGGGTGCCCCTGCACTGCTGGGGGGTGGGGGGGTTGGGAGACATGGGTGGGGGCCTGCTGGCAGGTGCCACACAGTGCTGGGGGGTGGGAGGGGTGGGAGACATGGGTGGGGGCCTGCTGGCAGGTGCCCCACAGTGCTGGGGGTGGGAGGGGTGGGGAACATGAGTTGGACATGGGTCGGGGCCTGCTGGCAGGTGCCCCACAGTGCTGGGGGGTGGGGGTGTGGGAGACATGGGTGGGGGCCTGCTGGCAGGTGCCCCACAGTGCTGGGGGGGGAACATGGGTGGGGGCCTGGTGGAGGGTGCCCCTGCACTGCTGGGGGATGGGGGGGTGGGAGACATGGGTGGGGGCCTGGTGGAGGGTGCCCCTGCACTGCTGGGGGGTGGGGGTGGTGGGGAACATGAGTTGGACATGGGTGGGGGCCTGCTGGCAGGTGCCCCACATTGCTGGGGGTGGGGGGTGGGAGAGATGGGTGGGGGCCTGCTGGCAGGTGCCCCACAGTGCTGGGGGGTGGGGGTGGTGGGGAACATGAGTTGGATATGGGTGGGGGCCTGCTGGCAGGTGCCCCACAGTGCTAGGGGGTGGGGGGGTGGGGAACATGGGTGGGGGCCTGCTGGCAGGTGCCCCTGCACTGCTGGGGGGTGGGGGTGGTGGGAGACATGGGTGGGGGCCTGGTGGAGGGTGCCCCTGCACTGCTGGGGGGTGGGGGGGTGGGAGACATGGGTGGGGGCCTGGTGGAGGGTGCCCCTGCACTGCTAGGGGGTGGGGGTGGTGGGGAACATGAGTTGGACATGGGTGGGGGCCTGCTGGCAGGTGCCCCACAGTGCTGGGGGGTGGGGGGGGTGGGGAACATGAGTTGGACATGGGTGGGGGCCTGCTGGCAGGTGCCCCACAGTGCTGGGGGGTTGGGGGGGTTGGGAGACATGGGTGGGGGCCAGCTGGCAGGTGCCCCACAGTGCTGGGGGGTGGGGGGTGGGAGACATGGGTGGGGGCCTGGTGGAGGGTGCCCCTGCACTACTGGGGTGTGGGGGTGGTGGGGAACATGAGTTGGACATGGGTGGGGGCCTGGTGGCAGGTGCCCCACAGTGCTGGGGGGTGGGGGGGGGGGAACATGAGTTGGACATAGGTGGGGGTGCCCCTGCACTGCTGGGGGGTGGGGGGGTGGGAGACATGGGTGGGGGCCTGGTGGAGGATGCCCCTGCACTGCTGGGGGGTGGGGGGGGTGGGAGACATGGGTGGGGGCCTGGTGGAGGGTGCCCCTGGTGGCTGGGGGTGCAGGGGGACATGCGTTGGTGGGCAGTAGTGCAAGTTGACATGTGGGTTGGCTGGGGGAATGGCCATGGTGGATGGGGTACCTGCAGGACATGTGCAGGGTAGGCCCCTGTGGTGTGAGCCACCTGCAGGGGCCGTGGAGGGTGTAGAGGGAACACCTGGGAGGACCCACACGTGCAATTCACGTGTGGTGCTCCCTGCACACCCCTGTAATACACGTACCCTGATGGAATCGTGTGTGGAACTTCCTGCGCACCCCTGGAATACACGTACCCTGCTGATGTTGCGTGTGATACTTCCCCCGCACCCTGAAGTACACGTACCCTGATGAGATCGCGTGTGGAACTTCCCGCGCACCCCTGAAATACGCGTACCCTGCTCGCACGGGACCAATCGCGTGTGAAACTTCCTGCGCACCCCTGAAATACACGTACCCTGCTGATGTCGCGTGTGAAACTTCCCCCGCACCCTGAAATACCATACCCTGCTGAAATTGTGTGTGGAACTTCCCGCGCACCCCTGAAATACACGTACCCTGCTGGAATTGCGTGTGGAACTTCCCGCGCACCCCTGAAATACGCGTACCCTGCTCGCACGGGGCCAATCGCATGTGGAACTTCCCGCGCACCCCTGAAATACACGTACCCTGATGATGTTGCGTGTGAAACTTCCACCACACCCCGAAATACACGTACCCTGCTGAAATTGCGTGTGGAACTTCCCGCGCACCCCTGAAATACGCGTACCCTGCTGAAATCGCGTGTGGAGCTTCCCGCACACCCCGAAATACACATACCCTGCTGAAATCGCGTGTGGAACTTCCCGCGCACCCCTGAAATACACGTACCCTGCGGCAATCGTGTGTGGAACTTCCCGCGCACCCCTGAAATACGCGTACCCTGCTCGCACGGGGCCAATCGCGTGAGGTACTTCCCGCGCACCCCAGTGATACACGTAGCCCGCTTGCCGTGCTGGTACACGGTTAACGCAGCCCTTTGCGCTGGATTGGGGATGTTGATGGCTTTTACCTGCGCGAGAGGCGTTCTTGGGGGCGTAACTGGCGCTGCTGCAGGGTCGCTGCGCCACTGTGCGCCACGGCTGGTTTTGGTGGCTGGAATCCCTGAATACGCTGTGCACGGAAATGGATTTTAGCGCACGCGGCTGGTGCAGGGATTCGCACATGCACACTGTGCGCCAGCCGCGTGCGCCACTTGTGCGCTGAATTCTATGAATTACCCCCTAAATATCATTGTCCCACATGTACCTGTCACCCCTCTCCATGTCCCAGTCAACTATCCCCAAACCTTCCACACCAAGAAAAACGTTATGATGAGACTTCCATCCCTTCATCCCCTCCCATCCATCATCTCCAAACCCTTAATTCCCCAGTATTTGTTTCAGTTTCTGCTTCCCCCTATCTTTCATAAATTTTATATTTGTATACAATAATAAAATATTATGTGTGTTGTTACTTCATTCCTCTGTGTCTTATTTTTTCTTTTTAAAAGGCAGTTAAGGTCTCCGCAGACAGCGCGGGTGTCCGGAATGTCCGTAATTAACCAAAATGGAGGTGTCCTAAGGACACTATACCTGTCCGTACTGTCCGCAATCAAAACTGAACTGTTCTTAGAACACACTCGATGTCTGGGATGTCTGTAATTACCCAAAAAGGGGGAAGTCCTAAGGACACTATGCCTGTTCTTACTGTTTGTAATTAAAATGGAAGTGTCTGCAGGACACAACATCCGTTCGCATGTCTGTAATTTTTTTAATTAAAGTGTCCTAAGAACATCCCTCTATTTGAAATGTCTGCAACCAGAATGGATATGTCCATAGAACACTTATCCCGTCCGCCTGTCTGCAATGTTATGATGCACATTTATTTTATTCGGGGTCTTCAACACTGTCCGTATAACATCTACGCACATGCACACCACACCCATGGGTCCTACGAACATTGTACCTGTCCGTAACTGTTGGTTGCACATGTGTCGCACTTTTAATTAGTTCGGGGACTATCGGCCTTATGTTTAACCTTTTGCAAGACTAGATAGATTGCATAATAGAACCATCCACACCTAAGGGCTTTACATTTAACCTTTACCAAGACTAGATAGATTGCGTTACAGAAGCGGAGGTACTTATGGGCCTTGCGATTAACATTTTGCATGACTAGATAGATTGCATTACAGAACCTGATTTACCTATGGTCCTTACGTTTAACCTATTGCAAGACTAGATAGATTGCATTAGAGAACCTGGTGTACCTATGGTCGTTATGATGAACCTTTTGCAAGACTAGATAGATTGCATTATAGAACCAGCCACACCTAGGGGCTTTACATTTAACCTTTTGCAAGAATAGATAGATTGCATTACAGACCCTGATGTACCTATGGGCCTTACGTTTAACCTTTTGCAAGACTAGATAGATTGCATTAGAGAACCTGATGTACCTATGGTCGTTACGATTAACCTTTTGCAAGACTAGATAGATTGCATTAACAGACCTGATGTACCTATGGTCGTTACGATTAACCTTTTGCAAGACTAGATAGATTGCATTATAGAACCAGCCACACCTAAGGGCTTTACATTTAACCCTTTGCAAGACTAGATAGATTGCATTATAGAACCTGAGGTACTTATGAGCCTTGTGATTAACCTTTTGCAAGACTAGATAGATTGCATTACAGAACATGATGTACCTATGGGCCTTACGTTTAACCTTTGGCAAGATTAGGTAGATTGCATTATAGAACCAGCCACACCTAAGGGCTTTACATTTAACCTTTTGCAAGACTAGATAGCATGCATTATAGAACATGATGTGCCTATGGTCGTTACCATTAACCTTTTGCAAGACTAGATAAATTCCAATACAGAACCTGATGTACCTATGGGCCTTATGTTTAACCTTTTGCAAGGCTAGATAGATTGCATTACAGAACCGGAGGTACTTATGGGCCTTGTGATTAACCTTTTGCAAGACTATATAGATTGCATTACAGAACCTGATGTTCCTATGGGCCTTACGTTTAACCTTTTGCAAGACTAGATTGATTGCATTAGAGGACCTGATGTACTCATGGGCCTTGCAATTAACCTTTTGCAAGACTAGATTGATTGCATTACAGAACCTGGTGTACCTATGGTCGTTACGATTAACCTTTTGCAAGACTAGATAGATTGCATTAACAAACCTGATGTACCTATGGGCGTTACGATTAACCTTTTGCAAGACTAGATGGATTGCATTATAGAACCAGCCACACCTAGGGCTTTACATTTAACCATTTGCAAGAATAGACAGATTGCATTAAAGAACCTGATGTAACTATGGTTGTTATGATTAACCTTTTTCAAGACTAGATAGATTGCATTACAGAACCGGAGGTACTTATGGGTGTTGCGATTAACCTTTTGCATGACTAGATAAATTGCATTACAGAACCTGATTTACCTATGGGCCTTACGTTTAACCTTTTGCAAGACTAGATAGATTGCATTATAGAACCAGCCACACCTAAGGGCTTTACATTTAACCTTTTGCAAGACTAGATAGATTGCATTACAGAACCTGATGTGCCTATGGTCGTTACCATTAACCTTCTGCAAGACTAGATAAATTGCATTACAGAACCTGATGTCCCTATGGGCCTTATGTTTAACCTTTTGCAAGATGAGATAGTGTAAGTGGTTTCAACCTAGCATTGCACCTAAGTCAATGCCTAGCATGGGATGCCCAATTCAAACCCTTATTTATATATTTTTTATATCAAAGTTCTTTTATTTCTGGATGATGTTCCCTTATATCACGCCCCTCTCTTTGAATCCCCTCCCCCCCCCCCCGGTCTCACTGAACCAAGGAGTAGGTTTGTTTTGCAAGTTAAAAGATTTATTTGATGAATTGAACAATATATATATATATATATATTCAGTGAAAAAAACTTTGTTAAAGGGACGTTATAGTTCCAAGTAAAACCGAAAAACCCTTGAAATTCGCCAGTTATAGTAAGCTAAGCAACCATAACTCGCGCCACCACCGTGCACTGCTAAGACTAACACCCAGGACATCAAAGATGACATCACAAATGTCATTGATGACATCACTGATGACATCACATGTGCATTTATCTTTCATGAAAAGTCTGTACAAGGGTTTCTTATTGTAATGTTACGTCCCATAACGTCCCTTTAACAAAGTTTATTTCACTGAATTTCATAGGTTTTTAGTAGCACAACTTAACCATAATGTCCCTTTAACAACATTTTTTTACTGAATATAGATGTACATCGTGTGAATTTGATAGGTGTTTACTAGGATTCCCTTAGTTTATATACATGTAACATAGAACATACTGAACCACCAGCTAGTGATTTTGATGTCCGCGGACTGTGCATATGTCCGCGGACGGACGCAGTCAACATCAACACTATCCAAAAACTCAGGGGCAATCTTACATTGTTGTATCATGCAATAGAAACACTGAAGACACTGAAGACATCAACCGTCCATTTAAATAGCATATGCACCAGAATGGAATATACCAAAACAAAATATATATGCCTCCAACATAATTACCTAACAGAAACTGCACAGCAAAAAGCAACAGTAGACCTACACAACAGTAACAACAAAACTTACCAAAAACTAGTAAGTAAACTTCATTTTTCTTATATATTTCTAAATTTTTTGTATTAGGTACACTAAAAGTAATATATTTTTTTTACACAGAAATGTCCAGTACTTTGAATGGCTGGAAGAAAATTTCCCACGTGATGAAATGAGTGAAGACAGTGATACTAATGGTAGACACAACACTTGTCTATATAAACCAATTAATAACCATTATTTTATGTGTACTTAACACATTTTTTAACAGACCATTCAAACAGTGAAAATAATATAACAAGAGAGACATTAGAAAATGCTCTGCAGCGAATGGAACAAAAATGGATATGCTAATGAAAAATGTCAATCTTTTAAAACAATTGTGGAGGACCACATAAAAGAAAACATTAAATATCATTGTCCCACATGTACCTGTTCCCCCTCTCCATGTCCCATTCAACTATCCCCAAACCTTCCCCACCAAGAAAAACGTTATGATGAGACTTCCATCCCTTCATCCCCTCCCATCCATCATCTCCAAACCCCTAATTCCCCAGTATTTGTTTCAGTTTCTGCTTCCCCCTCTCTTTCATAAATTTTATATTTGTATACAATAATAAAATATTATGTGTGTTGTTACTTCATTCCTCTGTGTCTTATTTTTTCTTTTTAAAAGGCAGTTAAGGTCTCTGCGGACAGCGCGGGTGTCCGGAATGTCCATAATTAACCAAAATGGATGTGTCCTAAGGACACTATACCTGTCCGTACTGTCTGCAATCAAAATGGAAATGTTCTTAGAACACACTCGATGTCTGGGATGTCCGCAATTAACCAAAATGGAAGTGTCCTAAGGACACTATACCTGTCCGTACTGTCTGCAATAAAAACGGAACTGTTCTTAGAACACACTCGATGTCTGGGATGTCTGTAATTACCCAAAAAGGGGAAAGTCCTAAGAACACTATGCCTGTTCTTACTGTTTGTAATTAAAATGGGAGTGTCCGCAGGACACAACATCCGTTCGCATGTCTGTAAATATTTAAATTAAAGTGTCCTAAGAACATCCCTCTGTTTGAAATGTCTGCAACCAGAAGGGATATGTCCGTAGAACACTTATCCCGTCCGCCTGTCTGCAATGTTATGATGCACATTTATTTTATTCGGGGTCTTCAACACTGTCCGTATAACATCTACGCACATGCACACCACACCCATGGGTCCTACGAACATTGCACCTGTCCGTAACTGTCGGTTGCACATGTGTCGCACTTTTAATTAGTTCGGGGACTATGGGCCTTACGTTTAACCTTTTGCAAGACTAGATAGATTGCATAATAGAACCAGCCACACCTAAGGGCTTTACATTTTACGTTTTCCAAGACTAGATAGATTGCATTATAGAACCTGAAGTACTTATGAGCCTTGTGATTAACCTTTTGCAAGACTAGATAGATTGCATTACAGAACCTGATGTACCTATGGTCGTTACGATTAACCTTTTGCAAGACTAGATAGATTGCATTATAGAACCAGCCACACCTAAGGGCTTTACATTTAACCCTTTGCAAGACTAGATAGATTGCATTATAGAACCTGAAGTACTTATGAGCCTTGTGATTAACCTTTTGCAAGACTAGATAGATTGCATTACAGAACCTGATGTACCTATGGGCCTTATGTTTAACCTTTGGCAAGATTAGGTAGATTGCATTATAGAACCATCCACACCTAAGGGCTTTACATTTAACCTTTTGCAAGACTAGATCGCATGCATTATAGAACATGATGTGCCTATGGTCATTACCATGAACCTTTTGCAAGACTAGATAAATTCCATTACAGAACCTGATGTACCTATGGGCCTTATGTTTAACCTTTTGCAAGACTAGATAGATTGCATTACAGAACCAGAGGTACTTATGGGCCTTGCGATTAACCTTTTGCAAGACTAGATAGATTGCATTACAGAACCTGATGTTCCTATGGGCTTTACGTTTAACCTTTTGCAAGACTAGATGGTTTGCATTATAGAACCTGATGTACCTATGGTCGTTACGATTAACCTTTTGCAAGACCAGATAGATTGCATTACAAAACCTGATCTTTCTATGGGCCTTACGTTTAACCTTTTGCAAGACTAGATTGATTGCATTAAAGAACCTGATGTACCTATGGTCTTTACGATTAACTTTTTGCAAGACTAGATAGATTGCATTAACAAACCTGATGTACCTATGGGCGTTACGATTAACCTTTTGCAAGACTAGATGGATTGCATTATAGAACCAGCCAAACCTAGGGCTTTACATTTAACCATTTGCAAGAATAGATAGATTGCATTAAAGAACCTGATGTAACTATGGTTGTTATGATTAACCTTTTTCAAGACTAGATAGATTGCATTACAGAACCGGAGGTACTTATGGGTGTTGTGATTAACCTTTTGCATGACTATATAGATTGCATTACAGAACCTGATTTACCTATGGGCCTTACGTTTAACCTTTTGCAAGACTAGATAGATTGCATTACAGAACCTGATGTGCCTATGGTCGTTACCATTAACCTTCTGCAAGACTAGATAAATTGCATTACAGAACCTGATGTCCCTATGGGCCTTATGTTTAACCTTTTGCAAGACGAGATAGTGTAAGTGGTTTCACCCTAGCACTCCACCTAAGTCAATGCCTAGCATGAGATGCCCAATTCAAACCCTTATTTATATATTTTTATATCAAAGTTCTTTTATTTCTGGATGATGTACCCTTATATCACGCCCTCTCTTTGAATCCCCCCGGTCTCACTGAACCAAGGAGTAGGTTTGTTTTGCAAGTTAAAAGATTTATTTGATGAATTGAACAATATATATATATATATATATATTCAGTGAAAAAACTTTGTTGAAGGGACGTTATGGTTCCAAGTAAAACCGAAAAACCCTTGAAATTCACCAGTTATGGTAAGCTAAGCAACCATAACTCGCGCCACCTCCGTGCACTGCTAAGACTAACACCCAGGACATCAAAGATGACATCACAAATGTCATTGATGACATCACTGATGACATCACATGTGCATTTATCTTTCATGAAAAGTCTGTACAAGGGTTTCTTATTGTAATGTTACGTCCCATAACGTCCCTTTAACAAAGTTTATTTCACTGAATTTCATAAGTTTTTAGTAGCACAATTTAACCATAACGTCCCTTTAACAAAGGTTTTTAACTGAATTGCATAGGTTTTTAGTAGCAAAGCTTAACAATAGTAACTTTGACTTTATGTACATGTAATATGGAACATACTGAACCACTTTTACTGAATGTAATGTCCGCAAACATTTTTGATGTCCGCGGACATATTCGGACAACAGTACCACTACCTAAAAAGTCTGGGGGGGAGCATGTTTCATTGTTATATTACAACATGATAACATTTAAAAAAATCACAAAGTAGTACAAATACATATTATATGTAGTAATACATAAGAAATGTAAACCATATATGTACCACACTAACCATGCATTTAAATACAATATATTCTAAAATGGAATATACCAAGAGAAGATAAATAGGCTTCCAACATAATTACCTGACAGACACTCCACAACTAAGACCAAGATCAGACCTACAGACTACTCAGAAGATATCTTACCTGAAATAGTAAGTGTACATCATTTTACTCATATCTTTATAAACTTTCTGTATTAGATTAAAAAATATATTCTTTTTTTTTTTCTCACACAAATGTCTAGTACTCTGGAATGGCTAGAGGAGCACTTCCCACATGACGAAATGTCAGAAAATAGTGAAGCTAATGGTACACACTTTACAATATAAACCATTTAAGTGTTATTATTTTATATATATTTAACAAATATATTTCTTTTTGTACAGAGCATACCAAAATAGAAAATATGTCTGAAGAAACTGTTATGGAAAACACGCTTGACAGCTTAAAAGAAAACATGGATTTATTATTGAGCAATTTTAATAATTTGAAACCTTTTGTTGAGGATCATTTTAAAACAAAAACCTCATACCATTGTCCCACATGTGCTTGTCCCCCCTCACCATATCCCAGTCAATTATCCCCAAACCCTCTCGATAATCCGAGACGTTTTGATGAGACTTCCATCCCTTCTTCACCTGATATCAATCATGTTGAAACCCCTAATTCTCCTGTTTTTGTTTCTGTTTCTGCCTCACCTTCTCTGTCATAAATTATTAATATATGTGAAATAAAGTTACATTTTTATATTGTGTTGTAATTACTTCCCATTTTTTATTTTTTAAAAACAATGTAGATGTCCACAGACAGCGCGGGTGTTCTGAAATGTTCGTAAATAAACGAAAATGGAGGTGTCCTGAAGAACACAATACCTGTCCGTATTCTTCGCTAGAAAGTTGAAACAGTTCTAAGAACCCAATTGGTGTCCTGAAATGTTCGTAATTAAACATGGAGGTGTCCTAATAAAGAACACTATACCTGTCCGTACTGTTCACTACCAAGTTGAAACTGTTCTAAGAACACAAGCGGTGTCCTGAAATGTTCGTAATTAAACGAAAATGGAGGTGTCCTAAAGAACACTATATCTGTCCGTAGTGTCCGCTAGCAAGTTTAAACTGTTCTAGAACATACGCGGTGTCCAGAAATGTTCGTTTGATGTGTGACCCACTTTTAATTAATTCAGGACCCGAACACTGTCCGTAGAACATCAATGCGCATGCGCATACCAATGTCCGTGCATTTGGTGTCTTGCGGACAGGAGCTTCCTTCGCGGACCTGTTCGCGAATGAATCATGTGACCGCGCCCATGCTGATCGCGTGTTCTGAATGAGGACACTGTTCGTGTCCCCGAACAATTTAAAAGTACATTTTCAAGTAATCCACAATATTTTTCCATAAAAATTCATCATGGCACAAGTCCCACATAGTAATCCTGAGTTTTTACATATCTTTTGAAACTTTTTGAACCCTTTTTTATGTTCGATCTGTCCGCGGACTGCGCGCATGTCGCGAACCGCGTACAAGAACCCCTATAAAAGACCACGCCCTAGAGCTTATTGACATTGTGTTTCTGGCTATTCTTCAGAGCACAGCTGTTTCTCCAGCAACTTGCTGATTCCACCATCGAGATGGCATCCCTGGCTGCAGAACTGCCACCTGGTGCTGCACCTGCTTCAGCACCACCCCCAACCCCTCCACCACCACCACCTTCCCAAGGGCCTGAAGAGGGGAACAGGAGTGAGGATGCAGAGGAGTAAGAAGAGGATGATGAGAATGAGGTAGAGGAAATCCCTACTACCCGCACTAGACGTGAGTCTTGCGTGTGGCGGTTATTTTCCATTTATGGGAATGGTCCTAAGGCTTGTGCGAACCATGTTATCTGCAATGAGTGCAAAATGATACTCAGTCAGGGGAAGCACGGTTCGTACAGCTTTGGGACCACGACCATGAAGCGCCACCTGAGGTCATTTCACCCTGGGGCTATTTGCAAGGTTGTACCTTGCGAAGAACGTAGTAGGTTGATTGCCTCTACTTCATCCTCTGTTTCTGATCCTGTCGCCACAAGGACCACCTCTGTGGGACAGCGTCTTCCTCAAGCTGCCTCACAGGCCATACAGAATTCTGATGACCCTTACCTTTCGAGGGTCACAGTTGTATGTATGTACTGTGACACAGTACTCTGCAGGGGGGAGCGACTTTGGAGTGCTTTTGAGACTATCGTCTCAGAGCACGAGAAGACCTGCTCACTACCCAAAAAAAAAACACTCTACATCTTCCTCCCTCAGCTCGCCCTTTATTATCCCTGTGGTTGGTGTCCCCCCCTTTACCCTCCTTTCCCCTCCTCTCCTAGTGTGTCGTGTCTAAAAAACCCAAAAAATATATAAAATTACAAAAACAAAAAAAAATAAGGTTCTTTTCAGAGCTGCCTTTCACAGTTAAAAAATAGAAGTGAAGATAAATAAAGCACGGCCCTTTGTTTTTCTTAAAAGTCCGCAGACAGTTCGCGAACATTAAAAAAATTGGGGTGCTACCCTATTGTTACCATTGCATTTTTCTCTGGGAGGAAGTGATGGCTCTAAAAAGAGCCTTTGGGAGGTGTTTGCATGTCAAAAATTATAAATACTTAACACCTACTTCAGATTGGATGCTGTATTTCTAAAAAAGGTTGCAGTGCATTTTCTACATTTCTCAGAAAAATCTGACTGCCAGCATAAGTAAGATGTACTCCATCTCTGCGAAAAATGTATGTACTACGAAACATAATATTTTCATTGTGAAAAGAGGACATGCCAAAATCTCTTATAAATGCACAAACACCCTTATTAACATTGCGCCTTGCTTTTTCCATTTGTGCACCAAATGAAGAAGAACGAAACCACATTTGTCTCTGCGCAATCCGTGAAAATATTATTTGAGAATTAGGAAACATGTGCATGACTTCCCCAAGTCCTTCTTTCATAGCAAATTGCAAAGAAATTCCAGACACATGTCCTAAACTGTTCCCTCCACAATGAATTACAATGATGTCTTGATGTTGCTTTGTTTCCAAAGTAGCACAGAGAGGTAGCAAGTCCAACCACTTCTTTCCACGTACTCCATGCCAGTGTACTTCCACATGTGGAAATCCAAGATCTACAGCTACTCCACAGCTTTGTGCATGCACCTTCAACCAATGTATCCACGAATCTCCCAAAATCCAAACAATCTGTTTTCTGAAACACACAGCCATAGCTATCTGTTGTTCTCTCAGCAAAAAGAGTATCTGAGAAACTTTCTTCTGGCACAACACACCCACTAAACTTTCCTGACCAATCCCTTTCACTGCTCATTCTCATTTGCATGACTTCTGAACCCAAAAACTCCCGGATGTAACTCCCGATGTCCGCGAACTACCGCCATGTCCGCGAACATATCGTAACATGAACAGCCCTTCTACCATTTCCACTTCACTCTCTGTGCCATTCCCTCATTGGATGTAGCTAAGAAATCACATGACCATGCACCAATCACATTCAAGACCTCTACATCTAACTGCATCATCATAGATCAGCACTGCAAATGTACTGTGAATCTCTCTGAGTACAAGTGTCACATCATTGGCAAGCACCATCTACAGGAATTACTGTACAAGTCTCCAAGATTTCTACTTGCAGCTCCATGCATATCCCTATACATGAACACAAACTACAGATATGCATATTTTCTGTACAGTACATGAACACATTTTCAAACTGACGTTTAGCTTGTGTAATCTGTAAAATGAATCTACTGTCTTTTTTCCAATTTCCTAAAATCAACTATCACTTATAAACCTTTATACTATTTACTTTCTTAATACACACACTATCAAATCATGTTAAACTAACATTTTTGAAATGAAATTGATAGACTACATATATTGAAACAAAATTGCATGCACGCACACTCTATGTTCCAATCTCAAAAAAATAATACTTATACAATTACATTTATTTATTTATTTATTTGATTACTTTAATTTAAGCATGACATTAAGGCACTATTACCTAGAACAGCTTAGTTACAGAAATGGTGGTATTCAGTGGTACATTATGAATTTCTCAAGACATACTAAAGATATGTTGTTTGTTACAATTACTCATTGCAATACAATTTGTTCATTAAGAACATATCATATGTATTGAACTGGTGCGACATATATTATGTGATTAAGATGGTTTTAAGGAAGGAACTGAGGATTTCAATTAAAAAAATCAATATCTAAATTAAAGACAATGCTATATACAAACAAAATTACTAATTTGTTTCTTTTACAATTGCAGTGAAGACCATTCTCCTGAAAAGAAGCAGCTGAATTTCAAGAACAAAGAAGAACTAAGAATTAAACTGCTCATTTTAGAAAAAAACTAAGTAGAATATCACCATAATATTTGTATTATTACTCAAACATACTGTACAGTTAATTCATGCTATTTCTGTGCCTGTAAATAGAGATTGTGCACCATTTTGTCCAAAAATCCCCATGTCTTAAACAGCGATTTACAGCCAGAATGGCGCACAAATTCCTACTTTTGGACACACAAATTACCCAACTCAACCGCTAGAATTGTCATATTATAGAACAAACAACTGTTTTTATTGTATACATTAGATTTACTATTTGTACTTCTCCACACCACTAGCTTATTTTTTTCTGTCATCTGAACCTGAGTTTAGTAACATATTAATTGAAGAATACACATCCCTACTAGTTGTAGTTCCCAATGCACAATCAGACACCATTACATCATCTTATTCAAACACTCATGCACACAGCACACATACATTGCAGAACACCCCAACCCATACCTTCTTTATTTTTTTCAACAGACCCTAAAGAATGCCTACCAAAAGTCAAGTCCGTAGAAAGCAACACAGAAGTAGAGCAAATGAAAATAAAAGTGTCCAACATAAGCATCCATCTCTAGCAGAATTTGTAAAAGAAAGTTCAAACAAAACAGCTAATGCAGTCATTTAGTGAAACACAAGAAGTTTCAAGTACAAAAACTTTGCCTTCTCTATCAAAATGTAAAACAAACCAAAAAACAATTAACAAAAAATCAGCTATCACTACAGATAAAACTACTTCTTTAAATTTTAATATAGTGCAAAGTAAGCATACCAAGAAAAGTATTTTAGCCGAAATGTTCCGTCACAAAGTCCTTCAAAATCTTATAAAAAAAAGGAGAGAAATCAGGTTCAATGCTTAAAACCTATCGTAGGAAATTAATTTTAGAAGCGTTGATAGATAGTGCAATTCTTCTCAAACTAAAGTTATTTATTTTAGTGTTAAACAAAATTAAACCACTAACAAACCTAATAACTAAATTACAAAAAAGACTTCTCAATAAAAGAAATGTCAACAGAAAGAACTTCTTAAGTATCTGCGGAGGTGAATGGAGTCACACTACGAGCACAGAACCATACTTTAATGAAGAAGCGTACAAACAAAAACAAACGAATACAATTGCCATACATAGCAGTGGTCGTGGTTATGAAAAAGTTAATAATGCCATAATGGAACAAGAAGTACTCCTTCAAAAATATGCCCTGAAAACTTAGAATTACCCCTCCATTCAACTGTATCAGAATGTCTAGTGTACAAATGGCCATGCACGTCAATATGTAAAATTCCTAAACAATTTTTCAAGTCTTTACGCCAATTCCTCAATCAATATGTAAAAAGCAAAGACAAAATCAAAATTAAACTACTGCAAAATATGAATACCTGTCCAGTGCGCAAATACATAGGACTACAAGGACATTCATTGGCCTGCATTACAGGACCTACTTGTAAAACCACCTTCCATGATATCAAAAGAATATCAACACATCATTCAACTATAAGAAATCTAGTCTATAAACTGTACTATGCTAAAGGTCCTGCTTTAGCACTAGCAAATTTAAATAACATTCTTCTACATGGTACAGCAAAAGACCTACTTCAAGAAATTGACTATATCCAGAAAAAATATTTTGGAAGTGAAAGCCATTTACAGAATGAAATAGCTTTAAACCAAATTAGCAACAATTGTACACATGGCAACCTTTTGCTAAACACATACAAAAAGAAAATACTAAAATTTAAAAGTACATCAGCTGAAGTACCAAGCCATGTATGTGTATGTTGCCGCAGAACTTTTTATAAACGTAACACGAAAACTGTAGACCTATCATATAAAATAGAAGACAATGAAGATTCTAAAGGGTTTGAATTAGCTCTCCACCTTGTAGCAGAAAACAAATACGAAATAAGTGACCCCTTAATACTTTGCAGTTACTGCTCTACAAAACTTGACAACAACCAAACTCGTTCATGTGCTATCACAAATAATTTAGAATTATACCCACTACCAAAACCCCTACAACAACTTAAATTATGAGAGCATCATAATTCAAACAGTACACCCATTTCAAGCAATAATAAGCCTTCAACCAAAAACAGTAAAATTACCTCCCTCTGAATTGGTAAAAGGCATTCGTGGAAAAGTAGTTTATTTACCATTAGATCTAAAAGAAAATGTGCATACTCTAGGAGTGCAACGTCCAATGCAGCAATCTTTAATTATCTTAGTAAATGGAGTACCTACAAAAAACAAAAAAATATGGCAACAGCTGGTAGATTTACATAAAGTTAGACAAGCCTTACAATATCATAAAGAGAATAATGAATATTACAAAGAAATTAATATTGAAGAAAACTTGAAAGATACAACTGAAATAATTCAAGAAACACAAGAAGCTGGCCAATTTGAGCTACTAGATCCTGCTACAATATCAAATACTTTAGACCAATATACAATTCATCCTTTGACTCTAATGACACCATAGAAGATGCACTGGGAACATACCAAATGCGTCAAACAAAAGGATCACCAATCAGCATATGGGAAAAAAGTATAGAAGCACGTGCTTTTCGTCTACTCTTTCCTACTGGCAAAGGAGGAAGGTATGATGATAGACCTATTCAAATATCAGCTTCAGAATACCGCTCATTACGGATGTATTCTGAAGATCCCAGATTTAGACAAAATGTGGAATACATATTCCACCTTCTCTTTGAAAGTGAACTAGCAACTTTATGTTACGGAGTTGCACACATATTAAAATCAGGATCCCACTTTCAAAATATGACAGCTACACAATTATTACAAAAAGTGCAACAAAAGGATGAGGTTTTACAATCAAATATTACAAATCTATTAGCAAATATGCGTGGTACTACAGAGTACTGGTTTCGACGTCACGGAGATGTACGTTGTATGATCAGAAACCTTGGCCCACCCACTTGGTTTGTTACATTAAGTTGTGCATAATATGCATGGGAAGATTTACATGATTTCCTACGCATATCAAATAAAGACAAAACAAACATAGATATACTAACACCAGGAGAACTTTGTTCTTTGGATCCTGTTAATGTTTCAAGATATTTTCACCATCGCTTCATTGCTATGCTACATTTTATTTGTAATAAAACTGTTCCTCCCCTTGGAGAAGTGAAACACTTCTTTTGGAGAAAAGAATACCAAGCCAGAGGAGCACCACATATCCACATGCTTTTCTGGATTAAAGATGCTCCTAAATTTGGTCAAGACAGTGATGCCACTGTTTTACAGTTTATTGAAAAATATGTCACTTGTGAAATTCCATCAGAATCCTCAAATAGTGATCTTCATGCACAAATTTTACAATGTCAAAGACATAAATGTGGCAAATATTGTCGTCGCAAATACAAAAACAAAGGGAAATACTACACCAAATGCCGATTTGGTTTCCCTAGACCAGTTACAAATACAGGTCAAGTGAACAACCTCATGTCTTCAGTAAGACATAGGGCCTCATTAGGACCCTGGCGGTAAGGGGTCTACGCCAGCGTTAGCTGCGCCGACCCCTTACCGCCAACTACGAGTTCCCAAAGCGCCATGGTCATTTTTCCGCCCGCTTTTTGCGGGCGGAGAAATCCATGGGGCTATGGGACCTTGGTGTTAATTACGCCACCGTAATGTACGGTGGCGTAATTAACGCCTTCCCCACTCCCATTGAGCCCTATGGGGCCGAAATGGGAATGGGGAAGGGTAAATGGGTCAATGGGGACTTACCGCCCCGCCAACCTCAGAATAGGGCGGTAAATCCGCCATCCGCCATGGCGTAAACGGACTTTACGCCATGGCGGAAAAGTCCGCCGATGGCGGAAAAAATCCGCCAGGGTCCTAGTGTTAAAGGTAAGTCACCTAAAAATACATATTACATGAAAAGAAAAGAAGAAGAAAAATATATCAATGATTATAATGCAATCATTGCCCACTTATGGAATGCAAACATAGATGTGCAGTACATTGCAGACAATTCTACTGCAGTTGCACGATATGTCACAGCATACCTAACCAAAGCAGAAAAGACAGAGCTCCAAGACCTCTGGAATGACCTGTCATCAGATAAAACAGTGTCTCAGAAATTATACAGCTTGGGCATAAAAATGCTCTCCCATAGAGAATGTGGATGAAAGGAACCAGCTGATCGTTTAACTGGTACTGCATTGTATGGTAAATCTGAAAATATAGTATGGCTAAGTCTTGGTCCAGCTAAATCTAGAAAAAGAGTTCTAAAAACATACGAAGATATAGAAGCAATAGCCAAACATGATCCCAACAGCCAAGACATTTTAAAAAACAATTTATTGGCCACATTCTACCCAAACAGAAGTAATACTTTGGAAACCATGTGTCTATACCACATAGCCCAAAACTAAACATACAAAAATAATATAAAACCAGATGAAAAAAAAGGTAAATACAGAGTGACAAACTGTGAAGGCAGCTTAGTTAAACTCACTAAACCAAATTTAATTAATCATATCAAATTGTCATTGAAGACTCCTCAACATAAAGAAATATATTACATGTCCCTGCTACAAATCTTTAAACCATGGAGAAAAGAAGAAGAAATACTAGAAAACTATGACTCATATGAAGATGCTTTCATAGCAAATGAAAGCACTATAACTGATGTAAACTTTACACAATACAAAACAATGTTGCACAATGAACAGCAACACGAAGAAGAACTCCAGGCCCAACTAGATAAAGACACTCCTGACAGTAGTCAACCTTCTGTAACAGGAAGCCAAGAACCACTGGGAGAACCACTAATAATAAATGAGGCAGAATTAGCTATGATAGAAGTAGAAAACACCAAGTGTCAGTATGAAGATAAAGAAGACTTAACTATACTACAATCAAAACTAAACAACGAACAACGTAGCATTTTTAAAGAAGTAACAAAACAAATTACACATGGTGTACAACATGAAAATAAAGAATGTTCCTGCCATATTTATAAACCTATACTACTGTACGTCAGTGGTGAAGCTGGTTCTGGCAAAACATTCCTCATCAAAATCATCAGTAAATTTCTTCAACAATTGACAAACAACAAACTGTCATCTGTGTCACTGCCCCCACAGGTTTAGCTGCCTACAACATTACTACTATTGCCAGTAGAACACCAGAACAAATTAGACTATTACAAACTTTCTGCAGAAGCTGCAATGGAACTACGCAGAGTATTAAAACAAATGAAAATGCTACTAATAGATGAAGTGAGCATGGTCTCCAACCTAATGTTGGCTTTGATTCACCTCAGATTACAAGAAGTACTGAAAACAAACTATGAAGAGTTCTTTGCAGGAAAACACATTATTGTTTTCGGAGATCTTCTTCAATTGACACCAGTAAAAGGTGAGCCTATTTTTAAAACATTAGGACACAAACTCTGCTGTAAAACTGTTGGCAGCATTGGAAATGTCAACCTTTGGCAACATTTCCAATACAGAGAATTAACAGAAAACATGCAGCAATCTGCAGATCTCACTTATGCCAACATCTTAAAAAGTATCAGAGTTGGTATACTCTCTAAAGAAGCAGAAACAATATTGAAAACCCGACAAATTAATTCACTTTATGGTGATAATGCATGTGCTACAGATGTTATGGAACAATTAGCCCACAAAAATGTCAATTGTATGGCCTTAATGCCAACTCTTGCAAGCTGTTTCAAATTCAATGAAATAATGTTAAGTAAAGAAATGCAACCAATAATGGAAATTAGCGCCACAGACAAACTAGATGTACATGGTATGACACTACCTATATGTGACCAAGCCACAACAAGACTAAGGGGTCGATTCATGGAGCAAACGTGCGCTGAAAATCCCAGCGCAAGCAGGCGCAAGGTAGCGCAAGCGCGAGAAACGCAGCGCACGTGCACGTGTGCGATGCAAGGAAGACGCTGCGAGTGTTTCCCGCCGTCCGTGCGCCCAATCCAGCCATGGCGCACGCAGGCATACACGGCGTGCACTACGCGCAGAGCAAAAGCGCACATAGCGCGGCGCACACAACCAAAGTGGGTGGAACAGTGGGCGTTACACGCGGAATGGGGAATAACGTGTGAAAAAGAAGGCGTAACTGGGGAAGTACTGCAGGGAACTACACAGAACGCCCACACGCACGCGAACAACCCGTATTCATGGATTCGAATACGGGAAACCCACGCACGGAAAAGACGCACGGGTGTCAGCGCGTCCGCCACACGAAGGCAGGCGGAAGCGTCCCCGCGCACAGTATAAAAGTGCGCGCAAACAACAAACACGTATATACAGCTACGATGAATGCCCCATTTGTCGCAGCACTGATCGTGGGACACCGCAGGAGGAAGAGAATAGCCAGGGCACGCATTTTCGCACCACAGACAAGCCTTTTTGGGATGCCTGACGACCAGGTCTATGGCAGGTATAGGTTTCCACCCCACATCATCCTAGACCTGGTCAGGGAGTGGGAAGATGACCTTACATCCCCCACCCTTTGCTCCCAAGCATTGAGCCCCTTGGAGAAGCTGCTCAAAGTCCTGCATTTTTTGGCCACTGGGTCATTTCAGCGGACTACTGCCATAGTAGGGGGTCTCAAAGGCCATGCAGTCACGCTGCCTACACCAGGTCTTGGCAATCATGACAGCGCGCCCCTCAGTCCGCAGGCACATATACATGCCCAGAACACCCGCAGAAAGGCAGGCCGTTTGCCTGGATTTTTTCAGGGTGGCACACTTCCCCAAAGTGCTCGGTGCCATAGATTGCACCCATGTGGCCGTACGTCCACCTAGGGCCACTGAGCACATCTACCGAAACCGCAAGCACTGGCATTCCATCAATGTACAGGTGGTATGCGATGCAAAGGGAATCATCACCTCTGTCTATGCAAACTACCCTGGCTCCACCCATGACAGTTTCATATACAGAATGTCCGCCCTGAGCCGGGCCCTGGAAGCTGGGCAGCATGGCGACACATGGCTCCTAGGTGAGTACAAATGCCCTTGCACATGCATGCATGTCACACACACACACACAAATAAACAAACCCCAATAATCACAACCATTTACACCTCCCAGGGGACAGTGCCTACCCTCTGAGCAACCACATGATGACGCCAATCCGGAACCCCACAACACCACCCCAGGTAAAACACAACGCCGCCCATATTGCAACCAGGGCCATAGTGGCGCGCACATTCGGAGTGCTCAAGTCACGTTTCCACTCCCTTGACCGCTCTGGCGGGCAGCTACTCTACGCACCACCAGTAGTGTGCAGGATCATTGTGGCAGCATGTGGCAGGGCGTCCTGGTGGACATGGTGGTGACAGGGCACGTGGCGAGGAAGCCCGGACCCAGCTTGTGGCCACATTTTTCACCTAAACTCCCACCCCTGCGGAGTGCACACAGGCCTGGCACATACCAGGTGACAATCGATGATGACAAAGAGACAGTCAACTGTCACAACCCTACCACCCTGAGATAGTTGCCATGGAAGTGCCACATTGTCTGCATCCCTAGCTACTTAAACACAAGCTATCCTGTGTGACCAAAAGGCACACATATGACATGACATGATATGGCCTATACACAAGTATTTCAAGGTGCGATGAGGCAGGGAGGGGGGAACAAGGGAAGACAGACAACGGTACTACTAGGCCAGGTGTCATTTAGATTGTGCAAGTGCAGGGGTAGCAGGAAGGGAAAAGTGCAAGGGGAAGGAGAGGGGGGGGAGTTCAGTACAGGGTAAGTAGACTAAAAAACAAATACATAGGCCAGCTGGTGGCAACTGCAAAGGTAAGTGCAGACAAGTGCTGGGACGGGGGGCTGTAGGGATAGAGAGACAGTACCGCAGTGCAGGGGTTGCCAGGGAGGCAGTGCAAGTGGAGAGTGGCTGGGCCAGGGACCGAGGTCGGTGAGAGTGGCCCAGTTGCAGATCCAGTGCAGTTCCAGTGAAGAATTTTGCAAGGGAGAGGCAGAGAGAAAGCGGAAGCAAAGAGGAAGGTCTTGAGTTGCTTCCCGAACCGGAGATGGTTACCCTCAAGTTCCAGTGAGGCAGGAAGGCTGTTCCAGAGGGAGGGCCCTGCCGCGGAGAGAGATCTACACCCAGCTAGTTGCTTTGAGAAGCGGATGACCCTGACATGCAAGGTGTGCATCACACGCACCTGCAAAACAGGCCATGGCCATCACTGTTATGTCACTCAAACCCTCCCAAACCACAACATGACATGGCAAGCAATACCCATACACCAACACAGTAACAATAAGGTACACATTGCCATGTCCAAAATGTGCAGTGGCATCAGACAATGATGCCTGACCTGGAATCAGATGAAATGACTGACCAACAACCTCCCACCCAAAATAAGTCATTTCCAAATGCATTACAAGAGTTGTAGACGTAACATAACAATGAATGCCTGTCTACATGCACATTGTGCATTGCAAAATCAACACTTCAGCTTCTGTGTGCTGTGTCCTACTCCTGCAACACACTGCTCAGCGCACAGCACAGTGAACAGCCATTGTGTGTGATGCACACCCTGAGCATCACATCTAAGCGACAGACCACATCAAAAAGCAAATTAGGCATGTACAGGATCCATAATCGGTCACAGAACATGTGCAGCAGGGACACAGTGGGCACCAGAAGGTAAACAGTGTACAAGTGGATATGCAAGGGTGGTAGTACATGTAGTGCATCAGAGTGCAAGTGTGTGGGTCAGCAAGGACATTCACTCAACATATGCATGTGCAATCAAGTGACCATCAGTGTTCTCTACACATCACATGTGAACATTCACCATGTGTACACCCCAGCATGTCAAACCATAACTATCCCCTCGCACCTGAAAGGTAAACACAACACATGAACAGGCTTTGATCAGCAGAACACAACATGTACATAGGATACCACCATTATAATGTCAGGGTACCCATCACACTGCAGGGCAAGGCAACTATCAACAACAACCCCCCCTCCCTCACAAATGACCATGACCCACTGAACAACTGCACCTGGGTCATGGAGCCTTCAACCCTCAATTCCACCTGGCCACAGGATCACCTTTACCCTTTGTCACCATCTCCCACCTTGTGTGTAAAAAGGTGCCTGCACCCTCAGAATCCACACTCATTTCCAAAATCACAAAATCCAAGGCATAAAAAAGAACCAGAACACCCTCCAGTAGATGACTTGACGTAGCAGTACCTCACAAAGGCCAAGTACTACCACAATGATGCAACAACCAAGGTAGCACACTAAAACAATGTCACAACAGGATGTGAACCATGTGTGGTACATAACATAGAATGATGCACCATGAACGGATGTGTACTGTCACAGGTCCCGTGTACAGGCGCGGGAGTGTCACGAAACAACCACCCCACCGTGTCCCGGGTGCCTGCAAGGTCAAACTCACACAGGCCCCTGAGACCCTGGTGGGGAAGGAGGTTCAGGGATATGCAGTCGGGACAGGTGTTGGCACACTGGATAACTGGAATGAGTGGCAGGAGAGGGGAGGAGGAATGACACATGAAAGTAGGGAATGCACGAAAATGTACTACCTGCATGAACACATACACAATCCAAACAAACTTGGACATCATTGTCATGGCCTTCTGTAGTCCAGGCTTAGGAGTGGCACGAACCAACCACCCCCTGTAGGGTTTTGGCGCCTGCAAGTTCGGGGCTTACACAGGCATCTGCAACCCCAGCGGGGAAAGAGGGTTAGGGAACGTTGCTTGGATAGGTCCGGGAAGCAAGAACACCGGGTGGAGGGTACAGGGTTCAAAATTGCATAGGATTCTGGGTGATTAGGGGGAAAACAAACATACCAAATTGAATTACACATACATCCATGCATTAGTGCACCCCCCAGCAAGCCTATGCAGAGCAGTTTGAAAGAAGAACAAGACACTTAGCTCTGGTTTTGAGTGCTGGCCTCCTGCCAGCGCACTCTCAGGTCCGGTTACAGGAGCACTGCAATGCTGCAAAGAGAGCCACAGTCAACAACCGGTACGTGCCAATTACACAAAAACACACCACCAAACATGCCCCATAGCAACAAACTACTCTACAAACAGACAATCTGGTGTAGATGCTGTGTACCCATATATAACATTAACCCTGTGATGGGTCATACACAGTCAATGCAGTAAGTCAGCTGCCGGTGGGTGCGTGGCAAATAGGACACCAATGTGTCACAATTCACACAACATGCAATGTTCCCTGGGTAAGCAGACATACCCATATAGCAAGCCATGACTTCAGAGCAAGTTGTGCACCACCATGACCGAAACAAAGTTGGCAGTGCAGTTATCATAATGTACATGGAAATGAAATGCACTGCACCCGAGTATGTCCCTTGCTGTATGTCCCTGTGAGCTGCCCCTTTCCATTTCTCGGAAGGCTACATGGTTGATAAAAGTGCATCGATGGACCTTGGTGTACCGGAGGGTATGTGCCACTGCCCCTGCAGGTGTCCCAGACAACCTTACAATCAACAGCCATCAGTCCACCAACACATCTGAGATGCATTGTGTGCTTCAACACCAATATTCGTCCAAGCTCACCCTCAGTGCTGTGACTAAGCCTGCATGTGCAACTCGCCTGGTGCAAGCTTTGCTGTGTTGTGGCCCCTCTGTGCTGCTCACCTTGCCTGGAGTTCCTTGGAACACGTTAGCAGTTCTAGGATGTAGGTCTGCAATCCCTGTGCCTCTGCTTGTGCACACATGTGCATGTGGGCACCAACAAACATGTCCAGAATTCCGTCGTCCAATGGGCCATGTCTGCTGGCAAAGGTGCTCTGGAGGCTCATCCCCCTGCAGAAAGGGCATGAAACACATGATTAATGCTTCAAAGTCATACGTGTGTGTCTCTTCAGGCATCTCATTACTTGACCATGTCAGAGAGTCACATCATAAATCACACCATCAGTCCGTCTTTCACATCCAAAGTGTGGAACACTATCTACAGCATGAATTGCAACAAGCACGTGTACAGTAAAGATAAGAAACATACTACACAATGCATAGCAATGAATGTACACATTAATCATGAAACACCCCATCTAGCAAAAGCTGAACAGTGGACAATAACACCAAAATCATCCCCACTAGGGGTGTAAACACAAGTCACACAGCACCAGACATGCCACAGATATGACAGTCCAAAGCCCTTGTGTAATATTTTGTAACACCGAACCATCCTTGCGAGCCCATGGATAAGGGAGGCAGGAGTGGCATATGTGAGTCAAGGACCCCAAGCAGCAAACACATACACAAGACAAGCCTGAAGGGCCCAGCTGGAACAGACAGTGGATGCCTTCAAAAGCCACAGAGCACCGCACCGTCACATGAAAGCACAATAGACAAGCAATTTTAAACTATATTAACTAATTACACTAACTATGGAAAACCTACATTACCTAATTAAACTAACTATCAAACAGAAACTTAACTAACTAAATTAAAAGAAAAATCAAAAATGGCCACATACGACCCGGGGGGGAGGGGAGGCACCCATGAGGGGGGAGGTACAGGGTGCTGCTCAACATCCACATGCGATGATGGTGAGCCAAAAAAAAAACCTCCATGGGCTCAACGCCTGCACAGCCCGACCTATGTGGGAGATAGATGGCCGTCTGAGTCTGGCTCATCCTGTAAAGGAGGACGTGGCACAGTAGCCTGGCCACGCCTAGCCGCAGCTTGCCCCTCGTCGGCAGCAAGTCTGCCGGACGGGTGAGTCTGGTTCTGTGTGGCGATGTGACGTAGGTCTGCATGCAGAACCTCACGTCATACACGTGCTTCCTCTTGCAAGGTAGCATGTGCAACACAGAGCTCCTCCTGCAAGGCCTGGCTGGACAACCGCTGCACCTCCCGGCAAGCCTGTAGTTCAGACGAGATGGTACGCTCAAGCTGTGCAAACCTCTCCTCTGCCTGCTGCCTCTGGGACATCATAAGGACATCCAGAGTGGATCTGAGGGAAGCATACTCCTCCCTCAGGGCATCCATGTGCGCCTCTACGTGAGCAGCAATTGCTTGACGCAGAGACAACATTTCAGCCTGGCGTGCCCTGTCTGAGGCCGCCATGCCCAGCCTGAGCGAGCGGGCCGTGGACCGTGCCACCTGCTGCTGGAGAAGCACCTGCCTAGCAGGGGGGAGCACAGATCGGGCCACACGCTCCATGTTCTCAGCGATGTTCTCCATTGCTGCCCCCTGCCGTTCAGAATTGGCAGTCATGTCTTGCTCCCACCCAGTATACTGCGGTTGCGCGCAGCGACCGCGTTGCCGGGCTTGACCCCTGCGGGACCCAAGGACCGGGGGTCCTCGCTGTGTTGGCACCACCCGCGGCTGCACGACTACATGCCCCCGTCGACGTGATGTCCCAGGCACATCAGTGAATGGTTTGGAGGGTGACCCTGCGTCTCGATCCACCACGGGCGGAGGAACCAAGACTGTCTGATCCCTCAGTGCAGGTGTCCACATCAGAATCACTCACCCCTGACACATGGACTTGATGCTCATCCAACTCAATATGGACGTCAGAGTCGTCATCAAGGCTGGACTCATAGGCAGCCAGAGACAAGATGGACTGTAGCACTTGGGGGTTTTCATGGCCTACCACCCCACGACCCCCACTAGTGCCGGGTTGATGTAGTGGTAACAACCCTGTGTCTGGCATGACAACACCATACTCCGCCTCCATTGCATCATCACCTGAAAAATAGAGAGAAAAAAGGTCACTACACATGTCAGAAGCACACAACACACACACACACACCGACAGCAAACGCATCAGGCAGACATGTGACACACAACATATAACCTGGCATGCATGCTGGGTCAACTTTGAATTGCTTCTGTGATCTGACCTGTTGAAAGGTGGCAGTTTCCATGGAAGTGGGTCTATGCAGTGCAGAAAATGTGTACGCCACTCACTACCTACATGTACAAGGACTCCATGGTGTGTGCCAGGAAATGTGAAGGCAGTGCAATGTCAAATTCAGACATCACGTGCATTGTGCATTCAATGTGTACCATATCTAGAAGCCAAGCACCCCTCCACCCCAGTAACAAAGCAGGGATGCCTAGCATGGTATCAAAAGGCTGACCATACACCTGTGTATTGACCGGCAGTGTTGACTGGCATCAACAGCTTAATGTTATTCAAGTGACAACACTGCAAATAAGCTGGGACAGTAAGCAGGACACATGATGAAAACTCTGGATTCCGCCCATGTGTGAAGAAGACACAACAACAGTTGGACAGAGTCATTGGCCATTGAACAGGCTGAGGCCTGTGAGCCACACAGATTGTCAGACCCTAAACATGTGTGCAACGCAGGACTGAGCCACAGTTGACATGGGAAGGCTGATGAGATGGCAGGCAATGTATGTAACCAAGGACTTGTATTACAGTGATCATCCAGTCAAGGACACATAGGGGCATGCGTGCAATGCACATGGAGCATGAATGGGCACTCATGTCCCTGTGGGACATCTGACCTATGCACAGTACAAGTGAGATACCCTGCATCAAGTACTAAGGCTGTACCACACGGCATATGTTTGGCAGATTCTACGCTGGAAGTTAGCATCTACACAGGACGCATGAACAAGAAAGTTCACATTGGCAAGATTGAAGAACACCAGTGCAAAGGTGGAACTGGATGGGCACTCATGTCCCAACGGGACATCTGACCCATGCACAGTACAGGTGAGATACCCTGCATCGAGTACTAAGGCTGTACCACACGGCATATGTCTGGCAGATTCTACGCTGGAAGTTAGCATCTACACAGGACAAAT
The DNA here is from genome assembly GCF_040938575.1 of Ambystoma mexicanum. NCBI lineage: Eukaryota > Metazoa > Chordata > Amphibia > Caudata > Ambystomatidae > Ambystoma > Ambystoma mexicanum. Next base: position 1,130,374,481 of record NC_090928.1, read on the forward strand.
GAACAAGAAACTACACATTGGCAAGATTGAAGCAGACCAGTGCAAAGGTGGAACTGGGGTGCAGAGTAGCGGAGGAGGGGCAAGGGAGCATGCCTACATGGAGTCCCCGCATGCAGGCAGAGGAGACATGCATGACGGAAGCATTGCATTACTTACACATCAGAACCATGTACACATCACATGTAGTGGCAATCATGCACAACACATCCCACAAGTGAAACACACACGTCCTCAACAAACACGCATCAACACTCACTGGACTGGGCATCAAAGTCCAGCATCTCTCCCACTCCTTCGACCAATTCAGGTGGTATGAACTCCGCAGCGAGTGCCTCATGCGGAGTGAGCGCTTCCTCCTCTGGTGCAGGCCCACCGCCAGTCACCAGAGTCAAGTTGTAATTAGAAGCACGCTTAGCCTTAGTGCTGCGTTTGATGTCATTCCAACGCTTTTTGCACTCTTGCGCCGTGCGCACCTCATGGCCGAATGAACTGACATGTTCCGCAACATGCTTCCAGTGGGTGTCACGTTGGACAGCCATAGTCTGGCTATTGGTACCCACTAGCATGTCACGGATGTGGCCCTGCACGTAGTCCACGAGGAAGTCTAGTTCCTGCTTGCAGAAAGGCTTCTTCCTCGACGTGCAGGAGGTCGTGGCTGTGTGTGGGGTCCCAGCCTGTGCTGCAGGTGCAACCTTCCTCCTCTTGGACTGTGGCGCAGACCCTGGCTGGCTAATGCCGCCCTGACCAGTATGGCCAGTGGGTTCGGTGGATTGAGCCAAGGGAGTGGCAGGTGGAGGGATGACCAAAGGCCTGACTTGTGTCAGTGGCAGCTGGGTGCCCACTAATGGACCCTGTGGCAGGGTCATTGACCGCAACGGTCCTGGTTGGCAGACTCACAACCGGGGTGCTGTTGGGTGCATCTGCCCCTGCACTTGCCAACACCCAGCTGTTCGGGGCAGCAGATGACATGACTGCCCCAGGGACACGTGTCTTGGTCTGAGCAGCCCTGCCTGCCCCTATGGTTTCCCTCCTGGCCTGTTGGAGATCTACCAAGGGCTCCTCAAGTGCCAACGCTGCCTGCGCTGGCAGACCCTGAGCCTGGGTGGTGGTGTCCACAGCTGCACCTGCAGCTACCACTACCCTTGGGCCTGTGGCAGTCGATGGAACGGACTGCCGGGTCACATGGGCGCCAGTGCCAGATGCAGAAGCTGCATCCCCCGGAACCACAGGGGGTGGTGGCATGACTGCACCGACACATGGCACAACATTGTGCTCAAGTGGCGCACCCATGCCTCTTCCCCCTCTGTGGCCGCCCTGGACACCCTGGAGTCCCCCTACTCCCTGGTCACCACGGCCATGTCCCCGACCACGCCCGCCACGAGGAGGATGCCCAGCTGAGGCGCCCCTCACCTTTGGTGGCCTCCCGACCATGGCACAGATGTAGTAGTGCCGGCACAGATGGAGTGGTGCCAATGGGAGGTGTACAGCACAATTGACATGGGCAATTGGGGTGAAGGGGGTGGGAAGCAAGATGATAACAGCCCCCCTGCACCTGCAAGGCTGTATGTGACCCCGGTGATGTAGTGACGGGTCATGCAACGCTCAGGCACCCTAAAACTGCAGTAAAACCGTGCACGCAACCCTGCAGCCTACGTGCATGGATTCAACCTCCCGCAGTACGCGGTGGCACCCAGTAACACGAATAACGCGTACGCGTGGGACACGCAGGCTACTATGACATCGAAAATGGGTGCGATACACAGGGGCACCCGCAGTGGGAAAAAGAGCGTGTGCGACTCACCGTCTGACTAGCACGATGAAGAAAAACACGTGTAGCCAATACCCCCGCCAAAAGAAGAGATACGTCCTTGATAGCTGTGAAGTTGTGATGGCGCGCAAAACAACAGGCAGCAGCAACACACGTCGGTCTCCACGAAAGGCACGTACAGCGAACTGGGCCCGCTCACCTTTAACCCGTACTGAGGGAAACGCCCGCGCGCGTCACGTCCCTTACGCGCATGGGCCCTTTCCTCGGATTACACGCGGACGTGCAGTTTTTCACGCGCGCTGAAATGCCCATGCACGCCTGTGCGCGTCACGTCACAGGGGTGCTTGCGCTTGAGGGGCCTTCTGTCCAATGAAATTGCGTATGCGTGCAGACGCGCTTACGCGCTAAGGGCCTTTCCTCGAATTACACGCTGATGTGCAGAATTTTCACGTGCCAAATCACTCCGTATCAAGCTGGCCACGCATAACCACACGGAAGACCACGCTCCTGCCCAGAAGTCCAAATTACTGCCCCCCAGAGCCCCGAGCACGCTCCCACCTGCCATCTGCTGCTGCCTGACTGCCTGCTGCCCACGTGCCCTGCCATTTGCTGCCTGCACATCAGCCAGGGGTGCTGTTGCTGTGACCACCCCTGCTGGAACCGAAGACTCCCGACTGGGATTCCATCGCTCCACAGCCCAGCCCCAGGACCCAGTTGCCCACCCACTCCTGCCTCTGGGGTTGTCATGTCGGGCACTGCAACATCTGGCACCACTGACAACCCCCGGCCAGAGAGGCAGAGGGGCACCAGCTTCAGTGCCAGGGAAGTTGGTGTCCTGGTGGAGCAAGTCCTGGGGCAGTATGATGCCCTCTTCAGAAGTTCTCGCGCCGACAAGGAAGGACGGACTCGGAGCTGGACTGACATTGTGACTGCCATCAACGCCGAGGGGGTGGCAGTCCGCGACTTACAACATGTCAAGAAGTGCTGGGAGGACTTCAGGTCCAGGACCCTGAACAAGGCCCGGCGCCTCTTGAAGGCAGCGGATGCTAAGGGGCGCCGGGGCCACTTGTCCGAAGATCAGATGAGGGTCCTGGAACGCATATCCCCAGCGCTCCACGTCCAGGTCCTTGAGAGGCAGACCCATCTGGAGTCGAGCGGTAAGTGTACATGCATCATGATTGTGAGCTGTGCGTGTGGTGATGTTTCAGTAGTGTGCAGGTTGCACATCTGTTTGTATGGGGTCGAGTATGGGTGGGATTGTACAGGGCCGTGAGGCTAACACATGCGAGGGCTGTAATGTGTGAGACATGGATGGTGCCTGTGTGTGTAGGCTTGCATGCCAAATGCAGTTGTGTGGGCACACATGTTTGGATGAATGTGTATGTAAGTAGACATGTTCGTGATGTCACGCATGTATGTTGTTTTCAGCTGCATGTATCAGCACTGTGTACATGTGCATTTGTGTGTATTTGACAAGGGTGCAACAGTGATGCAACATGGAAGCATGTGACAGCGGGATGTGGAAGCCTGATTGGCAGATGTGACATGGATGCCCATCTGAACACTGCGACACTTGGCAGAGGTGTACACATGCATGCAAGTGTGGTGTGTGTGTACATGTGTAGTGCACTTCCTGTGTTGCATGTGATGTCTGGCTCAGATTTGCCTGCTCATGCTGTTGTATGTGTATGGATGGTGCTGGCAGTTGCGATATGGCTGTGGTATGGCTCATGTGTGCGAGTTGAAATGACATGTGTGTTGGGGATTGTGATGGCATGTCTGAGGTTTGCCAATGCCACTCATGTACAACTGTCATGTGTGTAGGTGTCCATTGTACAGTGCCCTGATGCCTGTGTTTTATTTCTCCCTGTCTGCAGTGTCAACTGATGAAGAGGGCGGAGAAGGTGCTGTGGAGCACAGCGGCGGGGATCCCACCGCCAGCCGGAGACGCAAGGCCCGGCTCCCCTCCCATGTTGTGATCGCGTCGGGGAGTGAGGAGTCTGGTGCCGCGTCCCAGGCCGCAGCTGCTGGGGGGAGGTCCAAGAGGCGGAGGTTGGAGTTGGACTCCTCGGCAGCAGAAGGGGCAGCTGGGACCCCACAGGGCCCAACGGGGGAAGATGGCACGGAGTCATCCAGGTTGGTGGGGGGTTTGGTGGAGGAGGAGGCCGTGCAAGCAACAGAGACGGGGTCTGGAGGTGGGGATCCCACTGGTGCTAGTGGTGCAGTGCAGGACCAGGGACAGGAGGCAGCACAGGCCGCCGCGGAGGTGCCTGTGTGCAATCCTGTCCCTGATCCTGTCCCTGCATCATCTTGCACCAGCAGGGATGCCTACGTCCAGACCCGTTTTCAGGCAAGGGATGAGCTCATGACAACTGGCCTTCCTCTGCCTGCGGACGTGGCTATCCGGGTCCGGGTTGAGCCTGTCCTGACTGGTGTGGCGTTGCGTCAACGGGCCATGCGAGGTGACCTGCAGTCTTTTCATGAGCAGACTGCACGTGATCTCGAATGGCTCGTTGACCGCGTCGGCCTACTGGGACAGGTCACCCAGGCCTGATTCCTCCATTTGATGGGGCTTGCTCAGACCCCCTCCTCAACTGAACCCCCTATGCGCCAGTCGTCCTCCGTGCCATCTTCCCACCCATCAGTCACCTGGGTGCCCTGTGGAGCTGCCTCTGACGGTGCGGCCAGGCTGGTGGAGGAGGCATCCCTGCCACAGTCGGGAGTCGGACATCCAGCAGGGGTGGCCACATCAACGACTGCACCCCAGCCAGCGGAGGATGTGCAGGCAGCAGGAGGCAGTGCACGGGCAGAGGCACAGCAGCAGCAGCAACGTGGTGGGAGCCATGAAGGCTCGGGGCCTTGTTAGGCGGAAACCTGTGCAGTTCCCTCTGGGACCACTGCAAAAGATTTAGGACTACAGGTGTTTGGCGGTGACCCCACTTGGTAGCAGTCTGTACCACACAGATTCACTTGGTAGCTGTGGCTGAGCAGTCAGACTTCCCTCAAGAAGAGTTGAGCAGTATGTGAAGTATACAAAATAGGGCAATCCTTCACAGCAAGACAAGCAAACACGCAACGAGGCTTAGTGTAAAGATATTAAGGTATTTATTTATAACGAAACATCTATGAAAAACACTATGGCACTTTCACGGCAAACAAATCAAACACAATTACTCTACGAAGCAGAAACAATCAATCCCCCTAGCAATATTTCGACAAGTCTAGGTTCTACCGGCACCACTTATTTACAGACAGAGGTGTATACCTCAACCTAGATGGCACTCGAATATTAGTTAGGACGGGAGAGAAAAAGATAGGCAGGTTACGAAATCAACACAGTTCAATACTTCACGGGCAAAATGTACGGTAAGAAGGCAAGAACCACAATAGATCATAAAGTTCAGAGGCCAGGCCCACTCGGAGAGAGGCAAGGCGCAATGTCCCAAAAAGTCTCTAGTGGAGATGCATTCAAGTCTTTGTAGCAAATTGTTATCGGCAGATTGAACCAGTTCAGAACAATAAATGAGAAAAGCTTGGAGGCGACCCCACGGAAAGGAGAGGATTAAGACACCTCACTCGAACCGATCGAAAGGGAAGCCAGGCGGACACGGTACCTTGTTGTGGAGGGCAGCTCCGGTGGGGGCAGTTGTTCCTGGTGGTGGATGCACGTCGGGTCTTTGCCAAGAGTAGAGAGGTTCTCCTCATCGAAGAAAAGTGAAGTCCGGTGCACCACCAGGGAAGAGACCAGCCGCGGAGTGCTCCGTCACAAGGCACCACCTTTTGGTCGCGGTACAGGGGTAGTGGCTATCCGGTTGCCGAGGTGCGCTGCACGGGCAATTCGACCACTGCATCCTGAGGCGAATAAAAAACAAAGGGGCCTGGTTGTTCCCACCAGTCAGGGGAAGAGACTCTCCGGCAGGGAGATCTCCTCTGTCGTCGGGAAGTGGTGAGTCGGCTCAGCAGGGCTCCACCGGAGGTGTCGTCGTTGCAGGTTGGCTCAGCATTACCCTCGTCCGATTCTTAGGTCCTGTGGCGACTTCTGAAGATCCAGTCCCAAAAGCCCTGCTTTTATGCAGAAAACCCCCATTCATTCAGCCTAGCTGTCAATCAACACATGCTAAGTGGTGAGCGGGAAGGCTCACCACTTGGGCCAATCACTCCAGAGTGCGACTGGAGTTGGCAAGGCAACTCGGTCCAGGGTGCCTAAACCCCCTCCCACACCCCTGTGGTAACCCAGACAGAATGGCACCACTTTGGAGGGTCTCTGTACAGAGCCCGCCAAAAGTGGAACAAAGGGCTCAGCCTTTGGTTTAGGAGTAACAGAGACGAACACAGACGCCATTTTACAAACCGAGTTCTGGCAGAAAATACCATCCGATAAACCTATTTAAGATAAGTAGATCGGTGGTACGTTAGAGATTAACGAGAAAAAGTATCAATCTCCAACAATGGGACAAATCCCATAGGGTTATGTCTGGGGTCGAACATAACAAGTTGTTTCCACTGCCACCAGCCAAAACTCGACGAGGGGGGACGGGACAGTGCACCCTCGAGTAACAGATCCAGGAGTAATCGAATTACCCCTACTAGTACGTCCACAATAAGATGGTTTGTACTAGTCCTGTTAGTAAATTTAGGTCTAGTAAAGCCAATGGTGACTTTACATGCCCGGGGAGACAGTAGTCAGTCCCCGGGTATGGAGTCTATGGTGGGGGTCCGCTAGGACGCCCCAGTGCTACGGCACATAGGGTGCGGTGTAACACACATAGAAAAACATATGAGACCCTATGGAGTAAAAGACCCCATAGCCCATAGAACACATTGACATTCAAAGGAATTACACACATACATGTCCAAGAGTGGGAGGAAAAGAGTCTCACTCTTGGCAGGATGTAAAAAAACAAACTCCCGAAATCCAGCAAAGCTGCTGGGGGACTCACTAGGTTAGGAAATTCAGCCTAAACCGAGAATTCTCCCTAACACTCGCCCCCCCAGACTAAGGGACAGGAGGATTTAATCCACTCCTGGATGAATCTCATACCTCTAGTCGATGACATACATCCTAGAGAGACCATCAGCATTTTGGTGGTGACATCCTGACCTGTGCTCAATGGTGAAATCAAACCCTTGCAGGCAGATCGACCATCTCAATAGTTTTGGGTTTTCCCCTTTCATTTGCATTAACCATCTCAAGGGTTGGTGGTCAGTCTGAATGACAAAAGTAGAACCATACAAATACGGCCTAAACTTCTTCAGAGCCCACAAGATAGCAAAACACTCTCTTTCGATTGTTGCCCACCTTGTTTCAGGATCCTTCAGCTTGCGGCTGATGAAGCAAATGGGGTGCTCCCTACCTTTCCCATCCAGTTGACTGAGTATGGCACCTATTCCTACATTTGAAGCATCTGTCTGCACAATGAAGTGTTGGCGGTAATCAGGAGCTCTGAGTACTGGGGCTTGGCAAAGAGCCTTTTTCAGGTTTTCAAAAGCCTGATTGCACTCCTCGTCCCATCTAACCTTCTTAGGAAATTTGGGCGAGGAGATGACATTCAGTGGAGAAGCTATGGTCCCATAGTTCTCTATGAAATTCCTGTAATACCCAGTGAGGCCTAGGAAGGCTCTCACTTGGGTTTGAGTAGTCGGTGTTGTCCAATTTTGCACAGCTTCAATTTTACTGAGCAAAGGCCTTATTTCTCCCCCGCCTACCTCATGCCCAAGATAGACTACCTTACTCTGTCCAATTTGGCATTTACTCGCCTTTATGGTCAGATTGGCTCGTCCAAGAGCCTGCAAAACATCTCTCAGGTGGGTTACATGTTCTTCAAGGAATTGCTGAACACTGCGATGTCATCCAAGTATGCCATGCAGAAGTCTTCCATCCCATTTAGAACATGGTTTACCATCCGTTGAAATGTAGCAGGTGCATTCTTCAATCCGAACGGCATTACCTTAAACTGGTATAAGCCAACGGGGGTAGAAAATGCAGTTTTCTCCTTGGCATGGTCTGTCAGGGCTATTTGCCAATAGCCTGACGTCAAGTCAAATTTGCTGAGGAACTTGGCGGCGCCAAGTTTATCCACCAACTCATCTGTTCTTGGCAAAGGGTGGGCATCAGTCTTGGTGACTGCATTAAGAGCTCTATAATCCACACAGAATCTAAGTTCTTTAGATCCGGCCTTTGGTACTAACACAACTGGGCTAGACCATGGACTAGTAGAGGGCTCTATTACCCCGAGATCAAGCATCTTGCCGACCTCACCTTTGATGTGGGTTTCGTACATTTTCTGACATGCGGTATCCTCTGCTTTTGACTGGCAGACAGTCACCAGTGAGTATGTCGTGCTGGCCCCAAGGGGTCAAGCCTGGTGAAAGCGAGAACAGAGAGGCAAACTGATTCAACATAGATTTGCACTCTTCTTGTTGCTCGGGTGTCAGATTGGAGGAGAGATTTACTCCTTCAATTTTTCCATCTAAAGGTAAGCCTCTGAGGAGATCCGGAAGAGCTTCACTCTCTTCTTCTTCCTCGGATGACGCTAGAAGCAACGCTCCTACATCAGGTCGCGAGACATACGCTTTAAGTCGGTTGGTGTGAAAGACTGTCGGAGCCTCCTTGGGATTGCCCAAGTCCACCAGATAGTTAACCTCTCCGAGTTTACCCACAACTCGGAAGGGTCCCATCCACTTATCTTGCAAGGCCCTCTGCCTTGTTGGGATCATAACAAGAACGAGCTGGTCTTGAGCGAACTCAACCATGTTAGCCTTTTGATCGTGCCAGTGCTTGACCAGTGCTTGTCCAGCTTTCAAGTTATCGCTTGCTTCCGTCATCATGTGTGACATTCTCCTCCGGAGACCTATCACGTAGTCAGTCACTCTGACTGGCTTGGGGGAAGGAGCACTCTCCAACCCCTCCTTAATCAGGGCCAATGGACCTCTGACGGGATGACCATAGAGTAGTTCGAAGGGCGAGTAACCTACGCCCTCCTGAGGGACTTCCCTATAAGCAAAGAGAAGGCATGGCAGTAGGAGGTCCCACTTACGCTTAAGGGGTTCCTCTAAAGCACCTATCATGCTCTTCATGGTTCGGTTGAACCGTTCTACCAACCCATTGGTTTGTGGGTGGTAAGCTGTTGAGAACTTGTAAGTAACTCCACAGGTTTTCCACATGGCTTTCATGTAGTTGGACATAAAGTTTGACCCCCTGTCAGAGATTACTTCCTTAGGAAACCCGACCCTAGTAAAAATTCCAAGGAGGGCCTTAGCCACAGCCGGAGCTGTAACCGTCCTCATAGGAATTGCCTCAGGATACCTAGTAGCATGGTCTACTACAACAAGTATAAACCTGTTGCCTGAGGAGGTTGGAGGATCAAGGGGACCAACAATGTCAATCCCTACTCTCTCAAATGGGACTCCCACAACTGGGAGAGGCACTAAAGGGGCCACATTCTTGGAGCCAACCTTACCAGAGATCTGGCAGGTGTGGCAGCTCCTGCAGTGTTTTTCTACTTCGGCCCCCATCTTCGGCCAATAGAAGTAGAGAGAGAGCCTTTCCTTAGTCTTCTTGAAACTCAAGTGACCAGCCAAAGGAATCTTGTGGGCTAACTGCAAGAACTGTGGTCTGTTCTCTTGGGGTACTATAAGTCGTTTGTAGTCTCCAGGTGCAGACTCGGTTGGTTCACTGTAGAAGAGGCCATCTTCCCAGTGCAACCTGTATTTCCCAGGCTCTTGCCCTTCAGCCTGAGCTTTTGCCTGGTGGCGAAGACCTTCCAGAGTTGGACATTCTCTCTGTCCCTTACTCAAGTCTGCCCTGCTGGGTCCACCTTCTTCCAGTAAAGACTGCAGCTCAGGATGGTCAACAGGATCCAGATCTCCAATGAGTTCCTGGCCTTCCATTAGCTCTTCCTCAGAGTCTAATTCTACCACACAGGGTTGTACCTCCCTCTCAGCCTCGGCTGGAGGTGGAGTTACGGGTGTAACTTTGGACAACCGCGGGGAAGTCCGTGTGGGCTCCACTGGAATGCTGGCTGCTGGTTTCGGGATAGAAGCCTTAGGTTTCCCTTTCGCTTCTGATTTCTTGGAGACAGCGGCTGACAATTGCAGTGGAGCAGGAGTGATTTCTTTCTTCATCATCTCCTGGAGAGTACCGCGCATGGCCCTCTTTCTTGCAGGTCTGGTTAGCTCCTGTAACCGTTTACTAGGAGGTCTGGGAGTATGTGATACAACTCCGAGAGTTTTCAAATCGTTACCCAACAGTACGCGTCCTGGTACCTCACTCTGTATGCTGACAGGTATCTTCACAGTCATGTCGTTACACTGGATGAGAACTGGTAATTGGGGAAGCATCTGCACAGGCCCTCCAGCTAACTTGGTGAGGCGTTTGGGTGCCTTAGCAACATCCTCAGCCTGAAAAAATGATTTATCCACCACAGTTATGCTGGCCCCAGTGTCCCTAATGGCAGGAGTCTCCTGACCATTCACCTGGACACTGTCCTTATAATACTCTTTAGTATTATCGGGGATAGAATTATAGACATCTAAATTCTGTTGTTCCCACAACCCCAGAGATACTAAAGAAACGCTGGCTGAGACTCCAATGGGTTCGTCAGCTGGCAGTAGAAAGTTTCCACTTGCCATTTGGACTTCCTCCTCTGGAGCGAAGGATAAGGAGACAGGCTGGACCCCTGAAGGTTTACCCTTACATCTGGGATCTCCTTTCACGTGATCAGTCGAGCCACAAACAAAGCATTTACCGAATGCTTTCTGGAATGGTGGCTTGTTCTGACCTCCTTCCGGTTTGGCACCAGAAGGCACACTATTCTGCGGTGGTTTTCCTTGTGGCTTACCCTTCTGGTTTTGTTTGGGGCCCTCTTTGGAATGTGAGTTATTAGAATTCTCTTTTGAGTCTTTTTTAGGCTGTTTTCCCTCGTCCTTTTTCTGAGTTGCCCCAGAATCCTTGTGAGTAGCCCGGTTGGCAACCCATAAGTCAGCAGCCTTAGCTAGGGCCCGGGAATCCGATTCCGTCGAATCAACCAAGTGCTGTCTGAGCTCAGGAGAACAGGCATCATAAAAAGACTCCAACATAAAAAGATTCCTCATACCTTCTTAAGTGTTCACTTTGTAACCCTTAATCCATTCCTCTAAGTTCTTTAACCCTTCACTCACCTAGGTAGCCCAAGGGGTACCATCATGCTTTTTGAGGGTTCTAAACCTCTTAAGATACTGGGAAGGGGTCTTCCCGAATCTAGCTAATAAAACTAGTTTCACACTTTCGTAATCCGTCTTATCCGCCTCCCCCAACTCCATTACCACATCAGTCGCAACAGGAGGGAGCCTAGAGAACAACCAGGGAAGTAAAGCATTCCCGGTGATGTCCTGGAGCCCATGATTGTATTCAAACAGTTTCAACCAATCCAACACATCCAACCTTGGTTCATACATACCCACTAATTCCTTCGGCATCCGGGGTCTTTTGGGACTGGAGCTCCTAGAGGAACCAGAGGAGAGAGAAGCATTTTCCACAGACAACTTTTTCATCTCTAACTCGTGATTAAGTTCTATTTCCCTGAGTCTTAACTCAGCTTGCTTCTGCTCAGCCTGGGCATTCATCCGTCTGAACTCGAGCTCTTGGTTTCGTTCAGATTGAGCCAAGAACCGTTTGTATTCTAATTCGAGCTTCATTTTTTCAAGTTCAAAATAAGAAGGGTTACTCGTGGGACCTGGTATGGGCCCCGTAGGCACAGCTGGTAAGGCGGGTAGAGGAGCAGGGGAGACAGTTTCGTTAGCCTCGCCGTCCTCGTCAGCCTCTTCATCGCTATCATCAGAATTATGACTTAGATCAACACCATTACTGTTATCTACATTTGCTGGAGAGCTTGGTTCCTCTGAACCAGTACCCAGACTTTGGTTCGCCAGCAATCTCTCGATTAGTTCTAACTTCTTGCCTCTTACAGAAAGATTCTCTTGCCTACAGAGAGCTTGCAAACTCTCAGTATTTTCACCTGACAAGGACTCTTGACTGTAAGTTTCCATTGTAGACATGTTTTTTGAAAGTTGCTTTTTGTGCAAAGTTTTGTGGTTAGTTATCCTACAGTGTCGAAAAGCACTCTAAACTGTATACTCGATACAAATCCCACCGCTGTACACCAGTGTTAAGCGGAAACCTGTGCAGTTCCCTCTGGGACCACTGCAAAAGATTTAGGACTACAGGTGTTTGGTGGTGAACCCACTTGGTAGCAGTCTGTACCACATAGATTCACTTGGTAGCTGTGGCTGAGCAGTCAGACTTCCCTCAAGAACAGTTGAGCAGTATGTGGAGTATACAAAATAGGGCAATCCTTCACAGCAAGACAAGCAAACACGCAACGAGGCTTAGTGTAAAGATATTAAGGTATTTATTTATAACGAAACATCTATGAAAAACACTATGGCACTTTCACGGCAAACAAATCAAACACATTTACTCTACGAAGCAGAAACGATCAATCCCCCTAGCAATATTTCGACAAGTCTAGGTTCTACCGGCACCACTTATTTACAGACAGAGGTGTATACCTCAACCTAGATGGCACTCGAATATTAGTTAGGACGGGAGAGAAAAAGATAGGCAGGTTACGAAATCAACACAGTTCAATACTTCACGGGCAAAATGTACGGTAAGAAGGCAAGAACCACAATAGATCATAAAGTTCAGAGGCCAGGCCCACTCGGAGAGAGGCAAGGCGCGATGTCCCAAAAAGTCTCTAGTGGAGATGCATTCAAGTCTTTGTAGCAAACTGTTATCGGCAGATTGAACCAGTTCAGAACAATAAATGAGAAAAGCTTGGAGGCGACCCCACGGAAAGGAGAGGATTAAGACACCTCACTCGAACCAATCGAAAGGGAAGCCAGGCGGACACGGTACCTTGTTGTGGAGGGCAGCTCCGGTGGGGGCAGTTGTTCCTGGTGGTGGATGCACGTCGGGTCTTTGCCAAGAGTAGAGAGGTTCTCGTCGTCGAAGAAAAGTGAAGTCCGGTGCACCACCAGGGAAGAGACCAGCCGCGGAGTGCTCCGTCACAAGGCAGCACCTTTTGGTCGCGGTACAGGGGTAGTGGCTATCCGGTTGCCGAGGTGCGCTGCACGGGCAATTCGACCACTGCATCCTGAGGCGAATAAAAAACAAAGGGTACTGGTTGTTCCCACCAGTCAGGGGAAGAGACTCTCCGGCAGGGAGATCTCCTCTGTCGTCGGGAAGTGGTGAGTCGGTTCAGCAGGGCTCCACCGGAGGTGGCGTCATTGCAGGTTGGCTCAGCATTACCCTCGTCCGATTCTTAGGTCCTGTGGCGACTTCTGAAGATCCAGTCCCAAAAGCCCTGCTTTTATGCAGAAAACCCCCATTCATTCAGCCTAGCTGTCAATCAACACATGCTAAGTGGTGAGCGGGAAGGCTCACCACTTGGGCCAATCACTCCAGAGTGCGACCGGAGTTGGCAAGGCAACTCGGTCCAGGGTGCCTAAACCCCCTCCCACACCCCTGTGGTAACCCAGACAGAATGGCACCACTTTGAAGGGTCTCTGTACAGAGCCCGCCAAAAGTGGAACAAAGGGCTCAACCTTTGGTTTAGGAGTCACAGAGACGAACACAGACGCCATTTTACAAACCGAGTTCTGGCAGAAAATACCATCCAATAAACCTATTTAAGATAAGTAGATCGATGGTACGTTAGAGGTTAACGAGAAAAAGTATCAATCTCCAACAATGGGACAAATCCCATAGGGTTATGTCCGGGGTCGAACATAACAAGTAGTTTCCACTGCCACCAGCCAAAACTTGACGAGGGGGGAGGGGACAGTGCCCCCTCGAGTAACAGATCCAGGAGTAATCGAATTACCCCTACTAGTACGTCCACAATAAGATGGTTTGTACTAGTCCTGTTAGTAAATTTAGGTCTAGTAAAGCCAATGGTGACTTTACATGCCCGGGGAGACAGTAGTGAGTCCCCGGGTATGGAGTCTATGGTGGGGGTCCGCTAGGACGCCCCAGTGCTACGGCACATAGGGTGCGGTGTAACACACATAGAAAAACATATGAGACCCTATGGAGTAAAAGACCCCATAGCCCATAGAACACATTGACATTCAAAGGAATTACACACATACATGTCCAAGAGTGGGAGGAAAAGAGTCTTACTCTTGGCAGGATGGAAAAAAACAAACTCCCAAAATCCAGCAAAGCTGCTGGGGGACTCACTAGGTTAGGAAATTCAGCCTAAACAGAGAATTCTCCCTAACAGGCCTTCAACATCGGAGGGGCAGGCATCGGCCGGAGGGCAGGAGGACCCAGGACAGAAAGTGTCTTCCGTGTGGCAGCGGTTGGGCCACGCCATAGATGCGGAGCGGCAGCGGGCGGAAGAGGCACGGCTCACGATGGTCAGGGCGGAGAACTCCATGCGGAGGGCCCTGAGGCGGGCCAAGTGCCTCGAGGCAATCCGCAGGGGGTTGGAGGTGGACACGTCGACGGCCCTGCGGACCCTCGGGGCCATGGAGGAGGACCGCCTCCGGGACACTGAGCAGGAGTTTGATGATGCCCTGGCCCGGGACATCCAAAAGTGAGCCGTCAGACTAGCCCGCTGCCCTTGTACATAGTTATGTAGTTAGTGTTAGGTTTCCTTTGTTTTTGAATTTTTTTTGGACCTTTTGGACAATGGGCCACATTTTTGTATATAGTTTTTTTTTATTAGTTAGTGTTGTTAGATAGGTTTCATTTCTTTTGTTGGGATAATGGACCCTGGCTTGTTCATCTGTACATAGTTCACTGTTGGATTTTCTTTTTCTTTAATACATATTTTTTGATAAAACTTCAATGTGTAGTATCATCTCATTGGTTTCATGCATATCATGATATGGGTTTTGAGATTCACTGACACCCATTGGGTGTATGTGAGGGACATGTGTTCGTTTCCAAACTTGCAATTGGTGTTCTATCATGTTATTGCCATTTCTAAGTGGGTGGATGCAATACTCGGGTGGGTGTTTTGCATTTGGAGGCTGACCATAGGGACCAGGGATCTAGATTGTGATGACATGTTGGCTGGGGAACATGAGTTGGACATGAGTGGGGGCCTGCTGGCAGGTGCCCCACAGTGCTGGGGGGTGGGGGTGCAGGGGAACATGAGATGGACATGAGTTGGGGCCTGCTGGCAGGTGCCCCACAGTGCTGGGGGTGGGGGTACAGGGGAACATGAGTTGGACATGAGTGGGGGCCTGCTGGCAGGCGCCCCACAGTGCTGGGGGCTGGGGGTGCAGGGGAACATGAGTTGGACATGAGTGGGGGCCTGGTGGAGGCTGCCCCTGCACTGCTGGGGGGTGGGGGTGGTGGGAGACATGGGTGGGGGCCCGGTGGAGGCTGCCCCTGCACTGCTGGGGCGTGGGGGTGATGGGATACATGAGTGGGGGCCTGGTGGAGGCTGCCCCTGCACTGCTGGGGGGTGGGGGTGGTGGGAGACATGGGTAGGGGCCTGGTGGAGGCTGTCCCTGCACATGCTGGGGGGTGGGGGTGATAGGGGACATGAGTGGGGGCCTGGTGGAGGCTTCCCTGGTGGCTGGGGGGTGGGGGTGATGGGAGACATGAGTGGGGCCCTGGTGGAGGCTGCCCCTGCACTGCTGGGGGGTGGGGGTGGTGGGAGACATGGGTGGGGGCCTGGTGGAGGCTGCCCCTGGTGGCTGTGGGGTGGGGGTGATGGGAGACATGAGTGGGGGCCTGGTGGAGGCTGCCCCTGCACTGCTGGGGGGTGGGGGTGGTGGTAGACATGGGTGGGGGCCTGGTGGAGGCTGCCCCTGCACTGCTGGGGGGTGGGGGTGATAGGGGACATAAGTGGGGGCCTGGTGGAGGCTGCCCCTGGTGGCTGGGGGTGGGGGTGATAGGGGACATGAGTGGGGGCCTGGTGGAGGCTGCCCCTGCACTGGTGGGGGTGGTGGGAGACATGGGTGGGGCCTGGTGGAGGCTGCCCCTGGTGGCTGGGGGGTGGGGGTGATGGGAGACATGGGTGGGGGCCTGGTGGAGGGTGCACCACAGTGCTGGGGGTGGGGGTGCAGGGGACATGAGTGGGGGCCTGGTGGAGGCTGCCCCTGCAATGCTGGGGGGTGGAGCTGGTGGGAGACATGGGTGGGGGCCTGGTGGAGGCTGCCCCTGCACTGCTGGGGGGTGGGGGTGGTGGGAGACATGGGTGGGGGCCTGGTGGAGGCTGCCCCTGGTGGCTGGGGGGTGGGGGTGATGGGAGACATGAGTGGGGGCCTGGTGGAGGCTGCCCCTGCACTGCTGGGGGGTGGGGGTGGTGGGAGACATGGGTGGGGGCCTGGTGGAGGCTGCCCCTGGTGGCTGGGGTGATGGGAGACATGAGTGGGGGCCTGGTGGAGGCTGCCCCTGCACTGCTGGGGGCTGGGGGTGGTGGGAGACATGTGTGGGGGCCTGGTGGAGGCTGCCCCTGGTGGCTGGGGGGTGGGGGTGATGGGCGACATGGGTGGGGGCCTGATGGAGGCTGCCCCTGCACTGCTGGGGGGTGGGGGTGATAGGGGACATGAGTGGGGGCCTGGTGGAGGCTGCCCCTGGTGGCTGGGTGGGGGGCTGATGGGAGAGATGGGTGGGGGCCTGGTGTAGGCTGCCCCTGCACTGCTGGGGGGTGGGGGTGATGGGACACATGAGTGGGGGCCTGGTGGAGGCTGCCCCTGCACTGCTGGGGGGTGGGGGTGGTGGGAGACATGGGTGGGGTCCTGGTGGAGGCTGCCCCTGGTGGCTGGGGGGTGGGGGTGATGGGAGGCATGAGTGGGGGCCTGGTGGAGGCTGCCCCTGCACTGCTGGGGGGTGGGGGTGATAGGGGACATGAGTGGGGGCCTGGTGGAGGCTGCCCCTGCACTGCTGGGGGGTGGGGGTGGTGGAAGACATGGGTGGGGGCCTGGTGGAGGCTGCCCCTGGTGGCTGGGGGGTGGGGGTGATGGGAGACATGAGTGGGGGCCTGGTTGAGGCTGCCCCTGCACTGCTGGGGGGTGGGGGTGGTGGTAGACATGGGTGGGGGCCTGGTGGAGGCTGCTCCTGCACTGCTGGGGGTGGGGGTGATGGGAGACATGAGTGGGGGCCTGGTGGAGGCTGCCCCTGTACTGCTGGGGGGTGGGGGAGGTGGTAGACATGGGTGGGGGCCTGGTGGAGGCTGCCCCTGCACTGCTGGGGGGTGGGGTGATGGGAGATATGGGTGGGGGCCTGGTGGAGGCTGCCCCTGCACTGCTGGGGGGTGGGGGTGATGGGAGACATGAGTGGGGGCCTGGTGGAGGCTGCCCCTGCACTGCTGGGGGTGGGGGTGGTGGGAGACATGGGTGGGGGCCTGGTGGAGGCTGCCCCTGGTGACTGGGGGTGCAGGGGGACATGCGTTGGTGGGCAGTAGTGCAAGGTGACATGTGGGTTGGCTGGGGGGCATGGCCATGGTGGATGGGGTGCCTGCAGGACATGTGCAGGGTAGGCCCCTGTGGTGTGGGCCACCTGCAGGGGCCGTGGAGGGTGTAGAGGGAACACCTGGGAGGACCCACACGTGCAATTCACGTGTGGTGCTCCCCGCGCACCCCTGTAATACACGTACCCTGATGGAATCGCATGTGATACTTTCCACGCACCCCTGAAATACACGTACCCTGCTGATTTTGTGTGTGATACTTCCCGTGCACCCCTGGAATACACGTACCCTGCTGTTTTTGCGTGTGATACTTCCCGCGCACCCCTGGAATACACGTACCCTGCGGATGTCGCGTGTGAAACTTCCCGCGCACCCCGAAATACACGTAGCCAGGACATTCGCGTGTGGAACTTCCCACGCACCCCTGATATACACGTACCCTGCTGATATCGTGTGTGAAACTTCCCGTGCACCCCAAGATACACGTAGCCAGGACATTCGCGTGTGGAACTTCCAGCGCACCCCTGGAATACACGTACCCTGCTGATATCGCGTGTGAAACTTGCCGCGCACCCCGAAATACACGTAGCCAGGACATTCGAGTGTGGACCTCCCGTGCACCCCTGATATACATGTACCCTGCTGATATCGCGTGTGAAACTTCCCGTGCACCCCAAGATACACGTAGCCAGGACATTCGCGTGTGAAACTTCCAGCGCACCCCTGGAATACACGTACCCTGCTGATATTGCGTGTGAAACTTCCTGCGCACCCCGAAATACATGCAGCCAGTACATTCGCGTGTGGAACTTCCCGCGCACCCCTGATATACACGTACCCTGCTGAATTCAAGTGTGAAACTTCCCGCGCACCCCTGATGTACACATACCCTGATGGAATCGCATGTGGAACTTCCAGCGCACCCCTGAAATACACGTACCCAGCTGAAATCATGTGAGGTACTTCCCGCGCACCCCAGTGATACACATAGCCCGCTTGCCGTGCTGGTACAGGGTTAGCGCAGCCCTTTGCGCTGGATTGGGGATTTTGATGGCTTTTCCCTGCGCGAGAGGCGTTCTTGAGGGCGTAACTGGCGCTGCTGCAGGGTCGCTGCGCCACAGTGCGCCACGGCTGGTTTTGGTAGCTGGAATCCATGAATACGCTGTGCGCGGAAATGGATTTTAGCGCACGCGGCTGGCGCAGGGATTCGCACGCGCACACTGTGCGCCAGCCGCGTGCGCCACTTGTGCGCTAAATTCTATGAATTACCCCCTAAATAGTTTAGAAAAATCAATCTCAAACACAGCAGGCTTAGAAAAGATATTAAAATTATCCCTAAATTGCAGAGTAATGTTTAAACGTAACCTTGACGTGGACCAAGGACTAGTTAATGAAGCACTGGGTACAGTTGTTGGCTTTCAAACATACCCACGTGACAACAAAATTCAGTTTGTCAATATACTCTTTGACAAACTTTCAGAAGTTAAAAGGATAGGACGCTCAACAGCTTGATTCCTTCTCTTCAAAGACATGTATGTACGCAGAGAACAATTTTCTCTAACTCTTGCATACGCAGTCACGATTCATAAATCACAAGGTCTTACCCTAGACAAAGCAATGATAGATATTGGTAACACAGTCTTTAAAGAAGGCATGAGCTGCGTAGCACTATCACGCTTAGGTACACTTGACGGTCTATTTCTAATCAACTTTGATGCAATTAAAATAAACGCTGATATTCCTTGCATTTTAGAATACAATAGACTTCGCTCACTATACACTCCCCATCTAAACACATATTCTGTTCCACAAAAAGTAAAACATTATAAACGAACAATAAATCAAACAGAAAAGCAACAGGATGTCACTGCAAATCCTCCAAAGAGAGTAAAAAAAAGTAATACTTCATCAAGTACCACAATCAAAAAAGAATCAATTAGTGAAAGTAAACCAGGTACTTCTTCAAAGAAGGAAGACAAACTCCAAATAAAGCAGTCAGATACAGAACTACCTGATCCATTTAAACTCTCAAATATAGTTGGTGTAAGTTGCTACGCAAATGTAGCAATGAATATTCTATTTCAATTACCACCAATTGTTGAGAACATTTACTTACACAGTACAGACCCATTGTGTTTGCAAATGTTAGTACCTCACAGAAATGCAGCAAACAATCCTGACAACACGTATAGTGTTTATGGAATAAGACAACAATTGGACTACTGTGCTGGAATGGTGAAATTCACTATAAACTCACAGGAAGATCCACAAGAATTTCTAATGTACTTACTACAAGTACTGGAAAACAAAAACATACCTATAAATGAAATCTTCCAGATTTCATACATATGGAAACATACATGCACTCTCTGCAACAATGTGACACAAGAAATCCCCAATGAACGCTTCATATATATATATCAATACCTAATTGTGAATCCATTCCATTTCAGCAACTTGTACAAAATGCAAACCATAGTAGATTATGTTCTACCTGCAATTCAGATAATCGCTCCACGTTAGTAATACAAACACATAGTAAATACGTAATACTAATGCTTCTACGTTACAATGCAGATGGTACCAAAAACAACTGCAAGCTGACTGGATTCACACATGGTCAAATATCACTTGGTAAGAAAACCTTGACAACAATAGGTATAATCTAACACGCAGGAGCCACAATCAATTCAGGGCACTACATTGCATATATAAAAAAGAAATGTGGATGGTTTTAATGTAATGATAGTACCATTACTCTAAAGCAGAGATTACCAGCAAATCTTACAAACGCGTATTTAATGTTGTTAAAACCAAAATTTGATAACTAAACTGTACTTAAACCTCAAGTAAACATGTAGTAAAAAATATAAACTGTTAGAATATTCCAAAAGCTATCTAACTGCCCAAAATTTCTACAACCATTAATCACATGAATAATACCACTAAATTAGAGCAACAAATAGACAATTAGAATACGCCAATTGGTATCTAACTGTCCCAAAATTTAACAATATCCAAACAGATAAATCAATACCACTAAAATATATAAAAAAATAGACAGTTCGAATACGCCAATTGGTATCTAACTGTCCCAAAATTTAACAATATCCAAACAGATAAGTAAATACCACTCAAATATATCAAAAAATAGACAGTTAGAATACGCCTACTGGTATCTAACTGCTCCAAAATTTCATAATATCCAAACAAATAAATATGTTACTGCTCCAAAAAAAATGCAACAACCCAATGTATAAAGCATTAGCCAGAAACAACAAATAAACACTGAAAACAAACAAACACATACACTGTAGCATAACAGAAAAAGTTTTTTTTTTAAATCCAACATGGATTTTTTTTTCTCCCACAGACCCAATGATATTAGCAACGAACACAGAAACTGAGCAAATTGCACAGTACTCTGGTTTGTAATCTACTAAATATGAGGGTCCAAAAAAAAAATGTTGATTATACAATGTAAAAAGTCATTATAAAATACTAATACTAACATGCTATTTTCTTTTATCATAGAAATTAACAAGAAATACATGTACTCCAGTTACTAAACCAAACAGTAAGTATATTATACACTCTATGTCCTGGCCACAACCATCACAGCATATCACAGCCATAGTATCTTATAACTTTGTTCCTTATAAAATGGTCATGCACCCAACACTCTATGCCCTGGCCACAACTACCGCAGCATATCACACCCATAGAGTAAAACATTTCAACTATGGCCTGTGGAAACTTTTAATGTCCGCGGACATTACCAGTGTTCTTAGAACACTATAACAAATACAGAGAGCGTCTTCAGGACACCCCCTGCGAACATTTCAGGACAACGCGAGAGTTCTTAGAACACTTTCAACTTGACAACGAACAATACGGACAGCGTCATCAGAACACCCCCATTTTGTTTATTTGCGAATATTTCAGGACTCCCCGAGTGTTCTTGGCACACATTCAACTTGCCACAGAACAATACGGACAGCGTCCCCAGAACACCCCCATTTTGTTTATTTGCGAACATTTCTGGACACCCCGAGTGTTTTTAGAACACATTTAACTTGCCACAGAACAATAAGGACAGCGTCCCCAGAACACCCCCATTTTGTTTATTTGCGAACATTTCAGAACACCGTGAGTGTTCTTAGAACAGTTTCAGCTTACTTGCGAACAAAACGGACACATATTGAGTCCTCAGAACACCCCCCATTCAGTTTATTTAGAACATTTCAGAACACCAGTGATGTCCACAGACAAATCGAACACAAAAAGAATGTCTACCGCAGAAAAAAGCACAACATTTGACCTATCCCATACCCTTCAATCCTCCCCATACACTCCTACACAACATACTGTACTAAATACACATTTAGAACAAACTTTCACCGCGCTGTCCGCGGACGTCCGCAAATCCAAGATGGCGGGCACTACCGAAAATCTGACGCGCTTCACACTTAACACCGTCCAATCAGCGAACACGTTGCATGTCCGTGGACATCACGCAAGCCGATTGGCCAATCAGGACACTGTCCGCGGAGCGAACAGGGAAGTGTGTCCGCGGACCGAACACAGATATCACTAATTTTTTTTTACCTACTTTTTGGTCATTTTAAAAAAAACTACTGGACGGATTTTCACTGGACGGATTTTGGGACCGCTCCTATAACTTTTCCCCCCCTGGACGAATCCTCACCAAACTTTGCAAGAGTGGCCCATATACTTGTTTTGCAAAGTTTGGTGAGGATTCGTCCAGGGGGAGCGAAGTTATAAGCCGCCCAAAAAGTGCTCTTCCTATGGAAACAGCAACTTAACCATAACTGCATGGCCACTAACATGGCCATGTAATATCACACTTTTGTGAATATGAACAATATCTGAATATCACACTTATGAATATTTATACAATGATCAGCAAGGGGTAGTGTGACAATAATCAACAATCTCTTTAATTAATTAGGAGTATGGGTAAGAAGAAAAATGTAGCAGAGAATAAAACTGTGTGTGGGTTGAATGAAATGCAATGATATGAAATTAATCCAGCACAGGATAAACTTGATATGAATTCAATCAAAGACAATGAAATCACTCTTTCCCCCTGATACTACTCACTCCCCCCAATATGCAATATGAAGAGATGGAATAAGGGCACACAGGTTTCAGGAATAACAATCAACAATTGCAGTTTCACTCCTGATTCCCCCCAGCAAGCTTAAAGAGAACAGGAATGATTTTAAAACAGGTCAAATGCTTTTAAATGTGGTTTGAAATTAATGGGAAAAATGCTAAAAATGGATTTTAATTCGCTAAATGGGATTCAGAACTAGTGAGAGCCGCTTTGGATAGGTTCAGGTAAACACTAGCAATGATTGTTGAATGATTAGCAGATGGAAAACGAAATTCAGAAGTTGAATGCAAGAAATAGCTATTTTACATGGAATGAAATTGAGCCAAATGCAAAACTTTTCAGCGCGCGAGAAATGCGATTACAGAAAAACTAAGGAGTCGGAATGCGGTTCTTAGTTCGTTTGAAAGCTGAGGATGTTAGCTTCAAAATGACTTTCTTCAGAAAAATATCAGCGCACAGATGATTATCACTACAATTATCACAGGATTATATGGATGGGAGAAGGATTTCAGGATGGACAAAAGAGATTTTACAATGCAGTTCTGGATATGTTGGAATGCATTGGATTGGATTACTTAATACTAAGAGGTTGGTTATGGATAGTTCTAAGCTAAATACTCACAAATATGGGTTGGAATGGGCCCGTCAAAGAACTGGTCAAAGGTTTGGACTGGACTTTGCTCGCCCCCGGACAGTTCTCAGGCGCTTCGTTCTGCTCTCAGCAAGGCACTCTGGTCTGCACGGCCTCTTGGACTGGATCTGACGGTTGGGTTCTAGGTACAGCTCTGCTCTACTGATCTGGATCTCAGGGTTCTAGCAAGGGTTCTTAGCCAGAAGCAGCCAAAACAACACAGCCAGGCTGTTGAATCCTGGGTACTGCCACTCCTAAAGAAGCAAACCCTTGACCCGACCACTCCTACCAACTTCAGGCCTATCACGACCGTGCCCTTTCTTCTAAAAATCTTAGACAAAGTGGCATACATGCAAATACAAAACTTCCTTGAATCCAACCTTTTACTTGGAACACGACAATCCGGATTCCGCCCACAGCATGGGACTAAGACAGCCCTAATCGATCTCAAGGCCCAAATAGATCAATGTAGAGACAACGGCCAAGCAGCCCTTCTCCTACTGCTAGACCTCTCAGCGGCCTTTGATTTAGTCAACCATACAGTATTATGTAGCCACCTAGACTCTGCAGCCCACTTCTCCAAAGAGGCCATAATATGGATCAAGTCTTTCCTGAGTAACAGAACTATGAGAGTCTTCTCTCCCTCAGCCTCAGCAGACCCGATCCCCATAACATGTGGGGTAACTCAGGGATCCTGTGTGTCACCCACCCTCTACCATGTATTCACAAAGCCACTCTTTGACGAAATGGATCATCTGGGTATTGCCTACACTAATTACGCAGACGATACCCAGATCCTCCTCCCGCTTTCAGGTGACTATGTCAGGGATCTGGCTTTAGTGAATAAAATCTACAGCATCGTTCAGGCATGGATGGCCACACACGGCCTATGCCTGAACGATGACAAAACTGAACTCATTATCCTAGGCACCCCGACATACATAACCAAACTCAGCCCGGATTATGCCAATTTCATCATCGATGGGAACAACATAAAAGTAGCGAAGGAAGTGAAGACCCTAGGTTTTTACCTAGATGCCACCTTGAACTTTGCTAAACAAGTTAACTCCCTAGCCTCAGCTACCACATACACATGCAATCTCATCAGAGCGAACAAACAATTCCTTTCTACAGACAGCTGCATCACGCTTGCCAGAGCCCTCATACTTTCCAAACTGGATTATTGCAATGGACTATACATTGGGGCTAATACACAGACTATTCATAAAATCCAGGTCCTCCAGAACAATGCCCTGAGAGCAGCTCTCAAGATTAGCAGAAAGGAGCATATATCCTCGGTAAGAAGAGAACATAAATGGCTATCCACACAGGATAAAATTCAACTCAAAACTGCCTCCCTCACCCACAAGTGCCTCAACAACAAAGCTCCACCATACCTCAAGGATAGGCTACACCCTAGAACCTCGACCAGACCCATAAGAACAGCAAATGCTAACTGCCTACAAGTCCCGCGATTTAAACTCGCGACTATAGGAGGACAGAGCTTCCCAGTCAAGGCAGCGCAGCTGTGGAACTCACTACCCCTTGGCATTAGAGAACCCCAGCCCTTTGCGAAATTCAGGCAGAACTTGATCAATTGGCTGAGAGTAAATGACGCCTAACTAACTTCCCTGTCCTGACTGTTTCCATTGGTAAACTAACTGAAGCTCCACTGGCACCCCTATACCAGACTATCTAAGTCAACTTCCTTTTGCACTGGAATGTTCCTGATACCTGTATATTACTACTGTATATATTATTGTATACTATATATTGTATGTATATTACTACTGTATATATTATTGTATACTCCCGATAGTATATCCACACCTGTAAAACTGCGTTGGCTCTGGACCTAGTTCCGGCCGTGTATATATATGCCTACTATATACTGTACATTGTATGATACCCTTGTACTGTTACTACTTATTATGTACTTGTAACTAAGCTGAGCATATTCTTGTCCTGTGCACCCTGATGCCCCAGGGTATGGGGCGCTCTATAAATAATAAACTAAACTAAACTAATTGGTTAGGCCCTGTGGAAGTTTAGGGGTTAAAATCAAGTTTTTAAAGGCCTGCTGAGAAGGGTTCAGCTTTTTGGGTTGGGCCTTTTGCTTCAGGGTTCTGGAGTCTGGATCTGGGTTCTGGAGTCTGGATATGGGTTCTTCCTGCAGAGCGCTTCGCCGGTAGATCAATGATGAGTGAATGTGTGTCTGGCCTGTCCTCAGCAGTCCCTATTTATGTATTTTCTCACGGGGTGGGGAGGCTGATTATACTATGCCCACCCCTCTAAGAATCTGATAGGTCAGAGAATTCCCACTCCGCTGATTTGAGAAGGGAACAGGGTGTCATCATGTGTCATCATGTGTCAGAGTGACACTGTGTTTATGGTCCAGAGAAAACCCTCCCCTCTGTTTCTACCCAGAAAATCTATTTTTCCTAAAAAAATATTTCCAATATCCCCAACTTGTTAATAATACAAATTTATATTACAGATTAACTAAGGTATATTTCTGTCAAAGCCTCATCTTCCTACGAGTTTTGGTTCACAAATGACAGTTTTTTTGCGCTTTTGGGCGGTTACTCAGTGTCAGTTCTGTACCAATCTTTTTACATACATGCACATACCATCTGGGCATCTCCCTGTAAATTTTTCATATTCCTAACATAATCACAATAGCTATAATATGAACATTTCCGTGGTTCAGTCTGAATATCGCACAGATTCCAGATTAGTTTTAAACTGTGAGCAAACTTTTCATTTTAATAACCTATAAATTCCATATTTTTATCAGTTCAGTACAATTTGCTATAAGTCTTTTTCTCAAACATATTTTCGGTGCTTTCTGAATCCACAAACGGTTTGTCTCCGCCTCCAAGGTCTTGGCTGGGCCAGAGAGTCACATGGGATTGTCTTCCTGGCCAGTTGGTTTCTGTTCACATCCGAATTAGCATTTTCTTTCAGTTCAAGAAACCCATTGTCACCTTACCAGAGCAGCAGAGCAAGTCTCCTCCTCTTCTCATTAGCATCCAAATGAGAGATCCTCTCCTTTTGGTGGGAAGGAAAAGGGTGGTGTGTTCTCAGTGTGGGAAAACCTCTTTGAAGTTTTAGCTGAATCAGGTTACCTTATAGTCAATTGTGACATTGTTCCTTGTGAAAAATTAGTTACAAATTTAAAATAAGCAAACATATCTTCAATTCCAGTCTTTTTCAACATGAAAATCAATAGTGGCACCCTATATTGCATCTGATGGAAGTCCCTTCTTTCCCCACACTTAGATTTTGAGATATATGTTTAACATGACAAGTTTAGAGATCGCCAGCTTCTGACAGAGGCAAGCAGCGGTATTGCGCCTATTTTCAACATATTTTCCCAATCAAGCATCTTTAAATGTGGATTTTCTTCTGATAAATGTACTCCTGCTGACATTATATTTATGTGGATTCTTGAAGTAGAATGATGTTTAACCCCCAACAAGGAGGTTAGATCTTTTGTGTGGTTTGTGAACCATGATTTTTGCAAATTTGACAACCAAGAAAAACAGATTTCCAAACAGCTCTCTGTTTCTTTTGCAATCAGCATTGCTTTTTCAAGTAGTTTCAGGCTACTCTGTGGGTAGCCCAAGGTGGTTTTTGGCAGTGGTCTCCTGTGTTACCACTGACATAGGCAAAAGTGGATTGGCGGCATATTTTTCAGGTTTTTCCTGCGCACTTCGGGGTGATTTTAGCGTGCATACTGCTTTCCAGCGGCCATTCTGATGTTCCAGATGCACACAGTGCACAATAATGTTGTGGGGCCTGGACTAGTGGGTTAAAACATCCCACAATAGATTGAATTACAGAACCTGATGTGCCTATGGACCTTATTTTTAAGACTAGATAGATTGCATTACAGAACCTGAGGTACTCATGGGCCTTGCGATTAACCTTTTTCAAGACCAGATAGATTGCATTACAGAACCTGAGGTAATCATGGGCCTTGCGATTAACCTTTTTCAAGACTAGATAGATTGCATTACAGAACCTGATGTTCCTATGGGCCTTACGTTTTACCTTTTGCAAGACTAGGTTAATTGCATTAGAGAACCTGATGTACCTATGGTCGTTACGATTAACCTTTTGCAAGACTAGATAGATTGCATTAGAGAACCAGCCACGCCTAAGGGCTTTTCATTTAACTTTTAGCAAGACTAGAACGATTTAATCATGGAAACATGTGTACCTATGGCACTTCTGTTTAACCTTTTGCGTGACTAGATAGATTGCACTACAAAGCAGTCGTACCAATGGCCTTATCTTTTGCAAACCTAGATTGATTGCATTACAGAACCAGGCATGCCGAAGGGCCTTATGCCTTTTGCGAGACTAGATAGATTGCATTACCGAACAAGTCTGCAATGCACTTGTAATATATGTCTTTCCTTCACAGCATCAGCCGAGTACTGAAAGGATTTTTTTTCGTGGCAATTATATTTTCACACTCTGGAGCTGCACACCCACAAAGCCACCCAGTGCTAGCTGCATGATCTGCTGTATGCACTGTATAGAGCATTCATAATCTGCCTTCCTTTTTGTCAATATCACCAGAATGGCCACTGCCCACTGGCGCCGTCTCATATATGCAGCAAGGTGTGAGAACACACATTACTAGGGCCCTACAAAAGCCACGTAGACTTCAGAGGGCAATCAAAGTAAGGCAAAGTGTACTGCACTAGCCTATCACTGAGGGACATGTCTTTGTTGGCAACTCCTTTTTAGTATTAGCTACTAGCTGGTGCAGAAGTACCACCTGTAAAGCTAAAACTATTGGCATAGGAGTAAAGAAAGGCAGGAGATGGGATGTGTCAGTGCCTGGCTGCACATTCTAAATGGGAGCGTGCAGTGTCAGTGTGGCTGGAGATAAAACTCTATTGGCTTTAAAATCCTGTAGTGAACTGCACTATGGGTAATGCAGTGATTCTGAGCACAGTCCAGGATCCATATCTAATGCTGAATTCTTTGAAGGTAAACAGACAAGCCCCAAAGTAGAAAGCTACCAAGGTAAGTCAGCAGGTTCACTGGTTGTTGCTGAAATGTTATATGCTTAAAGCTAGCTATACATCTTTTGTCTTTTTGCAATTCCGTATGAAAGAAATAGGTGCTGTAAAATGTAGTGTTCGGCCAGGGAGCGTTGGTTGAACTGTTCACTTGCTCATATTCAGGGCAGGGGCCTTTCTGACCCCACAGTTAAAAATCATAGCTTGCCAGCCTGATCAGATTCCCAGTAACTGCTGTCAGCACAATAGAAGCTTTTATTTTCTATGTGGCGGTTTGGCAAGTAGAAGCATCCTCACGTCTGTAACCTGTGATAAAACTCAAAGGCAGGGGCACAAAAGGCACAGGGTAGAGACCAAAAAAATGAAACACATTTTAAAGAACACTGGTGGGCTTACGTTTAGGAAGCATGTTTCACTTTGGACATTTCTTCTAGTGTTTTTTGTATGCTACAGATTTAGAAAGCAATAGTGTGCCCAGCCTGTGGGAAAGCTACTTTTAACATAGATGCCTGCACCTTAATGGCGCATCTATTTCCAGACTTGCACGCGCTCTGAATGCTCACAAGGCCAGGTAGGACCGCCTCTCTTTCTTCATTTGTATAACTGACTTTCATTCCCACGGTCCCTCCCCCCTGCCCTGTGGCCGCCTTGAAACACAATATACTTGATGTGTAATCGCCTTACAAATTGACAGTAAATAAATAAATAAATAATGGTGTCTGCATCAGGGCAGAAGAAAGAACAGGCCAAGTAAACTAAGGGATTGTAAACGCGTGAATGGCTACTGGTTGAAGGAGCACCTTTAAGACCCCTGGAAGTGTTCTTTGTCATAGAGGTGGGGGGAGGAAGGCAAAGGACCGATTGCTCCCCTTTGCCGCTCCCTAGGCACGGCTTTGAAGAGTGCCTCTTTGCTGCCTGTGTTTGGCTGTGGCGTGAGGCCAAACGGTAGTCCTGTGTTGGCGGCCCTGGTACGAAGACACTGCAGAGCCTTTGGGATGTTGCAACCTAACGTCGCGTGGTTCGGCCGCTTGGCAGCTGCTCTAGGGAACATGCAGGTATCCTGGTGCGTGACATCGGATGGGGATGTTGCCCCTGTGCTGTTCTCCGTTCTCTCTCACCTGCTCTGCCTGCTTGCCTTTGTCGGCAATTAGGGGTAAGAGCCTCACACTTGTGTGTGTGTGTCTTTCTTTGGCACGCTTTAGTACGTCGTGGTTCTCCCTAGCGGTTTAAAGAGTGCAAACTGGTAACTTATGTATGATGTAAATCACTCATGTAGCTGCGTGCTATTGTGAATCCGCCCCAAAGTGATACAAATACAGTGCAACACTGGAAACTACTTTGTGTCAATTTCATGCCACAGAGTGATAGAGCAGAGAATAGAGAAGGGATGTAGGCGCGGCAGAGCAGCGAATGGAGAAGGGATGTAGGCGCGGCATCAGGCCATGCCGCAGAGTGATAGAGCAGAGAATGGAGAAGGGATGTAGGCGCTGCATCAGGCCATGCCGCAGAGTGATAGAGCAGAGAATGGAGAAGGGATGTAGGCGCGGCATCAGGCCATGCCGCAGAGTGATAGAGCAGAGAATGGAGAAGGGATGTAGGCGCGGCATCAGGCCATGCCGCAGAGTGATAGAGCAGAGAATGGAGAAGGGATGTAGGCGCGGCATCAGGCCATGCCGCAGAGTGATAGAGCAGAGAATGGAGAAGAGATATAGGCGCGGCATCAGGCCATGCCGCAGAGTGATAGAGCAGAGAATGGAGAAGAGAGGTAGGCGCTGCATCAGGCCATGCCGCAGAGTGATAGAGCAGAGAATGGAGAAGGGATGTAGGCGCTGCATCAGGCCATGCCGCAGAGTGATAGAGCAGAGAATGGAGAAGGGATTTAGGCGCGGCATCAGGCCATGCCGCAGAGTGATAGAGCAGAGAATGGAGAAGGGATGTAGGCGCGGCATCAGGCCATGCCGCAGAGTGATAGAGCAGAGAATGGAGAAGGGATGATGTAGGCGCTGCATCAGGCCATGCCGTAGAGCAGAGAATGGAGAACACAGAGTGAGAAGGGGTGATAGAGCAGAGAATAGAGAAGGGATGTAGGCGCTGCATCAGGTGGTTTTGCATTCACGAATCTAGCACAACTAAATGCGCTGGCATTTATGGCAGAAAAATGTGCATTTGCTGCACATAAAGTGACACTGAAATGTGCAATTCCCATGGCAAATAGACTGCCTGGGAGTTGCAAGTAGTAGAGAGAGAGGCGCTGGCCCTCGCCATTGCCGTGTTAACTGCTGAACCCATATGCATGCATTAGTATTGGCCGAACCCCAAACCCTCTCCCGTAATGATAGGCTCACAACTTATGTCAAGTGTTGGCAATAAAAGGCCGTAGGATTTAATTCTACAGATAGGAGTTATGGCAATAACAATATCATGATGGTATCATACTTTTGGGCACCGGATCCTGAGGTTACCCCCTCTGACCCGTGCCGCCTTCTTGTGTCCCACGACTTGTTGTGGGCACCGTACAGTGCCTTGTATTTGTTTTTGTTCTGCTCCCCTTTTGTAGGGTGGGAGGTTTCTGTGGTAAAGAAGCAAGAAGATTTGGAAGACACTGAGTAAACAGTGAACCTCCTGTTTGCTTGGGTCCCCGTTCAGGGTCCACAAACAGATTGTGTTTACTCTGAGCATGCTGCTCATATTTATAGGCCCCAGGGAGGCCCTGGGTCTTTGTTGTTTATGTGGTGGGGGCTGCAATTGTCGCAGCCCCCGGCCGGATTGCCTACTGTCTGGCCCCCTGGTGGGGGCAGATCTTTTGAACCTGGGCCCTGCCCGACGGTTGTTTTTCTTATGGCGCTTAGCACCTTGCTGTTTGGAGGAAGGGTGAGATGACTGCTCGCACCTTACCCTTCCGTGGCTTTGTGCTGCCGAGACTGCGTGTCTCATTAGCTGGGGGGAGGAGAGGAGCAGGCACAGAGAAGGTTGGGGCTGCCTCTCTCCCAGATGCCGATGGTAACAGCAGTTACCCTGCCTCGCTTGGGGGATGCCCATGCAGCATTGCCCATAAAAGCTGAACCCACATGCATGCATTAGTATTGGCCAAACCCCAAACCCTCTCCCGTAATGATAGGCTCACAACTTGTGTCAAGTGTTGGCAATAAAAGGCTGTAGGATTTAATTGTACAGATATGAGTTATGGCAATAACAATATCACATATCATGATGGTATCATACTTTTGGGCACCGAGTCCTGAGGTTACCCCCTCTGACCCGTGCCGCCACACACGGGCAGGTTGCCGGCTGACCGTGTTCCCCCAAGAGTATGCCCTAGAGACAGCCCCTGTGAGCAAGTGTTGCATTGATTTCCCGAAAGAAATGCTCCATGCCCTGGTCAGACAAATGGGTGCCGTTGTGGAGAAAGAGGTCTGGGTTGCCTAGTGTAATGGCTGGGTGTTTTATGAAACCCAGATCTCTTGTCATACAGAATCTCTCTATCGTCCTGTTCAATTTTCTTCTGGATATGTCTATAGATTTCTAGCAGTTGGCCCCTAGCCATTTCTTTCTTGGTAAGATGGCTGAGAAGTATATTTCAGTACCCCTCCAGTTGTGTGAAATGCCTGCTAGGGAGGAGCAGATTTCTTCGCATAGGATGCGTCTAGCCGTGTTGACTAGGTCGTTGCGCCCTAGATGAATGATCAGGAATTCTGGGGGGTCCCTGTATGCCACCAATTCTGCTAGTGTTTTGTGGACGTCGGCCCAACGTAGGCCTCTGTATCCCCACCATGAAGTAATGGTGTTTCTGAAAGGTGGCCCTTCTTTGGTCTCTTCTGCCCATCTGCCTGTCCTGAAAACGAATGAGTGGCCAACTATCCATGCTGATCGGAGTGTGGTCCTCAATTCGCCTGTTGTTTCTGTGGTGGTGGGAGGGAGGGAAAAGAAAGAAAATGTTTAGGGAGGATAGCTATATCAGTTGTAGTCTGATATATCTTTTATAACAGTCTGACTCCCATCCCCCTATGTTTTTTAGCTGTTGCGGTGCTAAGCCTCTCTGCCATGGTGCAGTGGCGGCACCTATCCTGAAGGAATGACTGCCGAACTGTTTGGGATCCCACCCTGCTTTGCTGATTGCTTTTATCAGCACTCCTTTAAATTGGTAGCGGCTTAGGGCCGATGCATCCTTGTGGATTAAAAAAAACTCCCCCCCACTTTGGGTCGTTGTGCGTAATAGAGGTTGGTGATGCAAACCGGACAGTTTGTTGCTTCATCGATGCAACAAATGTTGGTGGTTCTTTTTGCACCTGTTTTCGACTGTTGCATTTCTGTGTTAACACTCTCCTGTCTCACCCTGATTTCCATGACACCCAGGCAGTTTGTGGCCTTGGTGCTGGAAGCGATGAGTTCTCCTACCCGGAAAGCCCCAAAGTAGGCTAGGAAAAAGGCTGTTTTAAATAACATTATCTCGTATGGATGCCAACATATGGCTTCCAACTGGCTTCCTATCTGCACCAGTTTGCTGAAATCAAGGGGTCGGCGGGTGTCCACTTGGGCACCCTCTATTCTGCCCCATCCCTTCATTGCATAAGAGATGAGAGCGTTCTAAGTGGGGTCTGAATCGCCCCATATTTTAGTAAAATATGAAATTGCCACCAGGTGTCTTTTAGCCCAATCCCTTTTGAAACCTTGTTCCCGAGCCCATTTTAAAAATACTTCTAATTCTACGTGGTTTACACCTGTGGCCTTAAATACTGTTTGCAAACACTTACTGTACTTACTGTACTGTGTACTGTGTTGCAGTAGTGCTTGCTACTGCCCTCTCTGCCCTCTCCGTTAGGAAACCTGTGAGGTTGTTGGCACCCGTTGTTGATGTGCCTGATTCTTGTTGGGCATCCCGGCCTGGGCTCTCTGGCGCTGGCATTGATGCCAATGTGTTGTTGGCACCCGTTTTAGAGGTGCCTGCTTTGTATTGGTCATCCCGGCCTGCACTCTCTGGTGCTGGCATTGATGTCAATGTGTTGTTGGCACCCGTTTTAGAGGTGCCTACTTTGTATTGGTCATCCCAGCCTGCACTCTCTGGTGCTGGCGTTGAGGCCAATGTGTTGTTGGCACCCGTTTTAGAGGTGCCTGATTTTCGTTGGGCATCCCGGCCTGTGCTCTCTGGCGTTGGCGTTGATGCCGTTATTCTTGGTTTCCCATTATTTCCCAGCATTCTGCTGGTATTGGCGTCATCTGTTCTTGGGTGTGCGGCGTTAGCTCTCGGAATGTTGAACACTGGAAGCGAGATAAGGCATCAGCAATGTTATTATCTGCCCCTGAAATGTGCTTCGCTCCGAGTACAACATTTACTTGTAATGTGACTGTTGTAATGGCTCGTAATACTTTCAGTACTAACGGGCATTTCGTAGACCTTCTGTTTATGGAGCCCACTACAGCCATGTTATCGCACCAGATCAAAAGTTCCGTATTCGCTAGTCGCCTGCCCCAGATGTGTAATGTTAGCCAGATGGGAAATATTTCTAATAGGGTGATACTTCTTGTCCACCCTGCTGCTTGCCATGAATTGGGCCAGTGTCCTGCCACCCATTCAGAGTCTAGTATGGCTCCAAAACCCTTGCTCCCAGCTGCGTTGGTGTATAGGACCCTGTTTGACCGGGTATTTAAAGGCGTTCGCCAAAGTAAAGACCCGTTGAAATCTCTGAGGAATTTTCCCCATGTTTCCAGGTCTTGTTTCACCTCTCTGCCTAGCCGGATATGCAAGTGTGGTTTGGTGAGTGATTTGATTTTGAACTCTTGGCTTCTGGAAAATATCCTCCCTTGAGGTATTATTCTGGATGCGAAATTGAGGCTGCCTACTAAGGATTTTATTTCCTTTGCTGTCCCCTTTTCTTTCGTTATCAGGTTTTGTATTTTAGACAGGAGTTCTGATATTTTTATTTTGGGGATTCTGCAGAGCCCTTTTGCTGTGTCTATTTCGATGCCCAGGAAAGTTATGTTTGTGTCTGGTTTGGTGGTGTTTTCCCTCGCTAGGGGAATTCCCCACTGTGCAGCCATGTGCTCAAGTTTTGCTAAAGCCCTGCCGCATTCCCCGGAGTTTGCGGCCCTATGACCATGAAATCATCTAGGTAATGCACTATTTTTGTCCCAGGTCTCTGCTTTAGGAAAGCCCATTGGAAAAAGGAACTGAATTGGTCAAATAGTGCACAGGATACTGCGCACCCCATGGGGAGGCATCTATCTGCATAGAATTTGTTGTTAAAAGTGAAACCTAGCCACTGCTGTGACTCTGGGTGGACTGGTAAAAGTCTGAAAGCAGATTCGATGTCCACCTTGGCCATCAAGGCGTTTCTGCCGCACTCTTGTATGAGCCTTACCGCCTCTTGGAAATGCGTGTAAGATACGGCGGATTCTGTGTGTGGGATGCCGTCGTTTAAAGACCGGCCTTTAGGGTAGGAGACGTGATGGATTAGCCTCATTTTCCGAGGCTCTTATTTGGGGACCAGGCCTAGTGGAGATATTAAATAGTTCTTTAAAGGCATGGTGTCCCAGGGACCTGCTACCCTGCCTAGTTGCAGTTCTTTCTTGATTTTGGTTTCTACTATCTGGGGGTTGTCCCTGGCTGACTTTAGGTTCATCGGGATGGTATGTGACCCAGTGCCCTTAAATGGATGGAAAAACCTTTGGTGAAACCCTGCCATAGTATTCTGCTGGTTTCCTTGTCTGGTTAGTTGTTTAGGGCGTCCCTAAAGTTGCCCGGGTTGATGGGTGTTCGTCCTGGTTCTAAAATTGGGATATCATTCTTTCTTGGCTGGTAGTCTGGTGTAGTTGCTTGCTGCATGGTCGCCGTTGCAGTTTGTGCAGGCGTGTTTGTGCCAGCATTCTTTACCCCATGTACACTGGTTTTTCCCCAAATTTCTGCATGGAATGTTGGATTTGGCAGCATGCTGTTTGTTCTGTCTGTGGGCATTATTTTTAGCCGCCCAAGGCCGGTTCCTCCGAAAGGGCTGCTCCCCTTTTTTGGATTTATCATTGTCATGGGATTTGCTTCCTTGCAAATTTTTGCTATTTTTGGAAGAAGAATGCATGGTATCTTCTTCCTGGGGAGGTTCGGCGTTGAGGGTGTATAAATAGTTCTGGACTTCATCCCACTCAATGGCCGGCCTTTCTGACATGCTCCTCCTAAATCTGATGTCGTATGCTAGCCATGGCTTCCCCCTCTGTGTTACTTTTACTTCCCTTATTTTATCAACGTATGCCCGGATCTTCCTACCATCCATGGGGAATTTTTCTTCATATATTGTTGCTAAAATGGCAAAGGCTTGTAACCAGTTGTCACAGTTTTTGTTCGACCTGGGCGTTTCTGGCAATAGCTTTTTCTTGTATCTTTTTGGGGTCTCTGAAAGCGTCTTTCCCTTTGCGTTGGGCTTCTATTAGGGAAAAGATGTCTATAAATTCCTTGGGCCATATGGCTTCTTTGATTGTGGTATCAATGTTACATGCCAGACATCTTTTGTATCTATTTAATATCTCTGTTTGGAAAGATTTCATTTTTTGGTCTAACTGTGCATTACAGATTGTTACAATGTCAGTTGTATTGCTGCCGGGTGTCCCTGTCACGCCCGTGTTGTCTGTGCTGGGGGTTGCCCATGCTTTTTGAGCACCTGCTGAATCTGTTGCTGGAGTTGTGGATTCTTTTGTATTTATAGCTGTGGGTGCTACTGGCAACTGCTGTGCTTGTTGTGGCGGGATTGCTGTAGGTAGTGTTACGGGTGGGTTGACAACCGTTATTGTAGGTTCTACTGCGATGGTCGGGTTTGAGGCCCCAGGTTCCCTTGTGGGCGGTGTCTGTTTCCCCCTTATTTCTACCATTAGTTTCTGTAATTCCGCTACATTCTCGCATAGTTTTGACAATTTTTTGGTACCTTTTTTGGCGCCTTTGGATACTTTTCTCCTTTTTAATGGTGCAGAAACCCCCTCTTGTCTGGGTGGGCTGGTAATTCCTTCCCTGGGTAGGCCGTACATGTTTTCTCCAACCCATGCCCACCGTAGTGCTCTGCCGCTTCCATGGCTGCTAACAATTGTGGTGATTTGGGCTTTTGCACCGGTGTTGGGGGTGCCCGTTCTTTCCGTTTGGGCCCCATGGTCTTTTAAGCCTGTTATAGGAAAAGGAAAAAAGGTTTTATCAAGGAGTTAAACTGTTGCTATCGGCGAGCTCTTTGAGCCTGTTCTATTTGTTGCCCGTGCTGGGTAACTGTTGGCTGGTGCCTTCTTGACAGGGTTCAAAGAAAAATTGTCTCCTAGTGTCCACTTTGTGCGATGTTTATTTTAAAAATGGGCAGCCCCCAGGCTTGTTTCACTGGTATTTAACTAATTGGTTTCGCTGTGGGGGCGCCCGTGCAATGTTACAGAAATTATTTTTAATCTGCAGTATTTGGGCCCGCCGAGCTTGAAATTGTGTTTGCAAGCTCTGCGTGGATGTCAAGAAAAACGAGCTCCCGGCTCGCCGTGCTACCACGCTGGCTGTGGCTCTGCCCGAGTTTAAAACTGGCTTGTGTTATCTTGCCCCGCCTGCCTTATAACGTGGGGGCTCCGGTCCACTGTAACAAATTGTATCTCTTCCCGGACACAATTGTCTATTTTTCCTCCCTCGTAGCCCCAGCGCGGTGGCTCACCTGTAAGTTGTTGAATCGGCTGCCGTCCGCGCTGACCTTCTCGGGTGCCTCTCTCTCCTTTGTTCGCACTGGTTTTGGATGATTTCACAGCACGCGTCTTTGTTTGTTTTGTTTTGGACACGCTCGCCGCTCGCTTTTTCCTCTATGCCGATATGTTGAGATTGACGCCGTCCGCGCTGGCTGTTCAGTTGCCTCTTCTTCCTTCGTTAAGGCTGCAATGCAATTGCTTTGAACAGTACAATGTTCAGGAAAGGAAAAAGACGCTGCGATGTACAGCGAACTTCAAGAATTGATAAAGAAGCAAGAAGATTTGGAAGACACTGAGTAAACAGTGAACCTCCTGTTTGCTTGGGTTCCCGTTCAGGGTCCACAAACAGATTGTGTTTACTCTGAGCATGCTGCTCATATTTATAGGACCCAGGGAGATCCTGGGTCTTTGTTGTGTATGTGGTGGGGGCTGGTGTTGTCGCAGCCCCCGGCCGGATAGCCGACTGTCTGGCCCCCTGGTGGGGGCAGATCTTTTGAACCTGGGCCCTGCTTGACGGTTGTTTTCCTTATGGCGCTTAGCACCTTGCTGTTTGGAGGAAGGGTGAGATGACTGTTCGCACCGTACCCTTCCGTGGCTTTGTGCTGCCGAGACTGCATGTCTCCGTAGCTGGGGAGAGGAGAGGAGCAGGCACGGGGAGGTTGGGGCTGCCTCTCTCCCAGTTGCCGATGGTAACAGCAGTTACCCTGCCTCGCTTGTGGGATGCCCATGCAGCATTGCCCAGACTTGCAAGAGAACTGAGCAGTGGTTTGCAGCCGCTCATGAGATTACAAAGCACCGAGTGGTTACCGAATCTTCAGGGAGGCCGGGCCCACTCTCAAAGTGCTGTAAGTCAATGGAGGATCTACTTCCACCGTGAGATCAGTAGGCAGCTGGGAGTGGCTGATCCCCAAGACCACTGCATGGACCTCAAAGTTTCCTCTGCAATGCTGCATTTGTTATTGAGTTTTGCCAAATGTTAGTCATAGTGATTACTGCCTACAAAGCAATGGTCATTTTAGGTTCTTTGCTATAAACACAAAGCTTTGTTTTAGGGTTAAACTTTAGTTTTCGGCTGGGTATCTATCATGTAGCAGCAGCTTCTCCATACTGAACAGACACCGGGCTGCATACACAACTTCTTTATTCAGTTACTTAACATGAACTGAACTGAAACCTCTGGTGCCTCTCTCTTCTGCCCACCCCGCTCTCTGTGCCTTCCGTGGCCCTCCCATACCACCTGATCTCACACGTGATCAAGCTTCACCTCACCTTATCACTCCTTTCAGTGTCTCTGGGGACATTCGAAAATGCGATGAGTTCCCGGTTATTTGCCACTGCCCATCCACCGCCGTTACCAGCGAGCCATGGACCTTGGTGACAGTGAGCGGGGTTGTCTTACCACAACAACATCGCCTTCTTGGAGGTTCACTGCCCTTGCTCTTTGTCTGTTGTCAGCATAGTGTTTCATACATGCTTTAGCAGCAGCATCTCGCTGACTAACTCCCTGATCTTCGAGGTACCTTTCCTCGGGTAGGGTGATGTGTGGTACTCTCATTCAGACATTCCGCCCAAACATGACCTACAATGGAATCTTCCCCATTGTGCTATATCTCGTATTCCTGTAGTATCTCAAGAGTTGATAGAGTATCTTCTCCACTGGTTCTCTAGTTAAGTGGGTAATCTGAACGGTTCTTTTGACATTTCCCATGATGCGCTCTACTGTCCCATTGGCTTGAGGCCACAACAGAGGGATTTTTCTATGTCTGAAACCCATGTTCTCGGCAAATGTCTTGAAGTCCTGTCCCATGAATGGGGGACCATTATCAGATTTTACCACTCGTGGTACTCCATACCGGAATTGTGGAGTTTGTTTATGCCGATGCGATCGGGTGGCAGGATAGGCAATCTGCTGGGTTTTCTTCCTTGCTACACCTGTGTACAATATGAAATTGGTAGTCCTTGAGTTGGAGGGCCGTTTCGCAATTTGAGGAGGCATTTTTGCCTGTGGGCTGCCAAATATAAACAGGAGAGCATGGTGGTAAGTCACAACGGTAAATGGCTTCCCATACAAGAACAAATGAAAGTGCTTGTAGGCCGAAACAGCCACCAACCCCTCTTTCTCAGCCTGTGAGTATACCTGTTCCATGTGAGATAGGCTTCTGCTAGCATGTGATTGATATGAACGTAAGCCACCACATTATGTTTCTTAATAAAGGGATTTATTAAGATAAACAGGTAACGGAACCCCCAGCACAGCTCCTTACTCCAACTGCTGTGCTCAGAACTAAGAACATTAATCATTGGATACATTCCATTGGAATGTTCAATGCTTTAGAGTCCAACAGCATCTAGAACATATCATAACAGTTAGTTTTATTTTTTTATTGGTTTGGCTGAAAAATTCAACCTTTCAATACAAAACAATTGTAAATATATACATATAAAACACATACAAAACATTTTCTTTAAAAATTATCATCATTTACATTCATTTACATCATTCAGACGTCTAGATTTGGCATGTAACTAGTACAACAAGACATGGTAAAAAGGAAAAAGATAAAAGAGAGAAGCAAAGAATAAGTAAGGAAAACCTTGTAATCTCCAAAATAAAATAGAAGTATCATGACCTATCGTAGTTATTCCATAGTAATTTCAACTCTAT
Source organism: Ambystoma mexicanum (assembly GCF_040938575.1). Classification (NCBI taxonomy): domain Eukaryota; kingdom Metazoa; phylum Chordata; class Amphibia; order Caudata; family Ambystomatidae; genus Ambystoma; species Ambystoma mexicanum. The sequence continues at coordinate 1,130,413,819 of NC_090928.1, forward strand.
CAATGTCACTTTCTAATTTCAATTCATTCAAAAAATTCATTGTTGCATAGCCCACTGTCCTCGAGTACACATGAAATACATATTTCCATGGGGCTTTCATCTCCATATGTATTATATGTTCAAACAAATTCTTCAAAATGTTTGATCCTTATACTCTCTAATTCTGAGCATTCAGTGATGATATGTTCAAGGGATTCTATTTGGGTGTTACAAAATCGACAGATATTAGTTCCTTTGCTGTCATTAGAACATTTCGCTGTGACTTCTCTGGTTTTCCACAGATCTAATCTCAAGCGCAGGAGTCCTGCCCGATGCATGACATTTGGCGATTTCAGTAGATAAGCTTCAGGGATTCCAAAAGATTTTAAAGCGAAGGGATTTTGTTTGAAGCATTTATAGTTATGACACATTTCCCTAGTCCTAATGCAGTAAATTGTCCCACATTTTCCGCTTTGCCTTATCCTGATGTTGTAGGAGCAAATCATCCGTTATGTCCGCTTCCTGCATGAACTCCAGTGCCTGTGACTTCTATTGCTTAATGAATTTATCCTCTGATGTTCTCACATAGTTTGCCAGCTGTATAACCAACCCATTCTGATGTTTATCCAAAACACATTTCCTATAAAGCATGCATACCTTCCATTTATATATGGCATATATTGATAAAAGCCCTAATTCATGCCTCATTAGGGCTACAGGTGTAGATTTGGGAAGCTTCAATAGGCTCCTCCAGTATGCCCCTTCTTTTTTATTCCAATAGTTATTTGGCTTGCATGCTTTCGTTTCTGCTCCATATAACAATATAGGCAAAGCCTTTTGTTTGTAGTATGTTATCAGGGTTGCGATAGTGAATTTACAATATTTACCATTAATAAATCTGGACTGCGATATTAAACTGTTCCATTTCTCCATTCTGGTAATCTCATATGGTAGGTCACTTGGATCGTTATTAATATCTACACCCAGATAGGTGTACTCACACACCAATTCCACCTCTTGATTATTTAATTGCCACCCAAGCTTCTTATTTCGTTGTTTACGGCTACCAAACTGGATTACCTGTGTTTTTGTGATGTTTATGGTCATTTTATTGAAATTAGCATATTTCTCCAATGCTTGTAGCATGTTACGCAACCCCATGGGTGTCTTGAATATCAGAAGGAGGTCATCGACATAGAATAGCCATTTGATCTCCCTTTCCCCAATTTTCGGTGAATCAATTATGATATTAGTGAATTCCTTGCCCAGGTCTAAAATAAAAAAGTTGAACATTGCTGAGGCAAGTATACACCCTTGTTTAAGTCCCATGGAAGTACCAATGGGATCAGATAATGAGCCATCACTGTACAGTCTTATTTGCAAAGATGTCTGCCCATGGAATTCAATAATCCACTTTAAGATGTTCCAAGGACAGTTACTTTTCATTAATTTCATGAATAGAAGTTCTCTTAGGATTGAGTCGAGCGCTGTTTTAAAGTCGACAAATGCGAGATACAAGGGTAATTTCCTACTTGATTGTTTGGCAATAATCAAAAATATAGTCAATAGGTTGATACCTGTACCCATTCCTTTCAAGAACCCCGTCTGTCATGGATTTCGTAAGTTCTCTTTATTTAGCCAACAATTGAACTCACAGAGCAGTAAACGGGCAAATATCTTGCCCGGACAATCCGCAAGGGCAATAGGCTTATAGGATGCTGGATCAAGTCTGTTCCCTTTCTTGTATAGCGGGATAAGTATAGACTTCCTCCATGATCCAGGTAAATCCCCTGTGCGCATCACTTCCTCAAATATCTTCATTAATCTTGAGGACCAGACTCATGCATTTAAGCATTTTATTATCTGCCCATCTGGACCAGGGGCCCGTGAGGTGCTAAGTTTCCAGATGTAAAATAACACATCTTCTTCGTCACATTTTATTGAGTGATCCCAATTTTCACTCTTAATAGCTAGATGGTAATTTAATATTGGAGTCTGGTATATTTGATGAAAGTAATTGCACCAGGTTTTTGCTGCAATGGAATTTATCTGAACACAAGTCTGATCTTTATACGTTGCCTTGTTCAGAACACCCTAGTTTTCAGCAGATGACTTTCAGGCAATGGTTTTAACATATGTTCACTGTCCCTCTGGTAACATAATGCCTTCCTTCCTCTTTGCCAGTTTTTGTAAACTATGTGTAGATGTTTTATTTTAGACAGTTGCTCTTCTACTGGTAAATGTTTTAGCATACGTATTTGGTGCCTCATCTCAGCTTTTTTAATTTTAACATTCATGTCGAAAATGTGCGTATGTTTATGGCTGTGACCTTGTACAGTATTCCTTACAGACACATATTTTTGCATAGATGACACATAATCCTGCCCTGGACGTATAGATAGCTGTCTATCAAAGTTATTCAAAGATGTTCTGGACCATTTTATTCGATTCCTCATATTATTTACAATTATATTGCCTCTATATTCTTTGCAGCTTTTTATGAGCTGGCTTCTCTCCAGCTCCCAAGTTAAACAGAGCTGACTATGGTCACTTTTACCATTCAATCTTACATCCAGGGTTTGGATTATGTTCATCATTGCTCCATTCACAAATATGTAGTCAATTGTGGCTTCAAATGGACCACTTTGCCACGTACTGGCAGCAGGAGTATCACCCTCCACTGTGCCATTTACCATTATTAATTGCATATCTTTCATGATTTTACACCACCTTTGTTCTTCCACTGTTGATTTTCTTCTACCTTTTACCAAAAGGTGGAGATTAAGGTCACCCATAACTAGCACATAATCGATATGCTTTTATGATGCAATCTTGGCAAGAGCTTCCTCAAGAAGTTCAAAAAGACAGTCTGGTGACAGATGCCCCCTCCCCCAGTAGATATTAACAATTAGAATGGAATATGCATCACTTATCAGCTCAATGGTTTGAAAAAATGGTGTGAGAGAGTCATACATAGTTACTCTAAACCCCCTTGATTTTCTTGTTGCTATCATGAGACCTGCCATTGGTCTGCCCCTAGGCAAGCACAAGGCTGGTTCTAGGACTATTTCATAGCCATCCCATATGGGGGCCTCCACCAACCAGGTTTCTTGCAGTACTATTATATCAAAAACATTACGCTCCGTACTTTGCGCATTAGTGAAATGAGAAAATCCACGTGTGTTCCAGCATATAAACTGGATTTTCTCTTTTATTATGGATTGTGATGCACAATCTACTTGTTGACTTTCCACATCACTTTGTCTGCTATTGTTGGTCCATAAATGCGCGGGGTCCATTTCCTGGAACCCAGCCTGTCTCCTTCTCTTATTTGCACTTCTTCTTTATATAGATTAAAACCCATTTGAAAAAGAGTGTCCCTTGCATACCACATGATATCAGCTAATACAGTCGAACGAACAGAGATTCTGGATTTTGAAAGATCCTGATCATCCAAAAACTCAACTCTGTCGATATCTGATGTAGTTATGTTTCTCAATTGTGGTATTTCCTTACAGATGTTTAGGACACTTGACCGTTTTATATCAAACTGCGCAAATGGGTGATCTCTACATTCCAATATGAAACAGTGATAGTTATTTTGCGCAACTGCTCTCGATTGGAATGTATGGTCTTTAATCGTATTTATATTTTTCTTCCATTGCAAAGTTTGTCTCAAATTTCCGCTATCTGGTAGCTTTCCAACTGAGTTTGTCAAGATGGATTTAGGGCCACACAATTCGGGATTGTACCTTAGATTTTTGTGAACATCCTTGTCTGTTTCAATTTGTGTATTGTCTTTTTGCCTTTTGGCCATGTATCGTTCTACAGTTTTATTTATCTCCTCTCTCATTTCAGCGTCAGTTATCCCACTCAACCTTGGCTCCATCTCTTCAGAGGAGGTTTGAGCAATAGGAGGTAACTGCGATTGGACTCTTTCTTTCTCCCTCATGAGAGCATTCTCTGCCACTAGCTCATCTAGTGGTTTATAGAATGAGCTAGGTGTGACTTTCTCTTTGTCACTCTCAGCTTGATGTAACAATTGACCAATGCTTCCATTGTCCACCTCTTTCTTGTCATTAATTGCTTTTGCAACCTTTTGTTATCTTCAAGAATCGTCTCGTTTTTACACTTGTTTTTCTGGCTTTCTGAGTAACGGTTGCCCTTTTTGACTTGTTTCTCGAGACTCTCACCAATTTGTTAGAAGTATTTTTTCCTAAATCCACTTTTACAGGTATGATAGGCATTTCATCTTGATTTTTCTCAATATTGGCATCCTCAACATTTATCACTGATTTAGTATTGGTTTTAGGTTTTTCACCAATATCGCAACATAAACCGTTCTGCAGTTTAAGTTCCAAAACATCAGCAGGTTCTTTTATATGAGTTACTCCACTGAAATTAAACTGTTTCGGCTGTAATGTTACCTTATTTCCATGATCTTGCAGCATTTCAGTTTGAGTCTCAGAGTCTCTTATGCCGCAGTGTCTAGAGATCTCATACTGCGGTTCACACTCTTATTTCTCCCATAGCCACCCCACCATTATTCTGGTTTGTCAATTTTGTCAGCAGTATTGTTTGATAATTGAGCTTTTGGTTCATTGCCTCGTACAACGTGGCTAAGGATAATGGAGCTGTGTTCATAGCCAGCAAAATTGTGCTCATATGTGCCTGCACTAAGGCCTCTTCCGTATATTTATCAGCAGGCCGCAAGGATTGTTGCCCATCCCAAGGTATATTCGATTGCCTTGTTGTTGGTGGAACAAAAGAGAGTGAGTTTACAAATGCTTCTCTTTCTGAGCAAACAGACAGACCTAGGGATGCTTTGGTCCTTTTATTTACTGATGTCTGGATCTCATTATCTTCTTCAATTCTCCCAGGCAAGATACAGTCACTTGATTTTTGCCTTAGGATTGGAGACAAGTTGTCTACCTGCATTAGGTCCCCCGTTTTGGAGTGGACAAATACAACTTCTTACTCATGGACGGAAGCAAGGCTCAGGTTCATAAAATTGAGCGCCTCTTCATCCACTTGCCCTGTAATATGCATAGTTTTATAGGCTTCTCTTAATCTCTGTTGGGATTCCACAGAGCATAATTTGGGAGGGCTCTCATTAATCTTTTCAAGTGTTTTATGCGTCAGCAGTATGTTATCGTCACAATGGTTACTTTTGTGTTCCATAGTGGTGTCTGATATCATGCTGCCAGCTTTAGAACTTGTCGTTGCTGGCACATTTACCTTAATAGCGGCCACTTCCACATCAAGTCGTTTGTCTTGTTTTACATAGCTGCCTTGATTCGGCTGAGTTTTGCTTATCTCATCCCCCTGTCCCACACCATGATTGTAATATTGGCGATTATCAGATCCCTTTCATATCGAATGATTCCTGTTTGTATTCAAGGTTTTTTTTATCACCTAAGCGTGTCAATACATTTTTTATTTGTTGTTGTATTGGCGTGTTACATTTTTCTAATGTGACTTTTGGTGTCATAGTAATTCCTTCCTTAAATAAGGACACATTCACAACCGGTATGCCAGTTTTCAATGTGAAAGGACCCTTCTCCATTCAAACGTGGCTTAGGGACAGGTATTCTACTGTGCGTTGATGCTAGGTTCACCCTTGCTAGATTTAAACAACAATATATTTCACCAACAAGCCTCGGACAAATCGACGTTGCGTTCGACTTTACACCAGTAGCACTCAGTTAGATCACAATGAATGCTTTCAAAGTGCGTTATACAGTTTGGTGTTGAATTCGCTGTTGCACCATTAGCATTCAATCAAAGAGCAAAATTAAAGAAACAATGTATGCTTCCAATCTGTATTGGTAAATTTGGCATTAAATTCGCCCTTGCACCAACCACACTCAATATAAACAGCACTAGTTGTTACCTTAATTGTTTGTTTGTATAAAATTGGGCCCCGCACTCCCTGCTCTCCTGCTAGACAGAGAGACAGCAGGCAAATCCACTTAGCAAATGCACTTTCCAAATGTGCGCACGCAAATGCGCAAGCACCTTGCTTTTGTTGGTTCCGGGTGAGGGGGGCGGGTTAATGCTAAAGTACAAACAAACAAAAAAAAATGTTTTAACAGTTATAACAGTCTACTGGCCAGTAGCAGTCTATGGCAGTCTATGAGCTGCCAAATGGCAAAATGGCAATGTCTGTGTGGTCGCGTACCAATCCAATCCGCGTGTTCCATCTGTGTCTCAGTGCCCAGTGTCAGCACAGCCCAGCGAGACAGAGAGACAGCAGGTAAATCCACTTAGCAAATGCACTTTCCAAATGCGCGCATGCAAATGCGTGAGCACCTTGCTTTTGTTGGCTCCGGGTCAGGGGGCGGGTTAATGCAATCCAATCCGCGTGTTCAATCTGCGTCTCAGTATCCAGTGTCAGCACAGTCCAGAGAGACAGCGAGACAGTAGGCAAATCCACTTAGCAAATGCACTTTCCAAATGCGCGCACGAACATATCATAACACATCTCCCTCCCTTCAATTAACGTATACCCTTTTTGCCAAGGCAATTCTATTCTTGTTCCAGACCTGAACCCCTCTCACCCTCACGGCTCCTTTGAACACTGCGTCCGCCTGTGCAGGGTCAGAATGTAAACAAGGACCGAGTGACCTCTGAGGGGCCCATAGAATCAGAGCTCGCCCTCGAATACCTTAAGACAAAGTAGCTGCACCTCGAGGAGGTTGGGGTGCAGGATTCAAATACTTCAACTCCATTCAATAAGGACCACTCAAATGGATCAGCACAGAGACTGTTAAGTTCATAAGGGTTTATTTCATCATAGCTGACACAGCGCAGCCCTATCTGCTGTGGTCAAGTTCCTTGCCTCATATAAAAACAAACCCTCCCAGCATTACACAGAGCTCATTTATAGCAGAATGGGAGGGAGCAAAATGCCCCCACCTCTCCCCGGATAGTCTTAAGCAACTACCTTGTTAAACATTAGCTCATTGGGCAAATAAATTTAATTGGTCTAACCCTTCAGAATGAAATATGCTCTAGCATGCATGTCTGACTTGTCCTCCGGTGTTCTATTCAATTTATAGTTGATGCAGCTGGACTCTTTCAGATAAGGCTTCAAACACAGCCTCATTAAAAGTCTAGGTTTTTGTCCATTAGTCAAGTTTCTGAAAGCATGGTGTCCTCGAACGTCTCAACTTTAAAATGATCTCATCATTACACACTTTGAGCACTCCTCAGTTTCTTCTTGTTCGAGCCACATTTTGGTTACATGTATTTCCATGAAAGGCATTTTAGCCAGAATGATTTTCTGTCTGTGTATAGAATATCTCATTGTCCATTCAGTGCTTTGCCACCTTATTATATCATGGTAATGCCATTTTCGACATTATAAACACAATGCCTTTTGAATACTAGTATATTGCAACATTATAAAAAAACATTTTCGCATAATTACAATACCACATAAGTCCCTTTGAATTTCTCTGGTTAGGTTTAAGTGGGGAGGGCCTCCACTTCATTCAGCTGTTGATTCAATATATATATGTAGGTTGGGACCTCCATTACAAGAGTACAACATATCCCACTTCCTCTTCACCACACCTTTCTTTAGTCTCACCCAATCACCACACTCCACTCTCAATTCCTTCATTCCACGCTTATTATTTTCCCTCATCGCCCACAATTCTTTATTTTTATTAATCTCCTCCTCAATTCATCCACAACACAACCTGAGTCCCTCGCTCTTCCAAGCCTTGGAGGAACTACCTGTGTGTTTGGTTTTCGACCTCTCATCAATTCAAATGGACTTATGCCCGTGGCCGCATGTGGCGACATACGTAATGCATAGAACTTCTCCTGAATGGCCGCTTTCTTATCCTTTCCACATGCACCAGCCATGCGAATGGCATCCGTGATATATCTATTCATCGTCTCCACCATGCCATTCCCTTCAGGATGATACAAAGCTGATCTTTTATGCTTTATTCCACACCTCTTCACATACTCCACAAAATATCCTCCAGTAAATTGTATACCGTTATCTATCAAAATACTTTCAGGTACACCCACTCTTGCAAAAACCTTTTGAATAAATTTGACAATGCTCTCTCCTCTAATCTCACATACAATTTTGTATTCTGTCCACAGAGACAGTAAATCTATCATAATAATAATATACTTTCCTCGTCCACCTCCCATTTCTACAGGACCTAAGATATCCATTGCCAACTCATCCCAAACCTTTCTGAGAACACAAACATCCATCACGGGTTGTTCCTTGGCAACTTTCCCTTTTCCAACCTTCGAAAATTCAATGCAACCCACCAGTCTTTTTTCCACATCTGTGTCAAAACCTGGCCACCAATATTCTCCTCTCAAAATCACATTGGTCCGTGTCACTCCCAAATGCCCTCATTGGGCTAAATCCACTCATTTCTTCCCAAGGAACGTAGGAACAACAGCGCAATCCCACCAAAACAGCACATCATTTATTACGCTTAACTCATCACGCACTTCCCAAAAAGGCCTCTCACCCTGCCTAACTAATTTTATATTGCCCAAACCGATCGCACGTATCCTTTGACAGGCAGCAAAATCTCATCATCATTCATGGCCTCCACTCACTCTTCCGTGCTTACAATTCCCTCATGATTCACAAAACCCATTTCTGATTTGTCCACAACATGTCCCTCTTCACTGTGACAACCCAACTTCGACAGACAATCAGCAATTACATTTTCCTTTCCAGGTATAACCTGCATTTCAAATTTGTGGCTCTGCATTCCTATCACCCAACCTGCAACATATCATGATACTTTATCCAGACCCTTACATTGAAAGATACATTTGAGGGGTTTATAGTTTGTTCTTATGACCATCTCAGGAAACCCCACACAAAATTACGGAATTTCTCAACCGCCCAATGGTACGCCAAGGCCTACTTTTCCAAGACAGAATCATTATTTTCAGAACCCCTCCAAGCTCTTGATGCATGGGCAATAATCTACTCATCAATATCACTCCTCATATTCGATAACACAGCTTGTATACCATTATCACTCGCATCTACGGTAATTACACTCCTCCTGTGTGTGTCAAAACATTTCAGTGCACAAGCCAATCACTTTCCTTTTTAAATGCACAGAATTCTATATCGCACTCCTCACTCCAGACAAATATCTCACCCATTTTAAGCAATTTTCTCATTTCTGATCATTTATTTGCATAATTCTTTACGAATTTCTTGTAGAATTCTATCATACCTAGAAATGAGCACAGTTCACCATTTCACCCTGGCTTTCATACCCTCTTTATCAAAATCCACCATTTCACTCTTCGGCTTCACAACATCCACTGATATTTCATGACCCAAATATTCAATTGTGTTTTTTTAAAACATACATTTCTCTTCTCTCAGTGTCACACCTTTCTGTTCCAAAATGTTTAAGACTTGCTCCAGAATTTTGTCATGCTCTGTCTCAGATTCTCCACACACCAGCACATAATCCTGGAAACAAAATACACCTGTCATCCCTCTGAGAAATGTATCCATCACTTTTTGGAAGACAGAAGATGCTGATACAAGGCCAAACGGCATCCTTCCAAATTGGAATATGCCCTCATGCATTATGAACGCTGCCACTTTCCTTCACCCCTCCTCCAATTCTATCTGGTGATACGCCGGAGCCATATCCAACTTTGAAAACACTCTCCCATATGCTATATTGGCCAGCATTTCACTCGTACTTGGCAATGGATGTCTATCGACCACCATACATTTATTCAATTCACGGAGGATGACACACAACCTCAAATCTCCAGATGACTTCTTTACAACCACCAAAGGTGAAATCCACTGAATTCCACCTGCCCACTCAATTATACCCATCCTAAGTAAATGTTCAAGCTCCCTTTTGACACCATCCCTCAACACCATTGGGACTGAATGTAATTTTGCTGTTACGGGTACACTTCCTCTGTTCAATATGTTTTGATATCTAATCCCCTTAATTTGCCCACACCCTTCTTGAACACTTTTCTGTATTTTCCAACTACAGAGGAACCTACATATAAAACACTTGCTCAAGAATGCTTTGGTCTAGCCTCATCTGCAATTTCTTTTGATCACGCCAACCTAGCAAGCTTGGTCCTGTTTTTGTAACATACACCTTGCCTTGGGCGCTCCTTCCTTTAAATTAAAATTTAGCATTAAAATAACCAAGTAATTCAATCTTATCTAGATTGTAACTGCCTAGTTTCACATCAGGCTCCACCAGATTGCGCACATCACCACCTATTTCATGGTTAAATTACACTCTAGACATGAGATACATCTTCGATCCAGAATCAGCCATCATCAATACTTCCTTGCCATTCACACAGATGATGGCATAAGGGTGCTCACATTCTTCCTCATCCACCCCTTTAACTACATTGACAGTAATATTCTCTATGTGATACTTTTCTTCCTCTTCAAACTACTTTGCGCCCAGGACACAACATTGACCCGAAGGCGAAGTGTGTGTTACTGGCACAGCAAAAGCATAATCTTTCTTCCTTCTTTTCACCCTTCCACCGGCTATTTCTATTGTCCCCATTTCCTTTGGCTACTGCCTTCTCCTTCACTTTCTTCTTTTGTTTCCCATCCACCACGTTTAAGACCTCTATCTTTGTTTCCTTGTTCTCTTTTTCAGTTAGTTTTGCAACACAAGCCAAAGAGTGTGCCACACATTTGGCAATCTTCAAAACTTCATCTAAAGTCAGCTTGTCTTTTAACCACAATTCCTCTCTAATCTTGTTGTTATTTCAATGGATCATTAATTGATCCTCAATGTGTTCATTGAAGGGGTCTCCAAATGTGCACATTAAAGCCAGATAATTGAAGTGCTGTCACATGCTCTTCTACATACTCGCCTTGTTATTGAACCCGCACGCCAAAATTGAATCTCTCCAAAATAGTGCTTGTATTGGGATTGAACTAGTAGTGCTTCCCCCACCACCCAGAACCCGCATCTGCCAAAATCATCTCCTTGTCACAGCACAAACACAAATGCACACACATTGACTCTCTCTTTTACACAAACCATTCTCTTGTTCATTCACATGCACACCCATAGACCATACAATTGCTCCTTCGCACATGCCCCCAGTCACCCATAGATTATACACTCCCTAATCCACACACATATCACATAATAAATTATACACACCCGTGCATGCATGCATGCATACATAAAAACATACATCATAAACATGCAACACCCTTGCTCACACGCACGCACACACACTTACAAAGAAAGATTTCATTTCTTACCTGTTTCGAGAATCCGTCATCCCGAGGGACTCGTTTCCAGACAGGCCTTTGGCTCCCATGCCCCATGCAGACAAAAACCAGGAAGCAGTGAGAGCTTCTTGGTTCCTGACATGTACAGTGGAGCCGGAGCGCCTCCATCTCCTGCTGCAACCGCAACTGAAATAATGTATTTCTGAAGTCAGAATGCATGCCCTTTCTGAAGTCTAGGGAGACCCCCAGGACATGGAGTAGTTGGGCCTCCCACACCTCGGGGATGTGGAGGTGCTGCTACTCCAGTGACCTCAAATCCTTCTTTCTCCAACCGTCTAGTCATCCGTAGGGCCAAACAGGCACACCAGAAACCGTCTGCTTTTACTGACTAGGTGTTGGTACTCTCTCTCCCCCTTAATCCTTGCCTCACCACCTAATGTTCTTAGCTCAGCGTTCCCCTCTCCTGAAGTTGTTCCTCCAGTCTACCCTGTACCACCTTGACTGACACTATTCCAGCCACCTCCGCCTTGCTTCTCTTTCTTCAAGCTTTTCTATGTCTTACTCTTCCCTTTCTTTCACCCTATGACATTTGCTACGTCCTCCTTTTGGGGTACCCTTCCTCTTGTAACTATCTTTCCCTTGATATTGCCACTTCTTCGAGAACTCCCTAAATTGTCACCACCTACTGTGATCCCACCTCCCCTTTTGCCTCCACTTCCTGCTATGTAACCTCAGCTTCTGATGTTACCACTTCCTCTTTGGTTGCCACTGACTTCTATTCACTCTCGCCCCTTTGGATTACCGCTGCCTCTCGGCCATCTTAGTTCTTACCAATTCTTCCTGCGCTCCACTCCTGCCATCTCTCCACCCTCTTCCATCGCTTCACCCTCTGCTTCTTCCCCCACTCTCCAGTTTCCAGTCTCCTCCAAACAAGAGCACCATCCTCCTAAAACCCACACTTCCTGAGTGTGTGGTGGGACACTTTTATAGTGTGTTCCCCCCTCCCCCCTAGTGGAGATTCTATTGATGGTCTGCACCTGTGGGCTGTAATTTGGTGAGGGCTGTTATTGGCTATTCTCCCAGAGTTCACCTGATGCCACTCTGGATTTAAGGGGTTGGGCCAAGTCTATAAGCGGACTATCCATCATCTTGGGTATTAATATTTCTCCCATGTCCCCGAAGTGTGCTTCCTGTGTTGTGCAGACTTCTCCTGTGTTTCCAGTCTGTGGTTTAAAGGCTAGGTACACACTGGGTACGTTTTTGCAACACTTTGTTACAATGAGCGCACCGGGAAATGGTAAAATGTTATCCCAGGCACGAGAATCTCTTGCCAGGGAAACATGCATCTAACAAGCTTCATCCTGCGCTGGACGTAGTGTTCAGGAAATTCTGAACTAGCAACATTATATCCACAAAACTGTGGAGTTCACTCTGGGTCCCATTAACTTTCCGAGAAGAGACAGTTGATGTACCAGTTAAAGCTGCAGTAGTACCCAAACACTCACTACCATTGTTGAGTGCAGAGAGACCAGATCCTGCAAAGGGGGCATTTTCTTTGTCCATGTTTTAGTTTTGGTTCTGCTCTGGGAGCTGCATGCTCTCTCAGTAGGGATGGGGAGCACACATATCATCTTTACACTGTGGTAGTCCCCTGCAATCTGACTGGGCCAAGGTGGGCTATGTTGTTAATCACAAATCCATGTGTAGACGGAGTGCTGAGTGCCTACTTTAATATGTAGTCTTATGAATGTGATGTATAACCTTTTCTGGAGAGTGCCACTGGTCACTCTATATGAACCATAGCTACCAATGGTGCCTATATCAGAATCTTTCCCATATTGCAGGTGTGCGTGTCTGGAAAAGCAGTTATACCTTTACGAGGCATGGTTGTGACTCCAGACCGGGGCTAAAGCACGTATTTTGTAGTTGAGTTGAGTTCATCGAGACTATTTTTGAAAGGGTCTCTGCAGCGTTCAGCCTCCAGCCTGGGCATTCTACAGGGGTGGATTCAAAGATACACATCAACATGTGCAGTGAGTGTGATGAGCCAGCACCACACCTACTGACTGTTTTACTCGCTTTTCGTGAGAATAGACCTTTCAACTCATTGGCCATTAAAGATTGGAGCTGAGGTCTGTGTGGTTGGCAACGCCGAATGATGTGCTCCCACCTGTGGTAAACATGTTCCTAAGGCGATTTTTAGCATGTCACAATTTGATATATGTTATCATCTCTGTTGTAAAGCATCCCAAAAACAGTGGGTAACATTTGCACTGAACAGTACATATTGTTTAAATAAATAAATAAAAATAATGGTCTGTCTTTCTTGCTACCTCTCTCCTTTTTCCACTCTATATATGTCTTTCACTGTCACTCATTTTCAATCTCTTTCTATCTCTCATTCTCTCTCTACCTCCGGCAGTCTCTTTTTCTCTCTATTACTTTCTCTCTAGCTCTCACTCACTTGCTGTCTACAAGTGCGGCCTTGCAGAACTTCCTCAGAAATACAATCTAATACCAGTTCCTCCAACACTAGTTAATGCCTTTTAAGCATGGTATAGTGATTGGTTTCGTCCAAAATGTTGGAAGGACACAGCAACTAATGTCCACATAATGCCATCCAATGCCAGTTAATGCTTCATAGACAAAGGGCCTCATCACGAGTTTGGCTGTAACCCTTAAATCCGGCGGTAGCGCTGTTACCGCCGGATTTAAGGGTCCGCCAAATCAGGGCTTCGGCGGATTTCTCCCCAGCTTTGAGCTTGGGGGAAATCCGCTGAAAATTCGCGCTCATACCGCCGGTGGGAAATCCGCCGGCGGTATGAGCATGAAATTTCCCCATTGAGCCCAATGGGGCATTCCCGAATGGGCTCAATGGGGAATGGGGACTTACAAATCCGCCAAACCCGTGATCCGGCGCTAATAGCAGGATCTGGTCTCTCTGTACCGCCCAACTCGTGATGAGGCTCAAAGTCTAGTCTCCAAAAGTAATGTTCTGATTCACCAAATCCATAGAAAAACACGAATACAAAAGAACCAAAGGAGAAATTACCACATTACTTTGGTGGAAAATGGTAGGTATTTTTGTATATGTATAGTAAATATTAGGTGGGGGTAAGGGTTTAAGTTAGGATAGCGGGTAATGGGAGAGTGCAGGGGTCTCCCCCTTATTATTAAAAAAGGTAGAAAAAGCCAAAAGTAATTTTCGCTTTTCGGTCAAAAATATTAGGTAATTTCTCCATTCGTTTTTTTTATTCGAAATGATCACGGATACACCCGATTCACATCCCCTGTTATTGCCATCACATGCCCAGAACAGTCTCAACTACTCCAGAAATGTCCTTGTAATGCCTCTTTAGAATGGGCTAGCTAATGTGCAGCCTCAAATGCCCTACAAATGTCATCCAACACCGGTTAATTCCTGGTATCTATGGTGTACACTTGTGTAAAGGCGCGTTATAAATGCCATATCATATCATGTCATATACTCACCACATGTCACGTACAGCCTCACATCCACATGTGCTGCATCATATGCCATTCTTAGCCTCAAATGGCCCCGTAAATCCATCCAACACAAGTGAATGTCTTTTATGCACAGGTGAGTCGCACGTACACTATGCAGTGTATAACACCTCCAGGTGCTTCAATCATATGGCAAGTCCTAGTGAACCTTCCCACTCCCCTCCACTTCCTCCCTCATCCGCAAGCATAGGCTAACTCCCTACCCAGCCCACCCTCTCGCTCCCAGATATCCTGCTGGCATTTGCCTTCACCATACCAGCTATCTGATCGGACACATAATGCCCCGCTTACAAGAAAATCAGAGACCCGCACTTCCTCATGTCTGTATCCTCTTCCCACCCATACCACATCAGCAGCGGGGGGGGGGGGACAGGGGCTTGAGTAGAGACAAGGGGTGCATAGTTTCCTCTGAGCCAGGGATAGCAGCTGCATTGCCAGAGGTGTTAAGGGATTCACCAGTGGGTAGCAGCAAGCCCAACCCCTACAATGACTTATTTAATGTCTGCCACTGTTGGCGGTATGGGTGAGAGCAGTATTGGCAGGTGTTTGGAGAAGAAGTGGGCAGGGTGAATTGCCGGAGAAGTGGGTGGTGAACGGAGAGGGATTGGAATGGTTTCACCCTTTGTGGTCATTGGTGTTATGCTGTCAGTGGGGTGTTTACAGAATGCCAGACAAAAGAAGGAGCTGCACCTCAACTTACAAGGAGAATGTTTTAATGACACCAACGCATTTCAGGCAGCAGAGCTTCGTCAAGGTGCAAACCTGTAGTCAGACAACAAAGAATACACAGTGAGTCTCAATTTCCCAAAGAATGGAACAAGTGAAGAAAAAAGCGAGGAAAGACTCAAGTGAAAAATCAAGCTAAAATGAGAATGAAAGAGGACACCATCTCATGAAGTGAGAGGGTGGTATGTGTGCTCTAATGTCAAAACCAATGACCTCGAAGATTCAGAGGTGATGGTTTCCTAGTAGCAGGACAGAAAGCATCACACGAAAGAATGTGTAGACTCCTAGCTAAGTGAGGTCGAAGATGAGCCAGAGTTCTTGTGCAGCCACACAGGAACGCTGACGCATCTTTGCCGCACTCTCTTCCTCCCTATGTGTTATGCACAGCATATCATACACTTTTGAATCTAACCTGTTTGCTTCAGATGCAAAAGTGTGCGTAATGTTAATGTACATGGCTTGTTTTTTTAAAACTTTAGAAGTTCCACACGCGATTGTCCTGTGTACGTGTGCATCAGGTGTGCGTGGGAAGTAACATACAAAAGCAGCAGGGTACGTGTATTTCAGGGGTGCGCGGGAAGTATCACACGCAAAAGCAGCAGGGTACGTGTATCTCAGGGGTGCGCGGGAAGTATCACACACGATTCCCTCAGGGTACGTGTATTTCAGGGGTGCGCGGGACGTATCACACGCAAAAACAGCAGGGTACGTGTATTCCAGGGGTGCACGGGAAGTATCACACGCAAAAGCAGCAGGGTACGTGTATTTCAGGGGTGCGCGGGAAGTATCACACGCAAAATCAGCAGGGTACGTGTATTTCAGGGGTGCGCAGGAAGTATCACACGCGATTCCATCAGGGTACGTGTATTCCAGGGGTGCGCGGGAAGTATCACACGCAAAAGCAGCAGGGTACGTGTATTTCAGGGGTGCGCAGGAAGTATCACACGCAATTCCATCAGGGTACGTGTATTCCAGGGGTGCGCGCGAAGAATCACATGCAAAAGCAGCAGGGTACGTGTATTACAGGGGTGCGCGGGGAGCACCACACGTGAATTGCATGTGTGGGTCCTCCCAGGTGTTCCCTCTACACCCTCCACGGCCCCTGCAGGTGGCCCACACCACAGGGGCCTACCCTGCATATGTCCTGCAGGCATCCCATCCACCATGGTCATGCCCCCCAGCCAACCCACATGTCACCTTGCACTACTGCCCACCAACGCATGTCCCCCTGCACCCCCAGCCACCAGGGGCAGCCTCCACCAGGCCCCCACCCATGTCTCCCATCACTCCCACCCCCCAGCAGTGCAGGGGCAGCCTCCACCAGGCCCCCACTCATGTCTCCTATCACCCCCACCTCCCAGCAGTGCAGGGGCAGCCTCCACCAGGCCCCCACTCATGTCTCCCACGACCCCCACCCCCCAGCCACCAGGGGCAGCCTCCACCAGGCCCCCACTTATGTCTCCCATCACCCCCACCCCCCAGCAATGCAGGGGCAGCCTCCAACAGGCCCCCACTCATGTCCCCTATCACCCCCAGCCACCAGGGGCAGCCTCCACCAGGCCCCCACTCATGTCTCCCACCGCCCCCAACCCCCAGCAGTGCAGGGGCACCCTCCACCAGGACCCCACACATGTCCCCCTGCACCCCACCCCCCAGCAGTGCAGGGGCAGCCTCCACCAGGCCCCCACTCATGTCCCCACTCATGTCCAATTCATGTCTCCCTGCACCCCCACCCCCCAGCTACCAGGGGCAGCCTCCACCAGGCCCCCACTCATGTCCCCTATCACCTCCACCCCCCAGCAGTGCAGGGGCAGCCTCCACCAGGCCCCCAACTTATGTACCCTATCACCCCCACCCCCCAGCAGTGTGGGGGCAGCCTCTACCAGGCCCCCACTCATGTCTCCCTGCACGCCCACCCCCCAGCCACCAGGGACAGCCCCCACCAGGCCCCCACTCATGTCTCCCTGCACCCCCACCTCCCAGCCACCAGGGGCAGCCTCCACCAGGCCCCCACTCATGTCTCCCATCACCCCCAACCCCCAGCCACCAGGGGCAGCCTCCACCAGGCCCCCACTCATGTCCCCTATCACCCCCCATCAGTGCAGGGGCAGCCTCCACCAGGCCCCCACTCATGTCTCCCTGCACCCCCACCCCCAGCCACTAGGGGCAGCCTCCACCAGGCCCCCACTCATGTCTCCCTGCACCACCCCCACCCCCCAGCCAACAGGGGCAGCCTCCACCAGGCCCCCACTCATGTCTCCCATCACCCCCACCCCCAGCAGTGCAGAGGCAGCCTCCACCAGGCCCCCACTCATGTCTCCCTGCACCCCCACCCCCCAGCCACCAGGGGCAGCCTCCACCAGGCCCCCACTCATGTCTCCCTGCACCCCCACCCCCCAGCCACCAGGGGATGCCTCCACCAGGCCCCCACTCATGTCCCCTATCACCCCCACCCCCCAGCAGTGCAGGGGCAGCCTCCACCAGGCCCCCGCTCATGTCTCCCTGCACCCCCACCCCCCAGCCACCAGGGGCAGCCTCCACCAGGCCCCCACTCATATCCAACTCATGTCTCCCTGCACCCCCATCCCCCAGCCACCAGGGGCAGCCTCCACCAGGCCCTCACTCATGTCTCCCACCACCCCCACCCCCCAGCCACCAGGGGCAGCCTCCACCAGGCCCCCACTCATGTCTCCCTGCACGCCCACCCCCCAGCCACCAGTGGCAGCCTCCACCAGGCCCCCACTCATGTCTCCAATCACCCCCACCCCCCAGCCACCAGGGGCAGCCTCCACCAGGCCCCCACTCATGTCCCCTATCACCCCCACCCCCCAGCAGTGCAGGGGCAGCCTCCACCAGGCCCCCACTCATGTCTCCCACCACCCCCACCCCCCAGCCACCAGGGGCAGCCTCCACCAGGCCCCCACTCATGTCTCCCTGCACCCCCACCCCCAGCCACCAGGGGCAGCCTCCACCAGGCCCCCACTCATGTCCCCTATCACCCCCACCCCCCAGCAGTGCAGGGGCAGCCTCCAACAGGCCCCCACTCATGTCCCCTATCACCCCCACCCCCCAGCAGTGCAGGGGCAGCCTCCACCAGGCCCCCACTCATGTCTCCCACCACCCCCACCCCCCGCCACCAGGGGCAGCCTCCACCAGGCCCCCACTCATGTCCCCTATCACCCCCCAGCAGTGCAGGGGCAGCCTCCACCAGGCCCCCACTCATGTCTCCCTGCACCCCCACCCCCCAGCCTCTAGGGGCAGCCTCCACCAGGCCCCCACTCATGTCTCCCTGCACCACCCCCACCCCCCAGCCAACAGGGGCAGCCTCCACCAGGCCCCCACTCATGTCTCCCATCACCCCACCCCCAGCAGTGCAGGGGCAGCCTCCACCAGGCCCCCACTCATGTCTCCCACCACCCCCACCCCCCAGCCACCAGGGGCAGCCTCCACCAGGCCCCCACTCATGTCTCCCTGCACCCCCACCCCCAGCCACCAGGGGAAGCCTCCACCAGGCCCCCACTCATGTCCCCTATCACCCCCACCCCCCAGCAGTGCAGGGGCAGCCTCCAACAGGCCCCCACTCATGTCCCCTATCACCCCCACCCCCCAGCAGTGCAGGGGCAGCCTCCACCAGGCCCCCACTCATGTCTCCCACCACCCCCACCCCCCAGCCACCAGGGGCAGCCTCCACCAGGCCCCCACTCATGTCTCCCTGCACCCCCACCCCCCAGCCACCAGGGGCAGCCTCCACCAGGCCCCCACTCATGTCTCCCATCACCCCCACCCCCCAGCCACCAGGGGCAGCCTCCACCAGGCCCCCACTCATGTCCCCTATCACACCCACCCCCCAGCAGTGCAGGGGCAGCCTCCACCAGGCCCCCACTCATGTCTCCCACCACCCCCACCCCCCAGCAGTGCTGGGGCAGCCTCCACCAGGCCCCCACTCATGTCTCCCACCATGCCCCATCCCCCAGCAGTGCAGGGGCAGCCTCCACCAGGCCCCCACTCATGTCTCCCACCACCCCCAGCCCCAGCCACCAGGGGCAGCCTCCACCAGGCCCCCACTGATGTCCCCTATCACCCCCACCCTCCCGCCAGCAGGGGCAGCCTCCACCAGGCCCCCACTCATGTCTCCCACCACCCCCACCCCCCAGCCACCAGGGGCAGCCTCCACCAGGCCCCCACTCATGTGCCCTATCACCCCCAGCCCCCAGCAGTGCAGGGGCAGCCTCCACCAGGCCCCCACTCATGTCTCCCACCACCCCCACCCCCCAGCCACCAGGGGCAGCCTCCACCATGCCCCCACTCATGTCTCCCATCACCCCCACCCCCCAGCAGTGCAGGGGCAGCCTCCACCAGGCCCCCACTCATGTCCCCTATCACCCCCACCCCCCAGCCACCAGGGGCAGCCTCCACCAGGCCCCCACTCATGTCTCCCACCACCCCCACCCCCCAGCACTGCAGGGGCACCCTCCACCAGGACCCCACACATGTCCCCCTGCACCTCCACCCCCCAGCAGTGCAGGGGCAGCCTCCACCAGGCCCCCACTCATGTCCAACTCATGTCTCCCTGCACCCCCACCCCCCAGCCACCAGGGGCAGCCTCCACCAGGCCCCCACTCATGTCCCCTATCACCCCCACCCCCCCAGCCACCAGGGGCAGCCTCCACCAGGCCCCCACTCATGTCTCCCACCACCCCCACCCCCCAGCCACCAGGGGCAGCCTCCACCAGGCCCCCACTCATGTCTCCCACCACCCCCAACCCCCAGCAGTGCAGGGGCAGCCTCCACCAGGCCCCCACTCATGTCCCGTATCACCCCCACCCCCCAGCAGTGCAGGGGCAGCCTCCACCAGGCCCCCACTCATGTCCAACTCATGTCTCCCTGCACCCCCACCCCCAGCCACCAGGGGCAGCCTCCACCAGGCCCCCACTCATGTCCCCTATCACCCCCACCCCCCAGCAGTGCAGGGGCACCCTCCACCAGGCCCCCACTCATGTCCAACTCATGTCTCCCTGCACCCCACACCCCAGCCATCAGGGGCAGCCTCCACCAGGCCCCCACTTATGTCTCCCATCACACCACGCCCCAGCCACCAGGGGCAGCCTCCACCAGGCCCCCACTCATGTTCCCTATCACCCCCACCCCCCAGCCACCAGGGGCACCCTCCACCAGGCCCCCACTCATGTCTCCCACCACCCCCAACCCCCAGCCACCAGGGGCAGCCTCCACCAGGCCCCCACTCATGTCTCCCATCACCCCCATCCCCCAGCCACCAGGGGCAGCCTCCACCAGGCCCCCACTCATGTCCCCTATCACCCCCACCGCCCAGCAGTGCAGGGGCAGCCTCCACCAGCCCCCCACTCATGTCTCCCTGCACCCCCACCCCCAGCCACCAGGAGCAGCCTCCACCAGGCCCCCACTCATGTCTCCCTGCACCCCCACCCCCCAGCCACCAGGGGCAGCCTCCACCAGGCCCCCACTCATGTCTCCCATCGCCCCAACCCCCCAGCAGTGCAGGGGCCGCCGCCACCAGGCCCCCACTCATGACTCCCATCACCCCCACCCCAGCAGTGCACGGGCAGCCTCCACCAGGCCCACACTCATGTCCCCCAGCCAACATGTCAACACAATCTAGATCCCTGGCTCTTATGGTCAGCCTCCAAATGCCAAACACCCACCTGAGTATTGCATCCACCCACTTAGAAATGGCAAAAACATGATATAACCACAATTGCAAGTTTTGAAATGAACACATGTCCCTCACATACACCCAATGGGTGTCAGTGAATGTCAAAACACATATCATGATATGCATGAAACCAATGAGATGATACTACACATTGAAGTTTGAAGAAAAATATGTATTAAACGCAACATAAATTGAACCAAAAATAAAAAAACAATAATGGAAATTAGGTGCGTGAATAATGCAAAACCACAAATCATAATGCAAACGAAAGGTGTCCAAAGTCACAGTCCACAAAAGTAAATCCAATGGAAAATTAAAATCGAAAACCATTGCTCCATGGGGAAATCATAAAAAAAAAATGAAAATCCAAAAGTCAACTATATACAGATAAACAATCCAGGGTCCATGATCCCAACAGAAGAAATGAAACCTATCTAATAACACTACCTAAAAAAAAAATAATATATACAAAAATCTGGCCCATTGTCCAAAAGGTCCAAAAAAAATGCTAAACCAAAGGAAACCTAACACTAACTACAGAACTATTTACAAGGGCAGCAGGCTAGTCCGACGGCTCACTTCGGGATGTTCCGGGCCAGGGCATCATCGAACTCCCGCTCAATGTCCCGGAGGCGCTCCTCCTCCATGGCCCGGAGGGTCCGCAGGGCCGTCCACATGTACCCCCCAAACTCCCTGCGGATTACCTCGAGGCACTCGGCCCGCCTCAGGGCCCTCCGCATGGAGTTCTCCGCCCTGACCATCGTGAGCCGTGCCTCTTCCGCCTGCTGCCGCTCCACATCTATGGCGTGGCCCAACCGCTGCCACACGGAAGACACTTCCCGTCCTGGGTCCTCCTGCCCTCCGGCCGATGCCTGCCCCTCCGATGTCGAAGGCCCCGAGCCATCATGGCTCCCACCACTGCCTCCTGCTGCCTGCACATCCTCCGCTGGCTGGGGTGCAGTCGTTGATGTGACCACCCCTGCTGGACGTCCGACTCCCGACTGTGGCAGGGATGCCTCCTCCACCAGCCTAGCCACACCGTCAGAGGCAGCTCCACAGGGCACCCAGGTGACTGATGGGTGGGAAGATGGCACGGAGGACGACTGGCGCATAGGGGGTTCAGTTGAGGAGGGGGTGTGAGCAAGCCCCATCAAACGGAGGAATCCGGCCTGGGTGACCTGTCCCAGTAGGCCGACGCGGTCAAGGAGCCATTCGAGATGACGTGCAGTCTCCTCATGAAAAGACTGCAGGTCACCTCGCATGGCCCGTTGACGCAACGCCACACCAGTCAGGACAGGCTCAACCCGGACCCGGATAGCCACGTCCGCAGGCAGAGGAAGGCCAGTTGTCGTGAGCTCATCCCCTGCCTGAAAACGGGTCTGGACGTAGGCATCCCTTCTGGTGCAAGATGATGCAGTGACAGGATCAGGGACAGGATTGCACACAGGCACCTCCGCGGCGACCTGTGCTGCCCCCTGTCCCTGGTCCTGCACTGCGCCACTAGCACCAGTGGAATCCCCACCTCCAGACCCCGTCTCTGTTGCTTGCACGGCCTCCTCCTCCACCAAACCCCCCACCAACCTGGATGACTCCGTGCCATCTTCCCCCGTTGGGCCCTGTGGGGTCCCAGCTGCCCCTTCTGCTGCCAAGGAGTCCAACTCCGACCTCCGCCTTTTGGACCTCCCCCCAGCAGCTGCGGCCTGGGACGCGGCACCGTACTCCTCACTCCCCGACGAGATCACAACCTGGGAGGGGAGCCGGTCCTTGCGTCTCCGGCTGGCGGTGCGATCCCCGCCGCTGTGCTCCACAGCACCTTCTCCGCCCTCTTCATCAGTTGATGCTGCAGACAGGGAGAAATAAAACACAGGCATCAGGGCACTGTACAATGGACACATACACACATGACAGTTGCACATGAGTGGCATTGGCAAACCTCAGACTTGGCATCACAATTGGCAACACACATGTCATTTCTACATGCACACATGAGCCATACCACAGCCACATCGCAACTGCCAGCACCATCTATACACATACAACAGCATGAGCAGGCAAAGGTGAGCCAGACATCACATACAACACAGGGAGTGCACTACACATGCACGCACACCACCACACTTGCATGCATGTGTACACCTCAGCCAACTGTTGCAGTGTTCCGATGGGCATCCATGTCACATCTGCCAATCAGGCTTCCACATCCCGCTGTCACATGCATCCATGTTGCATCACTGTTGCACCCTTGTCAAATACCCACACATGCACATGTACACAGTGCTGATACATGCAGCTGAAAACAACATACATGCGTGACATCACGAACATGTCTACTTACATACACATATATACAAACATGTGTGCCCACACAACTGCATTTGGCATGCAAGCCTACACACACAAGCACCATCCATGTCTCACACATGACAGCGCTCGCATGTGTTAGCCTCACGGTCCTGTACACCCCCACCCATACTCGGCCCCATACAAACAGATGTGCAACCGGCACACTACTGGCACATCACCACACGGCCAGCTTACAATCATGATGTATGTACACTTACCACTCGACTCCAAACGGGTCTGCCTCTCAAGGACCTGGACGTGGAGCGCTGGGGATATGCGTTCCAGGACCCTCATCTGATCTTCCGACAAGTGGCCCCGGCGTCCCTTAGCATCTGCTGCCTTCAAGAGGCGCCGGGCCTTGTTCAGGGTCCTGGACCTGAAGTCCTCCCAGCGCTTCTTGACATGTTGGAAGTCGCGGACTGTCACCCCCTCCGCATTGATGGCAGTCACGATGTCCGTCCAGATCCGAGTCCGTCCTTCCTTGTCGGTGCGCACACTTCCGTAGAGGGCATCATACTGCCCCAGGACTTGCTCCACCAGGACACCAACTTCCCTGGCACTGAAGCTGGTGCCCCTCTGCCTCTCTGGCCGGGGATTGTCAGTGGTGCCAGATGTTGCAGTGCCCGACATGACAACCCCATAGGCAGGAGTGGGTGGGCAACTGGGTCCTGGGGCTGGGCTGTGGAGCGATGGAATCCCAGTCGGGAGTCTTCGGTTCCAGCAGGGGTGGTCACAGCAACAGCACTCCTGGCTGATGTGCAGGCAGCAAATGGCAGGGCACATGGGCAGCAGGCAGTCAGGCAGCAGCAGATGGCAGGTGGGAGCGTGCTTGGGGCTCTGGGGGGCAGTAAATCGGCTTTCTGGGCAGGAGCGTGGTCTTCCGTGTGCTTACGCGTGGCCAGCTTGATACGGAGTGATTTGGCACGTGAAAAGTCCTGCATGTCTGCGTGTAATTCGAGGAAAGGCCCTTAGCGCGTAAGCGCGTCTGCACGCATACGTGATTTCATTGGCCCAAAGGCCCCCATGCGCAGCTATGACGTCTCCGCGCATGGCCGTAGAGAATGGCGCGTGTAAAAAAAAAGAGATACACGTCCAAGTGTCAAAGCATGTAATTGGTGGAAATGGCCTCATCGCGTATGCGCTTCTGTGACGTGTGTATAAAAGGTACGTGTAGAACGCCATTTCCTTGTACATGCTTTTCGTGGAGAGCGAGTGGGTGAAATCTGTACTTCTTGTCGGTTCACACGTGATTTACTTCACTGTGTTTCCAGTTCGTACTCCCTGTTACCTCTGACAGCTTTTTCTCTTTTCCTCTTTTTCCTGGGCCTGTTTCCTCAAACAGCGTTCCCTTCTACTGTTGTCCTGTCTCCTCAGACAGCGTAGAATTCTTCTTTTGGTGGGGGTGTTGCCAACGCACACACGCGCATATTTTTCCCGCTTTTGTTCTTGGCAGACGGTTAGTCGCGCACGTATTTTTCACTTCTGTGCTTGCCCCGTGTGTCGCATACCCCTTCAGAGGTCATTCTAGGCTGTGTGTGACACGCATACGTTCATTCTTGTGTTTCTGGGTGCCACAGCGTAGTGCAGGTTTATTTTTCCACGCACGTGGTCTAGGAGGGGTTGCGTGCACCTTACTTCCCTTTTTTGGGGTGCCTGTGCGTTGCGTGACCCGTCATCTTTCCCCAGGGGTGACATACAGCCTTGCTAGAGCACTAGGGTACGATTACCATCTGGTACCCAACCCCTTTGACCCCCAATTGCCCAGGACAATAGTTCACATCGACTCCCATACGCACAATAACATCAGTGCCATGGCTGGGAGGCGATCAAGCCGTAAGGGTGGCAAAGGTGGCCGAGCCCCAAGTGGTGGCCGTGGTGGATCCGGTAGGGGACGTCGCTGTGACTTGCAGGGTGCCCCTAGCCCCCCATGTGTGGAGGAGCAGTCAGGGACACCCATGCCCCCCCCCCGGTTGAGGTTAACGTGGCTGACACCATCCATGCTCAGCCCTTGTTGGACCAGCCCACTGTGGAACCAGACGTGGCACAGGGTGACTCCATGGCTGACTTCCACGTCAGCAGGTCTAGGCCACGTGCGCCGGTGAACGTTGGTGTCATCAGGCCACGTGGATCAGGGGCAGCTAGGTCATCTGCTTCCCCGCGTAGGCCGGCTGGGGAGGCTGCAGGGGCAGCTGCGGCTCCATCCACTCCACCTCTCACACACCCAGCCAGGACAGTGTCGGTCCAAGTCCATCATGCTGACATTCCCCCTGACACCATCACACTTGAGCTAATGCCTGCACCAACTCCCGTGCTGAGTGTGCAATCCCACACTCCTAGTACAGAGTCCACCGGGGCTCCTGCCCCTAGTGTCCAGAGCAGCATAGGACACTCATGATCCCCACCACCTTCCAAGCGGAAGAGGAAGAGTGCTCGTCCAGTAGAGGCTGATGCCCCAGACACGGCTAGACAGTCCGGCCCGTCAAGGAAGCCCAGCTTCAATGAGGCCGAACTGAATGCACTTGTAGAGTATGTGTCCGCACATGACCGCGAAATGGTGATTGTTGCAGGATCCAAGACCACACCTGCACAACGTCAGGCACACTGGCAGACCATTGCGGACATCATAAGTGCCCTTGGAATTGTGAGGCGCACAGCTACTGAATGCTACAAGCGCTGGAATGACCTGAAGCGCAGGGCAAAGAATAAGCTGGCCTCAAATCATGCCGCAACTCTAGTGACTGGAGGTTGGTCTCCAGCAGACGACATAGAACTCACTCCACATGACCAGGTTGCTGGGAGCTACGTCACGGAGGAACAGATCCAAGGCGTCGGAGAACTGGCAGATTACGATGCATTGTCCGGTGTGTGCCCATGCATGTGTGTGTCATCCATGTGCATGGTGTGTGTGGGAGGGCTTCTGTTTGGGTGCCAGGTGAGGGTGTGTGTGCCTGAGTGTTTTGGGTCACCCATGTGCCTCTTCCTATACATTCTGCGTACCAGCATTTGGGTATAGCAGCATCCCTTCTGCCAACATTAGACATCCAGCCCAACACCACGCCAGTTGCCCTTGGAGTGTCATCTTGCCACAACATTGTTGCTTATTTACCTCTGTTTATTCAGGCAGATTGTTTGCATACCACTACTTTTACTCGGGATTTCTCAGTCCTATTGTCACATGTCTGACATGGCTATGGTACAGTGGACTGGCGTTGTTTCCTGGACATGATTTGTTTAGACATGTCCCTGTGCTATAGGACCATTTTGGACTGGCAGCTGCAGGTTAAATATTTGAACCATTTCAATGAAAAAATCAATTTCATTAGCAAACTGGACTGAATGAACAATTGGTGACCTCCTCTCCCTCTTCACTTCATGGCTAGGGTACATGCCATCTGTGTGATGGCATGTGTATTTGACCTGCCAATCACTGGCCAATGTGTGATGCCACTGCGAGGCAGCATGCAGCAAATGTGTTCATCTTCCATCTTGGTGTCATCAATGTGTGCCATCTGCCTACCCTTCACACGCAATGACGGTGCATGCATGGGAGGGTTTTAGTCATGTGGGGCATGTGTCAATCAAGTACGTTTTCTGTAGCCTCTCAGCCCTAATTGTGTGCCATAGTGCTAATGCCTGTTTCCATTTGTTTTCTTTTATGTCTTTGCAGGGAATGACGCACTTGATACTGCTGGGGTTGTGGAGATGGTGCAGACCCAGGAGGGGTCTGAGGGCCGACGACCACCAGTGAGGGACGTGGTGTGGTGGTGGGTGAGAACCCACAACTGCTGCAGGTCGTGCTCTCAAGGGGTGTCTCTGGCTGAACCTCCCCCGAGCTGTATTCAGGTGTCGATTCGGATGATGAGACCTATGTGCCGTCGCAGGTGAGTGTTCCTGGAAGGGATTCTGTTCTGTCCGAGCCACCTGCACCAGGGTTAGAACCCTCAATGGGGATGTCAGTGTTGGCAGGTACGCCTTTGGTAGTTACGGATGCAGGGTCACACTCCGCGACATCTGATCCTGGGCCAGCAGATCAGAGGGGGAATGCAGTCCTGCAGCCTCAGGCAGTGCCGGCACAGTAAGGCGCAGTTCGCCTTGCCCCAGACAGGTGTGGTGCCCGCCGACGTGGTGGCCGTCAGCCACCTGGTAATACCGCATGGGAGCAATCCATATACGGTATGGCAACCCAACAGGCAGCCTCATCAGAGATGATGGCTCAGGCCATGGATAGGGTGGCCACTTCCATTGTCCCCCCCGAAAGGCTGATGGAGCGACTACAGCAGGCAACCGACTCCATCTGCCAGTCACACAGGGAGGACATGTTGGCGTCCGACAGGGACAGGCGGGCGGCACTGGCGACTCTACAGGAAGCCATTTCCATAGAGTCCCAGGGCCACAGGGAAGCCCTGAGGGTGGAACTCCTTCACCTCAGGACGACTCTTGTTGAGCTTGAGGCTTCAACAAACAGAAGGACAGAACAGCAGCTGGAGTGTCTCACACGTACGCTCTCAGCTGAGATGCAGGCAACTAGGGTGGAGGTCAGGGCATCCCGTGAGTTGTTGCATGGGGACCTCCGCACACTTATCCTCCAGAACGAGACCTACCACACCCCCATGCTTGCAGCCATGGAGGAACAGACTAGGGCTTTGCGTGGGCTGCCTCCCATAGTGCCACCACCTCCTGATGCAGCTGCAGAGGGTGAGGAGAGCGACAGCAGTGATACTCCCACAATAGGGTAGCCGTGTAGGCCATGAGCCCATGGAGGTGTTTTTTTTTTCGCAAGATCCACACAGGTGGGTTTTGGTGTGCACCCTGTCCTCGGACCTCCTGGGTGGCCTCCCCCACCCCCCTGGGCCCATTAATGGCCTTTTTTTTTTTTTTTTTGGGACAGTGTGTTGCCTTGTGTGGCTCCCGTGGGCATACGCTGCATTGTGGCTGGACACATGCAGGCTTGTCATGAATTTGGTTCCGATGCTTGGGTTTTTGTGACACACACCCCTCCTGCTTCCCGTTTCCATGGGCTTGGAAAGGGTGTGCCCAAGTGACATTGACGTACATGGTGACATTGGATTCCCATTCGATGTGTGGGCAGTCTGTAGTCAATACTGTGTATACATTCATAGTGCATATTGTTGTTGTATTGTACACTGCATGGTGTATTGATATGTGCCTCTGCATCCATCTCATCCTCCTAATTTGCAGGTCCATTCCTCATGTCTTCACAATGCGGTCCACCTTGGAACTGGAGTCCATGTTGTAAGCAGTGCACCTACACTCTTGCGTGGCGCTAACACTGTATACTTGGAAGTGTTCTGAGGGCTGGCATCATCAGGTAGTGAGGCTAGCAAATTTTTAAGTCTGTAATGTCATGTTTAAGGTAGGTTGGAGGTTGTGTAGGTGATTGGTATTCTTGGTAAGTATTTGGTAAAGTGGGTTGTAGGTCCTGCATTACTGTGAGCATTTCATGTGTGGCCATGTTTCCATTAGGGACACTGTAGCTGGTGACACTTGGGGCATGTTGTGAGGATTAATTTGTTTCCTCTCACATTGCATGACATGCCATGGTGTGTTGTGTGGCCGTGCCGGGGAGGGGTTGGGTGACATGCACTGTTTTCATGTAGTATTTTGCGAGTGGGTATTCATTTCTGCAGCATGGAAGTGTGTCTTTTGATGACACTGCATTGGTGGTGTTTGTGTAGGTAGGGATGCACACATTGTGACACTTCCATATGAACAATCTCAGGCTGCTATGGTTCTGACAGTTGACTGTCCCTTTGTTCGTCTTAATTGTCAGGTTGAGTCATCATTGCTTATCAGATGGTATGTGCCAGGGCTGTGTGCACTCCACAGGAGTGTGATTTCTATGTGAAGTAATTAGCCACCAGCTGCGTACGGGCTGCCTCACCCCGTGCCCTCTCCCCTCCCATGCGCAGTGGCCGTGCATGTGGTTGGGGAAGTGGGGGCACCACCATGTCCACAGCCAGGCCCCGGCGTGTTGCAACATTGTGCAGGACGCATGCTGCCACTATGATCCTGCACACTTCTGGGGGCGCATATAACAGCTGCCCGCCAGAACGGTCAAGGGAGCGAAAGCGTGACTTGAGCACTCCGAATGTGCGCTCCACTATGCCCCAGGTTGCAATATGGGCTGTGTTGTATCTTACCTCTGGAGGCGTGATGGGGTTCCGAATTGGCGTCATCATGTGGGTGCTCAGAGGGTAGGCACTGTCGTCTGGTGAGGAGGTGATGGGTATCATTAGTGGGGTAGTGACATAACTCTGCATCTGACATGCATGCATGTGCAGTGGCATTCATACTCACCAAGCAGCCATGTATCGCCATGCCGCCCAGCTTCTAGGTCCCGGCTTAGGGTAGACATTCAGTAAATGAACCTGTCATGGGTGGACCCTGGATAGTTGGCATATACTGAGGTGATGATTCCCTTGGCATTACATACTACCTGCACATTGATGGAATGCCAGTGCTTGCGGTTCCTATAGATGTGCTCAGATGCCCTGGGGGGCCGTAGTGCCACATGGGTGCAGTCAATGGCACCTAGCACTTTTGGGAATTGTGCCACACCCTAGAAATCGAGGGTGGCAGCCTGCCTTTCTGCAGGTGTCCTGGGCAGGTATATGTGCCTACGGACTGATGGCCGTGCAGTGATGATGTTCAAGACCTGGTGTAGGCAGCGTGACTGTGTGGCCTGTGACACTCCACCCACTATGGCACTTGTCCGCTGAAATGATCCTGTGGCCAAGAAGTGCAGTACATTGAGGACCTTCTCCAGGGGGCTGAGTGCTTGGGAGCACAGGGTGGGTGATGTGAGGTCATCCTCCCACTCACTGACCAGGTCCAGTATTATGTGTGGTGGAAACCTGTACCTCCCATACACCTGGTCATCAGGCATCCCACAAAGGCTGGTTCCGGGAGTGAAAATTCGGGCCCTCACTATCCTCCTCCTTTGGTAACCCAGGGCCACTGCTGCTAGGAACGGTATATTCATCCTGGCGTCTGAGCTTGTTTGTTGTTTGCACGCACTTTTATGCTGCGCGGGTCGACGTACGCCTGCTTCATGCTGGCGTACGTGTTTCAGGATTGGACCATTTATTTTTCGGCGCCTCGTAGGCGAAAGTGTGGATCTTCCCGCCCACCACAGGAATACACGTAGCACGCTCTCCCAGGCCCAGTCGCGAGTAAATATTCCCGCCCACCCATGCAATACACGCACCCCACTCTCACAGGCCCAGTCGCGTGTGGAAGTTCACGCGCACCCCGAAATACACGTACCCAGGCCAATCGTGTGTGGAACTTCCCACGCACCCCGAAATACACGTAGCCAGGCTAATCGCGTGTGGGACTTCCCGCACACCACGTAGTACACGTAGCCAGGCTAATCGCGTGTGGAACTTCCCGCGCACCCCGAAGTACACGTACCCAGGCTAATCGCGTGTGGAACTTCCCGCACACCCCGTAGTACACGTACCCAGGCTAATCGCGTGTGGAACTTCCCGCGCACCCCGTAGTACACGTACCCAGGCAAATCGCATGGCTGAGGGGTGGGGGTGTAGGGAGACATGAGTGGGGGCCTGGTGGAGGCTGCCCCTGCACTGCTGGGGGGTGGGGGTGCAGGGAGACATGTGTGGGGCCTGGTGGAGGCTGCCCCTGGTGGCTGGGGGGTGGGGGTGGTGGGAGACATGAGTGGGGGCCTGGTGGAGGGTGCCCCTGGTGGCTGGGGGGTGGGGGTGCAGGGAGACATGAGTGGGGGCCTGGCGGAGGCTGCCCCTGGTGGCTGGGGGGTGGGGGTGGTGGGAGACATGAGTGGGGGCCTGGTGGAGCTGCCCCTGCACTGCTGGGGGGTGGGGGTGCAGGGGGACATGAGTGGGGGCCTGGTGGAGGCTGCCCCTTGTGGCTGGGGGGTGGGGGTGGTGGGAGACATGAATGGGGGCCTGGTGGAGGCTGACCCTGGTGGCTGGGGGGTGGGGGTGGTGGGAGACATGAGTGGGGGCCTGGTGGAGGGTGCCCCTGGTGGCTGGGGGGTGGGGGTGGTGGGAGACATGACCGGGGGCCTGGAGGGTGCCCCTGGTGGCTGGGGGGTGGGGGTGGTGGTTTTACATGAGTGGGGGCCTGGTGGAGGCTGCCCTGCACTGCTGGGGGTGGGGGTAGTGGGAAACATGAGTGGGGGCCTGGTGGAGGGTGCCCCTGGTGGCTGGGGGGTGGGAGTGCAGGGAGACATGAGTGGGGACCTGGTGGAGGCTGCCCCTGCACTACTGGGGGGTGGGGGTGCAGGGGGACATGTGTGGGGGCCTGGTGGAGGCTGCCCCTGGTGGCTGGGGGGTGGGGGCGGTGGTAGACATGTGTGGGGGCCTGGTGGAGGGTGCTCCTGGTGGCTGGGGGGTGGGGGTGGTGGTGGACATGAGTGGAGGCCTGGTGGAGGGTGCCCCTGCACTGCTGGGGGGTGGGGGTGGTGGTAGACATGGGTGGGGGTCTGGTGGAGGCTGTCCCTGGTAGCTGGGGGGTGGGGGTGTTGGGAGACATGAGTGGGGGCCTGGTGGAGGTTGCCCCTGGTGGCTGGGGGGTGGGGGTGCAGGGAGACATGAGTGGGGGCCTGGTGGAGGGTGCCCCTGCACTGCTGGGGGGTGGGGGTGCAGGGCGACATGTGTGGGGGCCTGGTGGAGGGTGCCCCTGGTGGCTGGGGGGTGGGGGTGGTGGTGGACATGAGTCGGGCCTGGTGGAGGGTGCCCCTGCACTGCTGGGGGGTGGGGGTGGTGGTAAACATGGGTGGGGGCCTGGTGGAGGCTGCCCTTGTTGGCTGGGGGTGGGGGTGGTGGGAGACATGAGTGGGGGCCTGGTGGAGGGTGCCCCTGGTGGCTGGGGGGTGGTGGTGCAGGGAGACATGAGTGGGGGCCTGGTGGAGGCTGCCCCTGCTCTGCTGGGGGGTGGTGGTGCAGGGAGACATGAGTGGGGGCCTGGTGGAGGGTGCCCCTGCACTGCTGGGGCGTGGGGGTGGTGGTAGACATGGGTGGGGGCCTGGTGGAGGCTGCCCCTGGTGGCTGGGGGGTGGAGGTGGTGGGAGACATGAGTGGGGGCCTGGTGGAGGGTGCCCCTGGTGGCTGGGGGGTGGGGGTGCAGGGAGACATGAGTGGGGGGCTGGTGGAGGCTGCCCCTGCTCTGCTGGGGGGTGGGGGTGCAGGGAGCCTGGTGGAGGCTGCCCCTGCACTGCTGGGGGGTGGGGGTGCAGGAAGACATGCGTGGGGCCTGGTGGAGGCTGCCCCTGGTGGCTGGGGGGTGGGGGTGGTGGGAGACATGAGTGGGGGACTGGTGGAGGCTGCCCCTGCACTGCTGGGGGGTGGGGGTGCAGGGTAACATGAGTGGGGGCCTGGTGGAGGCTGCCCCTGCACTGCTGGGGGGTGGTGGGAGACATGAGTGGGGGCCTGGTGGAGGGTGCCCCTGGTGGCTGGGGGGTGGGGGTGCAGGGAGACATGAGTTGGACATGAGTGGGGGCCTGGTGGAGGCTGCCCCTGGTGGCTGGGGGGTGGGGGTGGTGGGAGACATGAGTGGGGGCCTGGTGGAGGGTGCCCCTGGTGGCTGGGGGGTGGGGGTGGTGGGAGACATGACTGGGGGCCTGGAGGGTGCCCCTGGTGGCTGGGGGGTGGGGGTGGTGGGAGACATGAGTGGGGGCCTGGTGGAGGCTGCCCCTGCACTGCTGGGGGGTGGGGGTAGTGGGAAACATGAGTGGGGGCCTGGTGGAGGGTGCCCCTGGTGGCTGGGGGGTGGGGGTGCAGGGAGACATGAGTGGGGACCTGGTGGAGGCTGCCCCTGCACTGCTGGGGGGTGGAGGTGCAGGGGGACATGTGTGGGGGCCTGGTGGAGGCTGCCCCTGGTGGCTGGGGGGTGGGGGCGGTGGTAGACATGTGTGGGGGTCTGGTGGAGGGTGCTCCTGGTGGCTGGGGGGTGGGGGTTGTGGTGGACATGAGTGGGGGCCTGGTGGAGGGTGCCCCTGCACTGCTGGGGGGTGGGGGTGGTTGTAGACATGGGTGGGGGCCTGGTGGAGGCTGCCCCTGGTAGCTGGGGGGTGGGGGTGGTGGGAGACATGAGTGGGGGCCTGGTGGAGGGTGCCCCTGGTGGCTGGGGGGTGGGGGTGCAGGGAGACATGAGTGGGGGCCTGGTGATGGCTGCCCCTGCACTGCTGGGGGGTGGGGGTGCAGGGCGACATGTGTGGGGGCCTGGTGGAGGGTGCCCCTGGTGGCTGGGGGGTGGGGGTGGTGGTGGACATGAGTCGGGGCCTGGTGGAGGGTGCCCCGGCACTGCTGGGGGGTGGGGCTGGTGGTAAACATGGGTGGGGGCCTGGTGGAGGCTGCCCCTGGTGGCTGGGGGGTGGGGGTGGTGGGAGACATGAGTGGGGGCCTGGTGGAGGGTGCCCCTGGTGGCTGGGGGGTGGTGGTGCAGGGAGACATGAGTGGGGGCCTGGTGGAGGCTGCCCCTGCTCTGCTGGGGGGTGGGGGTGCAGGGAGACATGAGTGGGGGCCTGGTGGAGGGTGCCCCTGCACTGCTGGGGGGTGGGGGTGGTGGTAGACATGGGTGGGGGCCTGGTGGAGGCTGCCCCTGGTGGCTGGGGGGTGGAGGTGGTGGGAGACATGAGTGGGGGCCTGGTGGAGGGTGCCCCTGGCGGCTGGGGGGTGGGGGTGCAGGGAGACATGAGTGGGGGCCTGGTGGAGGCTGCCCCTGCTCTGCTGGGGGTGGGGGTGCAGGGAGAAATGAGTGGGGGCCTGGTGGAGGCTGCCCCTGCACTGCTGGGGGGTGGGGGTGCAGGAAGACATGCGTGGGGGCCTGGTGGAGGCTGCCCCTGATGGCTGGGGGGTGGGGGTGGTGGGAGACATGAGTGGGGGCCTGGTGGAGGCTGCCCCTGCACTGCTGGGGGGTGGGGGTGCAGGGAGACATGAGTTGGACATGAGTGGGGGCCTGGTGGAGGCTGCCCCTTGTGGCTGGGGGGTGGG
Source organism: Ambystoma mexicanum (assembly GCF_040938575.1). Classification (NCBI taxonomy): domain Eukaryota; kingdom Metazoa; phylum Chordata; class Amphibia; order Caudata; family Ambystomatidae; genus Ambystoma; species Ambystoma mexicanum. Next base: position 1,130,448,338 of record NC_090928.1, read on the forward strand.
GGTGGTGGGAGACATGAGTGGGGGCCTGGTGGAGGGTGCCCCTGGTGGCTGGGGGGTGGGGGTGGTGGGAGACATGACTGGGGGCCTGGAGGGTGCCCCTGGTGGCTGGGGGGTGGGGGTGGTGGGAGACATGAGTGGGGGCCTGGTGAGGCTGCCCCTGCACTGCTGGGGGGTGGGGGTAGTGGGAAACATGAGTGGGGGCCTGGTGGAGGGTGCCCCTGGTGGCTGGGGGGTGGGGGTGCAGGGAGACATGAGTGGGGACCTGGTGGAGGCTGCCCCTGCACTGCTGGGGGGTGGAGGTGCAGGGGGACATGTGTGGGGGCCTGGTGGAGGCTGCCCCGGGTGGCTGGGGGGTGGGGCGGTGGTAGACATGTGTGGGGGTCTGGTGGAGGGTGCTCCTGGTGGCTGGGGGGTGGGGGTGGTGGTGGACATGAGTGGGGGCCTGGTGGAGGGTGCCCCTGCACTGCTGGGGGGTGGGGGTGGTGGTAGACATGGGTGGGGGCCTGGTGGAGGCTGCCCCTGGTAGCTGGGGGGTGGGGGTGGTGGGAGACATGAGTGGGGGCCTGGTGGAGGGTGCCCCTGGTGGCTGGGGGGTGGGGGTGCAGGGAGACATGAGTGGGGGCCTGGTGGAGGCTGCCCCTGCACTGCTGGGGGGTGGGGGTGCAGGGCGACATGTGTGGGGGCCTGGTGGAGGGTGCCCCTGGTGGCTGGGGGTGGTGGTGGACATGAGTCGGGGCCTGGTGGAGGGTGCCCCGGCACTGCTGGGGGGTGGGGCTGGTGGTAACCATGGGTGGGGGCCTGGTGGAGGCTGCCCCTGGTGGCTGGGGGGTGGGGGTGGTGGGAGACATGAGTGGGGGCCTGGTGGAGGGTGCCCCTGGTGGCTGGGGGGTGGTGGTGCAGGGAGACATGAGTGGGGGCCTGGTGGAGGCTGCCCCTGCTCTGCTGGGGGGTGGGGGTGCAGGGAGACATGCGTGGGGGCCTGGTGGAGGGTGCCCCTGCACTGCTGGGGGGTGGGGGTGGTGGTAGACATGGGTGGGGGCCTGGTGGAGGCTGCCCCTGGTGGCTGGGGGGTGGAGGTGGTGGGAGACATGAGTGGGGGCCTGGTGGAGGGTGCCCCTGGTGGCTGGGGGGTGGGGGTGCAGGGAGACATGAGTGGGGGCCTGGTGGAGGCTGCCCCTGCTCTGCTGGGGGTGGGGGTGCAGGGAGACATGAGTGGGGGCCTGGTGGAGGCTGCCCCTGCACTGCTGGGGGGTGGGGGTGCAGGAAGACATGCGTGGGGGCCTGGTGGAGGCTGCCCCTGGTGGCTGGGGGTGGTGGGAGACATGAGTGGGGGCCTGGTGGAGGCTGCCCCTGCACTGCTGGGGGGTGGGGGTGCAGGGTGACATGAGTGGGGGCCTGGTGGAGGCTGCCCCTGCACTGCTGGGGGGTGGGGGTGGTGGGAGACATGAGTGGGGGCCTGGTGGAGGGTGCCCCTGGTGGCTGGCGGGTGGGGTGCAGGGAGACATGAGTTGGACATGAGTGGGGGCCTCGTGGAGGCTGCCCCTGGTGGCTGGGGGGTGGGGGTGCAGGGAGACATGATTGGGGGCCTGGTGGAGGCTGCCCCTCCACTGCTGGGGGGTGGGGGTGGTGGTAGACATGTGTGGGGGCTTCGTGGAGGCTGCCCCTGGTGGCTGGGTGGTGGGGGTGGTGGTGGACATGAGTGGTGGCCTGGTGTAGGCTGCCCCTGCACTGCTGGGGGGTGGGGGTGCAGGGAGACATGAGTGGGGGCCTGGTGGAGGCTGCCCCTGGCGGTTGGGGGGTGGGGGTGGTGGGAGATATGAGTGGGGGCCTGGTGGAGGCTGCCCCTGGTGGCTGGGGGGTGGGGGTGGTGGGAGACATGAGTGGAGGCCTGGTGGAGGGTGCCCCTGGTGGCTAGGGGGTGGGGGTGGTGGTTTTACATGAGTGGGGGCCTGGTGGAGGCTGCCCCTGCACTGCTGGGGGGGTGGGGGTAGTGGGAAACATGAGTGGGGGCCTGGTGGAGGGTGCCCCTGGTGGCTGGGGGGTGGGGGTGCAGGGAGACATGAGTGGGGACCTGGTGGAGGCTGCCCCTGCACTGCTGGGGGGTGGGGGTGCAGGGGGACATGTGTGGGGGCCTGGCGGAGGCTGCCCCTGGTGGCTGGGGGGTGGGGGTGGTGGTAGACATGTGTGGGGGCCTGGTGGAGGGTGCTCCTGGTGGCTGGGGGTGGGGGTGGTGGTGGACATGAGTGGGGGCCTGGTGGATGGTGCCCCTGCACTGCTGGGGTGTGGGGGTGGTGGTAGACATGGGTGGGGGCCTGGTGGAGGCTGCCCCTGGTAGCTGGGGGGTGGGGGTGGTGGGAGACATGAGTGGGGGCCTGGTGGAGGGTGCCCCTGCACTGCTGGGGGTTGGGGGTGCAGGGCGACATGTGTGGGGGCCTGGTGGAGGGTGCCCCTGGTGGCTGGGGGTGGGGGTGGTGGTGGACATGAGTCGGGGCCTGGTGGAGGGTGCCCCTGCACTGCTGGGGGGTGGTGGTAAACATGGGTGGGGGCGTGGTGGAGGCTGCCCCTGGTGGCTGGTGGCTGGGGGGTGGGGGTGGTGGGAGACATGAGTGGGGGCCTGGTGGAGGGTGCCCCTGGTGGCTGGGGGGTGGTGGTGCAGGGAGACATGAGTGGGGGCCTGGTGGAGGCTGCCCCTGCTCTGCTGGGGGGTGGGGGTGCAGGGAGACATGAGTGGGGGCCTGGTGGAGGGTGCCCCTGCACTGCTGGGGGGTGGGGGTGGTGGTAGACATGGGTGGGGGACTGGTGGAGGCTGCCCCTGGTGGCTGGGGAGTGGAGGTGGTGGGAGACATGAGTGGGGGCCTGGTGGAGGGTGCCCCTGGTGGCTGGGGGGTGGGGGTGCAGGGAGACATGAGTGGGGGCCTGGTGGAGGCTGCCTCTGCTCTGCTGGGGGGTGGGGGTGCAGGGAGACATGAGTGGGGGCCTGGTGGAGGCTGCCCCTGCACTGCTGGGGGGTGGGGGTGCAGGAAGACATGCGTGGGGGCCTGGTGGAGGCTGCCCCTGGTGGCTGGGGGGTGGGGGTGGTGGGAGACATGAGTCGGGGACTGGTGGAGGCTGCCCCTGCACTGCTGGGGGGTGGGGGTGCAGGGTGACATGAGTGGGGGCCTGGTGGAGGCTGCCCCTGCACTGCTGGGGGGTGGGGGTGGTGGGAGACATGAGTGGGGGCCTGGTGGAGGGTGCCGCTGGTGGCTGGGGGTGGGGGTGCAGGGAGACATGAGTTGGACATGAGTGGGGCCTGGTGGAGGCTGCCCCTGGTGGCTGGGGGGTGGGGGTGGTGGGACACATGAGTGGGGGCCTGGTGGAGGGTGCCCCTGGTGGCTGGGGGGTGGGGGTGGTGGGAGACATGGCTGGGGGCCTGGAGGGTGCCCCTGGTGGCTGGGGGATGGGGGTGGTGGGAGACATGAGTGGGGGCCTGGTGGAGGCTGCCCCTGCACTGCTGGGGGGTGGGGGTAGTGGGAAACATGAGTGGGGGCCTGGTGGAGGGTGCCCCTGGTGGCTGGGGGGTGGGGGTGCAGGGAGACATGAGTGGGGACCTGGTGGAGGCTGCCCCTGCACTGCTGGGGGGTGGAGGTGCAGGGGGACATGTGTGGGGGCCTGGTGGAGGCTGCCCCTGGTGGCTGGGGGGTGGGGGCGGTGGTAGACATGTGTGGGGGTCTGGTGGAGGGTGCTCCTGGTGGCTGGGGGGTGGGGGTGGTGGTGGACATGAGTGGGGGCCTGGTGGAGGGTGCCCCTGCACTGCTGGGGGGTGGGGGTGGTGGTAGACATGGGTGGGGGCCTGGTGGGGGCTGCCCCTGGTAGCTGGGGGGTGGGGGTGGTGGGAGACATGAGTGGGGGCCTGGTGGAGGGTGCCCCTGGTGACTGGGGGGTGGGGGTGCAGGGAGACATGAGTGGGGGCCTGGTGGAGGCTGCCCCTGCACTGCTGGGGGGTGGGGGTGGTGGAAGACATGAGTGGGGGCCTGGTGGAGGCTGCCCCTGGTGGCTGGGTGGTGGGGGTGCAGGGAGACATGAGTGAGGGCCTGGTGGAGGCTGCCCCTGCACTGCTTCGGGTGGGGCTGCAGGGGGACATGTTTGGGGGCCTGGCGGAGGCTGCCCTGGTGGCTGGGGGGTGGGGGTGGTGGTAGACATGTGTGGGGGCCTGGTGGAGGCTGCCCCTGGTGGCTGGGGGGTGGGGGTGGTGGGAGACATGAGTGGGGGCCTGCTGGAGGCTGCCCCTGCACTGCTGGGGGGTGGGGGTGCAGGGGGACATGAGTGGGGGCCTGTTGGAGGCTGCCCCTGGTGGCTGGGGGGTGGGGGTGGTGGGAGACATGAGTGGGGGCCTGGTGGAGGCTGCCCCTGGTGGCTGGGGGTGGGGGCGGTGGGAGACATGAGTGGGGGCCTGGTGGAGGGTGCCCCTGGTGGCTGGGAGGGTGGGGTGGTGGGAGACATGAGTGGGGGCCTGGTGGAGGCTACCCCTGCACTGCTGGGGGGTGGGGGTGGTGGGAGACATGAGTGGGGGTCTGGTGGAGGCTGCCCCTGCACTGCTGGGGGGTGGGGGTGGTGCGAGACATGAGTGGGGGCCTGGTGGAGGCTGCCCCTGGTGGCTGGGGGGTGGGGGTGCAGGGAGACATGAGTTGGACATGAGTGGGGGCCTGGTGGAGGCTGCCCCTGGTGGCTGGGGGGTGGGGGTGATGGTAGACATGAGTGGGGTCTGGTGGAGGGGGCCCCTGCACTGCTGGGGGGTGGGGGGGTGGTAGACATGGGTGGGGGCCTGGTGGAGGCTGCCCCTGGTAGCTGGGGGGTGGGGGTGGTGGGAGACATGAGTGGGGGCCTGGTGGAGGGTGCCCCTGGTGGTTGGGGGTGGTGGTGCAGGGAGACATGAGTGGGGGCCTGGTGGAGGGTGCCCCTGCACTGCTGGGGGGTGGGGGTGCAGGGCGACATGTGTGGGGGCCTGGTGGAGGGTGCCCCTGGTGGCTGGGGGTGGGGGTGGTGGTGGACATGAGTCGGGGCCTGGTGGAGGGTGCCCCTGCACTGCTGGGGGGTGGTGGTAAACATGGGTGGGGGCCTGGTGGAGGCTGCCCCTGGTGGCTGGTGGCTGGGGGGTGGGGGTGGTGGGAGACATGAGTGGGGGCCTGGTGGAGGGTGCCCCTGGTGGCTGGGGGGTGGTGGTGCAGGGAGACATGAGTGGGGGCCTGGTGGAGGCTGCCCCTGCTCTGCTGGGGGGTGGGGGTGCAGGGAGACATGAGTGGGGGCCTGGTGGAGGGTGCCCCTGCACTGCTGGGGGGTGGGGGTGGTGGTAGACATGGGTGGGGGACTGGTGGAGGCTGCCCCTGGTGGCTGGGGAGTGGAGGTGGTGGGAGACATGAGTGGGGGCCTGGTGGAGGGTGCCCCTGGTGGCTGGGGGGTGGGGGTGCAGGGAGACATGAGTGGGGGCCTGGTGGAGGCTGCCCCTGCTCTGCTGGGGGGTGGGGGTGCAGGGAGACATGAGTGGGGGCCTGGTGGAGGCTGCCCCTGCACTGCTGGGGGGTGGGGGTGCAGGAAGACATGCGTGGGGGCCTGGTGGAGGCTGCCCCTGGTGGCTGGGGGGTGGGGGTGGTGGGAGACATGAGTCGGGGACTGGTGGAGGCTGCCCCTGCACTGCTGGGGGGTGGGGGTGCAGGGTGACATGAGTGGGGGCCTGGTGGAGGCTGCCCCTGCACTGCTGGGGGGTGGGGGTGGTGGGAGACATGAGTGGGGGCCTGGTGGAGGGTGCCGCTGGTGGCTGGGGGGTGGGGGTGCAGGGAGACATGAGTTGGACATGAGTGGGGCCTGGTGGAGGCTGCCCCTGGTGGCTGGGGGGTGGGGGTGGTGGGAGACATGAGTGGGGGCCTGGTGGAGGGTGCCCCTGGTGGCTGGGGGGTGGGGGTGGTGGGAGACATGGCTGGGGGCCTGGAGGGTGCCCCTGGTGGCTGGGGGATGGGGGTGGTGGGAGACATGAGTGGGGGCCTGGTGGAGGCTGCCCCTGCACTGCTGGGGGGTGGGGGTAGTGGGAAACATGAGTGGGGTCCTGGTGGAGGGTGCCCCTGGTGGCTGGGGGGTGGGGGTGCAGGGAGACATGAGTGGGGACCTGGTGGAGGCTGCCCCTGCACTGCTGGGGGGTGGAGGTGCAGGGGGACATGTGTGGGGGCCTGGTGGAGGCTGCCCCTGGTGGCTGGGGGGTGGGGGCGGTGGTAGACATGTGTGGGGGTCTGGTGGAGGGTGCTCCTGGTGGCTGGGGGGTGGGGGTGGTGGTGGACATGAGTGGGGGCCTTGTGGAGGGTGCCCCTGCACTGCTGGGGGGTGGGGGTGGTGGTAGACATGGGTGCGGGCCTGGTGGAGGCTGCCCCTGGTAGCTGGGGGTGGGGGTGGTGGGAGACATGAGTGGGGGCCTGGTGGAGGGTGCCCCTGGTGGCTGGGGGGTGGGGGTGCAGGGAGACATGAGTGGGGGCCTGGTGGAGGCTGCCCCTGCACTGCTGGGGGGTGGGGGTGGTGGAAGACATGAGTGGGGGCCTGGTGGAGGCTGCCCCTGGTGGCTGGGTGGTGGGGGTGCAGGGAGACATGAGTGAGGGCCTGGTGGAGGCTGCCCCTGCACTGCTTCGGGTGGGGCTGCAGGGGGACATGTTTGGGGGCCTGGCGGAGGCTGCCCTGGTGGCTGGGGGGTGGGGGTGGTGGTAGACATGTGTGGGGGCCTGGTGGAGGCTGCTCCTGGTGGCTGGGGGGTGGGGGTGGTGGGAGACATGAGTGGGGGCCTGCTGGAGGCTGCCCCTGCACTGCTGGGGGGTGGGGGTGCAGGGGGACATGAGTGGGGGCCTGTTGGAGGCTGCCCCTGGTGGCTGGGGGGTGGGGGTGGTGGGAGACATGAGTGGGGGCCTGGTGGAGGCTGCCCCTGGTGGCTGGGGGTGGGGGCGGTGGGAGACATGAGTGGGGGCCTGGTGGAGGGTGCCCCTGGTGGCTGGGAGGGTGGGGTGGTGGGAGACATGAGTGGGGGCCTGGTGGAGGCTGCCCCTGCACTGCTGGGGGGTGGGGGTGGTGGGAGACATGAGTGGGGGTCTGGTGGAGGCTGCCCCTGCACTGCTGGGGGGTGGGGGTGGTGCGAGACATGAGTGGGGGCCTGGTGGAGGCTGCCCCTGGTGGCTGGGGGGTGGGGGTGCAGGGAGACATGAGTTGGACATGAGTGGGGGCCTCGTGGAGGGTGCCCCTGGTGGCTCGGGGGTGGGGGTGGTGGGAGACATGAGTGGGGGCCTGGTGGAAGGTGCCCCTGCACTGCTGGGGGGTGGGGGTGCCGGGAGACATGAGTTGGACATGAGTGCGGGCCTGGTGGAGGCTGCCCCTGCACTGCTGGGGAGTGGGGGTGGTGGGAGACATGAGTGGGGGCCTGGTGGAGGCTGCCCCTGCACTGCTGGGGGGTGGGGGTGGTGGGAGACATGAGTGGGGGCCTGGTGGAGGCTGCCCCTGGTGGCTGGGGGGTGGGGGGGGTGGGGGTGGTGGGAGACATGAGTGGGGGCCTGGAGGAGGGTGCCCCTGCACTGCTGGGGGGTGGGGGTGCAGGGAGACATGAGTTGGACATGAGTGGGGGCCTGGTGGAGGCTGCCCCTGGTGGCTGGGGGGTGGGGGTGATGGTAGACATGAGTGGGGGCCTGGTGGAGGGTGCCCCTGCACTGTTGGGGGTTGGGGGTGCTGGGAGACATGTGTTGGTGATCAGTAGTGCAAGGTGACATGTGGGTTGGCTGGTGGCCATGGCCATGGTGGATGGGTTGCCTGTGGGACATGAGCAGGGGTGCAGGGTAGTCTCCTGTTGTGTGGGCTGCCTGCAGGGGCCGTGGAGGGTGTAGAGGGAACACCTGGGAGGACCCACATGGCCAAATCACGTGTAGCATTCCCCGGCACCACCGAAATACACGTACCCTGCTGAAATCGCGTGTTAATCTTCCCGCGCACCTCGGAATACATGTACCCAGGCCAATCGCGTGTGGAACTTCCCGCGCACCCGAAGTACACGTACCCAGCACAATTGCGTGTGGAACTTCACGCGCATCCCGAAGTACACGTATCCAGGACAATCGCGTGTGGAACTTCCCGCGCACCCCGGAGTACACGTACCCAGGCCAATCGCGTGTGGAACTTCCCGCGCACCCCGTAGTACACGTACCCAGGCTAATCGCGTGTGGAACTTCCCGCGCACCCCGAAGTACACGTAGCCAGGCCAATCGTGTGTGGAACTTCCCGCACACCCAGGAACACACGCACACGCTATTTTTCACACAGCGGGTGTCCGTGTTGTCAGTACCCCTTTGCACCTCATTTGTCCTAGAGGGCCACTGTATGGCCCATTCATCATGGCTGTATATGGGTGCTTTTTGTTAGCGCACGTACCCTGCTGAAATCGCGTGTTAATCTTCCCGCGCACCTCGGAATACATGTACCCAGGCCAATCGCGTGTTAATCTTCCCGCGCACCTCGGAATACATGTACCCAGGCCAATCGCGTGTGGAACTTCCCGCGCACCCGAAGTACACGTACCCAGCACAATTGCGTGTGGAACTTCACGCGCATCCCGAAGTACACGTATCCAGGACAATCGCGTGTGGAACTTCCCGCGCACCCCGGAGTACACGTACCCAGGCCAATCGCGTGTGGAACTTCCCGCGCACCCCGTAGTACACGTACCCAGGCTAATCGCGTGTGGAACTTCCCGCGCACCCCGAAGTACACGTAGCCAGGCCAATCGTGTGTGGAACTTCCCGCACACCCAGGAACACACGCACACGCTATTTTTCACACAGCGGGTGTCCGTGTTTGTCAGTACCCCTTTGCACCTCATTTGTCCTAGAGGGCCACTGTATGGCCCATTCATCATGGCTGTATATGGGTGCTTTTTGTTAGCGCACATTTTGGCGCACATTTTTTTCAGTCGCAGGGGCGCTACCGCCTGCTTTCTTGTGGCGTACTTGTTTGGCCCTGTGCGCGTCTTTGACCGTGCGCTGGTTTGCCCTATTCGATTCCATGAATACGGGTTGTAGGCGAGCGTGTGGGCGTTCCGCGCACTTGCCTCCTGTACTTCCCCGTGACGCCCATATTTTCACGTGTTGTTCCCCATTCCGAGTGTTACGCCCCGTGTTCCGCCTACTTTTGTGATGTGCGCCGTGCTATGTGCGATTTCGCAGTGGCCGTGGCACACGCTGTTGGATGACCTGTGCGGCGCACATTTTTAGCACACATCCAATGTTTTTCTCGCGCACGGACTTCCATGAATCGATGTGCGCTGGTTTGCCTGCGATTTTCGCACTTGCACTGCGATTTTCGCACTTGCACTGCGATTCGCACGTTTTGGCACCTCTGCGCGGGAATTTTCGGCGCACATTATTTCCATGAATCGACACCAAAGGGTCATACAGGGGGTGTTTCAGTTCGTATGGATCTTGTCTTGTCTTTCTCTGCCTCCAAGTAAGATCTGAGGGGAGCCCATATATCTTTCGGTCTTGAGGTGGACTGGACTCCTCGGACATAGGATTCTTTGCATTCTTGTGTGTTTATCAGTTCTCATAGCCAACCTTGGTGCGTCGTGGGGGATGGGGGTTTGGACTTCCATTTTTTGAGAATGTTTCTTTTGGCTACTGCTCCACATACCACAAATAGTCTGTGGGTTTTAGCTGACGCCTTCCCAATGTCTCCCAGTAGGTATTTCTGCGGTGTGGCTGTAAAGTTTGTGTTTCATATATTGTTAATAGTTTTGGCCACTTTGTTCCAGAATCGCTTCATTGGGGGGCAGTCCCAATACATGTGTATGGCAGTTGCATTGAGTGTGCCGCATTTAGGGCATGATTGTGGTTTTGTGGGGTCAAATTTGGAGATTTGTTTGGGTGTGATGTGTAGTTGGTTCAGGATTTTGAATTGGATAAGTCTGACGTTTGCACATAGGGAGATGGCTTTGGTGTATCTGCAATAGTTTGTCTATTGATGCTCATCTATTTGGATATTCAGGTCTTTTTCCCACTTGGTTTTACTGTTGTTCTGGGATGGCATGTTGGACTGAGTTATCCTGTAAAGCATCAAGACGCTGCCCACAAAACCGTCTTCTGTAAGGATCTCATTTAGGAATTTGTGGGTTGGAGGAGCACTCGGGAAAGTTGGCCATTTTTTCTCGCAGGAAGCTTTTAACCGTTGGTAGTGTAGCGTTGTGGATAGACCCTTTCCTGCTCTGTTTTGGATCTCTGATGCCCTGAGGAATCGTCCTTCTGGGAAGAGGGCTCCGACCTTGGCCTGTTTTTCAGGGTCCCATAATGTTTGTATCGTACGGTCCATTGTAGGTTCTAGGCATGGGTATTGCCATAGAGGTAGAGGTGGCCAGCATGCTATTTCACATCCTACTCTTCTGAGGATCTGTGACCATGCTTGAACTGTCGATTCCATCGGGTCCGCCAGTGTTTTTTCTTGTGGTACCTTGGCGAATGTCATGCTTTTGAGTTCTAGAGGGGATGCTGCGAATTTTTCTGCATGTACGTGCGCAAATTGTTCTGCTGTGCTGGACCAGTATTTTGCAAAATGGGCTTGTGCTGCGTAGTAGTATAGCTGGAAGTCCGGGGCTGCCAGGCCCCTGTATCATAGTTCTTGCATAGTTTGGGCCAGCTTAACCTGGGCGTCTGACCTCTCCAGATGAATCTTGTGGTAAGTTTTTGCAGTGTATCGAAGAATTTCCTACCCGGCCAGATTGGGATGCCGTTGAATAGATATAGTAGCTTTGGTACTACCAGCATTTTCAGTAGGGAGATACGCCCATACAAGGACAGCGGCAGTTTGATCCATGCGATGAGTTTGTATTCCAGTTGTGTCAAGTATGGGGTATAGTTATTGGCCAGCAAGGTTCGTTTGACTGGTACCATTATGATGCCCAGATATCGCGCAGTGGTAGGGGACCATCGCATGTTGTGCATGTCATCCGTCTGGGTAGTGGACTCCGTCAGTGGGATTATTTCTGACTTGGCTCGGTTAATCTTGTATCCGGAGTATTTGGTGAAGTTGGCTATGTCCTATAGGACTGGTGCGAGATGAATGTCAGGGTTCCTGAGGTATAGCATTGTGTCATCTGCGTATACGGAGATGAATTGTGGGGATCCCATTATGCAAATCCCTCTCCAGGCGTGGTTGTGGCATAGATTTGCGGCCATCCCCTCAATGGTTAATGCAAATATTAGCACAGAGAGTGGGCATCCTTGCCTGGTGCCTCTCTGTAGTGTAAAGCTAGTGATGATAGTGTTTTGTTGGTACAAACCTTGGCCGTGGGGGCATGATATAGTATATTTATGAACCGTAGGAATCCAGCGCCGAACCCCATATTACCAGGAATTCCATACATGAATTTCCATGAAACGGAGTCGAACGCTTTTTCTGCATCTAGAGTGACCACCACTGTTTGTGCCCGGTGGTCTAGTTGGGATGTAATGGCGAAGAAGCGCCTGAGGTTCAGAGCAGTAGAGCGTCCCGGAATAAACCCTGATTGGTCCGGGTGTACTAGTTTGGACATATATGGGTTCAGCTTGTTGGTTATGGCCTTAGCGAAGATTTTTGTGTCAACGTTAATGAGAGACAACGGCCTGTATGAGGAAGGAGAGTGTGCAAGCTTATGCGGTGTTAACAGAACTGTGATGATGGCTTCTCTCATTGTCGGGGGGAGTTTACTACTCTACAACGATTCTTCCCACACTTCGAGTAGTGGTGGGGCCAGTTCTTCTCCAAAGAATTTGTATAGGTCCGTGGGTAGGCCATCCGATCCTGGTGCTCTGCCTGCCTTGAGGTCTTTAATTGCTTGTTGCTGGTCTTCTAAGGTTAAAGGTAGGTCAATAGTGGCACTTTCTTCTCGGGTGAGCTTGGGGAGTGGGAAGGAGTCAAGGTATTCCCGCAATTCTTCCGCCGACACTTGGTCCGCGTTCGAGTATAGCTCACTGTAGAGGTTTCGGCAGAACACCTCGTTTATCTTCCTGTGGTCCACATGTGTCATGCCGTGATCGTCCGTGATGCTGGTGATTTGTCTGTGTCCCTGTTCTGTCTTGATGAGGTTGGACAGAAGCTTACCGGATTTATTGCCCTCTCCATATCTTCTGGCTCTAATTGGCTGCACAGTATACCACACCTCTTGTTCTCCTAATGTCGTGAATGTAGCAAGGGCTTCTTGGAGTCTGGTGAGTGTTGCCGGTTCTGGTTCTCTCTTATATGCTGTCTCTGATTCTTTAATGTGATCTTCAGCTAGGGTGTGCCGTGGACCTTAGAGATCAAGTGTCCCCTTAGCCATACTTTGAAGGATTCCCAAATTGTGTGATGTGATTTCACTGAGCCTTGGTTCCGATTAAAGAACTCCTGTATCTCGATCTGGAGTGATTTGTGGAGTGAAACGTCACGTAGTAGGTCCAGGGGCATTCTCCATAGGTGGCGTTCCGGGTTGGGGGTTCCGATCTGGATCTCTAGTACCACCAGTGAGTGGTCCGAGATTGTTCTGGGTAGTATGGTGCATTCTTTCAGGTCAGAGGTGCTGTTTGTGGAGCAGAGCCAGTAGTCAATTCTGGAGCTTGATCCGTGGACGTATGAATGAAATATATAGTCTTTAGTGTTGGGATGTAGTTCTCTCCAGGCATCCGCTAGTGGTACAGAGGACATGGCTTGTTTTATGGTCAGTGCTGCTTTGGAGTTCGGGCGCTGTGTCGTGGACGTTCTGTCTAGTTCGGGGTCCAGTATTGTGTTAAAATCTCCGCCCCATAACACTTTTGAGTCTTCTGTTGGGGATATTAGTGTCACTATATGTTGGTAGAACTCTGGTGTGTCAAAGTTGGGACCGTAGGTGTTTATAATTATTAGTTCCTGACCGTGTAGTAGCCCCCATATTATTACAAATCTTTTTCTTGTAGTTGTGCAAACTGGTTTTAACTGTGTGAACGTTTTGGCAACAAGCCATTGTCTTGTACTGGCAACTGGCCAGTTTCCCTGCCTTCCCCCCTCCTTCACCATCCCCCCAATCGGGTGGTGTGTCCCACAAAACCATTTGCAACATTGCTAATGAAAACTTAGTGGGGGATGATCATGTGGTCCCAACTTGTTGGAGGGTCACGGCTTTCATTGACTTGTCGTGTGGCGTGCTGCTGCTTGCCATTTGGGTTTGTTTCAGGACTCTTTAGGTACTTCCAGGATGTGGCGTTCAATGTATGTCATAGCATCTTCTGACGATTCAAAGAACTGTGTTTTGCCTGCGTGTTGAATACGTAGCTTGGTGGGGAAGAGCATTGCGTATATTATTTTTCGATCTCTGAGTGTTCTTTTAACTGGGACAAAGGATCTTCGTACAATTTGTACTCCCAGCGAGAAGTCCGGGTATATGTGGATACGGTTAGAATCAAAGGATAGGGGAGCCTGTTCTCTTGCCAGGCAAAGGATATGGTCGCAATCTCTATAGCTGAGTAGCCTGGCTATAATCGTTCTTGGTGGTGCTCCCGGTTTGGGGGGGGGACTGGTGCCCAATGCGCTCTCTCAATCAGGAATTGTTTTGAGAATTGTGCGTCTGTAAATAGAGAGTGGAGGAAATCTTCCAGAAAGTGCTCCATAGGTACATTGCTCTTATGTTCTGCCACCCCAAGCACTGGTATGTTGTTCCACCTAGATCTGAATTCTAAGTCTTTGCATTTTTTGGAGGGCTTTGATTTCTTTTTGGATCTTGTCCGTGGTTTTATTTTGGGTGGAGGCATTGTCATCTAGGCTAGAGAACCTGTCTTCCACCTCCGAGGCCCCGGTGTTAAGTTTTTTGATGTCTGTGCGGATAGAGGCGATGTTGTCACCTATGTAGTCTAGTTTAGCGTTGATGGCTGAAAACCCTTTTTCCATGGCTGCCATGTATGGGACCATGTTTTGTGTTGAAGGGTCTGAGTGGGGGTTGTCGGACGATTCAGCGGTTTCTGTGTTGTAATCTTGCTTGGAGGTGTTGGCAAATGCATCCATCGGGCCCTTTCGCTTCTCTTTGTTCTTGGTGCCACCTGCCATGTTCATGTGTTGGTGAGCTTAGCTAGGAGTTGTGGGGGGATGTTGTGTGCTGATCCCCTATTTCGAATATTAGTGCTTTGGATCTGGAGGTTGTGTGAGACTTGTCAGCCGGGGGTGTGGGCATTTCTCCGGCCTTACTAGTAGTTTGCCTGTGGTTTGCAGGCATTGGGATGATAGAGGTGGCTGCACGTGTGTTGTAGTAGGCTGTATGTTGCCAATGTTGGTGTCAGGGGCTCCGTTGTCATATATTGCCCCAAGAAGTAGGCAGCGGTTCGTGGTGGTTGCCCGAGACAGAAGTTTTGTGTGTGCCCGGCAGTCAATGGGGTCGGGGGGGAGGGCCCGCGGTCCGAGTTCACAGTGGGACCCGCGGTATTGGCGTCTCACCCCCACCTACCTTACTGGTGGTCTCCGTGCCAGGAGTGCTGTCCGGTTCTGCAGGGGGGCTAGTCCGCAGACAGGGAGCGGTGTGGCCTGAGCGTGATAAGCACGCCCGGCCGTGCCCTAGAGGCCCGCTACGACCCGGTGCAGTGAGCAGTGTGATGGTGCTGTAGCTGCAGGGGTTGCCGGTGTCACACGCTGAGGTTTCCAAAGCAGCGGGCGATGTGGGGTCGCTCCCTCCGCTCGGCCCCTCCAGGGGATTATTTCAGCGTGTTTGCTGCGCACTGGGAGGCAAACGGGCTGCCGTGGGAGGAGGGAGGTCCTGTGCGCGCTCTCTGGGCTCTGCGCAGGGCTCCGGCCTCCAGGGGTTTTCGGTGCAAAGACTCGCAGCTGTTAGACCGGCTTCCCGATTCTTGTAGGCAGTGTTTCTCGGGAGAGAAGCAGTGGATAGGTCCCTAAATTGCTCTGCTCCTGCTGGGGCTGTCCATGCGTCTCCCCACTTGCATATATACGCCATTAGCGACGCCGTTCCGCAGGGTATGAACTTCAGGATATTAGCCGCCACAGAGCTCTTCGGTCAGGCAGCCATCTTGATTGGCACGTCACAGCGCCCCCATGTACAAGGCTTGTTAACGGGTGAAGCTCGGTTCCATGTCTTTACAACGACACCCTAAATAACGACATACTTTTAAAACGACACCTGAATAACAAAAAACATTGCTTTGTTTTGTTTTATTTGAGGGGGGTCCCCCCAAAAACCCTGTTTCTACTTCCTTTTTACTCTCCCTCCAACTACCCCACTGCTTTTAATCCCTTACCCCACCCCTATATATATTTGTAGTAAATAATTCGACTTTTTGAGTGTGTTGTTATTTCTTTTTTGTTATAAACACTGCATACCAGGAAGCCGTATCATAGTCAAACGCTTCTTGAGGAAAAGCCTAAATAAATGGGGAATAATACATGGGAAGTAATAAACAAGTGAAATTATGAGGGTGCTGATTGAAACGCACTCTAATATTGAGTGAGCACGAAAGCTGTGTACACTCTTTTTATGAATTCAAAAAATGCCGCCTGTGCAACAAGGCGTGCGGGGCAGCGCATGCAGTAGAGATCACCACACCAATACATGCAGGAGCACAGGCAAAACCTTGCTATTGCAGATACACAATTGACACAAATGATAATGATGTGTTATTTATATAGCGCCTTAATCCAAAGCGCTTTACAGAGCACATATTTACATACAATATCACCCAACCGAAATTGGTACTCATTTATCGACCTCGGAAGGATGAAAGGCAGAGTTGGCCTTGCCGGGATTCGAACCTGCGACCTGCAGATCACGCTCAAATCTCAGCAGCGAGCGCTCAACCCGCTGAGTTATCTTACCGGCTTGTAGTGGCCCGCTAGCGTAAAGAGCTGCCATGCTCAATGTGAGCAGTGCATATAGGGGGTGGGGGCTCCTTGGCAGCGGGGGTAGTTGGCTGATTCAATGAAAGGTGATACTTCTTGGTCATCCTCTGACAAACTGGCCTGTCGCCTGCTCCAAAGGCAATACCGACTCTCTGTTCACACTAAGAAGAGAGCACACATTCAAGCCCGTGTCTCTGCGGCATCTTAGAACTCGTCCAAACTCTTTAAAATCTGCAAGGAGCTGGCCAACCCTGCTGCAGTCTCTACCCCCCCTATTGCCTCCCAGGTTCTCTGCAATGCCCTTGCCTCTCACTTTATCTCTAAAACTCAAGACATCCTATCCACCCTCTCCTCACTATCACCTTCGCCTCCCTCTACATCTGTACCTTCTGACCCTCCCTCAGACACCCCCCCACCCGCCTTCTCGTCCTTTCCTCTTTTCTCCCCTGATGAGGTCGCTAGACAAGTCCGATCTATGAAAGCCTCACCAGAACAGGTTCATCCCTGTTCCTCCAAAACCATCAAGGACCATATTGACACCCTTGCTCCGGCCCTTGCTGACTTCTGCAACCTCTCCTTTGCCTCCGGATCCTTCCCCTCCTCGCTGAAGCACTCCCTTGTGCATCCTCTTCTCAAGAAACCCACAGCGGATCCTTCTGACCCCGCTAACTATTGCCCAATCTCCATCACTCCCTTTCTGGGCAAACTCCTGGAAAAGCTGGCTATCTCCCAGCTTAACCTTCACTCCGATTCTGTTGGCTCTCTCCACGAGCACCAGTCTGGCTGCAGAGCAGCCAGAAGCATGGAAACTGCTCTCCTGAACATCCGTGAACATCTGCTCTCCAACCTTGTCTCTAACATTCCCTCTGTCCTCATCCTCCTTGATCTCTCTTCTGCCTTCGACACAGTCAACCATACCATCTTGCTCAACCGTCTCTGTGATAAGCTGGGTATCACTGATCAGGCTCAGGCTTGGCTGACCTCTTTCCTCTCTGACCGACCCTCCCAGGTCCAACTTGGGTCCTTCCTATCATCTATCTTCCTCTCTACCTGTGGTGTCCCTCAGGGTTCTAACCTCTCACCCTGGCTTTTCAACCAATATCTGTCAAATCTCGCCCACTTGCCATCTTCTGTTCAAATTTCTAGTGGTACGCTGACGACACTCAGCTATTTTTCAGGCTGCCCTCGGCCACCTCATCTCCCTCTCATCTCTGAATGCCTAACTGCCTTTCAAGCTTGGTGCGCCGCCAAAGACCTTTGTCTGAATGCCAGTAAGACGGAGATCCTCCTCATTGGCACACCTTCACCATCCTTTCCCCTCACTCTCTGGCCTGGTTCCCTGGGCCCTCCACCCACCCCCGTCTGTGTGGCTAAGAACCTCTGAGTCATCTTTGACTCCACCCTTTCCTTCTCCGCCCACATCTCTGAGGTCTCTAAAAAGTCACACTTCCTACTGCACCTCCTCAGAGGTACTCTACCTTTCCTCTCCTTCCCAAAGAAGCTCATGGTATCCCAAGCTCTGGTTCTCTCTAGGCTGGACTACGGTAACAGCCTCTTTCTAAATCTACATTCCTCTACTCTCCGCCCTCTGCAACTAATTCAGAACAGGACTGCAAGACGTGTCGTTGGCCTTAAGCTCTGGGATCGTATCTCTCCAGCCTTGAAATCTCTTCATTGGCTCCCAGTGGATTCAAGGATTAAATTCAAAACCCTCTGCATTATCCACAAGGCTTACTGGGGCCTGGGTCCAAAATACCTTCAGCTATCCCTCTGCAAATACCTCCCCTCTCAATCTCTCCGCTCCTCTACCTCTAATTCCCTCAGGGTCAGTCGTTTTTCTAAGAAACAAGCTGCGGGCCGATTTCTGTCTTCGGCTGGGGCCTCCCTCTGGAACAGCCTCCCTATAACCCTAAAACTTGAGGAGAACCATCTCCGGTTCCAGAAGTACCTTAAGACCATCCTCTTTGCTTCTGCTTTCGCCCCCCCCTCTCCTCCACTGACTCTGGTCTCTCTTGGTACTGTGCACCTGGCCAGCCCTCTGTCCACCGGGCCCAGGCTCCTGCTTATCTTTTCCACCCTCCTACACTGCCTCCCGGCCACCCTTTGCACTGAGGTCTATATCTGTACCCACACAGTCCCCCCTCTTCATCCCTTGCACTTACCTGACCTACCCTGTCTGCTTCCCTCAATTTAGCACTTGCTGGATGCACTACTTTTTTCTTTATTTGCTGTTTTTATCATGTATTTATTAGTATTTATTTCTGCCCTGTCCACTTTCTCCCCCCTCCCTTGCACTTTTTCCCCGCACCCTCTCCCAAGCACTTGCGCGTTCTCAATGTCACTGGGCCTAGTAAGATCATTGTTTTGTTTTCTCACCTGTTCCCCTCCCTTGCCTGTTCGCGCTCTGAAACACATGTGTATGAGAGCGATATAAATAAAATATCACTATCAATATCAATATCAGAATATCCCCCTCAGGCCAGGTATGTTCAGGGGTATTTGTGACATTGAAATCTTGTGTAGCCCCTGGCTGCTCACCATAGCCTGCTCCCGGCTAACAGGATTTGGATTCATTTTACAGGACATTGGGCCTCATTACTACCTTGGCGCTAATGGTTAATGGCGCCGTAAAAGGCTGCCGCGCCGTTAACCCATTAGCGCCTAATTACGAGGTCCCTTTGCGGGACCCGACCTTAATGGCTGGTCTACACCAGCCGTTAAACTAGGGACCCGCAAAGGGACCTTGGTGCTAAGTACGGTACCTCAATTTGCGGCACCGTACTTAGTGCCTTCCCCATTCCCATTGAGCCCTATGGGGCAAAAATGGGAAAAGGGAAGGGCCATGGAGGAAGGGGGAATTACCGCCCCGCCAACCTTGTAATGGGGTGGTAATTCCACCTTTCTCCATGGCGGAGTCAGTAAGTTACCGGCATGGACCATGGTGCTATTAGCACCATGGTTTTCCGCCTGGGTCGTAATGAGGCCCATTGCACAACATGTAATGTGAAAGCCGCTGAATGTTCCTTAATTATTATAATTTTTTTAATTAAAATGTTTTATTGGTTTAGTAATCAAGAACAAACGTGTTAACCAGATAACATTAAACCTTTAACATTACAGCATCATCATATCATCTTGAAAGTCACAATTAAAAAAGAAGAAGAAAAAAAAATCCACACAAATAAATAGTCGGAAGGGAGAGTGTTCTCCTGGCTATCTTGCTTTAGTGGTTCCAAGAATGGTTCTAACACAGTGGTTATTGCGAAACAGTTTTCGCTTTTATTTGTGCTAGTGATGGGTTGTTCTACATTCAGTTGGTATGCATCTAGTACAATTGGGCCAATTTTGTCCTCTGGTTGTCAGCCGGCACGTGTTTCGACCCGTGGGTCTTTATCAAGGCTATTGAATACAGAATGTAGCCCCCTGTGGGGTCCTGGTTCGTAATGGTGGGTGGCTGTCCTGTAGAGACAGTGGCTCCTGTTGGGCCCTGTGTGCTGGTCCGTTGGGCTAGTCCGTCGTGGCTCCTAGTCCGAAAAAAGAGCTTAGCACAGGTTGCTTCCACACCTAGAGCCAGCCACGATTCTATCAAATAAATAGTCCCGTATCCCGAAGAACCCTCCATAATTCATAGAACATTCACTTTTTCAATTTCATGATCCCCACTCGCAGCAAATCAATGAGCATGACGGCTCAATGTTTCCACCTCTCCTTTTCCTGAGAGTACACATTCCAGCATTCTCATTGCTGCAATTACCATTCCTACTTGCTCGCCCTACAGTACCCATTTCCACCACTCCTGAGGAGCCAGGGTAACCCCTCTGTCCATGTATCCTTAAAAAAAAAATCTCACTTGAAATTGCCAAGTGTATAGGATTTTCCACCCATTCAGCCTCTTTACAGAATCTGCACTCCAGATTTAAGACCCCAGGGACCTTCCTCTTCCACTGGACCTCCTGTGTGTCCAGAATATTTAGACGACAACGGAGTAGGCTATCTCGGATCCTAATGTTACTTAATGTGCCAAATTGTGGCAAAACATCAATCATTTACCCAGACACTCTGCACATGACATGTTTCCACATTAACAAGTGGGGTCCTAGGAGACACTCTGCCGGACATTAGTCCTGGTTACGAGGGCCTTGCCCAGATTCTTTAGCTCACTATCTTTCACAGAGGAGAAATATCCAAAACACATCAGTCTTTGTCCTGCCCTGGGGCAGTCCAGCACCAAAATGCTAGGCAGTTCTCCTCTGACCAAGAGCACAAACAGCATCCCCAGACACGTGTTTCGGTCTGGTTGGGCCTCATCAGTAGGGTGGAGCTGTGCCTCTCTAAGAATAGTGAGCAAGGGGTCCACGCCTGGATTCCCCTAGTAAGTTAGGGTGAGACCCAAAGTTACCTAAATTATGCAAATTAACAAGGTGGGTCCCCAGGGCAGGACAAAGACTGATATGTTTTGGATATTTCTCCCTTGTGAAAGATAGGGAGCTAAAGACTCTGCGTAAGGCTCTCGTACCCGGGACTAATGTCCGACAGAGGGACTTCCAGGACCCCCACTTGCGTTTTGCATGGCATGCTTCCTACTTCCTAAACATAACTGTAAAGTTCCATGGTTTTTGGTGGGGCTACAAG
Source organism: Ambystoma mexicanum (assembly GCF_040938575.1). NCBI lineage: Eukaryota > Metazoa > Chordata > Amphibia > Caudata > Ambystomatidae > Ambystoma > Ambystoma mexicanum. Next base: position 1,130,468,831 of record NC_090928.1, read on the forward strand.
TTCGTCGTGGTATTTGGCAGGTGAAAGCCAAGGGACGCAATGCAGTCCCGCTCTTGCACAGAACATGCTTTCAGGCGATGCAGGCCTGCTGTGATGTTTTTAGTACTACTCCCCCCCCCTATGATTGTGTCTGGCAGTAAAGAGTTACAGCCCCAATGGCAGTGAGTCCAAGAGTAAAACATGGGTACATGTCAATAGCTTATTACTAGGATAATATATTAGGTGCAAAGAGGTTTCCTTGTCTTCTACTTAAATTCTTGTTGGGTTGAACACAGTTCTGTACATTCGTTTTCCGTTTTCCATGTTCTAGCTCAGGCGGCGCAACCTCTGCTCTCCAGATGTTTCGCTCTAGCACTGCCCTGATCTCTCCGCATTGAATGGACTGGCGGGAGCCGATGGAGGTTGTAGTCTAAAACATCTGGAAAGCCAAAGATTGAAGACCCCTGTTCTAATTAATGGAATGAATTTGCAAGAATTGTTTGCAATGGTTCTCTTTAGTCGGCGCGATATATTAATTGAGCGTTCCTTTTCTTACTTGATGTATGAAGTATGTTTTATCTGGATGGCACTGCCCAATGCTTACATGGAGTACTTCGATATTCCAAAAAGAAAAGGTTAAAGCAGAAACCGAGCTGATTAATAGTGGTAGCATTAACTGTTTGAATGCCCTTAGAACAAATAAATATACCATAAAAAGTGGACAAAACAGGCATACACGTGTCTTCATTTTGGAGAGGGTTGTTGGTGCAAACAGTCGTATAGCGCCCACACTCGTATAGCGCCCAACCTACAAGTTTTCGGGCCACCAGTGCAAAAATGTTATGAAATTGAGGGGCTGGGGGTCAGGTAATGAAAATGTGAATGTGCTCAGCAATCTGGTTTTTGTGTTGGTATTTTATTTCAAAGATGTATTGGTTGGATGGATGTACGTTGGAGGGATGGACGGTTGTACACTGTAGACTTGAGAATGCTGACTCCTGCATGGATGCTGGGATGGAGGGTAGGGCCCGGATGATTCCGGGCGCTGGGTCAGTTGGGGAAGATACTTCATTCCTGGCTTACATATGATATCTGCATTAAATAGCTTTCCTTCTACGTTCGTGTTCTGTCTCCCGCTCTTCATTTCACATGATCCAGAAGACGGAGCAAACTGAAGAGCGGGTGAAGTGACGAGGCCCGGACGCTCCGCGAACATCTGCTGCCGCATTCAGGGCCTAAGAAGCCGGGCAGAGCGGAGACAGCACAACAACACACCTGCCCGTCCAGATGCACCGCGCTCCTCGGCATCGGCCAAGTCAAATATTCACAACAGAAAATGCATGCAGCGTTCCGGGGATGCTAAACTCATGCGACTGGTTGAACCGCCTGCATGAACAGTTCCAGCCCCTTCTCCGGGAAGTTTCAAGTTATGATCATTCTTTCATGTTACACTTATACTGGACGGGGTCACGGTTTTGCACAGCTGTGATGAAAATGTGGATAACCCTTTTTTACCTGGTTGAAACAATAGTGAAAATTAAAGGAATGTTGTTGTTGTGAAACCTTTACTGGGCATCAGCCGTCAGGTACTTCGGAATGCCTCATTTACATGTGCTTGATTTCTGATCGATTTGAAACATTCCTATAACAGCCTCCAATCAAATCGAAAGGTCTCTAGGCGCTGATCAACTGTCTCAGTGAATAGATGAGTTTTCAGCTGTGACCTAAACGACGACAAGGAACTGATTGCGCGTAAAAAAGGAGAGAGGGGAACAAGCATACAAGGTGTTGATTTTCGCTTCAAATGGTTGTGCGAGGGTGATGATCCCTGCATCTCTTAGTTAAAGTGATGCCTGGCGGGGTCAGCGCCACAATGAAGGACAAGGAGTGTTGCCTAACCCTGCCAGGCATCCCTTTAAGGGAGAGTTGCGGGCAGGGCCGGCCTTAGCGACAGCAGCGCCCTGGGAGAATTGGTGCTCCCCCTCTCTCTGCCTGCCCCTGGTCAACAGGGGGAGGGGTTGGGGAGGGGCATGAGCACCACATTTTTTCCAACTCCCGTTCGGGCGCTTGGCAGCGAGTTAATCACTGGAATAGGGCGCTCATGCTAATGCATGAGCGCCCTAGTCACATGAAAACCGCCCTGCTCCTGCGGTGCCGGAGCTAGGAATCAATCATCTGAATAGGGTGCACCCTATGGTTATTAAATGCGCTTAATAACAAAAGGGCGCCCGCCACGCCTTCTCCCACTACGCCAGCTCAGTGGAACCCTTGAAAGACCACCCCCCCCCCCCAGCTAGCGTGGCAGGGGGCTAATGGTGCCCTGGGCGGTTGCACGGCCCGCCCTGCCCTAAGGGTGGCCCTGGATCCAGGGAGCATGACCCCCACCCCTTGGGTGAGATGAATATGATTGATTCAAAGGGATGCCTGGCTGGGGTTGATGGCACTTTCCTAAACCGCCCGCCATCCTTTCGGCCACTCCCCTTTTAGGCCATGCATTTTTACAGAGCCCCCTCCTGCTCCCACTTAGAGCACTGGGGGAGAGATCAGTCGGTGCCTATAGGTGAATGCATCTAAGCAGACAGTTTTGAAAATCATTCTACTGCGGAGCCATGATCACAGATGCACAAACTCTCGATTAGATGAACGGCAACTATGCTTTCGTTTGCCGGTCATTTGTGTCGTTTTACCAGCATCTGATGCATTGCCGTAGAAATACCGCCGACCATGGCGGGCAGCATTGCTTTTAAACAGGCAGTGCTTGAATCTGGAGAGGCAGCGAGAGATTGCTCAAAGAAATCCCTCTCCGCTCAGGCCAGTGGTAAATCTGCCCTCTGTCCAGTTTAACACACATGATGGCAGGTGTCCCCACAAACACTGTGCAGAAGACAACCCGTTCAAGTCTGTTCTTATTTTCAGTAGTGTTCCCCTTGCATTGTCAGCACTCTAACTCAAAGGTTTCTAGTGGGCACAAAAAGAGGAACGCGCCAGCGTTTTGTGCGCCGGCATGCAAATGCGGTGCCTAGCACCAAGCAGCATGGAGGGACGTGCTCAATTTCCATCAACGTAGCAAACTGCCAGTGTGAGTTCAGCCAATTTTATCGCGAACAATTGGCACCAGGAAATCAAAGTGAGAAATCTAGGTATTCTGCTTACAGTGTAAAAATTTAAATAAGAACAATTTCCCAAAATTTTGGCATGCCAAATATATAACATATTAAGGGTCATTATAACTTTGCCAGTGCGGAATTAACGAGCTGGTATTCCCTTGTACCAGCACGTTTCCACATCAGCAGAGCACAAGTTTACCGGTGGGGTTGAGAAATTACTGGCAGCAAAAAGCTGGAGGTAATTCTGGTACCCTATCAACAAAAAGTCGGTATTACCGGCACCGGTGTTACTGGTGCCGGTCATACCGGCAAATCCCCCATGGAGTCCTCCGGACTGAGTGACGGTATTACCATTTGCTGGTATCCTGGTGGATTTACTGTCAGGATACCGGCAATGTTGTAATTACCCCGTCTTCATGACTAAGTGGCATTGGTCGTGTGAGTTCAGCACTACAATTCCAACCCTTGTGGAGGACCCTGGTATTGGCAGTCAAATATAAAACGAATTACAACAATGACACCATTTTTGTTTATCAGAATGTTTGATTTACACAAACCATAATGCATATGTGATTTCTTACCTCTCACAACAAAGTTATTAATTTCAGGAATTCAAATATGACAAGAATAGGAAAATAAAATATTTACCTGGATTATGCACCTTCGTTAGTCAACCCCTTATATTTAGTTGTCAAGGTGTATGCACATGTTAAACAGTGTTTGTATGAATTGTCACAAAAACAGGCAGATTTAAAGATATATTTCACAAAACATGATGCAAGCTTTAAGGTCATTTTTAGCTCTCTCATTTACCATCCGCCAACGACTAGATGATAGATAGATGTATCCAAAGGGTGCCTGAACCCTGCAAATTCATTTTCAACCACATCTTAACCTTAAAGGTCTCTGCAGAAACGTTTCTGTCATACTCCTAACTGAAAGGTCAATTTGATTGGTAGAGCGTTTCAGAGACTGTGGCCCACCCGTAATGTTAATGGTTTGTTTCTGCTAAGAAGAGGACCATTACAAAAGGCCAGCACTGCTAATCTCAAGCAGAGTGAAGCAACAGGGACCATGTTGTGCCCCCCTGTAAGCCTGGGCACCATTTGAAGAGAGGGTCCCAAAGATGCCCCTCCTCACCCCCAGATTCATGTCAAGACGAAGAGCCAGAAATGCTTGCAGCCACCCATCTTATTTCGGATGCATCCTTAGTGCACCAATGATTGACAAGTACACTGGAAGGTATCCTCTCAGCCAGCCATACAGATCGAATACAATGCTACGCTGGCACATAAAATGAAGACAGACAAACCCTAATGGGGCATTAGACTGGAACCCAAAGTGCTCGTCGGGTAAGAGGCCAATTTATAGGAAATTAGGTATCTATTGGTTTGACGACCAAAATTATAAGACTGTGTAGCTGCTGCGGGTAGTTGTGCAAGGCTGGACCCTCTCCCCAAGGACACCTAGAATAAATATAATACAAGAGATAACACAATCACTCTGCGTAATTACATGTATAGTTTTGTGATCAGATGTAATGTAATGACTACGGCTGTACTAATTACATTAAATCTGATCACAAAGCTATACATGTAATTGCGCAGAGTGGTTGTGTTACCTCTTGTATAAAATGAAGACAGGCCTCTTGACTTTCGTTGGCCACAGAAGCATTACATTGCTGTTCTACATTGTTGATACAAGTCTCCTGATTTTCTTTGGGAATAACCAGCATGAAAGGAGTGTAGGACTGATTTGCATTGATGCCGGCCCATTGTTTTTTTAGGGCTCAAGCAGCATGAACATGTTTTTATAGAGGCAGTAAGTATATATGTTATGAGACACGACCCCATGAGTTTCTTGGGCACGTCTACAATGAAAATCTGTTGTGAAATGTTCATGTGTATTGTTGGTAACATGGCATCTATTGAAGTACTAGTACCTCATGTGTTGCCTCGCAGAACCAATTGTAAATTCTATAGTTTGTCATCCACTTTTTCTGATATTTGTGCTGTAAAATACCCATTACTTTAATAATGTTTTATGGGGTGCAACCAACCCCACACCAATCCAATCTGAGTTGCGCCAATCACTCTCCCTGAGGGTTATACAAGGAAATAACCATACTTCACAACTTTAGAAATTCACCAGCCACCACTGCACTTCCTCGAGCAACTTTACCTCTTAGCTCCTGTCACTATTCACAATCAGCAAATAATGGTTTTGCGCCTATCACTGACAATCTGTAGCACAGATTGAATTCTTATCTCTGCACATGTAGCACAGATGGATCTCGCCTTTCTGTATGTGCATCACAGATAGACCTGTCCTCGTGGCCCCTTTACCACAAATTGACCTCTGTTTCCTGCACATGCACCAGATAGACCTCTCCTCCGGGCACATTTACCAGAAATTGCCCTCTGTTTTCTGCACATGCAGCAGATAGACCTCTCCTCCGGGCACATTTACCAGAAATTGACCTCTATTTCCTGAACATGCACCAGATAGACCTCTCCTCCGGGCACATTTACCAGAAATTGCCCTCTGTTTCCTGCACATGCACCAGATAGACCTCTACTCCGGACACATTTACCAGAAATTGCCCTCTGTTTTCTGCACATGCAGCAGATAGACCTCTCCTCCGGGCACATTTACCAGAAATTGACCTCTATTTCCTGCACATGCACCAGATAGACCTCTCCTCCGGGCACATTTACCAGAAAATGCACCAGATAGACCTCTACTCCGGACACATTTACCAGGAATTGACCTCTGTTTTCTGCAGATGCATCATAGATGGACCTCACCTCTTTGAACATGTAGCACAGGCGGCGCTGTCCTCTCTGCAAATTTAGTTCAGATGGACATCTACTCTCTGAACATGAACCACGGATCAACCTCGCCTCACTTCTTTTGTAGCATAGATTGACCTCTCATACCAGCAAATGTAGTTTGGATGGACTGCTCATCTCTACACATCTGGCACAGATGAACCGTTCACACCTGCATAAGGAAGGTGGATGGACGTAAACATATTGCACATGTAGTACAGATGAACACCTCTTCTCTGCACATGTAGCACAGACTGACCTTTGTAAGTGTATTATATATGATTTAATATTGGCTCACACAGATATGACACATCATTCTAATAATCCCATTTATACAATCCCACCCCCACAATTCAAGGCAAAGAACAGACAGTGAGGTATTCAAAAATTGAAATGTATTTAAAAGAATTAGATCCATTTTAGACAACTGGGTCTCCAGCTTTACCCTGGAGCCCACTACAATGTGGAATATATACAAAACCAACATCAAACCAAAATGAAATTGTACTTGCCTATATGAATCTCACTATTATAAGTCCACAAAGGCATCCACTTTCAATCATCATGATCTCCATATAAATCTGCTGTATTCTAATAAACACTAGACATACTGACAATTCTGCTTAGCATGGGTTTCTCTATTAACATGTCTAACATTTCAATGGAACATTACACATAAGGCAAATGGGGTTAAAGTGTTTGATTTTCTCTGGCACCAAGACAAGTATGTTGCTGGAGAAATTGACATCACTGCCACTGAATGCATCTATGCATCAACCCCCTGTGTACATGGAAGGTAGTGAATGTATTAGCTATGTAGAGGCCACTTGATATATAGGCAATAACCAGCTAACATAGAACTTTTTGTTAAGCCATTTACATCCAAAAAGCAACTTGCTTGTGTTGTTTCATTTAAGTTTGAATTCACAGCTAAAGTTCTTGGGAATCTATGTGTTCTGTTCTGAGCCCACATATACACGGTGTTTCCTGCATGTGTGGGTACAGCTTTATTTTTTTATTTTTTTTATAGTGTAATTGGTTAATTAAAACCTTAAACACTTATACAAATATACAACTATAATGTCATTTAAACAGATACATATAAACATATTAAAACATATTAAAAGCATTTGAACATATAGGCATACATTAATAATAGTATGGGTCAGTTGTTCAAATTTTGTTATAAAGTGCAAATGCTCAATTTCATTTTACATAATCCATAAATATATATATTTTATAATCTATTAGCAAATCCTGGGATACCGAAATTGATAGGATACTAGAAAAGGGGCATACATGACATATTATAAAAACTTTATAAGAGCATAGGGGCATTACCATACAATCATACATTTCCAATATAGATTAAATTAGATTGGTGCAGCTTTAACTATTCATACCTGTGTAACTTTAACTGAACACAAATGTATGATTAACAATTTAAGCATGTTTGTGGATGGGTGCGTGCATGTATGGCTTTCCCTGTACACGCATGGATTTCTTTATATTCAGAAACATGCACAGTTTTAAAAGGCCTGTATGTAAGGCTTTAAGTCTCTTAACAGATATTTAATTTATAATTCTCTTCCCTCCCACACTGCAGCTGACTCTGCTAAGGCATTGACAGACAGGGGTATGCAGAGGATTTGCACTTCAAACAGTTCTTAATGAATATTACTAATTCTTTCAGCATTCATTTAATCGTGCAAACATCCAAGCTATATTATGAAAAGCATAGTAAGCTAAAGTGTGGTTGAGACCCTCCCGGGGTCCATCCACCCAAGAACAGGTCAATGGGCCGTGTTCGTACCGGTAGAGGGTGTCCCAGACCTCTTTATGCACATTCTGGGTACTTTGTGCTTAGAGAGGGACAGCTCCACCTCACTGATGAGGCCCGACTAGGCCGAAAACACTTGTCTGGGGTTACTGTTGATACTCTTGTTCAGAGGAGAATTGCCTACCATTTTGGTGCTGGACTACCTATGGGTGGGACAAAGACTGATATGTGTATGGACATTTCTCGTCTGTGGAAAGCACTGTGAGCTGAAGTGTGGTTGAGACCCTCCCGGGGGCCATCCACCCGAGAACAGGTCAATGGGCCGTGTTTGTACTGGTAGAGGGTATCCCAGACCTCCTTATGCATACTATGGCCTAGACTGGCTGCATCAAATCATGATATCATCCCAGGTAATAGTGCCAACTTTGCAGAATGACCCACTGTGATTCGGCACCAGTTTCAACCACTACCTATATTTTCAACTAATATTTAACTTTACCAAGACAATCCCACTTTAAAGTGGCAGCCAAAAATGCTTTGTTTTAAATTTTGTGTTTCACTGTAAAATGGAATGGGCCTAAAAGTAGCCACATTTGACTTTGCACTTGATATATAGAGTTAATACAGAACATAGGGGTATTATGACCTGTGTGCCTAATTTTCGAACTGCACCCCCTTTGCATTCCCAGTCATCCCAGTCATTTTCCCATCCAAGACTTTACCCTGATCAAAGTTGGACAATTTAGAGAATGGGTAGTGGTTCCTTTAGATTTACCTTTTTAGATGTAACTTCTGGTTTTGGGAAAACCAGCTGGGGACTGGATCAGTTTGAAGATTCTGAGAGAGTTTACATTCATCTACAACATATCAAAAGCTCAAACCAATTGACACTTTCAATTGAAGCTTTCGTGGCGATGCAAAGCTTAATTTAGTTTTTGAACATTTAAAGTGTGATTTTTGTTCAAGCAAGACATTTGGACTTCTTTGGTGTGTTATTGCAGCAGTTCTCCACAAAAAGTCAGAGATGATGCATAGCTGTAATGCTTAGCTGATGCCCTGCAGGAGCGCCTGGCCTTCAGGTGTCAGGTGAGTGGCTTTCGGGTGTGCAGTCCAAACCACTCCTTTCCCACAATATCTTAGAATGGTGAGAATAACCCTGCATACGGTGCAGTCGGGAGTGGTTTGGAAGGTTACCCAATGACTGGATAGGCAGAGCTGTGGCCGAAATGAGGACCTGTGGGTAAACAATGGGGAGGAATTAGTAACTATCTTAACCTCTTCATCCACTCCCCTCCCTTGTGCCTTAGATCTGCTGGCTGGCAGGGTCTGGCTCACCTTTCTGTTCAGGTTGCACACCCTAGTGTGCAAGGAAGGCACCAGGTCCAGTTCCATCACTGGAGGGATGTGGCCCAGTCCAGCTACAACACATGTGATGCTTCTTGTGGTGTGAGTCTTTAGATGAATGTCTTTGGTGGTTCTGTGTGATGCGAGGCAGCACGTGAAGCGTCTTTATGCCTGTGCTGCATGGAGTGCGGATTGTGCAATAATGTTCTCTTTTTGCTTTGTGTTCCGGCAGGTGCTGTCCCGGGCTGCTGGTGGCCGATGGATGGATCCGGAGGCCCAGAGGAGCAGAACTACAGCACCGGAGACACCGCAGAGTCGGAGGGATGTTGGGCTGCAATATCAGGTAAGCAGAACTCCCTGTGTCTTAGAATGGAGGAGAGCCTGAAAAACAAGCGTTCCTCTCACTTGTATGTCCTTTCTTTGCAGGTGCTGGATGTCGTGATGATCGGAGCAGATTGCTGTAGGAAGGTACGTAGAGCGCTCAATGAATTCTGGCTGCAAGGAAGTCCAGTACATTTTCTTGAAGATGAAAAAGGCAGTGGAGTAAGTGTTGCACTGCTGCACTTGGAAGAAGAAAAAAAGCTAAGCACTGGGTGTGGCCCAAGGCATGGTCATATAGGCCTGGGCTACACACTGAGACTAGACCAATAGGTTACTGCAGCAATGGGCTGCTTGGGGGCCATCTTGAGTTCCAGAGTAAGGCCCAACCTGTCGGCCATCTTGGTGGAGGCTGCTTCCATGACATGCAGCCATTGCCATATGGTGCCTGCGCCGGCCAGCAACCCTGACTGTCCATTCCTTGCCTGTTTACCTACGCAACCCCCACTGCAATCTAAGGGTGTGCGTAGTGCGTTTCTGGAGGTTATGACAATAGCCTCAATGTTCCCTCTCTGTGTCATCATTATTCAGAGTAAAATGTTCTGGGTTGTGCATATCCTAAATAATCTTTAACCTTAATTAATCCAGGCAGATGGCTGGAGCCATGCATCTAACTGTCAGCAACCCCTTAGTTTGACATTCCACTGCTAATGGATTCAGTGTAAGTGGTTTTGTGAAATAAAGCATGTGCCATCACTTTGAACTAAGGTCTGGTGCCATTAGTGAATGCCTGAAGACAATTTACAATGTTTACATGTCCTGAAACTCTGCATTTAATACAATGGAGGAGCATCTCGGGTTGATCTTAACAGCAGCTGACCTGACCATAACCTGTCATTATTTTCTATCTCGCTCCAACAGGACTGGAGGGCCTGAAATCTTCATGTATGTCTACACACGAGAAGGGAAACTTAAAATGCAACTTGATTCTGTTCTTTCATTCCATCTCCCTTAGGGTTCACTTCTTCACTTATACGTTCTTTTCAATGTACATCACATTTGATAGAACAAAATTAATAGCATTCAAATTCCCTTCCTTGATTTTCAAACAATATAACACATTACACCATATTTACATATGCTCTTCGTATTGTGAAATACAATTATACGTTTTAATTAAATTGCTTGCAGTATTCCACAACACATATTCAAGATGGACATTGATGGCAACGTATTTCTGATAAATTGTCAGTGGTTTGCACAATGGCTAAAAATAAAATGTCTGTGTATACTGGTATTATGAATACTGTTTTTAAAAATACATTATTTCAACAGTTTATATTCGGGTATGCACCTCAATCTGACAAGTGTCCCTTTTTAACGTGACAGCAAGGAAGGGGCAGACATCCCTAACAAGCACCAAGGTTGCCATTTATTTCTCTCACTCTTGCCAGGGAGGCTTTTTGCATTTTCTTTAATTTAGGCCTCATCTTTTTTATAAAGGGACTGACACCTCCCATGTGGCACAGATGGACCTCTCATCTCTGCAAATGTAACACAGCTGGACTCTCTACACATGCCGCACCAATGGATTATGGACATCTCCTTTGTGCTCATGCAGCACAGGTGGGTACACACATCATATCTTTATTTAATCAAGGAATTGTGAAGTGTTACACTCCTCCTGTCAGGGGTCTCATACCACTTGGAGAGGGAGTTCTCACAGGAGTCCAATTAGCAACTGATATCCTGGGAATTGAGAGTTTGCTGGATGCAGATCAAGGTTGCAGTATGGTGGTGAAGGCCAGCCACCTGTGGTGTTTCCAAATATGAAGATAAAGCCTTTAGAGGGGAAGAGAGTGGTTCCAGGGGTCTTACCGGCAAGGAGTGGCCCCTGGGAGATTCTGATGATAAGGAAGATAGACATGGAACACAACTAATTACGTTCCGAATTTGAAGTGAGCAAAAGATCCAAGATGTCACCGGGGCTCTGACCACAGTGAGAGCTCATCCACATTTATTTGTATACGTTTGGTTGACTAGCAAAAAGTCTCGGGATGGCCGCAACGAGGTATCCAAGTAGCTGATATGGTAGAATACTGCTCAATTTGGCATCTAATCTTTGAATATGTCAAACATACATTGAACTCTTCCTGCATGGAAGTGGTGAGGTGTGCACTGAGGCAAATGGGCTCCAGCACTAACTGTCAGAAATCTCCTTATAGCAGCCTTCATTAAGGCAGGGAGATAATAGTGGGGAGGCGGCAGCCTGGATCAGACATGTAAGGTGACTGGAGTTGAAGAAGCACTGGTTAGTGGCTAGTGGAGTGCTGGACATCTAAAGTGGGATGTGTAGAGCCCCAGTCTGGACCCACCACATGGCACTCTTGCTTCTCTCTGCTCAGCCTTCTCTCTCCTAATTCATCCCAAAGTATTCTCTCCTGATCTTTCACATGCAGCGCTCAATCCCCTTCCCAAAGCCTGAAGCATTAGTGTGGCAGCAGTAATGCATTTGGCTTTCTAGAGTATTAGCCTCATTACAAGGTTGCCGGTCTGGTAACAAAGGTACCGGTAAGCTTGCCAGCACCATTGTTACCGGACCGGCAAACTACGAGTCGTGCTCGTGGGTGCCTTTCCGGCTGCCAGGCTTGACCTGGTTTGCGGACCGGCACCTGTAAGCATCCCTACATGGTAGCACCGGCACCCTTATTAATGGTGCCGGTGCTACCAGCCTCCCCATTCTCATTGAGCCCTATGTGGTAGAACAGAGAAGGGCTCAGAACAGACCCTTGAGGAACGCCATGGGCTAGCAGAAAAGATTCTGAAAAATTGCCAGCCCACGAGACAGAAAAGGTTCTTTGAGACAGATATGGTTGAAACCAGGAAAGGACAGAACCTGTGAAACCAAAGGAAGAGAGGGGCGCCAGTAAAAGGGAGTGTGTCATGTCCACTGCCCCTGGCCCTGGCAGTCAGGGCCCCTCGGCCACACCACGATCCCCCTTCATGGCCCCAAAGGCCCAATCATGTCCCCCAAGACTCCCTTGGAGTCAGTCCTGGCACCTTTGGCGCCAGGCTCATATGGCAGAAGGGGAGCTGGAGCTCACAATGGCAGTGTCACAACATGGATGCCCCCACATGGTTCAGTTCCAGAACTGAACCATGCGATCTAGCATTTAGGGTGTGGTCAGGCCTGAAGGCACCTGGGATACCTGCAGGCTATATAAGCCACGCCCAAGCTGGAGAACATGCTTCGCGTTGCTCTGCTCTCGCAGCGTGACGTTCACCACGGTCTGTCAGATGATCTTCAGCATTCCGGGCCTGCACCTGCAAGAAGAAGAAGAACACCATTAGTTATTCTATATAGCTGGTCAAGTGGCACAGCGAGTAGAGCGCTCGCTTTGACATCCGTGCAGAGCCTGCTAGCGCAGGTTCGAATCCCGGCAGGGCCAAAATTAGCCTTTCATTCTTCTGAGGTTGATAAATGAGCACCACACACCATGGGTAATAATAAGCAGCACTTAGATACCTGAGGGTTTGTAGCGCTATATAAATGCCAACATTTAATTATTATTATCTGTTAGCGAGCCCAGCTCCAGTCATCTGCTCCAGTGTCCCGAACATCCAGCATCTCGGCGTACGCTTGCTCTCTTTCTTGGAAGCCGCAACCTGGGGGAAAAATAGAAAAGCAGTATTAGCAAGCTTTTATTCTTCACTTTTAAACAACAATCGGAAGGCTCACGCTTACCTGAGTTGAACTTGCTGTTGGTTCTTGCTCACTCCGGCCTTCCGACAACCTGCAAGAGAAAAGGCAAGTCTGATTAACACGCATAATTACTCAACAGTGATTCGAACAACATCTACTCACCGCTCCACATCCTCTCGGCAGCTTACCATCCGGAACATCGCGGCGATCTGCAAGAGAAAGACAAACAGGTTAGCACACCGCAAGAAAAGCACATAGCGCTGTGCTCTGTGCTTTCACTTATCATCTCGAGCACAGCCCCAGCCAGCGCGGCATCTTCAGAACTATTTCCGCACCTAAGAGAGAAGGAAATACATTAACAAGGGCAATTACAATTAAGGACAAGCTGTCAAAACAACAGACTTACCTGAAGAATTGAGTCGCAGCAGGTCTGGACTCACAGGGCCCGCACCAGTGAAGCAACTCGGTTGCGACGTGCCCATCCATGATGCACCCCTGCACAGAACAGCATAATGGAGAGTGCACCATATCAAAAACCAAGGTGAGGGAAGCACTAAGGGGTCGTTGGGTCCACAAGGGAGGTGGACTCTGGGAATAAGACTGTAAGCTAAAATCAAAACTCCTGTGTTCCAGACTAGGTCCTTGGCAGAACAAGAATCCGAGGGAGTGGGTCCAGGTCGGAAGCAGTCCAGCCAGATTGGGTGGCGTCCCTGTGGATACCAGGTGAGCATTACAGAGTTATCTTGGCACTATTGGCAGAGATTTTTATAAGTTTGACAAAGAGAAACAAATACTTCCAGAAAGAGGTAGTGCACCTTGGGCATATAATATCATCAGCAGGGAGGAGGGTTACCCAAGAAAGGGGGCGGATGCGATGCAAAACACACTACAGCCAACCAGAGTGATGGAGAAGCAACAATTCATGGGCCTGTGCAACTATTGCCGGGCTCGGATCTTTGATTATTCCATTTAAACCAAGCCCCTCCAACGAGACTGAAGGGAGCACAGAAAGTGAAGAACCCTCTAATATGGACACCTGAAATTATCGATTTGCTCATGGAATTAAAGAATGTACTTAGTAATGCATCTGTTTTAGTGACCCTAGATTATACATTTTTTTTCCACATTCTAATGGTCAGGTGATGACTTCTACCCTCACCCAGAAAACTTCACAAAGACAAAAGCCTTTAGCTTATTACCGTGTTACTTTAGACAGAGCAATGCAGGGACATTTTCCATGTGAGCAAGTACTTGCAGCATCAGATTTTGCCATTCAAAAATCATCAACAATTACTATGGGCTGCCCAGTGACACTGTTTGTAAAGCATGCAGTCTTTGACATCCTGGATAAATTGTAATCAACCCTTACCACCCAATGAGCTTCGGGGTATGAGGTGATACTATCCAATCCCTGATTAAATTAGAGAGGTGTAACATTGTTAATCCAGCAACATTTCTTGCAGTCACAGTATATCCAGGTGACTATATAAATGATTGTACTACATATCAGGATGTAAATATGTTCTGGAAAACCCCAATTTAAGCAGAAATGATAGGCTGGGAAATCCCGAACTCAATAACGGAAATAGTCAAACTAAATGGCAAAACCCACTTTATTGACAATCCACATAAACCAGTGGTAGTAAACAAACTTTAAGGGACGAGCATTGCTCTTCGCTCTTCTCATGTAAACCAATGGATTATAAGTAAACAAAAACATCAACGCTGATGTCATACTACAATCTTGGTTATAAAAACCTATGGGGAGATGGGGATTAGTTAAAGGAATTGTATACATATAGAAGATATAGGGTTAGTCTTTTCATTTGTTAATCAATATCTGATGGCTCCACATGAGACCATCTCTTTAATAATTATTTGTTAATGCACTGAGCGAAACAGCATTAAGAGTTTCTACTGGTTGGCACCTTACTTTCCAACCTTGAGCATTTGACAGGTAATCAAACCATGAGTCAAAATGGAAGTAGGTGGAGAGAATTGCAGAGACTGCTTTCCTTTCAATTAAATCGAATGCTATCCATCCCTTATTCCTAGGCCAAGAGCCAGAATGACCCCTTTGTAGTCAAACTTCCTAGGCGCCTTGGTCCTAAGAATATGTTGGGAGTCGAAGCAGGTGCTTGTCTGGGTCTGGAACTAATGAATATGCAGTGTTTTTGAGCTATGGGTCATGTGTGAGACGTCCATGTTCTGAATTATTTCACCCTGCATTTATTGAGATTTTAGCTACTATGAGCCCGTGTGTTATTACTTTTCTAACCACTAGGGACTAGTTTTGAGCTTGTAATTATCCTGCACCTGGCTTTCAACGGCATGTTGTTCTTTAATTTATCTTAAAGAACTATGTCTTGTACCATGGTAATTATTATCTATGTTCCTTCCTGAACCGTCCCTGCACTTGCTCTGCATGGATCTGTATTTCAGTATATTCAGCAGATTGAGTTTCCATGAAGCCTCAAGGCCTTCGTTCATTTTAATGCGTGCTGCGACTTCCATTTTGGAAAAGATGGCTACACTTTACTGTTGCATTTCTATGTTAGTAAACTATATATGTGTATAGTTCATGTTGAATTTCAGCGTATACATTGCTTTCGCTATGTTTTTCATGTTTTTATGGTTGCAAGCGATATTCTTCATGTATAAATGCACATTTAACATAGTGTCTGTGTTTCTTCATGGTGAGTGCATATTTCCTTTGTGTCTACAGGGGGGCGGTAGTGGTACCATATGAGGAGGGGGAGTTTGAGGCAATGGTAATAATTAGACTTCCATTACACAATTCGGCACACGCAGCCAAACTTGTGGCATTAATAACAGCTGTAGAAATGTCAAAAGGATGTTGTGTCACTATCTATTCAGATTCAGCATATGTCACATCAACAGGTTACTCAGGGCTATCAAGATGGAAGAGGAGACAGTTTCAAAAATCAGATGGTACTCCTATGCAATATGCAGATTTACCTATCCGATTATTAAAAGCACTTCCCCTTCCTTCAGCATGTATGGCAAGTCTATTCCGATGTCAATACAATTATCCAAAGAGCCAAAAATGCAATGCACAAATTCCAGGAAAAACAAAAATGCATTGAAATAACTGCCTAGGCAGGGAAACATTCACCAGACATTCAAATTGTAGTAGAGTGAGTGCATGATTATATTGTGGTTACAGAAAGCAAAAAGCAACAATCTGTTTCAAAATTCTACATCATTGATTGGCTCGAAAGAGCTGCAGTATACACGATTCCATACATTCCACATTATCATTGGCCTATTCTAAACATGTGGTAATAGTGATGTCCATGCAGGTTAGCTTATTTCTAATTAATTCACCTTCATTCTCACGCTCCATGATTGGATTATTAGTGGTAATATATGTAACAGTCCAACTAGATCTTCCATTGGCTTTTCCATGAGGAGTAAATGTGGAGTAAGTAGGCACGGATCTCTTGAACAATCACCATTTTGAGATGTGACAGTGTGACAAAAAATGATGACATCCAAGTTCCGTCCTAAGTGACCTAAGCGGTTTGGCAACAGAATGCCATTCTCACTATTAAGAACTGTGTATTATCAGTTCATTTTTGTAACTTTACTCGGTGGAAAGGCTACTTGTTATTTGCATGTCCTTCCTGATTCTCATGAGTGCATCTTATTTGCATTCCGACCTCTTGTGTTGGGATTGTGCTGCTGACAATCTTTGCTCATTCATAATGGCACAAATGTAAATGTGTTCATGCAGTGTATATTGAAATAAAAGTGTCTCTATTCTGCTAATACATTCAGGCAGTGTAACATGAGTGTGGGCAGATATACCAATTCATTTGTTCTTATTTAATTCTATTATATAGGAAAAGGTGCTTATGCAAGATGAGTTGCCTGCATCACCGCTGCATTCATGTATTGGGCCATGTATAAATGTTGGTGTTGTTTTCTATTTCTTAATTAGGGCTGAGCCATGAATAATCTTTTCTGCATAACCATTTGCCAAAGATAGCTCTGCAAGTGCTATTTGCCCTACAGGTGGCAATGTTGTGCTACAATCAGTCTATCTCTATAAACATGCATGTCCAGCCGCTCGACTTCTGCCAAAGGTTGACCTTCATTAAGTTACAATTGTTATATTTTCTCTAGGTCATGGCTCTGAGAACTTCAGCAAACTTTATGTAGTCTGATCAATCACAGTACAATGTCTTGTCTTTAAACCTCCGGAGTCTAGTATAATTTTAAGTTGCACTTTCAGGATCTCACTATGCAAACTAAATTCTGGGAAAGCTTGCTTCCCCTTCACTCTAATCAGTTCCTATGCTGCCTCTGTCCTGTGGTCGTGTAACTGTTGCAACTTTGGAATGTGTGCCTTTCAGCAAATGTCTGACTGCTGCTTTCTACTGTGGGTGATGGGGGAGAGTTTCAAGCTGCAAGAATACCTAAATCTAAATCTCAAGGCCTATGTGTAGAGCATTTAGCTAATGTAAAATAATGGTGATCATTTATTCAGCAATATAAACACTCCTTCTATATGTTTTTCTAACTAAAGCAAAATAATGCTGGGACTAGCTAAGAGGCACATGGTTCGGTTTTATTATATATAAATATGTATATATATGTGTGTGTGTGTGTGTGGTTGTGTGTGTTGTGGCCTAATTAAAGCATGACTACTAGTGCTATGCTTGCCCAAGCATGAAGCCTTTTTACTTAGTGAGGGTGCTTGCCTTATCACAGTGCACTTTTCTTACAGTGACGTTCTCAACTTATACTTTCGTGCAGGTCTGGGACGTTGCATAAATGTGTCCATGTTCTGATACCCGCCTTCATTCTCCCCTTTCATACCTTGAGGAGTGAATGTTTCTCTAACTTCTCCTTTCTTCTTCTTCTGGCCACTCATAAATACTTCTGGGTATCCATATTTTCCCTACATCCTTTAGATCCCCATCATACATGATATAATCCTGAGGGGTACATTGCAAATAGCTGTGAGGCCATTCTAGAGTGATATTGATGTAACATTTGAGGTTATCAGTAGGGTCATTGGGTTGGGACCAAAGGGCATTGTCAGGGTAGCTGCGTATGTTTGTGGGGTACCTGCTCCTGCATTTTCCTACCTGTGATGGCGCATCTGTTTGCCAGCTTTTGTCTTTCCACTGAGGAGTTGCATTTCCGCTCATTACTGTAAGGAAACTCTTTTTTTTGTTCAGGACACACAACATGTGACAATTACTTGGTATAGACACCAGAATAATATCACGAGTATGAGGATGGGAAACAAAGTTTGACAGATGTAAGTCAGCCTGTGGGGCATCCATGAAGTAAACAGCGCTAACCAGTCATCGTCTTTACCAATACCTCCTTCTTGTTTCATGTCCATAGTCAATTGGGCCATCTGCTTGATAGCTATGGTAAGTGTGCCATTTTCTGCATCATTGGGAGGAACATAGGTGCAGCAAGAGCTGCCAATCTTCTTGCAGATGCCACCATCCATCGCTGTGTTGAGGTCAAGAACCATGCAGTTCTGGAGCGCTACGAGCGTAAGCGCACAAAGTTCTTTGTGTATGGTGTTAAATCCATGTTCAGTTGCTTTTGAGAAATTCATCAAGTTCCAGCAGAGCAACTGTAGCCATTTGTAGTTGGTGGCTACAGGGGCGAGCAAGGAGGTTAAAAACACCTCTGTTTATAGTGAACAGTGAAATTGAGGCGGCATCTTCTCCAGTGCCTCATCAGCTTCCTTTGAAAAGTAACCACTCCTTTTCTTTCTATGCACCCTAGGTGAGTCTAAGTGTCCTACATTCATTGGGGGCTGTTCAGGGGACTGGGATTCCTTCCTGGGACGTTGCACATGCCTTGCAGGGATGACAATCACTGGTGCATGTAGGGTGATGAGGGAACAGAGGCTGCTCCAAGACGTGGCAGATAATAGGCTTTTGACCCACACTGCCAGATGATGTCCATTACCGTGAAGGTGCCTTCGTTCAATGTGTGCATCTGGTACCGCTTGTTGCAATTTGATGCCAACAGGCCTGCTGCCCTTGCCTCTGAAACAGAATGAAGATCGAGTGAGTTTCTGTACTTTAACAGGTTGTTCATATTGATGCAGACTTGTCA
This sequence comes from Ambystoma mexicanum, assembly GCF_040938575.1. Lineage (NCBI taxonomy): Eukaryota > Metazoa > Chordata > Amphibia > Caudata > Ambystomatidae > Ambystoma > Ambystoma mexicanum. The sequence continues at coordinate 1,130,488,007 of NC_090928.1, forward strand.
ATGTGTTCACCTGTGATGCCCATATATGTCTACACAGTTTGTCTGTTCCCTTCACTTCATCTTCTGTAAATCCCATTAACCCCTCAGCATTGACTACTGCCTGCCCCTTTATCCACTTCTTATTCCACATTGTTGCTCCTTCTATTACAATCTGAGGTTTTTCCCAACACTGTGTGCCTTCTTGCTTTCCCAGCTTTTAACATTCTTCTGCTGATCTTTTCTGCATTCTAATATCCACTGTGCGTCCCTGGAATTGTCCCTGAAGTTTACAAGTTACTAAATGTGCTAAGCACTGCGTGTCTAAAATCAGTGCTTTCAGCGATAAGAACAGGCAGGGGATGTCAAGCCCACAGATATAGCATGATTCATTTACTTGGGTCCTACTAAACTCTTTCATCATGCTGTACCATGTGTTTACGCCATCTGAGTGATGTTCATCCACTTGCTTATGTGCATACTTGTCTTCTATGTCTAATCATAACATTATTCCTAAGTACAAATAGATTTTCTACTTGTGCATGATTTTTCTTAGTAACTCTATGCCCCACTCTCAACAACTCTGTTAAAAGGATAGAAAGAAGAGGAGAGAAAAATAGACAGCATATCCCTATAAACACATTTTTCATATTTCTACGACTATTCTCTTTAGCTTCCTGCATACCAACTGTAACACTTGTCCTACTATGCTATCCTACTATGCCCAAAGGATCTCACTTTCATTGTATGTTTGTTTTTAAAGTCTGTGAATGTTCTTAACTCGTGGCTTGTTCCGATTTTCCCATGTTGGAGACCGGTGTTCATCAGAGTTGAGGTGCTGTGCTTGTGTCCTTTTTCATGTCGGTTAGGTGCACCCAAGCACGACGATTTTTAAGTTTGGCAACTGTTGGGGTTGCAAATTTCACTTCATGAGGCCCAGTGAACTTGAGCTCACACCATTTGGACAGGTGTTGTCTTATGTAGACCTTGTTGCCATGTTGTAGCTGAAGGGGTACCTCTGTTGTGGCACCTTGTTGATCTGTTGGGGCCCGTCTCTCTGTTATACTGTTTATCTGTGAAGAACTTACCTTTGCACAGGTTCTTGCTCTTGAGATAAACAATTCATTTCCTAGAAGGTCTGCACTGCGATGAGCATCTGACGCTGTTCGTGAAGGTACTGCTGGGGCAAACATTCTCCTGCCTTTCACCACCTGAAGGGTGTGCGGTGGTGGTCTTTGCTGGGCTTATTTTGTATGCTAAAGAGGGCCAGGGGCAGGCATTGCAGCCAGCTCCTTTTTAGGGTGTCACATAATTTGACCAGTTTTGATTTCAGGAGACAATTTAGTCTCTCTACCATCCCAGTTGCTTGTAGGCAGTAAGTTGTACACAGTTTATTCCGGATTCCTAATAATCAGGTAACGTCTGCCAGGAATTCATTACAAAATGGGGGCCACTATAAGACCTCAATGTCTTACAGATGCCCCATCTAGGGAACAGTTCCTAAACTAAGAACCTTGCAGCAGATTTAGCGTCTGCATTGGCACAGGGCCTTGCTCTATCAAGAGGGAGTATGGGCATAATACCACTAGTACATACCTGTAGGTGTTGCAACAATTCACCATATCTATGGAGTCTATGCAGAGTTTATTTGTTTGTTTATAAAATTCCTTGAATGGCCCTGTGGGGTGGAGCAATGTTCCCTTCAATGTCTTGAGTGTGTGTTCAGGATGAAATGTGTGTCATGTACTATAGTTGGCTACAAATTAGTCAATGTGTTCGGACAGATTTGGCATAAACCAGTCCTCACTTATGTCAGCAGCAATGTGCTGCTTAGCTGCATGTGTGGGGTAATGGAGATGCTCTAGTTCAATGTTTAACAACTCTATGGGCATGACGACTTTCGCTGTGCTGCTTTGTCTCCAAACAATGTTGGTGGGTGATAGAGTGCACTCACTCTTTTTTCGTAAATATTTTTCCTCTGCTGCAGCTCTTTCCTGAAACTAAATTATATGTTTGTTTGATAATGCACGATATGCTTTTGGTAAACCTCTCTGTTGGGCTGCAGTAACAGGTGTTTTGCTTTCTTCAAGAAATTGCATATAAGATGCCTTCTTGCAGCTGCATCCTCAGCTGCATTTCCGTGTGAATCTAAGTCTATTCCTTTGGAGTTCGCTGTGCACTTTACGATAGCTACATGTATTGATTCTTTCAGTGCTTCAATTAATCTTGCTAGTAGAAGTGCATGCTGGACTGGTGACCCATCTGCTCACCCGTATCCTCTTCTCTTCCATCTTGATAAACCTGAGTGTACTGTAGATGTCATGCATGCAGAATCAGTGTATATAATACCATCTTCATATGCTGAAATTTCTAAAGCTTCAATGAGTGCAATAGGTTCTGCTGCTTGTGCTGAACAATGTGAGGGCAATCTCTGCTGCATGATTATCTGAAATTCTTACACCTGGCCCTTCACATATTTCACTATTACAGCGCATGTGTGCCTTCGTCCACTCTCCTGGTCTATGCTTGATAATCCATCTACATAACATACTTCTCATGTGTCAACGGGGTCTTTACTGATCCTGCTGAACTCATCTGGTTCTCCCTCATATACTGCACAATCATGGACTTTGTCTTCTGGCCCTACTGGCTTGGCAATTAAAGTCCGTGGGTTGACTGTGTGTCACCTCCCTACGGTGATAGCGTTGGTTGTCAAATGTACCTCATACCCACTTACTCTCTGTCTGGTGAGTGTAGATTTGTTTCTCTCCATTATGGAAAAGAATGCATGCTCTAGGTACAAAGTGAGCGGACACCCCATGACAAGTGTGGCAGATTTCTGTACTGTGAGTGCTGTTGCTGCTAATGCTTTTTCAAATGGAAAGTGTCCTTTCATTACTGGGTCAAGGAGGCCACTATAGAATGGCAAGGGTTCGTGTTTTTGTGCTGATCGTTGTGTCAGTACTGCTGTCATGACTTGGCCATTTGAGTGTGATAATAAAAATAATTGTTTTTTGTAATCTGGTGTTGCTAATACAGGGGCACTGCTGGTTGCTATTTTGAGATCTTCAAAGCTTCCTTAAGTGCCTGCAATAGGGGTCTAACATGTGTTGAGTAATCGAACACCAATGTACGGCAATAATTGCACAACCCTAAGAATTGCTGCATCTCTCTTATTGTGTTGGGCTGTTGTGTGATTCTTACTGCTGTGGCTGTGTCTCGGCTTATCTTTCTTCCTGTTGCAGATATGATCTGACGCAAGTTTACATCTTCTTTCTGGCAGTACTGTAACTTGTCTCTGTCCACCTTGTATCCTTTGTCTGCTAATATTTTTAGGAACTGTATTGTGTCCTTTCTACATTGTTATTCTGTGGTGCTGCACACTAGTAAGTCATCTACATACTGTAGCAGTGTACTGTCCATGTCGATGTTCCCTAAATTCATCTGGAGGACCCTGTTGAAGGCACTGGGGGACTCACAGTACCCCTGAGGCAACCTAGTGGGTTCTGCGATATGAAAACACTGCCACGTACTGGGAATCTGGGTGTAATGGTATGGTGAAGAATGCATTTTTAAGGTCTACTACAGAAAAGTAGACTGCATTTGCAGGTATGTTGCATAGTATTGATGCAGGGTTTGGTACTATCAGATATTCCTCTTCCACTATGTCGTTTAGAGGGTGGAGATCCTGGATGAATCTCCATGATCCCCTTTGCATTCTTCAATGGGTATATAGCTGTGTTGCAAGGTGAATCTGAAGGGAAGATGATGCCTTTGACAAGCAGTGCTTTGATTGTATCATAAATTACCTCCTCTGCTTCATTTGATAGTGGGTATTGCTTTAGTCTAGGGAGTATGACACATGGTTTGAGTTTGATTTTAACTGCCCCGATGCTGGTCAGTCGTCCAACATCATGTGGGTTGCTTGTCCACAGTCGACTAGGCACTTATGCTAAGTCCACATGTGCTTATGTTGGTGGAGTGGTTGCTGTGAATCCTGTCTGTGGGACTTCCCAGTCTTATATTACCAAATGACAAGGTATGTCCATTTCAAAAACTACTTCTCAATCTGTTGTCCAAATATGTAAATAGGTATTCATCAGTGATTTATTTCAGTGGTAGTGTGGTGTATCCATGCTGTTGTCTGTAAGCGGAAACCGTCCTTCTCTTATACAAGATCGGGTGGCTCCTCTGACTACCATAAAAGTAAGGGGGATTTTTCTAGGTGGTCATTTAAATACCCTCTGGTCTCTTTTGTGTAGTATGGTTTCTAGCACGGCAGCTTAGCCGCAAGACTGTGGACAACCTAACATTGCAACTGTCCACACGCTATTACCTGGGCGAAGGCATACATATGGCAGCAGAAAGATGCAAAAGTTACGAAGAAAATTATATCACCAAACTACTGACCAAATCGACATCATTTCGTGGAGAAGTAGGGGACACTATGAACCTAAGAAGTTGGGATGAACTCTCAGTTAAAAAAACAGCAAGTAAGAACAGATTTGCATAGATATATCATGCTAGAATACCTGTGGAATGGTATACTTCCTCAAGGATTGGTAGTAAGGAACAAGCCTAGATTGTTCCTAGATAATAAAAACGTCATATTTCAATGGAGTTACATTGCAAATAAATGCGGGAGAGACTGAATGATACTGATTATCGACACTGCAAGAGAAGTCACTGAAAAGATAATTATAGACTTGCAGACGTTAGAGGAAGAAATTCAAAAGTTAGCTCCAGCAGAAGTGTATAAAAAGCAAGCAGAAGATCTACTTAAAGAGATGAACACATTTAAAGAAGATTTAACTAAATAAATAGTAAGGAGGAAGAAGGATGTACAACATTTTAGTCAGGAGAAGGCCTTCAGATACACCCAAGAGAACTACAATCCCAAAGAACAGGAAGATACATCACAGAACAGACAAAGAAAAGAGAAACGCAGAGTGCACTTCAGAGGTACCTCCCAGCTCAAGTGAAGGAAGTAGCAGTGAGGAGACAGGAGTACATGCAAGAGGTAACGCAACAGGGAGAAGAAACCCTCAAGGGAGAAATAGATTTAACAGCAACAGAAGAGGATACACTGGACCACATTTCTTAGACCGAGACCCACAGGATTGGGACATGGAGCCAAGGATAACCAGAAGTATGAGAGCACTGTGGTAAACCTTTCAACGCATGAGTTAACCAATAGTGAATTAGCAGTGCTAGAGAAGGGCCTAGGTTTTGTAACTAGCAATAAACATAATAGATTCATATTCAGACAAGAGTTTCTGACCTGATGCGTAAAATTTACCTAAAACAATATTTTGCAGACAAGGAAATGGGCAATGAGGGTGAAGAGGGTGGCTTACGAAACAAATCAAAATTCATACCTCCCTTAAAAACCAGAGTCCTGAAGCATGAGTATTTGAAAATTGAGTCCTCGAGCCTTAGAAAATAAAAGTGGAAAAGAATGATGCTATCAGAACATCAGCAATATCGGAAAAGCCACATTTAAATCCTTATTTAAAAACAGTAACATCATAATCAGTGGAGATTCCATGTGTTAATTCCGGCGCAGAAAAATATTGCGATGCAAAAATATTGCCATATTTTTGCGGCAAAATTCACACATGGACCCTGCGGGGGACACCCCTGCAGCCCCCACATCATTTTTTAATGTGCGGGGGACACCCGTGCAACTCCCGCTCCCACATAATATCCCCCCCAAAATATCACCTATGGCGAACCAAACTGCCATATCTACGGCAATATTTTTGTTGGGGATATTATGTAGTGATACCTCGATAGAGCGGATAAAGGATGAGCCACAGTTGTGCAAGATAGAAAAGACTAGATCCAGGAATGTGATAGACAACTGCAAGACAACAACAGCTATCAAAAATTGGAAGCAGATCCAACTAGCATACTAAGCAAGTTGATCAGTTTAAAAGTATGAAAGTCACAAGAAAGAGGATAGATCTTCAAAAGAGAAGCAGAATTTATAATAATGGATAAACCGACTTAACCGAGAATGCCTCAGTTCTATACACTCCCGAAAATACGTAAGACCCAGTCCAAGCCACCTGGCCGCCCAATAGTTTCGGGTATAGACTCTGTGTTGGAGCCCTTGTCAGAGTTTGCTGATACATTTTTACAACCTCTGGCTATAAACATGACCTCATAGGTAAAAGACACGACACAAATGATAAAAGAAGTAGAAGGATTGATGTTCGAACAAAAGAAAGAGATATTTATCAGCTTAGACATGGTAGTTCTATATACGAGCTTTCCACAAGGCCTAACACTGCAAGTGATAGAAGAACAATTGAGACAAATCACATTAGACACTAGAACCCTGGTGTCGTTTATTCTATTGTGTGCTGAGGTTGCGATGACACAGAATTATTTCCATTTTAATGGCAACTATTTCAAGCAAACCTAAGGAACCACGATCATAGTGATTTTGGCTCAGAGTATCGCCAATTTATTAATGGAATTTTTCAAAGGAAAAAAAATCTATGCAGACACCAACCCCTTTGAAAAGCACCTGCGCCTTTGGCAGCATTACCTAGATGATGTTCTGATCCTTTGGACAGGGAATGAAGATCAAGCGGCATCATTTTTTCAAGTAGATCAATGAACAAGATAGACACCTAAAATATACGCACACTCTGAACCGGAATGCAATTAACTATTTGGACTTGACCATGAAAGTGGATCAGGAAAACAAGAATCTATTTGTAAAACCATTCCATATACCCATGGACAAAAATGCCAGCTTTGACCCCAAGCACACGCAAGACAATCTGCCACATGGCCAATTTTTCAGACTTAAAAGAAACAGCATGAATCACAAAGATTGTAAACAAGCAGCAGATATCCTAAGGGACAAACTGCATGACAGGGGATACCCACCAAAACGTACGGCAATAGCTATGAAACGGGCCCAGAACAACAACCATGAAGCCCTACTGAATCAAAATAGAACAATTTTATTTATTTATTTATTTATTTCTACATCGCCGGAGCCCGCAGGCATCAGGGCGCCACATGTACACGCAGAGTCACATTATACAAACAAAATGGGACAACATGCCCCATGAATCTACGGATTTTCAGGTGGGTTTTTAGCTTAGATTAAGGGAGTTATCTAAACAAGTGAGTCTTGAGTTTCTTTTGGAAGGTAATGTATGAGAGCTCCAATCTTATTTTTGGTGGGAGGTTATTCCATAAGGTTGCAGCTTTGGTGTGAAATGCCTTGCCGAGTCCATTGGTTTTCCTGAAACTGGTGGTTACGAGGTTGCCCTGGGCTTCAGACCTGAGTGCCCATCTCGGTACATATCTAACCAGTTTCTTCTTGAGATATGCTGGGGCTTTCCTTGGACGCACCTGTGTGCTAGCGTCAGGGTTTTTAACTGCATTCTACCTTCGATAGTAAGCCACTGTAGATTTCTCCTATCTTCACTTATGTGTTCTGTTTTCCTTTTTCCTTTGATGATTCTCACAGCCCTATTTTGTATTTTTCGACATTTTGCAATGTGCTTTTTGTTTGCTCCTAGTAGCAGGGCATTGCCGTAATCTAACCTGGACAATTTGGTGGCTCTTGCTACTGTGGCGCAATTTTCCTTGCTTAGATAGGGGCGTATTCTGTGTAGGAGTCTCAGGTAATATGGGCAGTCCTTAATCAGTTGCATGACCTGGAACTCTGCGTTCAGTGATGCTTCCATGTGCATCCCCAGAGTTTTGACTTTGTTCACAACTTTTATTTCGGTCTCATTGATTTTGATGGTTCAGTCTTGCTCTGGCTGTATTAGTCCCAAAAATCATTAATTCTGTCTTTTTGGCATTGAGACAAAGCCAGTTGTTGGTCATCCATTTTTCAATTAACTCGTTAAGTTTATTTACATTGGCACTTGGGTTTAGACACCGCTAAATTCTATGACCAGTTGGGTATCATCGGCGTAATTGGTGAAAAAAATGCTGATTTTCTCCAGGATCATACAAAGAAACCTAATAAACAAGTTAAAAAGAAGTGGTGACAGACTGGCTCCTTGCGGTACACCGCAGCCAATATTTTCTGCAAAAGAGAAGTTATCCCCCAGTGGACGTTTGACTCCCTGTCTGAGAGAAAGGAGGATATCCAGTTGATTGCTTCTTTGGAACATTCTGCTCCTCTCTCTAAAGCTAGTCTGAGTTGGCTGTGGTCCAGTAGGTCAAAGGCTGTGCTAAGATCTAATAATATTAGGAGCCCTGTTTTTCCATTCTCCACTATGTATAGCATGTGGGATTGGAGATCTAGCATTGCTGTCTTGGTACTATGTACCTCCCGGAAACCTGACTGTTGGCTGTGAAGGATCTCATTTATTTCGACGAATGCCTGAAGTTGGTTTGTGGCCATTTTGTCTAATACCTTTAGTAGAAAGTTACAGTTGGTGATGGGTCTTAGATTCCCCGGATCACTTTGGTCTAATTCCGTTTTTTTAGCTGAAGGTGTGATTGTGACTTTTTTGATGTCAGTCAGTATCCGGCCTTCCCGAAAGGAGGTGTTCACCATTTTGGAAAGAAGGGGGGCAAAAATATTGGCATTCTCCAGTATCAGTTTGGGTGGGATAATGTTTTCTGCACATGTAGTGGGTTTAATTGATTTGAGAGTTTTGAGCATATCTTCTGTCTTGATTTCATGGAATTTAAAGGTTCCTTGCTGTGTTATAGACTCCTCTCCGTTTACGAATTCTGCCTGACTTTTTTGTGCCTCTTTGAGTGTAGCCCTGGCTTTCCTTATTTTATCTGAGAGTGGTATTTGAACTTTGTCGCAATCTTTACTGGACGGAGAGACCGGGGGTTAGTGATTTGGGTTTTTCTATTGTTTTGAGGATTTCGAATAGTTTGGTATTTGAGTTTTCTGCTGTTTTTATTTGATCATTGTAGTAATTTCTCTTGGTGTCGCAGATACATTTTCTTTAGTTTTTTTCACTATGTTTCCAACTGGCTTTGTTTTCTTGTGTTTTTTTTTTGCTGTTTCGCTTCTCTCCTCCTCTTTCCTCTTTTGAGCTCGACCAGTTTTGTGTTAAAACATTTCTGGTGGTTTTTACTGGGTCTTAGTAATCTGTTTCTCAGTGGGGCTTTTAAGTCCATTAGCTGCGTTGCCTGTGAATTATATTTGGTGATTAATTTATCACAAGAGTCATCTTTCTTAAGTTCTTTGAGTATATTCCCTATACATTGTTTTAAGTGTTGTTCAATTTTATTGTAATTCCTGCTACTCACTTTTTTGGTTCATTACCATTACCGATACTGTTCTTAGAGGGCGCATTTAGCCTCAGCGAGAAGGTGACTAAGAAGTGGTCTGATCATATGCAGGGTTTTGTGACAAAATCACTGGTCTCTGGGTTGTTGATGATGATCCAGTCTAATTGGTTGCCATTTTTCATGGTTGGGTCAGAGTTCTTAATTTGGAAGTCAATGTTATTTAAAAGAAATTCTAGCTGGATTGCGTCTTTGTCTTTTATGTTTCCATACCATCTGTTGATATCCCCTAGGACCAAATTGGCTGTGTTTTTACCTTTCAGCGCATTAAGTTGTTGGGTGATGTCATCGTTGAAACCCGAGACAAGTGATGGGGGTCTGCATATTACAATGATGTTAATGCTGCTGTTTGCTGTGGGAGACTGTTTAAGATGCAATATTTTGCAGCCTGCGCTGGTGGTCGTAGATGGAAACATACAAATGTTGTCTCTAACTATTATGGCCACTCCTCCCCCTGTGCGTAATTCCCTGTCTTTGTGGTATATCACATAGCCTTGGGGTGCTGCTACAGAGCATGTAGGTCCAGTGGGTTCCTGTAACCATGGGCCTCATTATGACCCAGGCGCTAAGTGTTTAACGGTGGCGTAAAAGGCTGTGGCGCCGTTAAACACTTAGCGGCTAATTACGAAGTCCCTTTGCGGGACCCGACCTTAACGGCTGGTTTTATCAGCCGTTAAAGTAGGGACCCGCAAAGGGACCTTGGTGCTAATTACGGTACCGCAATTTGCGGTACCGTAATTAGCGCCATCCCCATTCCCATTGAGCCCTATGGGGCAAAAATGGGAATGGGGAAGGGCCATGGCGGCATTGGGAATTACCGCCCCACCAGCCTCGGAATGGGGTGGTAATTCCCCATTCCGCCATGGACCATGGTGCTAATAGCACCATGGTTTAGCGCCGGAGTCCTAATGAGGCCCCATGTCTCGGTTATGCATGCCACATCCACCGAATCCCTGATGATTAGGTTGTGAACATCTTGCGTGTGTTTATTTAACGATCGAGTTTTTAGCAGGCAGAACTTTAGTTTTCTTGGTTTGTCGATACTGTCTTTATGTGTATTAATTGTGATATTTTTTGTATCAACTTTAGCCGTTTTTCAGCTATGGTCTTGTTTTTTGTGAGGCTGTTCCTGTGAAATTATGCGGCATACTGTGTCTGTCTTTGGTTTGTCTCTTTCTAACGCCCGGTGTGCCACCATTTCTGCCATTTCTAGGCGTGCATGTTGAAGTAGTCTAAAATTCAATGTGTTTACATACTTGTCCCTCATTGTTCTTTCTGTGGGTACCGAGGCGTTTGTGGCACTTCTGTGACACTCTTAGTTTGTTGGAGAGCCGCTGTCCTGCGCTTAAAGGCACCTGCTGCAGGTCCCTATTAGATTATAAGATTATTATCATTGATAAAAAGAAGGGAGAAACATTGTTTTTTGTGAACACCTTTAGCCACCTCTCAAACCAGATTCAGAAAATCATCCATAAGAACTGGAAGGTTTTGGAAAAAGGAAAAAATCCACTAGAGAGACTCCTGATAGTGTATGAAAGAAGCAAAAACGTTAAAGATCAGGTGATGCGAAACAACATTGGGCCCCATTACACGGTAGGCGGTAAGGGTTTACCGGTACCGGTATTTTACTGGTACCGGTAAATCCTTACCGCCTTACTATGAGGTCCCTTTGCGGGTTGGGGAATTTAACGCCTGCTTTTTGCAGGCGTTAAAAATCCAACCCGCAAAGGGAACAGGGAGCTAATTACGGTACCGCAATTTGCGGTACCGTAATTACCTTCCCCATTCCCATTATGCCCTATGGGGCAAAATTGGGAATGGGGAAGGGCAATGGAGGAAGGAGGAATTACTGCCTTCCCAACCTTGGAATAGGGCGGTAATTCCCCTTTCCTCCAAGGCGGTACCGGAAAATTACCGGCATTACCGGCGCCATGGTTTACCGCCTACCGTGTAATGAGGCCCATTGTCTTGAAAAATATCGCACTACAAACAATCACAGAGAGTTGGGGCATGGTACGTCCAACAGGACATGCTCTGTGTGGAAATTGCATAAGTTGCATTCAAACAAGTAGGAGAACGGAGCTAAATATAGGCTTATCAAGGATATGGACACAACACTCCTTGACAAACTGCAATTCAACAATGGTGGTCTATGCCATTTGGTGCCCCTGTGGGAAAATGTACATCGGGAAAACTGAGAGAAAAATAAAAACAAGGATAATAGAACACATAAGCTGTATAAAAAATAGAATACATACAGGACCTCTAGTGAGCCATGTCATTGAATGTATTCACAAGGCTGAAGATGTGAGATGGACCACATTATACCAAGTGAAACCGGGAGGAGATTTGAATATGGATAAAAGAAAATTGATACGTAAAGAAAATGAACTGATTTCTTTAACAAAAAGTGCAGTCACAGGCTTGAATGAATGCACAGAGGAATATCCAGTGAACACAAAAAAAACGCAACAGCAGATGTAAAAACTATAAGCTAAACAGATCCTGTCAGAATCACTAGAACGGAGTCATATTGTCAGCACTGGTAATCAATGCCCTTGAGAAATGATACATAACGCGATGCCAAGTTGGTTGAGACTAAAATGCTTATACCACACAAACAAGGAGATGGAATGGTTTTTTCGTGTAAAAAAAGACTAATTTAAAAAACAAGTAAGAATACAGAACAAAGGTGTTTACTATGACTCTGTAGTGGAGACATAGGTTACAAACCGGAGGCATTTAGAAGAAATGACCTAAATATTAGAGGTCTAAAAGAACGGTCACCAAGGTAACCAGATGAACGAGCGAGAATCCATAGTGTAACCAGCCATGAGGAAAGAGGAACTAATCCTATGGGCAAGAAGGACGAATTCATGCCGGTTTGGGAGCACAGACAATAGATTACTGAAATAAGCTTGGCTTGTTTGGTTTTTGCAGACCTGGGTGAAAACGAAATTCACAACCGAGGTACGTGGAAAGAAATACTCCGACCAGCTGATTGACCTGTAAAACGGCAGGCAGAAGCTCGCGATTTTGGCTGGTGAGTGTGGAGCGAACTAAAGCTACAGAGTAGCATGTGCGTGTTATCGGCAGTAAGGGTGATGAAATGAGCTCACTAAACAAATACATTGTTAAGTGGGTAATAGCGTGGTGTTCCACTGTTTCTCTGCTCTCTTTTCCCCGTATGAGCTTAAAAAGTTAAATTATTGAGATTCCAATATGGCCACCTACTCTGAGTAGACGTGCCGACTGCTGCTCACGGGCTCTGAGGCATTTCATCTGGAGGTCCCATCACCGCCCCCCCCCCAGGTGCAGGAGGCAAGAGCCGGATCGCGGCGATCCTGAGGAGCACAGCAGGGGTACGAGGGTGCCCCATGGAGGAAGCAGGAAGTTTCCTGACGGTGCCTGTGAAGTAGGAGGCGCGGTCTCCAGATCGGAGCTCGCCGGCGAGGAGTGTTTGCTGGGCAATGTGGAAGGGCCCACTGGGCTCGGACAGGGCCCCCCTCAGAAAGTGAACAGACCAGAGTGGTTGCACACCAGCACCGCCGCGGAGACGGGAAGACCGGAGATGAGCCCCGCTGAAGCGTCCAAGGCCCCTGGGCAGGGGTGAGGTGAGGAGACTGCAGGCGCGGGGGACTGCCTGACCGGTGCCTGGCATGGGAGTCCAGGCGCGAAGGGGAGAGCTGGCGGGATCGGAGCCTCGTCAGCAGGGGAAAGAGAGCAGCAGGGCTGACACAGCAGAGCTCAGAAGAAGGACCCGCGACTCGGCGCAGGTTCCCCGCCTCAGTTGGACTCTGCGGGTGCCTGGTGTGGCAGATTAGGAGGTGCACCCAGGAGGATTGGTGGCGAGCTCCGGAGATTGGGTTGAGCAGCGTGACCAAGCAGCGCACCCGGGGGAAGGAGATCCTCCCCCTGAGGGCAGACTTCAACTGGCAGAGGGCAGGCAGCATAGCAGGAGCAGGCCAGGATCAGTGGAGCCCCTGAGGGTCCAGTGCGGGAACAGTACTACGCGGCCAAGGAGTGGGGGTAAGAGGTGCTGACACCCCAGGGATAGGAGTAGGCATCGGCTGGGGCGAGGAGGAGGAGGCCCCCATCAGGAGATCATCGGAGGACCCTCGGCCCCCCTCCCGGCAGCAGAGAAGCGGACCCCAGCGGAGCAGCACACCAGGGCCAGTACTCAGTGTGGGGCGCAGAGAGTGTCGGCCTCTATAGATGCCTGGGGGTGACACGGCCGCTCTACATGGAACATCCTTCGAGGCCGGCTATAAGTATGACAAGGTTGAACGGGGACCAGGACTTGCTAGCGGTAGGCGGGGCACCCTTGGTCCCTGTATGAGGCCTCTACAAGGAAGAAGTGTGTTACTGTGCCCAGGTGGTAGGGTAGCTCCCGGAGGCTCTGGTGCAGCACCCAGAAGTGATCATTTCCACCGGAGAAATTGTCGTGAGCAGCGAGGACTGTAATCCCCATCAACGGTGAACATTGGGTTTGGACCTGGGAGCGCCTCTGGTGGGGCGGGCAGATTAATCACCCTGAGCCAGAAAATGAGCTGACCAGGCAACAGCGCCTGACTGGCTAAGGACAACACCCAGAGGTAATCATCTAGCAATGGTCAACTTATAGGGGGGATTCTTCAGAGACATAAGAGAGGGGGAGAGCCACTGGGCTCGTGTGCACTCACCAACAGGAGGGCACGCGTGCGGCAGCCAGCTCGCATCGAGCACTGGGCTTTGGAGGGCGCACAACTTGGAAGGGTTTTGCCACAAATTTAGATGTCCTCCAGGGCCAAGGGGAAAATGGCAAAGACTGGTCAGCGCGCAGGGGACCCCCAAGGTACCCTCCCCACACTTTGGCCAGCAATGGAGGCCAGAGAGCCAAATACAGGTGGCAATGGTCAGCCGAAAGAGCGGCAGGAGCAGGAAGGGGATGATGACTCGATACAAATAACGAGGCAGGACCTCAGAAAGGAAATGCAGGCCTTGAGAGAGACTTTAGCTAAAACCTTTCAGGACCAATTCCAAATGATGAGATCCAATTTGAGTGTGCCGTTAGGAGAGTTGAAGCAAGAAATGGCCCAGTTAGGGGAGAGGACGGACTTACTGGAAAGAGGGCTGCAGGAAACTGAGAAGGACACACCAGCAAATAGTGAGGCGATTGATCGGCTGGACATTGTGACGTGGAACTTGGAAGTAGAGGACAGTGAAAATATATCTAGAAGGGTCAACATCATCATTAAATTCTTACCGGAATCGGTGGCGGACTGGGAACTAAAGGGGGAAATCCAGAGTATTTTTGCAGATCTCTTGGGAGAGGGGGGCCCAGAATCGATAGAACTGGACAGAGTGCACAGAGTCGGTCGACCCTCCTGGGGCCCCACCGCCAGGCCGCGTGACGTCCTGGCCGCATTTGCCAGATATGGACAGAAGGAGGCGGTGTTACGTGCAGCCAGGCAGCGTGAGCCAGGACACTATAAGGGGCAAGAGATTTCCTTGTTTCAGGACCTGGCAAACAGCACGCTGGTGAAAAGAAGGAACATGGGCCCAGTCCTGAGGGAGCTAACCAGGAAAGGAATAAAATATAAATGGACATTCCTCTTCGGTTTACTGTTCGAATGGGAGGGGATCCAGAGGCGGAATTAGAAAGGTTTACTAAGAGGCACGCCCCGGATGTTCTTGCTCTTCAAGAGACCCACCTACTGAGAAAGGACCAGGGCCACTAGCGTCTGAGGGGCTTCATGCAGATATACTTCGCCTCAGGGCCCACAAAAGCGGGGGGGGTGGCGCTGGTCTTTGGGAGGAGTATTGATTTCAGAATGCAAGATGTCCTCAGGGATAAGAATGGAAGGTATGTTGGGGGGGCGTGGCTACATGGCCACGTGAGTGGACGTGAATCTGGACGGTTACCAGACATTTGGTCGAAAAAAATTGGTCGACCAGACAAATGGTCGAACCAATTTGGTTGAAAACCAAATGGTCGAATTTTTTTAATTTTTTATTTTCACCCTTTTTTTTGGGGGGGAGGGGTTCCCCCCCAACCCCCTTTTTTTCTAAAAAAACATTTTTTTAAAAAAAGGAAAACCCGAAAAATAATTTGGTTTTCGACGAAATTGCGTCGACCAAATGTCTTTCGACCAGTTTTCAGTCGACCAAATGTCTGGACACCAATCTGGACAGCTCCCGGAGATCCGACATTGATCCTTGGATATGAACGTGCTTCACCTTTACCACATGAGCCTGCTGCACACCTGTGGATGCATGAAGGTCGGGGGCACGAATGGAGTGCAATGAGGGCCCGATCCGCGGCGTGACGGGCGTGGGACGGATGCTGGAAGATTTGGGGAGCCCGAGTCTTGGGGCTGAACAAAATGGCAGACGGTGAACAAAGGGCCATATAAACTGACCGCTGCGTCGCAGGGAGAGGAGGCAGGCGAGGCACAGCGGAGACCGAGCCCGGCGTGTGTGCCAGCGAAGGAGGACCTTTGAGGACTGGATGAGACACTGCCGGGTCGTGATGAAGGCGCCGGGGCCCACGGAGCGTAGTGGTGCGGTATGAGGACGCGGGTGGCACTATACAGCCTGGAGACGCCCCTGGTGCGGCCCGGCTGGCTCCTAACATTAATAACAGCCTAAAACTTTACTAAGCCCGGGGGCTGCAAGTTGTGGGGCTTGCCCGCACTCCTTTGTCACAACACGATGACCAATAAACCTTTAAGAACAAAGGGCAAACAACCCACGCTCGACGAATATGCTAGAACATCACCGGGTGCTGAAGGAGCCAGGAGCAAAGACAAAACCCCCGTCGGGGGCACAGCCACCATGGGCACAAACCAGGAGATCCTTGCTGCGATTGCTGATCTGAAAGTGGCCTCGGAGACCAAACTGGGTCTGGCCATGACCGAATTGAAAGCGGCACTGGAGCTCAAAGTTGGAGCAGTGCAAGAGGAGGTGAATCTTCTCCGAAAAAATGTCTGATCATTGGTGGAACGCACGGGGAACTTAGAAAAAGAGGTGGCCCCGAACACAGCGGAATGCACAAACCATGAATCAGAACTTCACGCCCTAGTACAATGCATGGGGAACCTGGAAAGTAAGGCGAAGGAGGCAGAAGGACACGCCCGAAGGAATAATATCTGCATCGTTGGTCTGCCGGAGGGAGCTGAAGGACCGAACCCCACGGAGTACATTGAATCCATGCTGCTGCAGGAGATAACCAGTGGTGTGTTGACCCAGGGGTTTGCTGTTGAGAGGGCACACAGGGCCCTGATGAGGAGGCCACCGCCGGAGACCCCTCCTAGGCCGGTGATCGCCAAGATCCTGAACTACCGGAATCGTGAAAAGATTCTCGAACATTTTTGGAAGGGCGGAACAATACGAAGGGGGTCGGCACACATCACCGCATACCCGGATTACACCTTGCAGGTGCAGCGCAGATACATGAACTTTGGGACTGTGAAGAGAAGATTGCGTGAATCAGGTCACAAGTACATGCTGATCTACCCGGCAAAATTGAAGGTATTCGACAATAACATAACTTTGTTTTTCGAGACCCCGGAGGATGCTATGGGATGGCTGGACACGCAGAGCTGCCCCCAAGAACCGGATATCCAGACAGGAGAAGGAGAAGATAAGTAGAAGTCTGGGGCACCCAGGGTGTCACAGCCAAGGACAATGGGACTGGAATATAGTCTGAGACATGGCCTACGGGAGGGTGTTGCTTGGGCCATAGGTATGTAGGATCTGTTGGCACAGAGAAACTTTGATATCAGGGCGGGAGCCTTACAGAGCCTGCCCTCATACCCCCATAACGAGAAGTCTAGTTAGGTCACCGGTAGACCGGTGACACCCTGCCGGATTCCTGGCCTTGGCATTCTGAGGCAGGACCAAACGCGGGGGAGCCTGAGATCCAGGGATGGAGCTGGGCACGTGTTGGGGTGGGGCGGGGTGGGGGGACGGATGGGGTTGTGTGCAGTGGTTTAAAGTTGGGAAAGGGGGGGAGGGAGGAGTTTCTTGGAAATGGGAAGGGAACGAGTCAAATTTTGTGTCACTTCAGACAGGAGGAAAACTGGGAGGGGAGGCAGGATACTCCATAAATGGCGTTGGGTAGTCTTAGAGTGGTCACTTGGAATGTGAGGGGCCTCAATAGCTACCTGAAGCATAACAAAGTGATGATGTACCTGAGAAGGATGAGGATCGATATAGCATTGTTACAGGAAACCCATCTTACTAGGGAGAAACTGGAGGTGGTCAGGAGAAAGTGGAGGGGGAGCGTTACGGAGCCACATACTCAGCTTACACAAGGGGTGTTCTCATATGGGTGGCACCGCATGTACCATTTCAACTGATTCAATCCACGCGGGACCCGGAAGGTAGGATGATAGTAGTGCGGGGGATGCTGGAAAACCGAGAGGTGAGCATTATAAACTTATACGCCCCTAACCAAGATACGGAGGCCTATTTTAGGACTCTATATGGGAAAATTAGCCCCCTGATGGGTAGCACGATCCTGTGGGGAGGGGACTTCAACTGTACACTGAACCCTAAATTGGATAGATCAGATGGTAAACTATGCAATCCCACCCCGGCCGCATAGGCGTTACAGGCCCTGTTTAGAGATTTTAGACTTGAAGACGTCTGAAGGCAGCTGCATCCAGCGGACAGGCAGTACTCACACTACGTGGCACCTCATGATCTGCACACAAGGCTGGATTATGTGTTTGCCACGGCTGTGTTAATGGGAGAAATGATGAGCACGGAATATAAGGCCAAAGTGCTTTCAGACCACTCCCCCTTAATCCTGGAGTGGCGACACCAACCCCCTAGAGCGCGAATCCCAATGTGGAAGCTCAGAGCTGAGGCCCTGCAGGTCTCGGGATTCCGGGAGAACCTAAGGGAGGCGATCACCGAGTACTTCGATATTAATACCGGTAGCTTCCAATCAGAGGGAACCGTGTGGGAGGCATTCAAAGTTGTAGTGCAGGGCGTAGCTATATCAAAATCAAGAGGGCTCCAGGGGGGCATAGAATGGGAGTTGCAGAAAACAGAGAGGGAGCTGGAAGACATAATGCGTAAGGGAGGCACCACTCGGAAGGATGGGGTAAGGGTGAGGCTAATACAACAAGCCAGCAGTGAGCACTGGGATAGATTATGTAAATTGAGCTACAAGAAATATGTCGAAAGACAGCATGCGGGGCGAGACAAGCCGGGCAGATTGCTGGCCTGATTATATAAATGTGAAACATCACAACCAGTGATCAGGGAAATTAGGGGACACAAAGGCCAGATTTGGGATACCCAAGAGGGAGTAAACAAAGAGTCCCTTAAATATTATAAGCACCTTTATGAGGACATAGGAGAAGATAAGGCCCAAGAGATCCAGGACACATTAGAAGACATAGGCTTGCCCATGGTAGATGATCTGGAACGGGCAGACCTGGATGCTCCAATCACCTTAGACAAACTAGAAATAGTGATCTAGCACCTGCCCACATGCAAAGCTCCGGGGTCGGACGGGCTCCCCAGCGAATTCTATAAAACATATAAACAAGAGCTGCTCCCCCCGCTGCTGGCCATGCTTAATGAGGCGTTTGAGCGTGGTAGGTTGCCGGAGTCCCTATGGGAGGCGGTGATCATCCTGCTCTTAAAACCAGGTAAGCCAAGCAAAGATTGTGGGTCTTATAGACCCCTATCGATGCTTAACCAGGACAGCAAAATCCTCACGGCTCTGCTGGCAAACAGGCTTAAGTGAGTCATCGGGAGACTGATACACCCCGACCAAGCAGGCTACGTCCCTGGTAGGAATATAACTGACAACCATAGGAGACTCCACCATATTATTGACCAAACAGAGCAGGACCCTGGCGAACTGGCAATCGTTTCTCTGGATGCAGTTAAGGCCTTCGTCTCAGTGAGATGGCCCTGGCTGCTAGCGACTCTTAGAGAATATGGAATGGGGCCAGGGTACCTAAGGTGGGTTAAAATGCTATATAGTTCCCCAATTGCAAGGGTCAAAACGGGTGATACTATCTCGGATAAATGGCAATTTACCAGAGTCACTAGACAAGGCTGCTCTTGGTCGCCTATGCTATATATCCTTACGTTGGAGCCACTGGCACTATGCCTCAGAAAACAATATAGGGAGATAGGGATCCACACGACGGGAGGCTCCCATCTTATATCCTTGTATGCCGATGACATACTTTTATATCTACGCTTCCCAGAGGAGAACCTACAATATGTCCTGGAGGTGATGAAACAATACGCTACCCTCTCGGGCATAGCAGTGAACCCCAAGAAGTCCAGTTTGTTTCCCCTGGGGAGATATAGAAGAGTCCTACCGAGAAGCCTACCGGTGTTGCCAATACCCTGGCGTACCGAGACGTTCCGATACCTGGATATTGACATTTACCACATGACAGGAGAAGAACACAAACACAATACGGAAAAGGCAGTTGAAGGTATTAAAAATAGCATGGAATTTTGGTCCAGACTACCCCTGGCCATGATGGGGAGAGCGGCCTTGATTACACTTCTTTGTGAACATCCCATATATGATCCCCAAGCACTTCTTTGCCAGACTTCACAGCGTGTGCAGGGGGTTTATATGGCATAACTCCAGGAATAGAGTGGCCCTCTGGAAACTACAAAACTCATGTGACAAGGGTGGTATAAACCTACCGAATTTTGAGTTGTATTACTTGGCGGGACAGCTGCAATATGTGGCCAGGTGGTTGTCTGAGGAGGAAACGGCTGAAGCTAGGCTGTTATGTAAGGATCCTGCTCCCTACTTCCTTAGAGAGCCCGTGTGGTTGCCTAAGGCGAAGACACTGGGAATGGCGAGGCTGCTGCTGCTTGGCTAGGAGGTGTGGCATAGAGCATGGCGGACCGTGGGATGCCCGGCCCCGCTCTCCATGCAGGTACCGCTAGTGGCGCTATGCGGAGAGGACTCCCAAATGATAAAAGGTGTCCGTAAATACTGGGAACCGGTGGGCCTGGCTACTCTTTGGGACATATGGCAGGAGGGGGAGGCGCTGGCCTTTCAGAGACTAACAGTGGACACCAGAGTGCACAAGGGCCAACCTATTACCTATTCTAGAATCATCAGACAGGTGCGAGAAAGGTGGCCTGCGGTAGTACTAGCGGAACAACCGGATGCTACCATCGAGACGATGTATGACATCTCGGAGGGTGGGCATGAAATATCCCGCATATATGAGCTACTGGGAACCAGGGTGTGGAAGGAGTTGTTCCAGCTGAGGCGAGATTGGGAAGAGGGGGTGGGGGCGCCCATATCGAATGGGCAATGGGACAGAGACCAAAAGTATCATAAGAAGGTGTCCCGAAACGCGAGGCTCCAGCAGATCCAATTATATATCACTCATAGACCATATTTGACCCCCAGCAAAATTGCCAGGTTTGGTGGCCCGGTGATACAGAAATGCCCTAAGTGTGGGGAGGAGGAGGCGGGGATGCTACATATGTTTTGGGCTTGCCCGGAGGTGGGAAGATTTTGGACAGAACTGAAAATGCACCTGACAGAGAAAGGGATCACACTGGAGGTGGAGTCAGCCTGGGCATGCATGTTTGGGGGCTTTCCCAGACCACGCAACCTGAGGCAGATTAGCAAGATGAAGGACCTGGCCTACATCCTGGCCAAAAGGAGGATTGCAAAGGGCTGGAAAGCAGCCTACAGGCCTAGAATTGAGATGTGGTTGGCTGACCTCATGACGTGGGCAGAGGCAGAAACGGCCGCCTGGAACGAGGCGGTCAGCAGGGGGGAGGAGGAGGTGTGACCCCTGATAGCATGGAGACTATTGGTGGCCTCGATGTCGGGTCCTCCCCAGGCCGACCATAGTGATGATGGCACGGAAGAGACAAAGGTAGCGGATACGTCTGAAGATGAACAAGCTGATGATATGGACACAGGGGCTCGAGTTAATGGGGTGGGAGGGGGAAGGACAGAAAAGTGTACTCTGTAATGTGATGCTGTAAAACTTAAACATGGAAGTCCTAATTGTTTGTAATGTTTGGTGTGTTGTTTAAAATAATAAAAAACTATTTAAAAAAAAAAGAATGGAAGGTATGTTCTGGAGCCTATGGGTATGCCCTATACTATAGTTTCAGTGTATGCTCCGTACGCGGGACAGGATCGCTTCTTGCGCGAGACCTTGGGAGTCCTGGAGAATTTTGCAAGGGGGCAAGTTTGTTTGTTTATTAATTTATAATGCGCGCCAGACCCTGAGGTAACCGGGCGCAGCCGAAAGAATGTGCAAAGCTTACAATGTTGCAGGAATCTAGCATTTACAATGTTACAGGGATGTACAGTGTGCATACTTACAGATATATGTAAATAATTACAGAAGATTAATATACAAGGTACAATCGGTTTACAAACAGTGTTAAAATTATATACATTTGTTGATAGATTTCTAATAATACATATATACAAACCAGTTGGGCTGAAGATACATAGGTATCTAATGGGGGTGACTATAAGTTATTAAAATTGATGTGTTTGATGAAGTTCCTTCTGAAGTGTGAGAAGGGTTGGTCTGCTCTCAGGTTATGTGGCAAAGCATTCCATAGTTTAGCGGCTATCACAGGGAAGCAGATGCCGCCAATTTTGGCGAGTTTAAATCTTGTTACTACCAGGCAATTGGAATTGGCAATTCTTGTCGGTCTGGTAGATATTTTTCTCTTGATTTTATCCGTCAGGTAACTAGGAGCAGCATTGTTAAGGGCTTTGTGAGTCAGGGAGATCATTTTCAGATGGATTTTGTTATCAGTAGAGAGCCATTTATGTTGGCGTCTAATAGAGGAGATATGCTGCCTTTTATTTGTGCCCAGTGCAGCTCTTAGGGCATTATTTTGTAGGGTTTGTAGTCTTTGGGTGATGGCTTTGTTGGCACCACTGTAAAGGGCATTACAGTAGTCGAGTCTGGAAAGTATTAAGGCTCTCGCCAGGATCATACAGCTGTCGTTGGATAGGAAGGGCTTTCCTGCTCTTATTATTTACAGGTATAGGCTGTAGTTGACGCTAAGGATGAATGACATGGTAGAATCAAGGTAAAAACCAAGCGTTTTTACTTCCCTAGAGACCTTGATGATATTTCCGTCTATACTGAACGCGGAGTAGTCAGGGCCTAATTTGTTGATGTTGGCCTGCGTGCCCAGAATTATCAAATTTGTCTCATCATCATTCAGGCAAATACCATGAGATGCCATCCATGCCTGAATGATAAGATACACTCTATTCACCAACTCCCTGTCCTTACTATGATCCCCAGAAAGCGGGAGGAGAATCTGTGTATCATCTGCATGGTTAGTGTAGGAGATACCTGGATGGTCCAAATCATCGAACAGAGGTTTGGTGAAGATGTTGTATAATGTTGGGGAGACACAGGAACCCTGGGGGCTCCAAATGTGATAGGTGTCGGGTCTGCTGCTGCCCGGGGGGAGAAAACTCTCATAGTTCTCTCACTCAGAAAGGATTCTATCCATCTGATAGCCTGGGTGGAGAAATGAGCAGCCGAGTCCAAATGTCTACAGAGGGCCTTATGGTCCACAAGATCAAATACGGCTGAGAGGTCAAGTAAGAGGAGGAGTGTTGTCTTTCATTTATCTCTCAATTCATCTATTTGGGTCTTTCAATCAATGAGGGCTGTTTCAGTTCCATGTAGTGGACGGAAGCCAGATTATCTAGCTCCTAGCAACTTATGTAGTTCAAGGTGTTTTTGAATCTGTGTATAAGCCACTTTGTCCAATATCTTCAATAAAAATTGTACCGTGGTAATCGGGCGGTAATTAGTAGGGATGAGAGGGTCTAGTGTCTGCTTCTTGAGTAGCGAGAGCACCCAGGATTGTTTTAATTTGGCAGGGATGATGCCTGTGGAGAAAGAAGCATTAATGAGTTTGGAGATGAAAGGTGATAAATCTCTGGCAGCGTCTTTTATTATCTGTGCAGGGCAGATATCGCCTTTACAATTCAAGGGTTTAAGGGAGAGGATGATTTTCTCTACCTCTATTGTAGTAGTTTCGGTGAAGGAAAATCTGTTAGTCTTAGTGTTGAGGGTAGCATTAGGTGGTGGCTTGGGCAGATTAGGAAGGTTTAGCAAGTCTTTTTTTAGTTGGATTTTATTTTGGAGGGTGTTTATTTTATTAGCTAGTGCGTGTTGGATATCTGTACACCAGGTCTCATCCTTGGTGCAAGTGTCAGGTGTGGCAATAGGTGACTCGAGTCCTTTCAATATGGAAAAATGTCCTTCATACTCGAATTAGAGTTGGCAATGCGATCATTGTAGGAGATCTGCTTTGCCAGGCAGACTTCATTTTTATAGTGGCTAGAGAGGTATTACCCAAATTGTTCGTTTACAAATGTTCGAATGAACAATTGACCGAATTTAAAGGGTCACAATTGACCTTTTCACAATTCACCGTATATATATATATATATACATATATATATATATATATATATATATCTCGGTTTGGTAATATATGTATATATATATATATATATAGGGGTTTTGGGGGGTTTGGCATTGGGTGAGGGGTTGTGGGGGGTTTCCCCCCACATATATTTTCCACATATATGTTACAATTGACCTTCACAATTCGGTCAATTGTGAAAAGGTCAATTATAATTCGAACAGTTGTAAAACAAACAATTCGTATACAACCGCTAGAGATGGAGGTTAAGTTAGCCTTGTTCTCATCAATTGGGCATAGTTTCCAGGCAATCCACATTTTCTCTTTGTGAGGCGTAAGGCTTTAAGTTCAGGTGTGAACCATTTGTTTAAGTGGGCCTTTGGTTTACTTGTTCGCAGTTTAAGTGGGGCAATTTTGTCCATGGTATCAAGCATGATTTTATTGTATTCGTGAACTACTACACTGGGGTCTAATTTGTCAGGCAGTGCTTTAATGTTGGGAGAGTAGCAGGAATGATATTGTCCACGGTCATGTTCTTCTTATTTCTAGTTAGGCATGATGGTGCCGTAGGTAGAGCTGTGGTAGATGGTCGGGTGGGTAAGAGATTAAAGGACACCAGTGAGTGGTCGGTCCATGGTAATGGCGAGATGAAGAGTTGGCGGCTGTACAGTTGGAATCGGCGACCCAATCTAGTATTCTACCCGTCAAGTGGGTAGGATTGTTAACTTTTTGGGATAATCCTAGTGATTTGATAGTATTAGCAATGGTCAAAGCGTGCATGTCTGCTTGGTCGTTAAATCCTAGGTTAAAATCCCCTAGTACCAACAGTTGTGCGGTGGTTTTAACATTGTTGGTTAGTAGATTGTGCAGATCCTCCTCAAAGGTCCCAAGCGGGCCTGGAGGTCTGTAAATTAGGTGAATAGTTAGTGATTGGGTGTTGTTTATAGGGAGTTTAGCCGTGAGGGCTTCACAAGATTCCAGGGTTTGGGTGGGGGCTAGCCTTAGTGATAAATCTGTTTTGGATATAATGGCAAGTCCGCCTCCGTGGGTGCCCTCTCGGTCCTGCCTAAATATAGTATAACCGTCAGGGATGGCCAGCATAAGTGACGGCCCTGTTGCATTATGTAGCCAAGTCTCAGTTATAGCGATGAAGTCCAAGTTAGCTTCAGTAATTAGGTCAGCTATGTCAAGGGCGTGGGCAACTAGTGATCTTACATTGAGGAGCGCTCCTTTGTAGGAATGAGCCTCTGTTTCCAATTTGATTTGTGCAAGATTTGGTATACTTCTAGCACTAGGCTTAAGCTTAGATTTAGGGGTTTGGGAATTTGTTGTGGCTGGCTGGGCAGGAACGAAATTGGGAGCATTACATTCCCTATTATATTGGCATTTCATTTGATGTTTTGTAGAGGGGAGAAGTCTTCTAGGCAACTCATGTAGTTTGTTGAGTCTGGCACGTAGTTAGTTATTTCTATCATTGGTGGAACTCGGCTGGGAAGCATAGGCTACTGGTCCTGTCACAGCATAATGCTTTGAACAGATATGGGCAGGGTTGTTTATAACTGTATCTGTCGTATTAGGTGGGATAAGTACTGATTTGCATGGGGGGACTCCAATGTGACAGTACTGTTTGCTAGTGACAAGGAATGAGGATATGGCCATTATACAGTTGAAACTGAATAAGCTTAACATTATGCAAAGCTACAACTGTGGTTAGATGGGTAGAAACCGTACAGTGCAGATGCTTACTGGGCTAAGGTGTAGTGGGCTAGATAATATGAGTTAGATGTACGAGCATGCAGTAGAGGTTAGAGAACTGTCAGTACATTGTCTAGTAGTAGTATATTGGAAAGCACTTGGTTTAGACACATGGATAAGTTATGGACATAAAATATCATAGTACTATATACAGGTGCATACATGCAGTGAGTGTTCAGTAGGCAGGATCAATAATCTGCAGCAATCAGCAGTCACAATAAATTACCATCTAATGGTCAGAACAATGGTCCTGCTCAGTGTCACACTAGTTCAAGGGACAAAGGTCAATGGAGCTAGACATTGGTACTAAAAGGCAAGGAAGGTCCGAGATCACAAGGCAGTACTCAATGACATGTGTGAGCTGTAAGTCATACTATAGTGGACTGTCACAGGGTTACATAAGCACAATTATCTGTTATATAATACATTCCAGCAGAGGGCAGAATCAATGTGCTAGTGGCAGACAGGAATAAGCAAATTCTAATTGAGCTAATGGCTCTACTTCCATGCTAACTTATTATGTTGGGAGACCTAAATCTGGCATGAGACAGACATCTGGACCGGACGGCACACGATGGCGCAGGGGGAGGAGTGGTGGCCTCACCCCAACTCCGGGAGTGGGTGGAGGAGGCGGAGCTAATGGATTGTGGAGGGCTCTGCGGGGTGGGAAGGAGGGCCACACATTTCTCTCTGGGGTTCATGGGACCCAATCTAGAATCAATTACATATGGGTATCAGCGAGTCTGGTGGGAAGGGTGGAGATGGTGGAGACAAGCCCCATGGGCATAGCAGATCATAAAATAGTGCATATGAGGATGGGCCTGGGGAGGTGAAGCCCAGGGATGTGGAAGTGGACATTTCCAGAAGAACTACTGAGGGACCAGGTGGTTCGGGAAGAAATCGGGGATAAAATAAGGGCTTTCTTTGAGATGAACAACAGAGCAGACACAAGCCCAGGTACAAGGTGGGACGCCTTCAAGGCTACATTGAGGGGTGAACTTATCGCCCTGAAAGCATAAAGGAATAAGCAAATGCGACAGTTGGAGGCACAATTGACAAGGGAGGTAGAGACAGCATGGCTAAGGATGGGGGAGTCTCCTACCAGGAAAGGATTCAGGGCATATAGGCCAGCTGAAGGCCAGCTGGGGGTACTGAGGACCAAAAAAGAGGAAGGAGCTATGTTCATGGTCAGGCAAAAGTACTATGCGAAGGCCAACAAGGCGTATTCTTTGTTAGCGCATCACCTGAGGGGGGCTAGGTAACAGAGCGTGATCATGGCCATGAAGGACGAGGGCGGGAACAGACTCACCAGCACAGAGGAAATAAAGGGACGCTTAGCCAGATTTGACGGCACACTATACTCTTCACAGGACCCCCCGCCCCAACCCCAGAGGGACTTTCTTGAAGCTCTGCCCCTCTTCAGTCTGTCCCGAACGGCCAGGGAGGAGTTGGGTTCAGACTTCACGGAAGATGAGGTGAGGGCCACTATAGCGTTGTTGCCCTGCAATAAGGCCCCAGGGCCAGATGGCTATCCAGCATCTTTCTACAGGACCTTCCCAAATTCTAACTCCGCATCTCACTCAGTTGTTTAATTCTTTCAAGGCAACTGGTCGAATCACTCTGACAATGGAGGAAGCCAAAATTACGCTCATCCATCATACTCGAAAGGACCTGGAAGAATGTACTTCTTACAGGCCCATTGCACTCATTAATACAGACGTGAAACTGTACACTAAAATATTGACGAAGCAGCTTGAGCAGCACCTCCCGGCGTTGATCCACCCGGATCAAACAGTGTTTGTAATGGGGAGACAGACGTCAAATAATATCAGGCATGAAGCCCACCTTGTAGAAAAAACACAGAAAATGGCCACTCCGGTGGTCCTCCTAGCTTTAGATGCGGAAAAGGCGTTCGACCGGGTAAAGTGGTCATTTTTGTTCCAAGTTATGGAGAGGATGGGATTGGGCAAAGATTACATCAGAATGGTCCGGGCCAACTACCAAAGCCCATGTATCTGTCATGACCCTCGCGCAAAACCCGTTCTGGCAAACCCATTGGCCAGGTGGAGTCAGGACTCGGGCCTCTAGAGTCTGGCATCCTCTTCAAAAGCCCTCATGGGGCCAGTACTGGCGCCTATGGTGCCAGGCTCATACACCATGAAAAACAATGTGCTTGGGAACTACTTTATTGTATTGTCAGCCAACATGGAGGCATCCACATAGCTTGGTTCTTAAGAACCATGCTATGCGGTCTAATGTTTTGGGTGTGGTAGCCTAGGGTCTACTTTACCTGGACTATTTTGTTGGGGCTATTTAAACCACACCCGAGCAAGACAACACACTTCACATTACTTTGCAGCTTGCAACGTGACGCTCACCGTGTCCAGCTATTCCCTCGAACCTCAGAGAAGCAGAACCTGCAAGGAAACAAAAGGAACATCATTAGCAGCAGCATCTTACCTGCAGTCTTCATCTTTAAACACTCGCAGCTACTGAGAACAGCTTCCTCGAATCTGCACGCCTCCCGGACAGAACGACCTGAAAGAGGAAGATAGAGGCAACATTAAAGAAAGCAGTAGAGACATTTACAAATTACGAACTGCTCAAAAGGCTTACCTGGCTGGTCGCCTCTCAGCTGGCACCACTCCGGACATTCCACTCACGCTGAAGAACACTGCGACCTACAAGGAAGGAAAACACAGGTTAGCAAAGGCAAGACTTCGCAGCGCTGCGCATAACGCTTACTTACCGCATAATAGCGCTCTTAATGCGCCATCATTTACCAGCGGGGCTCAACCAAGCCAGTTGGCCATGCTGAAGCTCCGCATACCTAAGGGAGAAAAAAGAGACATTTTAAACAAAGAAAGGCATGCAGGATAGCAAAAAAACTAAAGAACAGCAATAAGACCTACCTGAACAATATCAAACGGGCTGGCGTCAGTGAAGTAACTTGACCGCACTCGCCCATGAAAGACAACGCGCCCCTGCAAAGAAGGCAGGGCAGACAGCACGCCTAATTCTACCACAAGGTGAGGCGAGGGCGCCAGAGGGACTGAAATCATACGGGGGTGGAGGGAGGATACTTACCCCAGTCGGTCAGTCTTGAACACAGTCCTCCTGTATTTTCAGGCAGAACCTTCCCTGCAGACCACATCAGGGCAAAGCTGAGAAGCATACCAGCGAGTAACCCGGCTGGGTGGCGTCCCTGTAAATACCAGGTGAGCGTAACAGTATCCTGGTTAATGAGGCAACATCAAGCCCATTTAGCTTAAGGCGTGCTACTAAGCAGGGATGCCTGCTCTCCCCGTTGCTCTACGCAATCTCCCCCTACTGCAGGCGATCTGGGAGGCGGAGGTCATTCGGGGTATACCATTTGGAGGAGGTCAGCACAAGGTGGCGGCTTTCACCGATGATATGCTCCTTTCCCTTACCAATCCGAGGGGGTCCATTAAGGCGAGCATGGACCTTCTGTCCAAGTTTGCGGAGGTGTCGGGTTTGTGTGTCAACTGGCAGAAGTCAGAGCTCTAGAAGTCAAGGAAGCTGCAGAACTTAAGGAGGGATATCCCTTTAAGTGGAGCCCTGGGGGAATAAGATATCTGGGGGTGAAAATTACCCCTCCTCTGGAGGGGTGGTACGCGGCAAACTACATCCCCATGATGAAAGCAATTAAAAGGGACCTCCAAAAGTGGAGTGCCCTCAGAATATCTTAGTTGGGGAGGGGGGTGGCGCTTAAAATGGTGATCCTGCCCCAGCTGCTTTACCTCTTTTAGGCTGTCCCTCTCTTGGTTCCCTCGCTTTTACGGCGAACTAGATACGGCAGTGAAGGAATTCAGTTGGGAGGGCAAGAGACCACGGCTGGCCAGATGCTTAATGATGGCCTCGAGAGGGAACAGAGGCCTGGGGTTCCTGGATCTTCGCCGGTACTATGAGGCAGCGCAGTTGAGAGTGATCGAGGAGTTGTTTTCAGAAGAGTATAGGAAACAGCAGGTTCAAATGGATAGGGCGGTGGCCCGGCACCATTTGGGGGAGGTCCTCTGGCTCCCGCGCCACCTTAGGCCACCACATCTATATCTAAGCACCATAACAAAGGGTCTGGCGGACATCTGGGACGGGGCGGTGAGGAAGTTGGGGATCACAACGTACCCCTCCCCTTTTACCCCGATATTCCGCAATAGGGACTTCACCTCAGGGTTGGAAAAAGAGGCTTTTAGGAAGTGGGAGGAAGGGGGATGTAGAGTCATTACGGACATGTTCCGGGATCAGAATGAGAAAACGTATCTAGAGTGCAAGCAGGAATTCGACCTGGGGGAAGGGGAAAGACATAGGTATTTCCAGATCAGCCACTGGGTGATGACTGAGGAGATAAGAAACGCGGCAACGCGGGCTACAACGCAGTTCGAAAGGTTCCTCCTTACGTACTAGGGGTCTGGAGGGCTAATTTCAGATCTCTACAAACTCCTAGAGGACGCAGCCCCAAAGGCTAACTGGGCTTACATGGGTAGATGGGAACAGATTCTGGGGATGAGAATAGAGAGAGAGGAATGGGAGAGGCTGTGGAGGGGATTACCGACGCAGGCAAGGGTGGCGCAATTACAAGAGGTTTGGTACAAGTATATTTTTATATGACACTACACCCCCACCCGTCTGCATGCGATATACCCAGCAACGTCTAAAGAATGTTGGAGGGGCTGTTGGAAGGAGGGGATGGCAGCCCACATTTGGTGGGAATGCCCCAAAATCAGGCCTTTCTGGAGCAGCATCATTTTAGCACAGGAACAGGCGTTTGGAGAGGGAGTGGGACATGGATCCCCGGATGATCCTAATGGGGAGACTAAGGTCAGGAGGAGGGGGAATGGGGAAGGGACGCGCCAAGGAGAAGGCTATGTTCACGTTAGCAGCGATGTCCCTCATCGCTCAGAGATGGAAGGGGCCCACGATCCCAAGGGGGCACGAATGGCTGAGGAAAATGTGGGAGTTGGTTTATATGGAGTGGGCCACATACGCGGTCAATAACAATCTGGAAAATTTTGCAGCTGAATGGGGAGAAACTTTGACATACCTAAAAGGAGAATTCAGAGAGCCGTGGTGCCCGAAAAGGCTGAAACTGTTGGATCTTCATGGATGATTCTTTGGCGGGGAGAGGGACGGACATGAGGGAATATCGCTGCTCTGGTGGCGGATGGGGGAGGTGGGGGCAGTGGAGAGGGGAGATTGTTTGATTGTTGTACTGTATGTTATAAAATATTAAAAAGATGTTTAGAAAAAGTTACATTATTAGCAACAAATGTAATGAGGTACCTCCGTGGTTAAATTTGATGAGAGATTACCAAGATCAAAATGATTAGGATGTGGCTTTAGGAAAGAAGCCTGCAAACAGTTAGGTTGTTAGAGGCAGCCCTCGGAACAGAATACACTTCTGAATGTAGAAATAAGTAGATAGCAAGAATTTGTTTGCTTCCGTTAAATAAGCTGCCGCACTGTTTTTTCCTTGTTGTCCACTTTAGCTGATTGAATACTCAGAGCTACATTCCAAAAAAGGTTGAAGTTCCAACAAAAACACCACGGGCAGCCCTGTGAAAATTGGATGAGTAAATTGGAAGAGTGCTGCATAAAATATAAGAGACCCCTATACCATCTGGTCAAAAAGATACCCACAGCAGGTGAGTGTGTGCAAAATGCAATCATGGATATGCCAAGAAAAGTAATATGGAAATAATCTCCCCAGCACAATTAAAAGTGTGTACAGAAACAACATTTACAATATGTTGTTTAAGAGCGGTTAATTAAAACCGTGTTTATGTGTTATCTTTTTAGAGAAAATTAACAAGGGGGGTCCTGGGAGTCCCTCTGCCAGACATTAGTCCTGGTTACGAGAGACTTACCCAGAGTCTTTAGCTCACTATCTTTCACAGAGAAGAAATATCTCAAACATATCAGTCTTTGTCCTGCCCTGGGGCAGTCCAGCACAGAAATGCTAGGCAATTCTCCTCTGAACAAGAGTACCAACAGAAACCCCAGACACGTGTTTCGGTCTGGCTGGACCTCATCAGTAGGGAGGATCTGTGCCTCTCTAAGAATAGTGAGCAAGGGGTCCACGTCTGGATTCCCCTAGTAACTTAGGGTGAGACCCAAAGTTACTCAAATATGCAAATTAACAAGGGGGGTCCTGGGAGTCCCTCTGCCAGACATTATGATGAGGTCCAACCAGACCGAAACACGTGTCTGGGGTTTCTGTTGGTACTCTTGTTCAGAGGAGAATTGCCTAGCATTTTGGTGCTGGACTGCCCTAGGGCAGGACAAAGACTCATATGTTTGGGATATTTCTTCTCTGTGAAAGGTAGTGAGCTAAAGACTCTGGGTAAGTCTCTCGTAACCAGGACTAATGTCTGGCAGAGGGACTCCCAGGACCCCCCTTGTAACTTTGGGTCTCACCCTAAGTTACTAGGGGAATCCAGACGTGGACCCCTTGCTCACTATTCTTAGAGAGGCACAGATCCACCCTACTGATGAGGTCCAACCAGACCGAAACACGTGTTTGGGGTTTCTGTTGGTACTTTTGTTCAGAGGAGAATTGCCTAGCATTTCGTTGCTGGACTGCCCCAGGGCAGGACAAAGACTCATATGTTTGGGATATTTCTTCTCTGTGAAAGGTAGTGAGCTAAAGACTCTGGGTAAGTCTCTCGTAACCAGGACTAATGTCTGGACTCCCAGGACCCCCCTTGTTAATTTATCTTTTTACAAAATCCACCAGAGAAAGTGGAAGATATTAATTGAAGATCAATACAAGATCTCATAAGGAATCCAAACTGATATAGGTCGATAAGCAGAAGCGTCAAAGAAAACACGACATGAAGATAAACCAAGTGTTAGTTACTCCAGATTGAAACATAAAATTGTGGCTATTTTTATAGTGTCCCCCTGAAGAAATTCCCTAAAGATAGTTTTTTATTAAGAGTGAGAGAGGAATGAAACATGTTGGGTAGCAGTAGAAAAGAGAAAGAATGTTGAGTGAATGAGATTGAAGAAGAGATGCCACAGGTATATGAACTTGCAAACAATTTAGATGCAGTTTTACTGTGTTTTATTGAGAAACGTGTGGTACACCATTGATTGTTCTATCCACTAAATATATATGAAGGTATTTTTGTGACAATTTGAAACAGCTGCTTTGACTTGTACTGTATCAAATGAATTTTATTAATTAAAAACTTTGTTAATTGAAAAAGGTTGGTCTGGAGAGAGTCACTTTAGGCTACATATATGTTTTAGGTACACAAACTATAGCCAAATGCCACTGGTTGTACCCCTGAAAAATGACACATGACCATCAGAACATTTTATAGTCTGTTTTGAGCAAACTTAAGGTAATGGGAATTGTTCTAGGTGGTCATTAAAATACCCTCTGGTCTCTTTTGTGTAGTATAGGTTCTACCATAAAAAATAAACATTCTGTTCCCCATCGTCACACCCACTTTTGGTTCCCTGTCTGAATTTGGAGCGATTGAGAGAACTGGGTACATCAAGGCTTGCTGCGGGCTGCCCTATTGCTTATAGGTGTTTTTTCCTGGAAGAGGGAACGTATTGTTGATTATAACACTGGTCCCAGAGAAATGTGTAAATGTTCCCCGTGGTAGGGCATTCTGTTCCCATGGTACTTAGTTGCCCGTGCTGGAGCTTGCTGTGCAATGTTCTGAATTGGATTTGGTGTGGGGTACTGTATGGGTTGTCCCTGTGTGGGAGCTGTGTGGGAGCAATCATTTGTATGTGTCCTACATTCTGGGGTTTGGCAGAAGCAGGGGCATACATTGGCATGGGGCTGCAGTCAGTTGTGGGGAAATCAATCCTTGCCTTGTCCCTTGTGTGTAATAAGGAGCTGGATGGTATTGCTGGATGGTATTGCATGGGGGTCTCCTGCAACAGTCTTTAGACATGTGTCCCATCTTTTTGCATGTCCAACATGCTCCCCCAAAGCATGATCTTAATACTCCAAATCCTCCCCCTCTGCCCTTCTGTGAGTTGCCTCATGCTCCCTGGACTCCTCCCCTATCTCGTCTATTGTTGTTGTCATGTGAGTTTTCCCAGATGGTCCTGATTACTGTTGTGTATCTGTGGGTTTTGTTACTACTGCTCCCTCAAAATACTGACTTTTGATTGCTTCTTCTGCACCAATTTTGCTTCTGCTTGTGGTGCTTTCTCATCAGCTGCTCTTTGGCTTTCACACTTGTGCTTTAAAAATGCACTATATGCGCCTGGATTCCTGTCCACACCTTTGCTTCCATGCCCACAATTCTGTATAGCTCTGTTTGTACTTAAGTGGGTAGACCCTTCCTTAGCATATGGTAAAAGAATAGTATGTTCTGTTCCCATCATGTCTCCTCTCACCACATTTCCTAAATGGACTTAATATACAATGCAGGGTCTTCATCATGTTTCATTGTTTGTGCCATTATAGCACCTACATAAGGTCTACCAGTGTATGCCCTCCTCAATGTATCCCATACGCGGGCTCTGCAATTGTTAAATGGAGCATTGTCATGTACATCACTCTCTAATCGAACACCTAGGTAACCTGCTCACTCCCACATTGTGTTTGTCTGAATCCCTTTGATAGTAGCAAGTAAGCTTTTCATGTCCACAATTGCTAAGGTAGCCCCCACTGTATGGTTTTCTACTGCACTAATCCATGTAGATTATCCTCTTATTCCTCTCTCATTCCTGACTGTCTGATTGCTATCCAGGCATGGTGTGCTGCTAACGATCTCTGCCTTAATGCCAGTATGACTGGGATCCCCAGCTCCCTCCTTCCCTCCTACTCCGCCCTCCAGGGGCCCCCTGTTCCCACCCTCTTGTGAAGCAAAAAACCTTGGTGTCATCTTCAACTCCTCTCTCTCCTTCTCTCCTCACATCACTGACCTTGTCAAGAAGGCCCACTTTCAGCTGCACTTCCTCAGAGGCATTCCACCTTTCCTCAGCTTCCCCCAGAAACTCAATGTCTCCAGAGATCTAGTCCTCTTTAGGCTGGACTACTGCAACAGCTTCTTCCTCAATCTGCCTAAATCCTCCCTTCGCCCCCTTCAACTAAGCCAGAAAAGTATCCTTGTCCACAAGCCCAGGGGCTGCATCTCTCAAGCCCTAATATCTCTCCACTGGCTTCCGATTGTTGCGAGGATCAAGTTCAAGACACTCTGCATCATCCACAAGGCTTTCTAGGGCCGGGGATCCCACTACACCCAACTCTCTCTCCTTTAATAACTCCCTACTAGAGCCCTTCAGTCTTCTAGCTCCAGCTATCTGCAGATCAGATGCTTTTCCAAACAGAGAGTGGGGGTGCAGATTTCTCTCCATCACAGGAGCATCCCTGTGGAATGGCCTCCCTGCCCCTCTCAGGCTTGAGACGGTTCTCCTTAAGTAAAGCAAGTTTCTCAAGACTCTCCTTTTCTCTTCTTCCTTTCCTCACCCCCTTCCTTATTAATGCCCCCTCTTTCGCATTTTCACTGGATGCCTGGCTCCATCTTATTCATACAGGGACCAGGCCCTCCTCGCCCGGTCTACCCCAGTGCCTGGTCTTCCCTGACCCCCATTCCCCTTTCTGCACTTGCCCAACCATGCTCCCACCCCTGTTCTAGCCTGGCAGGGCCTGCACCCCTATTGTGCCCAGCAACCACCATCCTTGCACTTAGCATGTGGACCTTCATTCCCTGCACTCTCTGCATTCCCCTGCCATTTTTCCACCTGGCTTCCCCTTAGCACTCGCCTTGCCAGGAGGGCCCTGGCCCCCATCTTCACTCCCAACAATTGCGTGATCTCCACTCCGACTTGCACTTCCTTCCTTCCTTAGCATTAGCGCATTCATCTCTGACTGTCACTAGTACGACCATTTTTGTTATTCTATATCCCTGCCCCCCCCCCCTTTTGTCTTGTTGCACCTTGAAACACTATTTGTTGTGTAGGCACATTATAAATACCAAAATAAATAAATAAATAAATAAATAAATAATAAAATCTGAATCTCAAATGCCCATGTGTAGTGCGTTCAGCTAATGTAAAATAATGGTGATCATGTACTCAGCAATTTAAATACACCTTCTATAGGTTTTTCTAACTAAAGCAAAATGATGCTCGGCCTAGCTAAGAGGCACATGGTTATGTTTTATTCCATATATATGTGTGTGTTTTGGCCTAATTAAAGCATGACTACTGATACTCTGCTGGCCTAAGCATGAGGCCTTTTTACTAAATGTGGCTGCTTGCCTTATCACAGCATGCTTTTCTTACAGTGGCCCTCATTACGACCCAGGCGGTAAGTTACCGCCTGGGCCGTGACTTTACCACCATGGCGTAAACTATGTTTACGCCATGGTGGTTGGCGGACTTACCGCCCCATTCCGATCTTGGCGGGGCGGTAAGTCCCCAATCCCCATTTACCCTTCCCCATTCCCATTTTTGCCCCATAGGGCATAATGGGAGTGGGGAAGGCGTTAATTACGCCACCGTAAATTACGGTGGCGTAATTAACTCCATGGTCCCTTAGCGCCATGGATTTTAAAACCTGCTAAAAGCAGGTGTTATGTCCGCCATGGCGCTAAGGGACCTCGTACTCAGGCATAAACCTGTTTATGGCGCCGTAAACCCCTTACCGCCTGAGTTGTAATGAGGCCCAGTGACTTTCTCAGCGTATATATTCGAGCAGGTTTGGGACGTTGCATAAATGTGCCAATGCTCTGATATTCCCCTTCAAGCATTAGCAGTAGTGACATGTACAGCTCATACAAGAGGTACAGATTGAATATCTCAATGCAGTGATTTAGCAGACATAGCAGCAAAAGAAGCAGCATATTTACCACACGTTACAGAAAAAGTTCCCATGCGAACACACATTTCCCGAAAGCAAGTAAAAATTACTGAACCCTACACATTGCCCTATCCATGGCAAAAATTATAGAGTAAGAGGCGCTTGCCCCTGAGCAAGCACTATGGACAAAGAGAGGATGTTCTTTATCCCCCACAGATTTAATGTTGTGACAAAACATTTCAGGAAAGCCTGTCATGCCCCAGGAATTACTTAAAATTGCCCTTAAACAAATGCATTACCCAGTACACACCTCCAAAAAGTACATTGCAGCAAATCTACAAGAGGATTGGTTTATCACAAATTTGCAGGGACATGTGGCAGATTTCATTTCTAATTGTGTGACTTGCCAACATTATACATCGAGGTACACGTTCAAAACAATTAAGGCAACATTGCACCACCTTTCAGGGTCTTTTCTACATCTCCACATAGATTTTGTAGCTATGCGTAACAGATGGTGTGCCCATTCTCCCATTGGTTTGAAGTAGGTCGCTGTGCCCATCCTGATGCTAAATTTGCAGCTAAATTCCTCATGCGTGAGGTGTGCCCACAATGAGGTATTTGCGAGGCCTCGAGGTCCAATAATGGGCCACTTTTTTTCAATGACCTCTTCAAAGAAATCACTTTCCTATTAGGCATAAAACATACATTATTTTCAGCTAAACACCCCAAGGCAATGGTTTTGTGGAGTGTCTCAATGGCTTATTAAAAGAACTCCTTGCAAAGATGTGTGAAACACTTCACAGGAACTGGCTGCATTGCTTAACTCTAGCTCTATTTGCTTTATGGAACTAGCCTGGTTCCAATCATCATTCAACCCTGCAGAAAATAGTCATGGGCAGGAGACTGCAAGTACCACTCACTCTTATCCATACGGTATCAGATGCTCACAGTTCAGCAGAGATACTGGGAGATGAATTTCAGGGCTATCTTAGGGAATTTACCCATTCACTTAAGTTCATATCCCAGCAGGTTGAACCCTGTCAAAGTCGGCTAACTGCATCAACAGCAGAATCACCAATGCCATAAGAGGAAGCATCAATGCTACAGCAACCTCACTGTACCCAGTTGACCAGGTGTACATCAAAAACCTCACATGCAGGTGGCTCCAGCCTTGTTTTATTGGCTCTTTCAAAGTGATATACTGTACACCAACTGCCGTGAAGGTTGCTGGCCACAAAGTATAGTTCCACATATCCAATGTCCGGAAGGACAAAGGCAACACCACCCTTCCAGGAGAAGAAAGGGCGATAGAAACAAGGGAAGTACCTGTCTGCT
Source organism: Ambystoma mexicanum (assembly GCF_040938575.1). Lineage (NCBI taxonomy): Eukaryota > Metazoa > Chordata > Amphibia > Caudata > Ambystomatidae > Ambystoma > Ambystoma mexicanum. The sequence continues at coordinate 1,130,525,586 of NC_090928.1, forward strand.
AATTCTGACCTCAATTTGTCTCTTTAGGTGACCAGACTCTCTTTTTTCAAACACGCAGCAGACAAGACTGCTTGGTGTAAGACAATGCCGTGATTGCAGATAGAGGGTGCTCTATTTTATGAGGATGAATGGGTGAAAGGGCTCATTAGATGTAGGGCAGAAGGATTGGTGGGATTCTCAGAAGACATTATTAAGCATATGAACAAGACTTGTTTTAGTATTTGGGAACGTGATGTATAGAAGTTAACTTGGATAGAGGAAATTAAGCAACCTGCTAAAATACAGGCCCTTACACAATCTTCCTTTTATTTCAGATCTTGGGGTAGCGTTAAACTGGGAGTGAGCAAGAATTGCAGAAGAACAATGGAGCTCTCGAGCTTACGATGAGGAACAGCAGCACTAAAGCACATATACTGGGCGTGTGGAACCCTGGCATACACCCAACTTCCAGCACGTTGGGCCGGAATTTGTTCCCTTGATACTGTGCACTTAACAGCACTGGTGGTACCGCATTCTGATCTTGCATCATTTTCTAAACATCCTGATATTAAAGATCTTCACCATAAGAGGTCTAGGCGATCCCCAAACTTACAAAGAAGCCATCTCAACAGTAACTACCTTTCTCAGAAATACTCAGATAGACTAGCAGTAATACATAAGGAATTTCAACTTTTTACTAAAACTCCAACTTTTCTTATGTCACTTCCTGCACCAGGTATCCAGACAGCATCTGATACCAAATGGTTGCAAATAACTCATTGGGAGCTGTTGCAGCTGGCAAATGGTACAGACAGGATTTAAGCACTACCAGGGAAGAATTCAGGGCAATTTTTCTGACCACCCTGTAAAATAGATATGTCCTCAGCCTCATAACAGCTATAGAAGGTGGAGTGTGTGCGAGGATAGGAAGCTCCTGCTGCACCTTTGTGCCCTCAAATGACACAGAGAATGAAGCTTCGCTGAAGCTATTAGTGTACTGCACACACTCCACACTACAAAGGAAAAAGAAAGCAGCAGGGTGGTTGAAGTGGACTGGTATAATAACATTTTTGTCTTAGGTGCCCACCAGCTTAAGTAATATAGTAAAAATGCTAGTTCCTCTCCTCATAGTGGTTCTCGTTGCTCTTTGTTCCCTTCAAATTGATTTGAGTTGCTGCAAAGGGGTTGGGGCTAAGGGGAACATCCATGATGTCAGTCACCCTAAAGAATCCCTATGATGCTGCCAAACCCCTCTCGAGACATGTTCATACATAGACAGATAAGTGGAATGGTGAGATTGAACACTGCACGGAACGGATAGGAAATATAATTGGTCCCCCAGGGATGCTTTCTAATCCACCTCCAGATCCTGAGAATTACACTGAACAATGGGTAGATTGTAATGCTGATGGTGATTGTTCTTTCATGACCTGTACACCTGAGGAGTACGCAGTACAGGGACAAAGCTTATGTGATGTCTGTAAGATATGGAATCCAAAGGATCATTGGAGTAGGAAGGAGGAGGAGGAGTTATTAGTTAACAAATTAACTAAAGAGGGGACTGTAAATATGCAAGTCCAACATTCTTAAGGTGTGCACAAGTACAAGATAAAAAAAAAACCTTTTAGCAAGTTATCAGACCCCTGGTAGTGATGTAAGTGTTACATGGTTTCTGTGGTGTGATGTTATATTTAGAATAGATGTAGTTTTGCCACTTCCGGAAGCTTTTATGCTGCTTGCTGCAAAGTAAAACACATGTGTAGCAAAACAGTTCATTTATTATTTTTACCACGTTTGTATTATAAGATAAGGTTATGTATCTTGGATTTATTTTGTATATGTAGATGGAGATCTAGTAAGTGTAGTTGTTAGTTGATGTATTGAGCAAGAGGTCTGCCATGTTAAATAAACTACATCATTGCTTAAGGCCATAGATTTTACCATTTTTTTGCTAGGCCTAATTTCTGAGCTAAGCTCTTTTAATTGAAGGTTAATTTCTGCTGTTGGACAGAAAGGTCCAAGAAGCCAAGGTCAGGATGGAAAGAGATGCAGAGTAGTGTTCAGATAATTGCTGTGAGGGAGAACGTTGTCAGAGGCCTAAAATGGGACCGATGGGCTATCCGCTGAGTTTTATAAAGCATACGAGACCTCCCTAACACCTTTATTACAGGAGGTTTTTCAAGAAGCATTTGAGAGAGATATTGCCCGACAGCATGAGGGAGACCCTTTTGATCCCGATCATTAAACCCAACAAACCTGTCGACAAATGCGACTCTTACCGCCCAAAAGCCATGCTCAATTATGATGTGAAAATACTAACGACAATATTAGCGAAGAGGCTGGCTAGAACCATAGGGGAGATCGTGCACATGAATCAGTGTGGCTTCATACCGAGCCGGAACACGACCATGAACTTACGCAGATTACAACAGGTTATAAACCAAACTGAGGCCAGCGCGGAGGCATGTGCACTGCTATCCCTTGATGCCATTAAGGCGTTCGATTCTATGTATTGGGAATGGCTTGCAGTGGTTCTAGAGGGTTTCGGCTTTGGCTCGGTGTTCATTAGGTGGATCAAGATACTTTACACAAAACCCAGGGATAGGGTGAAAACCGGAAAGTATGTATCTGAGGTCTGGGACATATGCAGGGGCACTACGCAGGGATGTCCACTATCCCCCATGCTTTATGTACTAGGACTGGAACCTATTGCCATCTATTTTCAGAACAAATTCTTCGATGCTGGGATACGCCTGGGTGGGGTGGACCATATCATTTCACTTTATGCAGACGATGTGCTGCTATATGTTACGGACCCACACAATAACGTGCCCACAATGTTAGACGTCTTAGACAACTTTGCGAAGGTCTCAGGCATACAATTTAGCAGGTCAAAGTCCTGCCTCTTCCCTCTAGCTGGCCTCAAGAGCAAGAATATTGTAGAACTTCCTTCTGTGGGGATACAGTGGGAGGTCACCTTGTTTAAATACCTGGGAATACTCATAATGCACACCCCTGCACTGATGCATGAACACAATGCGAAATCAGCAATCCCAGTTTTAAGAAAATCCATGAACTTCTGGGCAAAACTTCCCCTGTCCATGATGGGCAGAGCCTCAATAATTAAGATGATTGTCCTCCCTAGATTCCTGTACAGGTTCCAAAATGTGCATTACTACATCAATGCTTCCTTTTTCCGCCTGCTAGAAGTGATACTCTGTGATTTCCTATGGGGACAAGGAAGACACAAGATAGCACTCACCACCTTGGTCCTACCGCATAGCCAGGATGGAAATCAACTCCCAAACTTCGAGAAATATTATTTTGCAGCGCAACTCAGTTTTGTGACCAAGTGGCTGGCAGACGACACCACATCTGAGACGCCCCTGCTACAACCCTTGGTTTCCTCGATCCATCTGAAGGAACTTATTTGGGCCCCCACCCACCTGATGCGAAATCCCCCCTTCTTGGCTGCCCTAGGGCGAAAAGTATGGCACAGAGCACAGGCATTCGCCCACGCAAAGCATCACTACTCCCCAGACATACCAATAATCTCGGACCTATTCAGATCTGACATGGACCTGCAACACCTCAGACACTGGGAAGAAAAAGGGATATATACGTGGGGAGACCTATACGACGATGGCACTTTTAAGGAATTTGAAACACTACAGGAGGAAGCTGGAATCCACACGGGCCAGTTTCTGTGGTATCAAAGGATACGGACTACAGCACGAAACAAGTGGACAACATGGCCGGAGGAACCGGAATTAAACCCTCTGTTCACACTATTGTACAGCTTGGGAGAGGGATGGGGACCAGTGTCCCAGATCTATGGCCATTTGAGTGATACCCCCAACCCACGAAGTGCCGATCTGAAAAGAAGATGCGAAACGGACATGGGCCGGGAAATGGCTAATGGAGAATGGGAGAGGGCTCTAGCGTACCCTAAAGCAGTCTCCAGAAACCACAGATTTAGACAAATACAACTGAACCTGTTATACTGAACATATTTAACCCATCCAGGCTGGCAAAATTCAATAAATCACCACACTCTGTCTGCACCTTGTGCAGGGAGAATAATGCGGACCTGATTCACATGTTCTGGTCGTGCACCAAAACACAGTCCCTGTGGACGACCGCACAGCTGACAAGCGAAAAACCAGGGTTGACCAGGTACAAGTGGACCCCAAACGAATGCCTTCTGGGAACGTACCCCAGGCCGGCAAAACTAAAACACCAGGCCAAACTAATGGACATCATGTGCATACTGGCAAAAAGGACAATTGCAATGTCCTGGAAAAAACCTGCAGGACCCCAACAAAACGTATGGCACAGAGAATTGGAATGTTGGGTACAAGCTGAAACAAAGGCATGGGAAGACAGTGTTGCCAGGTCCACGGACGCCTCGAGCATGACCCTAACGGCCTGGAAAGAACTCACAGGATCCTTGTTTCACCCCTCGGATGACAAGCCCCCATGAACAAGAACAAACCTATGGAAAACTGATTCACAACCAACATCACAGGACCCCGAGAGCAACTAGCCACAACTTCAGTGGGTCCTCACAAGCTCAAGTCCCCTCTCCCCCTTCCTCCCGGCTTGCCCAACCCCCTTTGAACCGACAGACTGCCCTGCCATGATGGAAGGAGCACTTGGAGACAGTTAAAGTTAAATTGTTAAATGTTACTCTTTTATTACGAAATGCCTATTATCCTCTAACTATGGACATATCTTATGTCATACAAATGTAAACATGATAAATGCCAATAAACACATTTAAAAATAAAATTACATATAAAGAATATATAGGTTTGTTTTACAATTGGTTAGCCATATCCAGTGACTCGTCCGAGGACCACCTCTACTAGCATCCGTCTACAATGTTGCAGGGTCGCCGAAAGACCAGTGGCCCTAGCAACAAACTATATCCCCACGTGAACGGTGAATTGGGCAGAATGTGTCCTTCCATCCCTTGAGCCCTAGATAGTTCTCAGACTGAATGTACCTTTTCAAGGCAATGAGAAAGAACATGGAGGTGTGAAGCACTGTCTAGTGTTGCTATTCTCTGATCACCTAAGCCTGGGAGAGTGCAGTCAGTTAACGAATCGTGGGTAACACTTCTATCTTCTTCCCTGGTTCTATGGGAGCAGCCCTCTCTGTCTACCTTTGTTGAATGGGCATTGTCCTGTTCATTTGGGTCCTGTGTCTTAAGACCACAAAAGTAAGCCCCCTCGTCTGTAATTAGGAGTATTTGCTGCCCTCTCGTCTGTAATTAGGAGTATTTGCGGCTGAATTTCTGCAGGTGGCTCACTATCTCAGCAGCTAGAATTTTCCTGCCTCCACTCTGTCCTTGGCTGGGTGTCCTATTTCTGCTTGCCTCAAGCTGAGGCAATCTTGTCAGCTTGACTGCGTTTCCTGAATTTTCCTTTCCCTTTGTGTTTGGTTCAGAGGCCTATAACTTCTATAGTGCTCCTTATGGCTTCTCCATGTTAGTGGCAGTCAAGCATTTGCAAGCTAAACATGAATTCTTTGCATCTTATGGTTTCAGCTTTAGTGAAAGATCCTCGTACCTATGTGGGGCATAAGCAGGTGCTTCATGCATATATGCAATAAACTAGCGCAGGTTCGTGTAGCTTCATGAATGGATTAATATGTACTTCATGTATAAGCACGGCTACGTCATGATGTCTGTGATGACGTCATTGGGTTCTGTTTTCCCAGTCAGCCGACCTGATCGAGTGATGTCCATTCCATGTCTTCCAAATCATCAATTGGGTGGGTCTGAATGGTTGTCTATGGGAATATCGCTTTTCACACCTGCAATGCATCAATGATTGCAGTGATGGGCCTAAGAGTGAGCGAAACTATTATTTCTCTGTCTTTGTGTGGAGAGTCATGCGGGGGGCATGATGGTCAGATTTAGCCCCCCATCTAAAAGATATTGCCCTATGATTAGCTTTTCTCCAGACCAACCAGCTATAAAATATTTGCACCCAAGGAATGACGCTCAGCCAATCAGGTGGCTGTAAGAGTGGGCATAAATACACTATATACCGTCTGCTCTTTCCAATCATCTGAGGCCCTTCATCGGGTGGCGCCATCTTGATTGTGGACAGGCAACAGGGTGCTGGACTGGCGATCCTTCTGCCCGTGGCCACCGCCATGGTAATGGAATAGGGACTAAGTCCCTTTTCCCATTTTCCCATGGCGCCAGCCATATTGGTTTCTTTTCTTCAGGAGATTAGGCACACCCAAAAGCCCATCTCGCAATAGCCCATGTTGAGAAAAAACAAATTGTAAATATTTGCACCCCGAGCAAACCCTGCGGTGCAAATAGCTATCATCGTCAGGGGTGCATATATGTCCAATAATGGGCTGCAAGGCCCTTGGTTCACTCGCGCTTGCCTCGGCTCGGGCTGGCAGGCCGTTACGGCCATGTACACCCCCCTACTCAGTGGTAATTGCTACAAACAACAATGGGGAAAGAGGGTCAAACGGTTGTGCTCCATTGTTCAATACAAAAGCTTTTGAGACCATAATCACAGAGGAGTATCACACTGAGACTGCTTCAAGCCACTTTAAGCATGACACCTCCCAAACCTGTCATCTCAAATTACTGTGAAGGGCGAAGACAACAGTTTCACAGTGAAACCACTGCCTGGGATATCCGGGGGTGAGCTATGGAAATGGAAGATCTACTCTCTGCAGAAACAAGTCAGTGCCTCCGGCAGGAGTGGAGGAAGTTGGGAGATCCTCAAAGTCAGTCGAATATCAAATTATTTGATGCTTGAGGGTATAATTTGACCATGTCGAATCAAACACAAAACAGTTAAACGGCAAGCAGTATTTGTTTTGAGGGGTTTATAAAATGATTATGATATTTTGGGGGTCATTACGAGTTTGGAGGCAGCCATGGTGCAAACAGCACCATGGCTGCCTCCAAACCCGTGTCCCGGTCCGTTGTGTCGGAAAGGGGACTTACTCGGACATTCCGACCTATGCGGACCCGGTAAGTCCCCATTTCGAAAACCATTCCGCATTCCCATTTGAGCCTCCATAGGGCTCAATGGGAATGGGGAAGGAGCTAATAACGGGCCCGCAAATAGCGGGCCCGTTATTTGCTCCATGGTCCCTTAACGGGTCCGGCTAAGGGCGGCTGGTAAAACCGGCCGGCCCTAGTGGGACCCGCTAAGGGACCTCGGAATGCAGCGTTAGGGGTTAAGGGCACAGGCATCCTTACCGGTGCCGTTAACCCCCTACCGCCGTACTGGGAATGACCCCCTTTGTTTACGAAATGGAACAAACAATCCCCACAATCACGAAATATAATTTCATGATTGAAAATGAAAAAATAAATTAGACGGAGTGAAGGGGGTAAGTGTACTTGCAAAGGGGTCGAAAATGGCTGTCAATTGTAGTGGTACGGTGAGCCCCCATTAAAACAGAAAGTAGAGCACATTTGTTTTGTTTAAAAAGGCAATTTTGCAATAGATCTGTTATAAGAACATTGCTTGCAGCGCCACTCTGGGTGCAGAGTAGTAATGCAGCATCAATCCCCTGGGACGAATTAATGAGCAGTAACAGCAGCTAGGAGTGGGGTCCTCATTTCCGCGGTGCACAACCATGGCTGCAGCCCTGCCAGGAAATTGAATGGTGCACATAGGTCAATTTGCTGGAAGTGCTCTCGTAGCCACACTTCTCGTTTTATAGTCCATGCTTTATATCTTACATTGGGACCCATTTTCTTTAACATGCATGTTGCACAGAGGGGGCTATCAACGTGTGCATTTAGGTGCACTGAAATCTGGCCATACCAGCAGGTGCATGCCTTATTTGCAGATCACAATGCAAACATGTATGAATACTTCTGACCAAGACTACATTGCAGGAGACATTTAAAAATGGATCCCTATGGAATCCGCCAGCTTTTACCAGAGTGATTGGCAGAAATCTACACTATATGGATACAATCAGCGTACATCAGGCAGGGAACTCATCATGATTACAATTGATTCTTAGGTTGGTTCAGATCGGTCCTGCTCGAACTAGATCAGGGAAAATTTGAAGCACTGCAGTTCCGGTGTTTCAAACTTCAAACAATAACCACATTTTTTCAGTAATTTGCATCAGAAGGTTTAAGCATCGGGACCTGATTGGAAGGAACAGACTGCCACAGGGCCCAGAAATATCGGTCTAGCATGGGTTGCTGCATACTAGAAATCTAACCGAAATATCAAGCCTAGAAGTTGAAATATAAATATTTCCATTTGGGGCCTGTGCTGGAAATACTTTGTTTCTTCTTCTAGAGAGGGAGGTCCTTTTGCTACAAATACAATGTTTGCTATTTAAAGTGCAAGGGCCACCAATGTTGGAGCAAAGATATGTTCTATATATTGCAGCAGACTAATATGCATTCCTGCTTGATGTGAGCAAACATGCAAAATTAAGCATTTAGCGTGATATGAAGCATACTGGAGATCGAAAGCATCAGTGGCCACTTTGGCCCACAGGCTACCAAAATATGAAAATGCCTCTGGACTGATGGGAAACCTTAATACAAGACTACCAATCTACAGAAACTGGACGTGCTCCTCACACATGGGTATCAGGTCATAAAGTCCCCATACATAATGTCACTGGGAAAAGCCATTGTTGGCATTATATATAGTGGCATTATGCATGGGAACGGGTTGTGGGATTGTCCCCTGCACCCCTTGTAAAAAAATAAAAAGAGAGAATTTCGGGGTTGCTGGGGTGTTCCCCGCATGTTACTCGTGATAATGTCTCTGCACATTGATTATTAGATGATGAATATATCAATTTTAAATAAGAAAATAGTCAAACCACCAATGAATAATCGGCATGCATACGTTTTCTGTCAAGATTTTGAATAAGTGATTTTTTTGCACCCTTGTACCACGTTTTCTAAAAGGAATTTTTTCTTGCAAAAATGTATCTATTCATCGAACATAATGTTTGCAACTCCAGTGTAAAAGTGCTCTCCGCAAACAGAAATATCTGAAATGTTATGGGGTATATGCGTCACTTATGTAAGCAGCCAATTTGCTACTTATGACAAATCTAACTTGCAATTAGTGCTAAAGTGGTACAATTTCATTATTGAATTAATAACATCATTCACAATACTCTGTGGCATTATTACAAGAAATCAACCTGTTGCTTCATAAGCCAATTATCAATTTGCTTGTTCACATCACATAGACAAGTGCATAGTCTATGGTCATCACATAGCCAAAAAACATAGCCTCTTATAAAGTTGCATAACCTGTTCTCATCACAAAGCAACAGTGCATAGCTTATTAACATTACACAGCCAGTACATAGCTTTTTAACATCACATAGCCGACTTTATGATCACAGGTTTCGCCCAACTGGGCTTTGCCAAAAGCTGAAGACCCATTAAAATGATACATTTATCATCTAGTTAAGTTAATACATTTGTTAGTAGTATTTTGTACAATCCTGTTTAGTACTTGATCATATGATGTGATGAAATGCAATCCCTTTGGTGTATCTATTCTGATACAGTTTATCCTTTCTTGTTCATATTCTCAAGTCAAGCGTTTATTTTCCACTCAATGCATTCTTTCTTGTTTGTTAGACAGTAAAGATCCAGATTTAACTCATTCATTTCCGCCTTGAAACGTCCACTTGGTGCAAATCGTACAGTGTACGGCAAATACCGGTAATCCGCATGTATAAATTCAAATACATGGTGCAGAAGCAATGCTGAAAATAAAATGCCAAGATTATTTTTCAGTGTTATGCAATTATTTTGACTATATTTACTTGGATTGCAGCCTCAAGAGGAATAGATTAATTTCTTTAGTTTGCCCCACGTTGCCCCAAACTACATCAGTATCCGGTGCTCTGTTAAAAATGGCGTCTATTTGTAGTGATGCTCATGATGTCACCGCATTACTTGGTGTCGAGTCTCCATTATATTTGTTTCAATTAAAGTAAATGTTATGCATACATAAAGATCTATGTCAATTTGTTTTGTATGGTTGTATATTCACTGATTTTGTTAATCAATATTGTCGTACCCTCTTCTTCTTGTTAGGTTGTCGTACTTACTTTATTATAATTCAATATCAAGAAAATTATTATTTCATCAATTTTTCTGATTCTAAAGAAAGTCTAATTTACAAAATGGAATCCTATTGTGTGTGCCTCTTTTATAATTAAAACTATATATATACTGGTATGTGCCAAAAAATGAATCAATTGAGATAGCATTTTATTTTATTTAATGAAGAATAGCAGCTGAATATTGATATATGTTTGATTATTACTACAGTATTCACATTGAGGCAGTAATGCACAGTTATTAAATAACCGAATGGCTAGATTTCAATTTGACAGATGCCTACAAGAGAGTAAGAAGCATGTTCTTAGTTATAAAAAAAAATAACATTTGCGGTCCTGATTTAGCCCTGTATAGCATGTGTTCATACTATTGATCCATCTTGCTTCCTTTTATCTCAAGAGGGTTTCCTTGTTCCCTCCTCTTGGTGGTGAATGGACCAAGCATCTACAATGGAAGAGATTAGTAAAACCAAGAAAGAGATAGAAAAACTACATTGCTGATCTGACCTGCAGGCACGTGGCACTGGGAACCCGTGACAATGTAACGGAGCATATTGATAGGAACCTGAAATTGCAGCATGACCTCAATAGCCATGTGACATGCAATGCTAACTTGAGCATCACACACGGCTGTCCCCATCACTACCCTCCCTATCATGGTGCTGGTATGCTCCCCCACATGTCACCTACCTAGAGGTTAATAATCACAAATCATGTATCCCAGTATTATAAACTAATACGAGAGAATGAATTTGATCATGATTTAGTCTGGCACTTTAAATAGCTGAAAAAGGCACAGAGGTTTTTGAAAAAGAATGGGAAAAGCTTAAACTCCCTCCTGACGTTCTGAGAGTAGCTTCACTTCAGCATAATCAATGAAATCAATGTAATCCATGTTCAACCCAATATAGTTTCTAATATCGTTTCTACTTTATTACATTCAAACCTCATACATTTCATACTGTATTTTCCAACAGATGTTGGCGATGCCGCCAATAAGTGGGATGTCTCTCTAATAATAATAATAATAATTTAGCATTTATATAGCTCTACGAACCCTCAGGCTCTAATCTACTCCGTGAGTGCTGGACCATTGGAGCACGATTAAGCAGGATTAAGTTAATGATTGATGCTGTGTTCTCACATGTCCCACACGTCTCGTGAATTACAATTTTTAAAAGCATCATCCTCCCATCTTTAAGACAATGTACTTTTAAAGTCCTTGCGATATTGACTTATGAACTAATGTCATAGGACCAACAGCCTGAGAGAAGTAAACATATAGTAGCCTGGTGGCCACTGATTCAGTATTGAAACCCTAGAATATGCAGTGGATTTCTATCTCTCTCTCTCTCTCTCTCTCTTTCTCTCTCTCTGCCTACTTTATGACGAGAATTTCTCTTTTTTGCCAATTTGTTTGTTGATATGATAGGTCATTTGTAACACGCTTAATACCCAGAGGTTTCTAAGAGCAGACCCGGGGCTCAAACCTGTGTTGCTCTGTGTCGTCTTGCGTCCAAGGCGAGCATGTTGCCAATGAGCTATCCTTCCGAGACAAGTGCTATGGTGCTATGTCTTTAAATTCAGTTTGAGCTAATTTCTTGTAGAAGCCGGTATATATGCAAGTATAGCTTCAGCTACCGATATGACTCGCTGTCTTGCTATTGCAGAGCCAGTTTATCGTATGGGAGGCCTGAGCTGAAGAAGCAAAAAGGGTGGTTGGAAAATCATCATAGCCTGCTGCATGCTACACAACATTTGGATAAGACGTCAGGTTGAAATGCCAGTAAATAATGACATACTGCCTAACACTGAGAATGGGGATGACTAGGACCAGCAAAAGCACTCAAGCACGGTGGCTGTGATGGATGCATCAGATTCCAGGAGTTGATGGACAATTTTCCCTAAGATTATTAACAGGAATGTCCAACACATCGCATTCTCCTTAATTCACACCAATTTGTTCCACATGTAAATAAAATATAAACACTACAATGTCCTCGAGCGACAATATATGTATCAGTGAAAAATGCATTGCCCTAGATATAATCCTGCAACCCCTTTGATGCACCCAGGACACCTCCCTCTAACTGTACATCCGTATCAATACTGGCACATACTACCCCCGTCCTAGCCTAAGACCTGCTAAGTGTTCTTTGGATTTGGAGGATGGACACTTGCAGTCCTAGCAGAGCTCCAGTGTGGGCTGTGGGTGATGGAATCATTTAAGGGGATGACAGAGGTGAAATCACAGGACTCATCCCACTCCCTCAGTGCTCCAAGGCTCCCTAAAGCTAAAACCTACCAGAGGATAGGATACCAAATACCAAAGAGGAAGGTCATTATTTGATTAATGGCCTCTCTGTGGAACCTCCCTTATTTTATGTGCCTGAAGCGTGCCTGCAGCACTTCCCTCGTCCGACTGAGGTGGCAATCAATCGTTTTCCTTATTTTTTGTTTTTAAATTGTATTTATTGAGTTTTTATTGTGCACCTATGCACATGTGTTTCAAGGCTCAACAAGACAAGGGGGGGACAGATACAAAAACGGTCCTACTACGTCTTGTGACATTCAGATCATGCAAGTGCAGTAAACAGAAGTGCAGGGGATAGGTGAGGGGGGAAGTGCCAGAGGGTTAAGCGAGTGTCAGAGGAGGCCATGTGGCTAGAGAAGAGAGTGCAAGGGTAGAAGGTACATGTGCAAAGTGCGAGGAGTGGGTCTGAAAGGGCTCAGGGGGTTCAGGCCCAGCCAAGCTAGTGCAGGGGGAGGGAGCCCAGAAGGGCAAGTGAAGGTGGGGGTGGGAGGTCATGGGTTTGCAGGACACAGCACAGGGCCTTAACCTGATAAGCTGCCATATGCTCCTTGGCATCGTGCCACTGATCAACGTCATGAATACGTAGGCAATATAACCCGAGGAGGGGGGGCATTACTGGTAGGGTAATGCCCCTGGGGTCATAGTTAGACGCCCATGCTTAGAAACCTGTCTGGTATTAAGCATGTTATAAAAGAACAATTGGAAGGTTAGCAGCTAGTCTTTCTGCTGAATTCTGAAGAAGTTGTAGTTTCTTTATTGAACTGGAGTTTGCTCCTTCTAGGTGAGAGAGATAAAAATGATTTATTATCTGCATGTTAAGCAACAAATAATCGGCACCAACATACCCCAAACTGTAGTCCGGATTGAAGATGCAGAAAGTCTGCCAATACCACTGGCTAACCTACTTCAAATAGGTGCCCTCAGATATGTTTTATGAAAACGTCCTAGGAGGAATGTTGACGTAAATCCAAAGGCAACGAATTCCAAACTGCCACCTCATCCTAAACCTGTAGACATTTCCCTTCCCAGTTAACAGTCTGCACTTTAGAGGGTATTAACATATGTGCAGTGGCGGTGGAGGTTGGTAAGGTAATGCACGATCCTTCATGAATACCGGGCCTTTGGCCATGTGAGTCTTGCAAAGAATAGCAAAGAATAGCCATGGCCTTGAGCTTGATCTGATCTGATCTGCTACCGGGAACCAGGCAATTTTTCTCCTGTGATCAGACACCTTTTCAAGATTTCCAAGGGACCAGATAAGCCGGACTGCTCTTTTGTGGACCAGCTGAAGTTTATGAAGGCTTTTCTTTGATAGCCCCATATAGACACTGCTGCAGTAGCTTATCTGCGAAAAGGACAGCACTTGGATTAAGATTGCCTGATGGCCGGGGCTGAGAAGATGGTATATGTTGGAGGCCAGAGGAAAAGAATTGTAGATTCTGTAAGACAGAAAACAAATTAGAAACCACCAGTAGAGTGTCCTCAGCTCCAATTAATTTGTATAAGAAATTTTGAACATTTCTTTCACATTCTGGAACTTACTGATGTAGAATATTTTCGGGGTAGATGTTTAGGAGGAGAGGTAACTTGTGATATCAATGGTGTGGTTGGGTTTTTGAGGACTATTCATTTTGTGACATAAAGGAGATGAAAAGCTATGGTTTTTTAGTTAGGTTTGTGATACTGATTTGTCTGATTTTATGACTATGAAAGGTTGCATCTATATATGTTAGATCTATGTGATCACTGTGCCGCCCATGATGTCGACTTACATAATGCTGAGTTCCATTATGGCACGGCACAGTGGTCACATAGATCACTGTGCCATGCATCCCCCTACCCACTTACCTTTTCGGCGGCACACTTTTGATACAGGTAAGAGTTGTGTAGGTACATATCAATGGAAGTAGGGTATCCTGCCCCGCCTCTTTGCGGGGCATCATCCCCTACTTTGAGACAGCACACTCTCCCCTCTGGTGGCCATGGTTGCTCTGTGGTGTTGAGACCTCAATGGCCTCATTGCCACCTCAGGTCCTTCCACCACTTGTAGCTGTCATCTACCATCTGGCGGTCGGGGGAAAGGGCTGCAATTTCATCTTCAATCCTCTGTCCAGATGAAATGTTTCTCCCCTGCTGTCGTCTTTACGCTGTAGGCAAAACTGAGTCAGGGGCCATCCTTGATCACTCCGTCTGGCTACCAACAAAATTTGACTTTTGCAGAGCCATCCGTTGCCTTCTGCCCCTCGTGCGCCTCTTTTGTCAGCCATAGCTGGTGAACGGCAATAGGGAATAGGTGATTTAGCATAGGCATATAAGAAATGTACACAACGGTGTAGTAGCAGCTCTACTTGCAAAAAACATGGCCAAATAACCTGCTCACTGGATAGGTACCCACCCGGGAGGGTCTACAACCACATTTTAGCTCACTATACCTTTCACAGAGGAGAAATATCTATTTGCATATCAGTCTCGTCCCACCAACCTGGGCAGTCCAGCACCGAAATGCTAGGAAATTCTCCTCTGAACAAGAGTACCAACAGCAACCCCAGACAGGTGTTTCAGCCCAGTTGGACCTCATCAGTAGGGTGAAGCTGTGTCTCTCTAAGAACAGTGGCAAAACAGAAAGTTGATCGCTGGAAGGTTTTGAATTAATCATAACCACGGGCAAAGCTCTGGGCAACCCTCCAGACCATCGTTTTTCAGCCTGCCAAGCCATTACAGAAGGGGAAAAAACGATATGCAAATCAGGCTTGGCCCTACCCCAAAAGGTGCAGCCCAGCACGAACTGCTACGTCACATCCCTTCGGCACGAGACCACAAGCATCCCCAGACATGTTTCAGCCTTGTTGGGCATCATCAGTGAGGAGCAGCTTGGGTCTCTAGGCCCGGCAGACTCGGAACCTACGTCTGGGTACAACGTCCCACTCGGGGTGACTTTAGCAAAACAGAAAGTTGATGGCTGGAAGGTTTTGAATTAATCATAACCACAGGCAAAGCTCTGGGCAACCCTCCAGACCATTGTTTTTCAGCCTGCCAAGCCATTACAGAAGGGGAAATATCATATGCAAATCAGGCTTGGGCCTACCCCAAAAGGGGCAGTCCAGCCCGAACTGCTAGGTCACATCCCTTCTGCATAAGACCACAAGCATCCCCAAACATGTTTCAGCCTTGTTGGGCGTCATCAGTGAGGAGTAGCTTGGGTCTCTAGCCCCGGCAGACTCGGGACCCACGTTTGGGCATACCCGTGCCACTCGGGGTGACTTTAGCAAAACAGAAAGTTGATGGCTGGAAGGTTTTGAATTAATCATAACCACAGGCAAAGCTCTGGGCAACCCTCCAGGCCATCGTTTTTCAGCCTGCCAAGCCATTACAGAAGGGGAAAACCATATGCAAATCAGGCTTGGCCCTACCCCAAAAAGGGCAGTCCAGCCCGAACTGCTGGACTGCCCCTGGGCAGGACAAAGACTGATATGTTTGGGATATTTCTTCTCTGTGAAAGATAGTGAGCTAAAGACTCTGGGTAAGGCTCTCGTTACCAGGACTAATGTCTGGCAGAGGACCTCCCAGGACCCCCCTTGTTATTTGCATATTTGAGTAACTTTGGGTCTCACCCTGAGTCACTAGGGGAATCCAGACGTGGACCCCTTTCTCACTATTCTTAGAGAGGCACAGCTCCACCCTACTGAAGAGGTCCAACAGACCGAAACAAGTGTCTGGGGTTGTTGTTGGTACTCTTGTTCAGAGGAGAATTGCCTAGCATTTCGGTGCTGGACTGTCCCAGGGCAGGACAAAGACTGATATGTTTGGGATATTTCTTCTCTGTGAAAGATAGTGAGCTAAAGACTCTGGGTAAGGCTCTTGTAACCAGGACTAATATCTGGCAGAGGCCCTCCCAGGACCCCCCTTGTTATTTGCACCTCTAAGAACAGTGAGCAGGGGGTCCATGGGCCACATTCCAAGTATGGAGGTAGCCATGCTGCTTTTAGCGGCATGGCTACCCCCATACCGGGTACCCGGTCTGGGTTCCTTGAATGGGGAAATACTGGGCCATTCCGACCTTGACGGGCCCGGTATTTCCCCATTCAAGGAACCCGGACCCGGTACATCCCCATTCCCATTTGAGCTGCCATAGGGCTCAATGGGAAGAGGGGAGGATGCTAACAACGGGCCTGTTAATGACGGGTGTTGTTAGCATCCTGGTTTGTCGCAGACCCGCTAAGGCCGCCGGGTCCTGCGAGCAGACCTCGTAATGAGGCAGTAGGGCGTTAATGGCGCCGGCAGCTCTACCGGCGCTGTTAACCCCCTACCGCCTGGGTCGTGATGAGGCCACAAGTCTGGATTACCCTAGGTAATTTAGGGTGACACTCCAAATCCCTAAACGTATATGCAAAGGTCTAGGAGCCCCTCAGCCGAGAAAGAACACTGACAAATAACCTGTTCTCTGGGTAGGTTCCCACTCCGGAGGGTCTACAATCACATTTTAGCTCACTGTACCTAAATATAAATGTGCCTATAAGTCTGCTCCCACCCAGCTGGGCAGTCCATCACGGAGGTGCTAGGCAATTCTCCTCTGGACAAGAGTACCAACAGCAACCCCAAACACGTGTTTCAGCTCAGTTGGGCCTCCTCAGAGAGCTGGAGCTGTGCCTCTCCAAGAACAGTGAGCAATGGGCGCTCAGACCTTTGTTTTTACATTTTAGGAATTTGGGGTTATACCTTAAATTACCCTGGGTAATCCAGACATGGGGCCCTTGCTGTGAATTTTCTTTTTGTTTTAAAGTACAGCGCCGATACACAGTCTTTTTTGTAAATCTGCCAGCAGTGATGCTATTCTTTTTTCAGTTTACCCCTGGTGGTAATAATATTTTAACCGTTTATCTCAGTTACCGTTTTACCGCTATCACCGTGATTCCTGTAACTGCTGTAATTTAGTCAGGTTACTCAGATTGACACCAGTGTTAATAGTAATTACCGCTGGTGGTATTTCTGAGGTAAAAAGCACAGGGGCTGTAATGAGGCCCCATGTCACTTGAAAACAAATGAAACTAACTTAAATCATTCATTGTAAATTAGAGTTACAATTGAAGAGACATGTTCAGCATACTCAAATATCCACAGATGCCAAGGCTACTCTGCCCTCATCCACTGTGCCAGGAATGCCATGATTGTCTATGATTTCAATACCCCTCCTACACTGCATTCTGCAATGCCACAATAGATGTTCCTGGGGATAAAGTGTACCATTGCATCACACGAGGTGTAAACGAAGGCCGCTGTGAAGAGGTTCTCTGTTAACGCATGGTTGGCAGCACATCCATCTCGCCACAATAAATGGCTTCCTTGCATCTGCAGGCAGAACAGGGGAAACAGCTGTTTAACATTCCTTAAGTGTTCATCCCATTGGCCACTCTCAGTGGTAAACACCCTCTTCATTTCAAATCCCTGCAAGGGCCTTCTTCTTGATTAGATAAAAGATAATTGTGTTTTAATTGTTCCAACATATTTCACAGTTCCTTTGCCCTGCAGATAGATATCTGAAGCCACTAACATTTATTTCATGGTGGGGTTTTTTCTGAACAAATGCATGGTTCTCAGTGAGATCCTGTGTTCTCAGTCCTGATGCTAGTTCCCATGCCCCTGGTTGATGGCATGGCCATGTACATGAAGGGTGTCCCTGTGTTGGGCTGCCTTGGGGCTGCTTGTGTTGCTGTGTATGTTTGTTGCAGAAGGGTTGTTTAGGAAGCGTGTGGTCGTGAAGGCCTTGATATGTGCATGGATGAGAAGAGCCTGGCACATGTTATCAGAGGGCGCTGCATTTCACTGAATCCAGGGGTGTTTCACTATTCTTCTAAGAAATGATTCCGCGCCACACCAATGTAGTGTACTTGAAATTATGTACTTTTTTTAATCATAGTACAGAGAAAGAGGTGTTTTATCAAGTATAGAGCCCATAGGTGACACGTGTTTCGGCATAAACAGTATTGCCTTTTTCAAACCAGGGCTTATTTGATACGAAATTGTTTGCACATTAGTAGTGTATCTGTAGACAAAGCAATTATAACACAATGGAAATAGGAGTAGTATTCGGGTTTAATCCCGCTGACAATAGCTGACGAGCTGTTCGGACGTATATTGTCAGCGGGATTAAACCCGAATACTACTCCTATTTCCATTGTGTTATAATTGCTTGGTCTACAGATACAGTACTAATGTGCAAACAATTTCGTATCAAATAAGCCTGGTTTGAAAAAGGCAATACTGTTTATGCTGAAACACGTGTCACCTATGGGCTCTATACTTGACAAAACACCGTTTTTTCTGTACTATAATTTAAGAAAGTACATAATTTCAAGTACACTACATTGGTGTGGCGCGGAATCTTTTCTTAGAAGGATTGTTTACTTATCCATATGAAAGAGGTGGGGCCTTGACCTCTGTCCTTTTCGATTCTGTGACTCCTATAAATCCTCCAGTGCCAAAATAACTTTTTGGGCGCAAAGTGTAATAAATTGGTCCTATTTCCCCACACTTTTTTTGGTTTGTGTTTCACTATTCATGGCCAACTTTTTATGATCTCAGGTAAGTCCCTCCCGATGCAAAGGGACCAGAATCAAACATGTTTCTGATGAAATCTCCAAAACAAACATACAACCTTTGACCTGTAACTTTTAATGGCAGATGACAGCATGTGAGCTGCCAGGTCCTTGTAAAGTGTAACAGACTTTCCACTGTGCTGTTAAGGAGAACCATTGGATTAAGATACTTCCTCCAGGCCAAGCTTAAAAACCAAATGCCATTTTAAACTTGCGTTGGTATAATTTCCCATGGCAGCAACATAGAAATAGTCCAGGCTGGCCATTGCTTAGTGGCTTGTCTGGGTCTCTGATGCCAGGCCTGGCTTTCTAGGGGTATGCCACCCTTTCTACTCCAGAAGGAATGGGAGTGTGGGCACCTCAGTATTATCCTTCTCAGTCTGTGGAGCCACCTGGACAGGGGGACTTGCAGTGCCCTGACTTCTAAGTAGGTCATAACTTCCATTGTGTTCGCTTGGGAAGCAAGCTCAGCTGTGGTCTTGCTGACTCCCAACATTACCTGGGTGAGGGGGCACAGCATCTGTTATTGTAAAGAGAGGTTACATGCATGTTATGCTGGTGCCACTGAAGGCGGGTGCTTTCACAAGCCCCCTATAGAGAGAGTAAAGTTTAGTAGGGGCAATATTTTATACACTGCATTTGCCTTGTGCCCACTTAGTTTGATGCAGTGTTGGAAAACACTATCGGTTTTCTAGAGGTTACAAACAAGAATGGCAACTTCGGGGGGACAGAGCCTCCCAGTCATAACCACAAAACACTGGAATGCCCTACCATTGGCATTAGCTGCATTTTCTGTGGTTTAAGGTCCCACAGACTCTGCATAGTTTCCTAGAAACAAATCCAGAAAAATTGAGGTCACCCATCTGTAAATACATAGGGTTCTGGAAGGAAGGGCAGGCTGTTGCCGCCTATCACCGGGCCCCTAATATGCCCTGCTGCCCTACTTGGGCTTGGCAGGTCTTGAAGGACAGCAGGGCACGTTAAAACATGTTCTATTTACGGTGCTGTTCCACTGGAAAGAGCTAAAAGTAACATTAAACCATTTGTTGGTGTCAGCAGGTGGGGGCCAAAAAGAAGCTCTGGGGTGATGGGGATGGGATGCCTCCCATTCCAGAAGTGAATAATGGCCCACGATCATTCATAGTTAACTTTTGGGGAAGTTCTCCCAGCCTTACGCTGTGCCAGTGATTGCCCTGATGACCGTCAAAGTCCACATGATAACTCCTTGGCTGACTTTTGCTCTTCAACAGTAACATTAAGGGAACTGATAGGAGGCCATCCAATCTCTAATGGCCTCTTTTAGGGCCAAATCACCCTGGATCTGTGAACCTCTCAAGGTTTCTATACACATATGAACATTGCCTTGAACAGTTTCTCATTTCCATATGCTTTAATGTTTCCTTAAAATAAACCTTTATCATGCTAGGGCTCTTTGCATATGATGTTTTACTGTACATAGCACATCCCAGGAATTTTATGAAGCCCTATGGGCACGCTTGCCTGAATGTTGGATGGAAGATTTCAAGCGAAATCTGGACACTAATACATGCCATTTGCTTGGAATCCCTTCTACCTGCCTGGCTCTGTCAACTAAGCCTTCTCTGCCCTATGGTTGTAGTCACAATCTTAAAAAGCCCTCTTTCTCCTTATGGGTGCCGTATTTCACCCTCACTAGTTCCTGGCTTAGTAGGGGCCTCCTGCCGCAGCATACTTCACCTCCCATTGCCTATGCTGGCCTCTTCGTGGTGCCCCTCCGCTTCTTCTCTGACCTCCACAATGCCATCATGCCAGCACTGCTCTATCAACTGCAATGTTGCACTATCAATGTGGCACACTGCCTAAACTTCCTACAACCTTTGGCCCTCCTAAACCACTTTTTTCCTATTTTACTGTGATCCCTAGCCTCCAACCAGTGCTAACAGCCTTAAAATCATTAGTGGGTGGGTTTTACAGAGATTAGGTGCACAAATTAATTTATATAAAATGCTTAGGTATGTTGCGGTACCCAGCTGATGCAATTTATCAGTGTTAGGTTGCCCTCTGCTGTCCACATGTCAAAGTGCACCTCTGTGCCCTTCCAATTCAACAACAGCTATCATTCTAACAAACAGAATGAGCACGATTCCACGCGGTTACCTTCCCCTTCCACTATCGCAAACATTCAGAATAATTTCAAGTTTCTTCTTTCCACCCCCACTTCTCTTCACAGAGGGCAGAGCAGTTCCAGTGTCAATGAACACTTAATTACCGGCTCATCGTTTCAGTCTCTAAAGAGCGAAACGCTACAGGACGAATGCCTCCTCACAAGCTAAAACTGAAAGTAGGTGCTGTAATTATGCTACTACGCAATCTTATGCCATCACAGGGACTCTGCAATGGAACAAGGTTAAAAAGTATGCGTCTACAAAGCCATATCATAGAGACCTGTGTAATCGATGGAACTTACATACTGTTCTTAATCCACGCATACTTCTCATTCCATCTGATACAAATATGTCTTTCAAATTCAAAAGAAGACAGTTACCTATATGTTTAGCCTTTTCAGTGACCATAATAAGTCACAGGGACCAACACCCTCTTCCTGGAAGCGATCAGTAGTAATGCCGATATTTAAGAAGGGGGACAGAAGTGACCCTATGAATTACCGACTGATATTGAACTTTAAGATATGCTAAAATGGCATATGTTATGCCGGGATTGGCTAGTCCCTACTAAATGGCACTAGCTTGCATTAGGTAGGATTTCCAGGCACAAAATAGCTGTGAATTCCACCACCCATGGTGACTAAGGACATACTAGGATCATTGTAGTGATAAGGAAAGCTTGTTAGGTTATAAAATAAACATGGGTAAAATCCCGGTTGCTTCCATTGGCACCAACAAAGCAGGAAACCATTGATAACGTGTATGTATTTCCCTGTAACATACATACAGAGCAGATCAAATATTTAGTAGTGTGGCTGAGCAGTAATGTGGACACACGGTTATTTCCCCACATTGTGGCAAGTTTTAAAATGGGATCTGAGAATATGACATACATTACAATTGGGCTGGATAGGGCATTTAATGACAATAAAGAGGAGCTTGGCAGTTTCATTTAGATATCAAGCATGACCCCCTTTTATTTTGTTCGGTCAATATGAGAACCAGATTCCCTAATGAACAATGAATACTACTGAAGGCTCTTGGAGGAACCAGGCTCCTGGACATACAAAGTTTATTTTGGAGCATCACAGTTTAGGATTTTATATGATCATCTGAGACCTGATGGGGAGAAACAAGGGATTCACCTATAGAACACAATACTGCACCAAATGACGGTAGGAGAGTGGCTGTGGGTACCAGGCTCAACCCTAAGTGTGTGGGAACACCACAGTCTGAATACACTATGGTGGTAGCGGTATGCGGTATGATAAAATAAAATCAACATAGCATATAGTAAGCATGGAGGAAGTAGAAGATAAAATCAGTAGTACAGCTGATCAAATTCATTCAGATAAAGCTCATAAAATCAATAAAAAATAGCAATGCCTATAACAAATATAGAAATATTCAAATCAGTTGAGTACAATTCATAGTAAATTCAAAATAACAACAGTCCCTCAATTAAACATGATTAAATATGAAACTCTGCCTTATATTCAACAAATATAATTAATTTAATTAAAATTCAAAGGAATATGGATAGCTATTTGCTACTTTGCTACTTTCAGTTAGTCCTTCTGGCCCTCACTTTTGAAGAGAAGTTTAAATAATTCTCTACTTTAAGATAATATTTGGAGATGAAGTGAAGCAAAATAACAGCTCCTAAATCCCTTTGATTTTACAAGTGAATTTAATGCAGGGTTACGAATCCATACCTACCTGGGGCATCGGAAAAATAAGTGGTTCACAGTTACTTCAGAACTTGTGCAGAAGGGATCAATATTAATATCCAAAGGCTGACCCTTCCATTTTGATATTCTACTTCCAATGGGTAAAAGATCAAAACGGAAACGCATCAGGTGTGATCCTGAAGAAATAACCAGAATTCAGGTGAGATAATTTCTGTAAAACCAAGATTAGATATCAACGCAATGTTTATATTTAATTTGTTATCTGAGTTCCACCACCCCTCTTTCCACGCACCATTTTCCCTTTATTTCATAGACCAGATATCTAACTACACATTTCATCAGCTTTGTGGAAAATCAAAACACTCAGAGCACTGTATACTCATTAATGATGCATCAACATGTTTCAGCCACAGAATCCTAAGATGGAACTCTCCATCTAAAGTATCTTTCATAATGTCCAGCAACATTGCAGCAAAACAATAGACCATAAACGAAGCCAACTGTTATTTGCCCTTTACTTGGCCTCATCTATGGTGCACACCTGATTTAACTCCTTGCACACTGAGAAGAAGAGAATGTGTTCCAGAGATGTAGGGCGCTTTTTAAAAAGCAGTCTTCACTAACCTGAAGCGATGATAACCTTCAAAGTGCCAAAGTTCTGAACCATGCAGCCCAATGGAGCAAAACCTGGCTTTAAAGGCCGGGAGAATAGCTCAGGGCCAATGTGTTTGTCTGGGAAGCAGGGGTAATGCTAGCTCTGGAAAAGATCTGGGGCTACGCTAATGTCTGGATTTTCGGTTGTTGCCCCTGAGCTTCTATCCGGGGCTACAGACAAAGAACCCTGGGCTATACCCCTCTGAGCCCCCCCTAGCAATGCCTCTGCTTGGAAGCAAGATAATGAAGTGCGCCACAGATTCGAATCCTGGTCCCACGCTTAGAGGCTGGTCCTCTGGCATGAAGAGCGGTATAAAAGTTCAATTTCTTTATTCTTTTTATAAACCTTTTGAACTGCTGCAACTAACTGCCTACCTTGATCATCAAACAATTTGTGAAGAGAGCCATTTGATTGCCTTTTCTGAGCTACTTGTCTTAAATGTGTGCCCTGCTGTGCAGGTCTTCAGAAAA
This sequence comes from Ambystoma mexicanum, assembly GCF_040938575.1. Classification (NCBI taxonomy): domain Eukaryota; kingdom Metazoa; phylum Chordata; class Amphibia; order Caudata; family Ambystomatidae; genus Ambystoma; species Ambystoma mexicanum. Next base: position 1,130,549,545 of record NC_090928.1, read on the forward strand.
TACATGTCTCCTAGATAAGTGAATGTTTGAACACGGTCATGGGATGTTTGTCTGCCCCGACTTTCACGGTAGAGCAGATGCCCCAAGGTTTCATTACAAGCTGAGGTGGGTCTCGAGAGGGTGGGTCAGTTGTGGAAAGAAGAGAGATTGATAGACATAGAAGGGCCTTATTACAATTATGGTGGTAGCAAAAACATATATGGCATTTTAAAATACTAGATTTGCTTTTCCTACTTTGCCAAACTACGTGTTTCAGATTAGAAACTCATCTTCTATCTCCACCCATAAGCATTATTGCATGCAGTAGGAACCAACTGATGTAATTTAAATCTCCATGGATTCATATGGGACTCCAGAAGGGGAATAACCCAAGGGTATGCATGACTCAGAACCATACAGACCCTACTGTTACCGTATTGTAACTGCATGCAATAACAGTAAATTAGTTCGGTGGTAATACCTCCAAACTCATAGTCAGGCCCATTAGTGACTCTTGAAAGAGAGCGTAACCTGGGCAAATAATCAATTTTTCGATACATGCACCTGAAAGCATCCCTACCCCTAGAAACATGGAAATCAGTACTTCTCGGTTGTTAGCAGCCTTTGAGGGGATACTTGATGTGCATGCAGGTAATTAGGTGTTAATCCTGGCTATGTTGATAGGTACTCCAGAGGTTCAATACCAAGGATCTGAGCATTCAAAGCAGAAATGGGCTGCCAATTTGGGGTGCATTAAAACAGATCTCTTCAGGTCCCTTACGTGTAGGAAGGCACAGAAGACCTCCAGGTCAGCCAGGTCCAAGCTCCACGCCTTCCAGCATTTGCATAGATGGCACCTGCCCAGCCAAGCCGGCTAGAATGTACCTTGGAGGTGATGTTGGAGGGCTTGTGGTGAGAAGGGGCTCTTATCCATGTCCCAGGTTCTGTTAAGATTGCGCAATTCTTTGCTGGAGGTTCGTTCCTGGATGAAGGAAATTGAGGGAATTGAAAAACAAAGAGTTCCCTTGTTGTAATTTAGAATACTCACAAGAGAGGAAGAATACAACCGTGTGCACCGCGTGGGGCACCATTTGTTACCAGCGGTAGGGCAGGGGCAGCTTAATGTTTAAAAAGACCGGCTCCTCCTGCTAAGGATGAATGTTTGCATACATTTAAGGAACTTTATCAATTGGAGAAGCTGACATCACGGTTGCTTGATTTCAGACAGACATTGGTGCAAAATGGTTCCCATTCTGGTAGAAATATGGCAATGACCCATCACAATTGATACGGTTCAGTCAATCCGGTGTAAAGCTCAAAGGATGCGGGTTGCCCTCCAACGATGATCATCCAGTTCCCATCCGAGGGCCAACAATCCCTACTCAGGGACACAAGCCATAATTCAGCTCTTCATATCTGCTACAAACCATGGGGGCAATAACAGGCTACTGAAGCACTTTATTGCTTCAGAACCTTGATGGTCTATATTTGATCATTCTGGGACAGGCCCACCGCACTACGACGCTTTACAAGAGTTTGTAAGAGGCCTTCGCAAAGCACCTTATTGTTAAAGGTTCTTGTGGGCCATCTGGAACGTTAATACCGTTTTGTATTTTATACTTAACTTTCAAATTGTTATCAAAATGTTATTATCATGACTACCATATGCAATAATCCGTTCTTCACACTTATTAGGTATTATGTCTTATCCCAATAGTGTTCTGTTTTTCTTACATTTGTATTGTTTACAAGAGGGGTCAAGTCCTAAAAAATTAAGTGGGGGGACTCATCAACAAACGCAATGGGATGTGATGTCACCAAAAATGAGCCAAATTCCACAGGACGAATGGCATTCGCCTTTCATAAAATCAAAACACACACACACAAAACCAAGTGTAATAGCGTTTTTGAAAACTTTAAAAGGTTTGCATGTTTTAAACACCAAGATTCTATATAAATTTTCTCCCTGGGACTTGCAGTACCGAAATGGGACATTTCACCTTTGGTTGCTCAATAGTATTCATCAGGTTATATAGTACAGTGGTGAAGTGTTCGGCCAGAAAACCTGACAACTGCATTTTCGATCCCCCGAGGTCAGCTTTAATTCATAAATTCAAATAGGTAATTCAATGTTTCCCATTTTAGCTGTGGGGGGGGCTTTTAGAAATTGGACAAAATATAGTCTTTAAAGCAGTCTTTCATGTCTCTCAAGACCTAATCCACAGATCAATGAAATTCTGGTCTAAATTACTGCTGTCGGTGATGGGCAGGGTCGCCATCACTAAAATGATAGTCCTACCGAGGTTTCTGTATTTCTTTCACAATGTTCACTATTATATTGCGGCCTCCTTCTTTCGCCTCCTAGAAAGGCTGTTGAGAGAACTCCTCTGGGGTCCCACCAGACACAGGTTATCACTAGCCACACTCATGCTACCGTGCAAAGCTGGCGGGGTCCAACTACCAGACCTCGAGAAATACTATTTGGCAGCGCAACTCAGCTTTGTGGCCAAGTGGCTTGCAGATGAGACTACAACAGAAACAAAACTAATCAAACAGTTAGTAGCACCTGCACACCTAAAAGAAATACGGTGGGTTCCACTGGGATGCCTTTGCACTGTCCCAATGATTGTAACGTTGGGGAGGAGGTGTTGGGGCAGGGCCCTGACACTGCTGGGAGAGGAACAGCCCTATTCACCTAAGACCCCAATTGCAGCAGATGTGTGTGCATCCAAAGAAGATCTGGCAATTGTGAGGCAATGGGAAAGCTGTGATATCTACACATGGGGAGACGTATATGAAGAGGGTGTTTTCAGGGAAGTTGCAGCGATGGGAGAGAAAGAGGGGATAACCAAGGGCCAGTTTCTATGGTACCAGAGGTCCAGCAGGATAGCGAAAATGAAATGGAAAGAGTGGCCAGAGGAGCCAGTAACAAATCCAGTCCTAATGGTACTACACAACCTGGGTGACGGGTGCAGGCCAATATCCAGAATCTATAGTCAACTGGTGGATAGGCCCAACCCCAAGAGTGCAGCACTGAAGCAATTGTGGGAGACTGACCTGGGAACCAATATAACGGAGAAGGAATGGGAGAGGATCCTGATGTACCCCCGGGAGGTGTCACGAAATGCTAGATTCAGGCTAATCCAATTAAATATTTTTTACAGAACTTATATGACCCCCAGCAGAATAGCAACATTTTATAACAAAGCACACCCACTATGCCCCTGGTGCAGGTCGGAAGGAGCGGGAATGTTACACATGTTTTGGGGGTGCCTGAAGGTACAGCGCTTTTGGGCCAAGGTAGAACAAACTTGCAGACAGGCCAGTGTGGGAATATATGAATGGACACCGAAAGAATGCCTACTAAGGGCATATCCAAGAATAGGCAAAATACAGACATGTGGTCAAACTCATGGACATGATTTGCATACTGGCCAAAAGGTCCCTTGCAATGGCGTGGAAGACGGCAGGGGGCCCGCAACATGCCAGATGGCACAGAGAACTAGAACACAGGACAGGGGCGGAAACCAGAGTATGGGGCGATGGGGTCTCCAAGGCCGGAAGCAAGGCAAGCCCAGCATACGAGCCCTGGAAAACATTGTTTTGGGACATGTTCCACCCATCGGACGATAAGCCCCCATGAACGAATAGGGATAACACCTGGGCTAACTAAGACCCACCATTAACGAGACTATTGGAACAAGGAAAGCAGAATGGTTACCCACTTGCCCCTAATGAACACACTGTTGCCTTACATCCCAAAACCCTGTTAGACTAAATGATGAATGCCCCAAAGTACGAATCAAGCAATGCAGACTATTTGTTTTTTTGGTATAATATAATATGTTCTGTTGTTAATCTGTTATCACATGCAACTAAGACAATGATGGCAAATTGAGATGCTAAGCATAGATTTACACTATAAATGCCAATAAAAACATTTTAAAATAAAATAAGGACCTAATCCGCAGAAAGTAGTAAATCTCCCGATAATCCAATTTTTTAAAAACAATAGCTTCTCAAATAGAACAAGAATATTTTCAGTTAAAGGTAGGGGCTAACAATCTTTTATGGTAATATTATTTAAGCCATTCTAATCAAAACATGAGCAAACTTCTAGTATAATTTTGGCCCACAAATGAACACAACCCTTGCCAGGGATTTAGAAGGGTCTTCTGTAATACAGCTTCAAAGATTCTTTCGCGGGTGTGACACAAAGGGGTGCCGGCCAAGCTGGCCACATTGTGCTGAGCTCTGCCTCTTCGGGAGCCACTGGGATCTTGCACCTCGGCAAAGTGTCACATGCACCCTGAGGCAAAGGCTTTGAAAGGCCCTGCATCGAGTGGTGGTCCTGAGGGGACTGAAGCGGCGTGACCTAAAGTTGCAGCAGAGCCACTACCTATCCTGGGCATTGGTGCTGCGGCTCCGAGGCAGAGTTCAGCCTGCTGGGCTGACAGAGGTGTTGTGCTGTATCAACAGGAGTCGCTGGGTCCAACCGTAGCAGAGAAGAACGCCAGAGCCTCCCGGTGTACGGCTGGCAATGGGGAGACCCGATGTGGCCAGTGGCAGAGATTGGGGGTCTGTTCTAGGCTCTAGGAGGAGGCGATATCAGCGATTCCACAGAACCAGCGCCGGGGAGCACTCACAGCACCAGTGGAGTTCCGGCTGGGAGCAGATACTAGTGACCCCTTGAGGGTAGAAAGCCCAGCTGGCCTGGAAGCCTAGCATTGTGGGGTGCCAGGGGTGGTGGGCAGGGACAGGCATCAACTAGAAGGTGCCTGGGCCTGGTCTGGCAGTTTGGAGAATGACCACCGCCATTTTTGTGATAATGTCACTGGATTCCCGCTGCAGGTGAACTGGGGTGAAGCGGCTGGCAATTGTCAGAGGTGACACCTGATGCTATACTATACACCCCCTTGGGCACAAGGCTATGAAGGAGCCCTGAGACGGAGAGTAAGGGGATGGGGGATGCAGTGGGGAGGTCCGTGCTGTGAGCCCTCGTGGAAGGTGTAGGGACTGCGGGGGTGGGTGGACTCGACGTTTGCTCTGACATGGAGGTATTTGGGGCATGTGGGGTGAGCCTGAAGGGAATATAGATCCCCTGGGGTGGGAGGAGCATCATGGGGTGGAGGGGACCCAGACACCCAATGAAGGAGGCAACAACCTGGTCCTTGTGCCACACGCATCGCCCACCCCCCTTGTGATATCAGAACATACCAAACTCAAGAGTTGCCATCATCTGGTTGGTTGAATGGTGAAGGGGAATAAAAAACAGGCAAAGCTCTCCTTTTCACAACCGGCTCCCATGTCTAAGTAAAAACCTGCAGATCTGTGCTCAGGCAATAGTGACTGTGGTGTAGCGTATATGGAGGCAGAGGGTGGCCAACTGGACCACGTGGAGATTGCTGGGTCTCACAGTCATGGAAATACTCCTACCCTAGATGACGGTATTGTTTGACTCCGTAAATAACTTATTAGACAACCTGGTGTTGAAGATGGAATGCATGCAGCATAGCATTGAAAAGGAGAGTGACAGGATTTCCGAAGCTGAGCAGGAAGTAAAAGCTGTCCAGATGAAAAATGAAGATCTGAAAGCAAGGTCTCGCCGTAATAACATTCAGGTCGTGGTGATCCCAGAGTTGGTCTTGCAGAAGAACATGGAGGCCTTTATGGAAAGTTTCACTAAAGAAGTTTTGGTGGATCTGCCACTTTCCCCACGGTTTTTGGTTAAGCAGGCGCACCAGGTGTCTCCAGTGGTGCCTAAACCTGGCCAGAGCCCCCACTCGGTGATTGCCTGGCTTCTGAACTATCAGGAATCAGGACTTAGACAGTATACTTCGGAAGACCTGTGAGCTGGGGGATTTGCAATATCAAGGATCCAGTGTCTCTTTCTACCTGGCTTTCACCCCCGCAGTGCATAAAGCTTGTATATCGTTTGTCCTGGGGAGATGCACGGTTTTATACCTCTTATTCCCCATATTCACGTGGCATCTCAATTGTCCATAAGTCACTGAAGTTTAGGCCATTGAATCGAGAAGTGACCCTTATGGAAGATATGTAATATTATCGAGGAGTCTAGTCACTTTTGTAAACGTATATAGTCCGAACACAGATGATCCACGGTTTTACGACTCCCTTTGGGTTAAGTGATTATTATATTCACTAACTCAGGTAATTCTTCATGCAGAATGGGATAGATCCACATCTGGTATGAAGTCATTGCCCTTGGCTGCTAGAACAATACAGGGTGGGCTGGAAGATCTCGGGCTGCTAGATATCTGGAGAACACTACACCCGGACGAGAGGGACTTTTCCTTGTATTCCTCTGTACACGACATGTAACCCCTCATAGACTATATAATTTTAGGGCCTGGCTTAGATCAAAGCACAAACAGTTGCACCATGCTTTTGAGAACATTGTCCGACCACTCCCCAATTCTGTGGCAGTTCCAGATTGGAAATCATATTGTTGCTAGACCACACTGGCATTTTAAGTGCCAAGTGTTATTAGATGTGGTATACCGAAGCGAAGTGCTAGAGATTACAATGTCATTTTTTGCCTGCAATGCAGGGTCAGTTGCCTCAGTCGGGCCTCTATGTGAAATGTTAAAGCTTTATTTGAGGGGGCGCTGCATCTCTATTAAAAGTGGGGTACTCAAGGTGATTCAGAGGAGGCTGGGAGGGCTAGAAACAGAGTAAAAAATTACAGACCTGGGAGGTGAAGCAGCCCTCTCTTTATAACTTGGCAGTGATTCAAACTGCCCTTGATCACTTTGGGGATGAAGTGGAGAGGGAAGTGTGATTTTGTGTGACCCTTCGATTGGCATACAGGTATGATGAAGAGGGAGGCCGGGTAGGTACTTGGCTAGGGTGATGAGGGGTCAAAGGGGCCAAACCGATATCTCAGTGATTGGCACATTGGTTTCAGAACCCGATATAATTCTTGAAGAATTCACATCTTTTTATGGTAATTTGTATGCTGCGGATCAGGACACCTTGAAGCTCTTTGAAGGAGGCGGTGTTGGCAGGACATGATGCGTAGGCTAAATACATTTTGGGTCCCCCTATCACTGTTAATGACATCCTGAAAGCGATTAAAGATCTACCAACTACTAAGGCCCCGGGTTCAGATGCAATTACCTATGAGTTTTTTTTAAGGAAAATGGCCCCATGTTGCCCCAATGTTAATTCAAGTATGGCAGGAATTTTTGCACAATACTAAGCCGGCAAGGACCCATTGGACTGTGCCTCCTATAGATCGATATCCCTCATTTAAATGAATACAAAATATTTTCTAAAATCTTTGCTTATAGGTTGCTTCCCTTCCTCCCTTCCATTGTGCACTTAGATCAGGCTGGCTTCATCCCAGGTCACCCTACGGACCTCAATTTATGGAGACTATTTGCAGTCCTAGCCCAAATGGACCCCTCTGTGCAGGCAACTGAGTGCTTTTAGTTATGGAGAAGGCGTTTGAGTCCATGGCCTGAGATTATCTGTTTGCGGTTCTTGAGAGTGTGGGGGTACCGACATACTACCTACAATGCGTTAAAGTCCTGTATTTGGGGGGGACTGTCAGGATTGGTCTCTTTGGAAGACACTATGCGTCTTTTGAATTGCGATGGGGACACATCAGGAATGTCGATTGTCCCCTCATCAATTTGCAATTGCCATGGAACCACTTGAGGTTCGCCTGAGAGCACTACATAGACGCTGGGGGCTTGCATTGGGAGGGGTCCAGGAACTGATCTCACTCTATGCAGATGATGTCATCTTTATGTTAAGGACCCAGGTTGTAATCTACAACCTCTTCGCAGGAGAGTGAAGCATTTGGTATAATATCAGGATTGCAGGTAAATTGGTCTAAGTCGATCCTATTTCCGCTGAATGAGGCCACTCGGCAGCTCTTGGGCGCTGAACGATTTTGCTTGGAACAGATTTTGACAAAGTATCTGGGCATACTAGTTAGTAGGAGCCACTCCCAATTGCTCAAAGACAATCACAGGGCTTATTTAGAGACACTCCGGAGTGAAGCTGATCGATGAATATCACTCCCAATCTCTCTGATGGGTAAAGTTGCAATAATAAAAATTGTGATCCTCCATAAGTTATTGTATTTATTTCTTAATCCTGGTGTGGCCAGGCTGCTAATATTTTAAAGAGCTAAAGACACTGTTGACTAAACTGGTGTGGAGCCCCGAATGCACCCGGAAATAAATGGGAGACTCTCACAGGGTTTTGGGAACAGGGAGCACTAAATGTACCTGATTAAGAGCTGTATTTCCTGGCTGCACTAGTTTCGTTTGTTCCCAGTCTTTCCTTCATGTTCGGATTGAGAGGAAGTAGGCTCACCCATATTCACTGCAGAGGACCCTGATTTCTATGCAGATTAACAATAGGTGCACCTTCGACCCAGCATCGTGTACGTCCATGCATGGCGGAGGTTGTGCCAGAGAATGAGAGAGCTTATGGTCTGGGATATTCAGTGTCTAGCCTGACATGTGATGGCTGGATTCTAGAAGAGTGGTCATGATTTGGGGTCAATAATATGTTCGAGTTCTATGCCAAAGGGAATTTTGTCTCCTAGGAACAAGTCAGAGACAATCTAGGGGAGGCGTTTGGGCCAGCATTTCAATTCTTCAGGATCTGTGGGCGTTTCGGGCCTGGTCGCCATGCTTTCCCTCCGAACCGCAGTTATTCCCCCTTCTAAAGTACCTTGTTAATTCTGTGAATGCGAGAAGTGTGGTATCTACAATTTATCAGATAGTACTAAGCTCAGCCCCAAGGGTGGTTCCAGCATGTAGATCATTGTGGGCAGCGGATATTGGATCAGACCTGGGAGATAAGATGTGGCAATACATGTGCTCATGCACTAGGAAAGTGGCACTTAACTCCCGGTTTAAGATCATTCTTTAATTCTTCACCTGGCTTATTTATCCCCTGCAGTCCAGAAGAAATTTGATAGCTCTAATGATGGAAGGTGCCCCAGGTGCAAAACTGATAATGCTGGATTTATTCCTGTTCTGTGGAAGTGCCCTTCCCTGGCGACTTTCTGGCATCAGGTAACTAAAATGACGAGGCTAAAGATAAACATCTGTTATTCCCGATTCTAGGATAGTAACAAAGGGGTATTTGGAATTACGAATAATTCTAAAGCACCATCGTTGTTAGCAAGTCAGTGCATGTTCATAATTTCAGTTAGGAAAAAATAATAATTTGTCGTCTATTAAATAACCCTACATATAATCATGTACAAGAACATAATATTTTAAGATTACACACTTGAAATTTGAGAGTATATATCCGTTAATTTATTTAATATACAATATGTTGCTGAGCTTGTGCATGTTAGTTTTAGGTTTCTGCTTTTAATCTAAGTCTGAGGGCAGCACTTAGATAGCAACAATTCACCCAAGCAACTGCATACTCCTTAACCATCTGTAATGATATAAGAGTGGCTTGGCACTGCCAAATGCTTCTTCAGTTTGAAAGCAGTAATGTAGTTTTTGGTGTGTAGGGCAAAAAAGGAAATTGTCTCATCGACTCTTCTGAGAGAAAAATTCCACACAATGTGCCCATCGAAGGCGTTTAACCATCTAGCAGCAAACATCTACATAGGGAGAAGAGTGAATCTAAATCACCCGAGCCATTTCCTTTTGCTTTGATCAGTTGTCCATAAATTATACAGCTTGCTTGATCCAAAGGAGGAGTTTAAAAAGGTAGTATGTTGTTCATTTTTCCGAAATACAAGGATTCCCTAAACACAGAACAATGGTCCAATAATTTCCACTTATAGAACCCAAGCTCCCATTTTTGGGTCATGTGCTCTTGAGCAAACCAATGTGAGCAGTTGTTTGTTTAATTTCTAATGCAGATCAAATATAATCTATGCGTGGGATCTTAAGGGCACACTCATGCAGCAAAGCATCGCTCATAATTATCTGAGACAATGTTGCTGAGGGATGAGTCCATACTGGCAATAAAAGGGGATTTATGATTATATCAGCAAAAAATTACCCTTGATTCAAAGCATTGTGTGCCAAAAAAGCAGGTGCTGATTTTGTCAACATTACAATTATTTTCAGTAAATGATGCTCTGCGGCTAGTAGACAACTGGGGGACTCCCATCCCATATTCAAAAGGCATAGGAAGCAGTAGCACTAGATTTAAGTGTGATAGACAGATAAAGCAATTTGAAAGAGCTGATTACATGGTCATTTTGACATCTGGAAGACCTTTTGACATCAGAAGGATAGCATAATTTGCTTATTTGGTTAAAAGAAGTTATTTTGCTACGGGGTGAATCTCCTAAGACTTTCACACAAGGTAACTCCCAAATAATTGAATTGTTTGGCCCTCACTAGTCTTTCACCATTCAATGTAAAAATATAACTAAGGTTCATTCTTGCTCCAGCAATTAAAATCATAAATGTGTTACAATGTACTATCAAGACCTTGGCAGACATGCATTTAAAATAATGATGATTTAGCCACTGCAAGGCAAATGGGGCACTTGCAAAAAGGAATGTGTCATCAGCATAGTTGGGTAAATTAACTGGTCCTCCCTTCCCCACTAATGGAATGTCCAGCCCTTTTGCTAGTAGGATTTCTTGGAGTTTATTTATATACATGTTGAGCAGGAGGGGCCAATGCACAGACCTCCCACGCCCCTCGTTTAAGTGGGAATTGCTTGGTCCTGTAATCATTAGTCCCATACCGGACACTGTCCACTTTATTGCAATGCACCAACATAATTATTTGGAGACATCCCTGTGAGTCATCAGATTGTTGGGTTCAACCTTAGGAATAGTCCAGGGTGAACTTTGTTAAACGTGACCCGTGAATATGATGCAAAATTCAGGTGACTTGTGCTGCAAATTTAAAATATAGACTACCTGTACCCTATGTATCATGCACTGTTCTATTACTCCCGCTCTCTCTCTGCACTATCTTTCTCTCAGTCATTATCTTTCTGTTTCTCTCTCTTTCTCTATGTCCTCTCTGTATTCCTCTATCACTCTCACTATCTCACTATCTCTCTCTCTCCCTCTCTTTCTCTGCAAGAGTCACGTTACAAGGTGCGTTTACTGAATACCCTCCAGCTGACAGCTACACAACCAACGCAAACCACAGATCTTTGAAAAAGTGAGGAGAGGGTGCCTTAATTTTCATGGTTAATAGTAGAACGAGAAAAGCAACAATAGAAACTTCCCCTGAAGTGGCGTCTGGCCTCGCATTGGAGACATACATTTTCATTGCATGTGTCCTGCAGGAATGCTGAGGGTATATTGTCTGTATAAGCGGATTTTAGGAGGACATGGATTGGCTCTTTTGGAGAGATTGTAGGGCTATGACAAACATTGTAAGGGACCAGAGAACCAAATACATGTGTTTGTTTTTATTTTTGTTAATTATAGGTGTCTGTGCATATAGCAACAAATGTGCATGTTGAGAAGCACTACCAACCAATCAGTGCACAAGAAAGTAAGACATGCACGAAGAAGAAATTGTATGTTTTTTTGGGAAAAATAAGCTATTCAAAATGAAATTATTTAATTGCACCAACATTGTAAACTGGGTCTTATTAAAACTGTACAATGTTCAATCTTTCTAATCATCACTTCCAGTATATATGGTAATCAAAATAAGAATATTAGACTTTTCCTAAGGAGGAAAGCCCATTGCTACTGTACGATCTGGAAAAATGTATTGCAAATAATAGCATTCTTGCGAAATCCCAGATAGGTTTTAGGAAGGAGATGGGTACTTCATTGAATGCAAGATTAATGACCCATATTATTGCTAGTAAAAAAAAGTAAGGAGCCTATCCAATATACATAGCAAGCATTGATTTTTCCTGTGCTTTTGACTGTGTGATAAGGAAGTTAGTGTGGACCAAACTACTTCATTTGGGAATTCCTCTAGAAGTAATATATTGGTGAATAACGCTGCATTCTAATACTGCATATATGGTAAATTTGTCGAGAGAAAGCGCTATAACTGAAGCCATCAAAACTCAAATTGGCCTAAAACAAGGTTGTAACCTCACAGCCATGCTTTTTAATCTTTATATTTGTGACTTGGAACAGATATGGAATGAACTTGGGATGTACCCAGTAAGACTTGGTACGATAAGACTACATTGGCTAGCGTTTGCTGATGACCTGCTTATAATGGACACTACTCCAATTGGTCTTCAGGCGAAATTGCTAGCATTTGAAAAACATGCCCATAATCTGAACCTGATACCAAATGTCAGCAATACAAGTATTCTGATTCTCCATGCTGGTAGGAAAATAAAATCGTTCAGCTGGAAAATTGGTGATCTTGCAGTACAAATACAATCTGATATTTGTTACCTTGGATATCAACTAAGCAGCAACTCTTCCATATTAATCTGGAAAGAGAGACTTAACACTAAAGCACGTCCATTAAATAGCCAAATGAAGCTAATTTGTTTAAGATATTGTCAATTCTCCCTCATCCCCTTTTGTGACTTCTTAGCGATGAAAGCACAAGCTGATCTCATTTATAGCCTTGATATGTGCCCTTTTGATTTAAGTGACTACTTGGATTCTCTGCAAGGTTGATTAATCAAAGGAGCCTTGAACATGGCAATGTCAATTCCAAATTGTTTGATTAGGCACGAGTTAAGCCTTATTTCATTATCTTGCAGAGTAATATGGTGCTTGTTATCGAATTATGCAAATTTTTTAAATCCTCCTAAAAATTGTTTATACAAAGATCTGCAACATGCAATTGAAAACAACTCAGTGGATAGAATTAAGAGGTTTGAATTTCGTATGCATGCAACATCAGACAGACTTGGTGTAACTCACAATGATCTATGCATTCAACCTGCTTTTGTCAAAAAGAAATTGTTTGAGGAAGACTGGATCAGAACTATGGATCAAATAAACTGTATTCCTCTTACTTAGAATATGCAAAATATTTGGGGAAGCGTTCGCCATGCAATCCCTACGTTGTCATATTTCCTTGTTCTGTGATTACAAGTTTGTATATGCATTTTAAAATGAATCAATTCCACACCAAAGAACGTTGTCAGCACTGGACAGGCAAGCCATTGTGTATGTGATCAATGCAATGCAGATTTCTCAATTGCCAAGAATCACATGAAACTTTGAAACACTTGGTGCTGCAGTGCTGCCATTTTAAAAGATCACATACATTTTATTTGGTAACATTTGTTAGTATTGAATTTGCTGATTGCACTGAAGTCTTATGGAATAGACTCATGAATGGTGTACATTACCCATTCATTTTAGCACTAGGAAACGTTTTAAAGATAGTAGAAAAATAACTTATTCACTTTGAAACTCAAGATGAAATTAATTAATATTGTTGTGTGATACCAACTCGCAAGCTTTTTTTAATAGTGTCCAAAAGATATGTGGTCATAATTGACAATTGCGAAATATAAGATGTAAAGATGTTTAATATGGTTTTAAATGTGAATTGTATCATTTGTAATTTGTAATTTTATCGATGTGGAAAGTGAATTCTTTTTGTAAAGGTTTATTTAACCAAATACAAATAAAAAAAGCCCATTATCAGAACCTAGAACCATATACATTATTTTCTGACACAAGATATCATTCCAATATGGACAGTCTGGTGCACTCCTTTTGGACTCTTTGGAAATTCCACTATGAGAAATGGAAAGGGAAAGTCGTCAATTAAAACCAATATGTCTGTGACAGAAAAATGCTCAAGACAGACATTTTGCATTTTGCAAGGGTGCTAGGACAACTACATACCTGGCTTCACCCTTATTAGGGATCATCTGTGCAGTATAGTCCTGACAGCCTTGTGGTTGGAGCATTTGGCCATGTTTCCACAACACCAAGAAAGTTATAGTGGGCTTAAAAAGGTTCGAGAAAAAACCTTTCTCTTTAAATGTAAAGGTAGGAAAGCTAATTAGAGCCAAGTCACACATTCCACAATGCCACCTAGCAGCCATCGCTGGCATATCCACAATGCATTGCTGTTGTGGCTCAGAATTGTAGGTGAACTTCCAGCGATGGCTACTAGGCAGCGTGGTGGAATGTGTGACTTGTCTGAAAAGAACTTTCCTATTATCCTATATATATATAGATATATATATATGGAAAAACAAGGAAAGGTGCGCACTCCAATTCTCTGCATGACCTTCCAGGCCACTGGTGTACTCCTCCTACCGGTTTCTGTGCCAATACACGTCATCAGGGATGCTGGGTGGATTTGCAGCTCACCACAGGTGCAGGTGATAAAAATCTGCTGCAAGGGCTACTGGTAGATGTAGTCATCTGGTTAGCAGAGAAAACGCTCACGCCCAATCCCACAGTGGAGAAAGGGGGGGAGTGTAGCCTCAAGTGAGGCACTCCAAAGCCGGGCATATATAACCCTGGTGCGGCACCCTGTCAGGCCCTGAGGATTTCACCCCTCAAGGTCCTGCGAAAAAAGGAAAAACAAGGAAAGGGGCGCACTCCAATTCTCTGCATGACCTTCCAGGCCACTGGTGTACTCCTCCGACCGGTTTCTGTGCCAATACATGTCATCAGGGAGGCTGGGTGGACTTGCAGCTCGCCGCAGGTGCAGGTGATAAAAATCTGCTGCAAGGGCTACATTTTTCGCAGGACCTTGAGGGGTGGAATCCTCAAGACCTGCCAAGGTGCCGCACCAGGGTTATATATGCCCGGCTTTGGAGTGCCTCACTTGAGGCTACACTCCCCCCCTTTCTCCACTGTGGGATTGGGCGTGAGCGTTTTCTCTGCTGACCAGATGACTACATCTACCAGTAGCCCTTGCAGCAGATTTTTATCACCTGCACCTGCGGTGAGCTGCAAATCCACCCAGCCTCCCTGATGACGTGTATTGGCACAGAAACCGGTCGGAGGAGTACACCAGTGGCCTGGAAGGTCATGCAAAGAATTGGAGTGCGCACCTTTCCTTGTTTTTCCATTTTTCGCAGGACCTTGAGGGGTGGAATCCTCAAGACCTGCCAAGGTGCCGCCCCAGGGTTATATATGCCCGGCTTTGGAGTGCCTCACTTGAGGCTGCACTCCCCCCCTTTCTCCACTGTGGGATTGGGCGTGAGCGTTTTCTCTGCTGACCAGATGACTACATCTACCAGTAGCCCTTGCAGCAGATTTTTATCACCTGCACCTGCGGTGAGCTGCAAATCCACCCAGCCTCCCTGATGACGTGTATTGGCACAGAAACCGGTCGGAGGAGTACACCAGTGGCCTGGAAGGTCATGCAGAGAATTGGAGTGCGCACCTTTCCTTGTTTTTCCATATATATATATATATATATATATATATATATATATATATATATATATATATATATATATATATATATATTTATATATATATATATATATTTATATATATATATATATATTTATATATATATATGTATATATATATATATATATATATATATATATATATATATATATATATATTACACGGCCCACAGTAGTGGCCATGTAGTTATGGTTAAGTTGCTAATCCCATTGGAAGAGCACTTTTTGGGAGGCTTATAACTTCGCTCCCCCTGCACGAATCTTCACATACTTTGCAAAAAAAAGTTTTTGTGAGGTTTGGTCTGGGGGGGCAACATTATAGGGGGGTCCCAAAACTTTTTGGGAGGTTTATAACTTCGATCCCCCTGGACGAGTCCTCACCAAACTTTGCAGGGGGGTAAAGTTATAGGGGGGGTCCCACAGACATAATGAGAAAAAACTTTGCGCACGTCTACAGCTCAAACTGCTGGAAAAATTTCCACCAAATTTGTGGCAGGAGGAGTGGCTTAGTCCCAAAAGCATGCTTTTGTTAATTTGGTGTAAATCTGTCCAGTAGTTTTTTTTTAAATGACCAAAACATAAGGCAAAAATATTTGTGATATCTATGCCCGCTCTGTGGGCACACTTCCCTGTTCGCTCAGCAGACAGGACATCGATTGGCTAATCGGCTTGCGTCATTCATGTCCACGGACACGCAACGTGTCCGCCGATTGGCTGGAGTGAGGCTTGAGGTGCGTCACATTGTTTCGATGCACCCGCCATCTTGGATCACATTGCGGCCGCGAACAGAGGCTAAATACAATTTTGGGGAGTGTGTTGGTGTGCAGGAGTGCTTGAGGAGGCTTGGGGAGTAATAGATGGGTCAAATACTGTATTTGTTTAGGTGGCAGGTGCCCCTGATGTGTTCGCCATGCCCGCAGTCATCGCGGCTGTCCGCGGACATAATAAATGCACTACTAGCTATTTTACTTTAGTATAATGTTGGTTTTGGGTTGTTAGTAGAGCATTGATTGTACTTAGTATCCCCTATAAGCAGCCCACATACCACAGTCAAAATGTTTGGTAGCCTAGGTGTGTTATGCTGCGGTGGTTGTGGCCAGGGCCTAGAGTCTTGGGTGCATGGCCGAAGGCCGTTAGCCGTAGGCCATGCACCCAAGACCCTAGGCCCTGGCCACAACCACTACAGCATAACACACCCATAGAATCAAACACCCATCAAATAACCACAACCCAAATGTTTGTGTACTGTTTCATTTGTAGAGTTTGTATGTGAAGTGTTGGCTAGGCTATGCAGTTAAGATTGTAGAGATTGTAACAAGGACTACGTCATATGATACCCTTGGAAGTAAACATTTTGGATTGTGGTTTATGAGTGTGTACATTTTCTTTGAGATCTAATAATAAATAAACTACTTTGCCACGAATGCCTTTCACTAATTCAGAGGGAGGTAATTTTGCTGTTTTTGGTTGAAGGAGTATTATTGCTTGAAATGGGTGCACTGTTTGAATTAAGATGCTCTCATATAAATGTAGTTGTTGCAGGGCAGTAATTGCAAAGTATTATGGGGTCAGTAATCTCGTATTTGTTTTCTGCTCTAAGGTAGAGAGCTAATTGGAACCATTTGGAATCTTCATCGTCTTCTATTTTGTACATTATGTCTACAGTTTTTGTGCTACTTTTATAAAAAATCCTGCAGCAACACACACACATGGTTTGGTACTTCAGCAGAGGTACTTTTAAGCTTTAGTCTTTCTTTTTTGTATGTGTGTAATAGAGGGTTGCTATTTGTACAGTAGTTGCTAGTTTGTTGTAAAACTAATGCATTTTGTAAGTGGCTTTCACTTCCAAAATATTTTCTCTGGATATGCTCTATTTCTTCGAGTAGTTGTTTGGCTGTACCATATAGAAGATTGTTATTTAAATTGGCTAGTGCTAAAGCAGGACCAGATTTCTTATAGATGAATGATGTGTTGATATCATTTTGATATGATGTAAGGCGCTTTTGCAAATAGATCCTGAAATGCAGGCTAATGAATGTCCTTGTAGTCCTTTG
Source organism: Ambystoma mexicanum (assembly GCF_040938575.1). Classification (NCBI taxonomy): domain Eukaryota; kingdom Metazoa; phylum Chordata; class Amphibia; order Caudata; family Ambystomatidae; genus Ambystoma; species Ambystoma mexicanum. The sequence goes on from NC_090928.1 coordinate 1,130,566,885, forward strand.
TATTTGCGCACTGGACAGGCATCCATCTTTTCTAGTAGTTTCATTTGTCTTTGCTTTTTACATACTGATTGAGGAACTGGCGTAAAGATTTGAAAGATTTTTTGGCAATGTTACACATTGATGTGCACGGCCAGTTTCTTGTTCCATAATGGTGTTATTATTTCTCATACCTTTGTCTACTGCTATGTATGGCAATTGGGTTTGTTTGCTTTTGTTTATATGCTTCTTCATGAAAATATGGTTCTGTGCTCGTGGTGTGACTCCATTCACCTCCACATATGTTTAAGAAGCTATTTTTGTTGATATTCCATTAAATTGATATTTAGTGGTTTCATTCTGTTTAAAACTAAAATAAATAACTTCCTTTTGAGAAGGATTGCACTGTCTATGAGAGCTTCTAGCATTAATTTTCTACGGTAGGTTTTAAGGGTTGTGCATGATTTCTCTCCTGTTTTTATAAGGTTTTTTTTTGGTATGCTTGCTTGCCACTATATCAAGATTTATATGTGCAGCATTAGCAGTAATGGTAGCTTAAGTCTTGTTAATCACTTTATGTATCGTTTTACATTTTGATAGATTAGGCACATTTTCTGTACTGGAAGTTTGTTTTGTTTTGCTTAATGACTCTATTAGCTGTTTTGTTTGAACTTTTTGTACAAAATCTGCTAGAGATTAATGCTTATTTCGGACACTTTTATTTTGATTTACTCTACTTTTGCGTTGCTTTCTATGGAGTTGTATTTTGGTAGGCATTCTTTGGGATCTGTTGGAGAAAAAAAGAAAGTGTGGGTTGGGCTGTTGTGCAGTGTATGCGTGCTTTGTGCATGAGTGTCTGAGTATGATGGTAAAGATGATTGTGGAGATGTGTGATTGTGCAATGGGCAGCTACATCAAGTTGGGAAGGCTATTCTTGTATTAGTGTGTTACTATACTGGGCTTCAGATGACAATATAAAGTAGGCAACTGGTAAGGGGAAGCACTAGTACTACATCTAATGGGAAAGGGTTAATACACTTCTTTGTTCTACAATACTAAAATGCTAGTGTGTTTGAGTAACAGTTAGAACATTATGCCCGGTACCAGCGATAAGGAGCAACCTGACATCATTTACGGTGGCCTAGCACCAAGCTGATGCCAAAGATTTGCAATTCACCGTGCGTCCAATGCGCTTCTTATACCCAAAAGGAACAGCGCGTGACTTCCGATAAACATTTGTGGATCGAGAACTAAGAAAAAAATGACCTATTTGCTAGAATATGGCAATCGCCGGATGTTCTCGGAGCATTTATTGTGAAATAAAAGTACTTTACAAATTGTACAGTTTTGCTATTTCCTATAAAAGTATGGTTTTATATTCAAAATTGGGACACGCTGTGTTGTGAGATGATGTGTTGATATTCTGGGTTCTGCGTCAAGTAACGTTATCACGTAGGTGATGACTGGGTGCGTTTGGCTGCTCTGTCCCGTAATGTCCTGGAGATAGGCAGAGAATATCAATAGGTTTGGTGATGTCAGCTTCAGGGGCAGGGCATATGAATTAGTGCCGCCAGGGCAGTCCACCTTGGGTGATGCGGCAACGGATAAGATTATCACAAGATGGCCGCGTCCTGGTGCCTGATTTGCATGTATAAAAAAGAGGAAAACTACGGTAAGGTGTATAGGAAATGTTTGTACAATTGATCAACGTATGCTTAGATGCACATGCCCAAACACTTGGGACAATAATATTTCTGAGTGCACTATTCTTTTAATAGATCCATTTTTTGCTGCATTCGCTGCAGATGATTTTCTAAGGTCTCTGTTTCTGTATTATTTTTAATGTCTGTATGGTGTGTTTAAAAAAAAAGGTAAGTGCACATAAAGTAATGGGTAATAATTGGTTTATATAGAGAAGTGTAGTGTCTACCATTAGTATCACTGTTTTCACTCATTTCATCACAAGGAAAATGTTCTTCCAGGCATTCCAAAGTACTAGACATTTCTGTGTCTTACATATACAGTTTCCACTTATTTATTATTGAATGTAATGTATTTATGTGCTGCTTTTTGAACATGTTTAGTTGTTTTTTTTGGATGATATAACAATGTAAGATACCCCCTGAGTTTTTGGATAATGTTGATGTTGTCCGAGTCCGTCCGCGAACAGCCACATGGTCTGCGGATATCAGACCCACTAGCACAGGTAGGGGGTTCAGTATGTTCTATGTTATATGTATATAAACTAAGGGCATCCTAGTAAACATTTATCAAATTTACATTATCTATATATGTATATTGAGTGAAAAAACCTTGTTACAGGAACGTTATGGTTAAGTTGCGCTACTAAATACCTATAACATTCAGAAAAAAAACTTTGTTAACGGGATGTTATGGTTAAGTTGCGCTACTAAAAACCTATGAAATTCAGTAAAAAAACTTTGATAAAAGGACGTTATGGTTAAGTTGTGCTACTAAAAACCTATGAAATTCAGTGAAAAAAACTTTGTTACAGGGACGTTATGGTTCCAATTAAAACCGAAAAACCCCTGAAATTCGCCAGTTACGGTAAGCTAAGCAACCATAACTCGCGCCACCACTGTGAACTGCTAAGACTAACACCCAGGAACTCAAAGATGACATCACAAATGGCATTGATGACATCACTGATGACGTCACATGTGCATTTATTTTTCAAGGGAATTTTATTGCAATGTTGATAAAAAAGTGTCAAGGATCATTGGAATAAATATCATGAAGTACGTAGTACCTTAAGCAATGCATTGATACAAATAGCATTCTATTATGAAGTTCTTTCCAGTATACTAAGTTACTCATGTAGAAACATAGTCATTGTGTGCCGCATACATGATGGAGGTGCAATATTAATAATCTTGCCGTGTTGAATAGTAAAATGATAAATGCTTTCTTATTACAGTGTTGCCTACTGTGAAACATATAATAAGTAGCTAATAAAACCCACTTACTACATAATTGCATTATTGCAAACAAAACACAGACAACAACACATACAAATATGAGCATATACATGGAAAATGAAATAAACAAAAAAACAGCAGTTTTACCAGACAATCTTCATAATCTCACTGATTATCTTCATGCACAGACATTAATGCTCTGCTTCAAAGCTACTACTTTGCCGTGTATAACTATCACATAATGTGACTGGACCCTAAGGAAAGTAGTGTGAGTACAATGTATACAAATATGAGCATATTCAGGGAAAGTACAGTAATAAAAAAACAACAGAACTATCAGAAAGTGTTGATAACCCTACTGATCATCTTCATACATGGAAAGCACTGCTGTCTTCCAAGTCTGTGTTTTCCCCTTTGTATATGTTTCATATGCTGTGAGTGGACCCTAAGTGAATTACTGTAAGAACATATTTGAAGTTTAAGTCTAGAAATATACTACTTTTTGAATGTTTAGTTCCTGACTGTTACTGGCCTAGATATGTCAATACAGGAAAAAAGAGGGTTACAGATATGTGATGTCATCAGTGATGTCATCAATGACATTTGTGATGTCATCTTTGATGTCCTGGGTGTTAGTCTTAGCAGTTCACAGTGGTAGCGCGAGTTATGGTTGCTTAGCTTAACATAACTGGCGAATTTCAGGGGGTTTTCGGTTTTACTTGGAACCATAACGTCCCTGTAACAACGTTTTTTTCACTGAATTTCATAGGTTTTTAGTAGCACAACTTAACCATAACGTCCCTTTAACAACGTTTTCTTACTAAATATATATATATATGTGTGTGTTTCTGCGTTTGTGCTCATTGCAGAGATTCAATGCGGTCGTATGTTTACTTTCAGACAGGATGCAACCACAGCAGAACAATGCAAGACTTCCAGAAATGAATCTATTTGTGTTACTTAGTAGCTTGCTCGGGATTGGCAAAGATTAATTCTAAAACAGGGTCAATTTGAGTTCTTATTTTCAAATCTGATTTACATTTATATATTGTATATTGTCATTGACGAAGGCGCTGAAGATTATCAATTAAATGTTTAAAAGATAAAATATGCACGCTACCACCCCATTTACTGGAGTCCATATAAATGTAGTCTATGGCTAGGCAGCGTTTACAGCAGACACTATCAGTTTGACAGGGAAAGGCAGCACTTCTCTGCTATAATAATTTGTAATCGCTCTGTAAGATACTAGGGTTGTCTCTGTTTACGTGTGTGCTAGTGCTTACACCCATGTTCACCGTTCTGGGGTGCTTAATGATGAGACTAACAAAGGGGTGAATGGAAGTCACTAGCATTCGTCCCTTTCAGAGGGGCCAGAGACAGAAGGGCAAGGACCATGTTGTGAATATATGCTGTTCTGCTAGACTGAGGATGGGGAAAAGCTTTGCTTGAAGTGTGTTTGAAGTGCGTCGGCTATAAGTGTGGATGAAATGATCTGGCAATGCAGGTGAGTTTGCTGCCACTCGTAATGATGGGAGCGGTGGTGGAATTTAGATTCAGAAAGAAAATAGACCACAACTGTAGTTCATACATTTGAGCACTTATAGAGGGGTTGGGTAGTTATATCGAATGAAAGTAAAAAGGAGATTGAAGCAATTTGTATAGAAAAGTGCCCCAGTGGTATTGTAGTACTCTTGGGAAGAGACACTCTGAAACCCCTAGAGCTCCTGCTTCCCATGACTGTGAGAGAAAGAGATGAGGGACAAGGAGGAACAGTCTCTTAACATAGGCAGTTGGGTACTTTTTGCCCCAACCCGACAAGGTATATACCATCCCACTGTAGCCCACCTTGGGTAAATAACTGAGGACAGACCAGCTCTTCATATTGTGGCACAACAAGGCAGCAGTTTATTCTTACACATTTCACACTATAAATTTAAACCAAACATGAATAGCTTTAATAGCTTTAATAACCACAGAGGCCTAGCTGATCTGCCATTTGCTCGAATGTGCTTAGTGCTGCCTCGCATCTGTGTTCACCATCCTCCCCCACAAAGAGAAAATCGTCCAGGTAGTGTGCTACTTTTGCCCCTGCATATCTCTTCCTCACTCCCCACTAAATGAAGCTGCTGAACAACTCGAAGTAGTGGCACGAGATAGCCCAGCCCATAGGCAAGTAGAGCTTATCTTGAAACTCGAGCCCCATCGACCTGAAGCTCTATGGGTGGACTGGCAATAGTCGGAATGCGGACTCAATGTCTGCTTTCGCCCATAGAGCTCCTATGCCCCCTTCCTTCACCAGCTCGGGTGCCTCATCAAAGGATGTGTACCCCACTGAAAACTGATCTGGGCCCAGCCTGTTATTTATAGACGCTCCCTTAGGATATGAGAGATGGTGAATTAATCTCAATTGCCCTTCTTCCAGAAACCAAAAATTCCTCAAATGGGGCCACATCGAACGGCCCCTCTATCCTGCCTAACTTTATCTCCTTTTTAATTTTTTGATCCACTATCTCTGGTTTGGTGGCTGCTGATTTCAGGTTTTTGGGGACTGGCTTGCTGAAAACATTATGGCTTGGAATCTTGAAGCCATCCGAGACACACTTTAAGAATGTATCAGCCGCTATTCTGTTGTGGTACGTGTTCAGCAGTGGCCGCAATGTCTCAAGCTTGCAAAGGGTTGGGACTGTTCCCATCAACCTAAATCCCCATCCCTTCTGCTTTGTTTGCGCCCTCTGCTTGGAGAACTGGTGCTGCTTGTTTCCACACCGGGTGGTGCTACGGTCTCCGCCGCTTTTGCTGCACGCATGCCTGAACTTGCAGTTGGCTCCCCAAGTCCACTTCCCCTTTTCATATTTCCAGCAGGGGTTGTCTTTCCCTGATCTGGACAAGTCACAACACCCGCCCCAAAAGGGCCGCTTTCCTCTTTTCCTATTCTGATAACTTCCCCATTAAATAACCTTGTGCCTATTACTGGATATCATTTTGTGGATGTACCCCGACACGTCCTCGTCATCCCAATTCATGCTGGGATACATCTGCATTTTTAGCCTGAAACCCACAACGTACTTGAGCCATGCATCACCCCATACTCTTTGAGAGCCTCGTGGCTGCCCTGCTCGTACTTAATCAGCGCAACCGCGTCACCCAGGTATTTCTCCACCATTATGGCGGCATACCTCCTGAATGTATACAACCAAATTCATAATGTTCCTTTCCCTCCTCACTCTCTTCCTGCCTTCTCTCCTATCATCCTCCTTCTTGGCCTCTTTCACAAAGTCCAACCCGACTTGCTCCAGCGTGAGCAAGGTAAATATATCAATGAACACTGTACTCCATATTTTTTCTTTTACTTCCAAGGGTACGTAAAACACTAGGCCGCCACACTTGTGACCATGGGTGTGTACCCTGAGTCCCTTCTGACCCCTTCAGCTGAAGCAGGTTTGTCTCTTTGCCTGTCTTCCACCTTGTTGCCCCTCCTCTCAAGCCCCCACGTTTCCCGTGGGAAACCTACTGGTCGAGGAACGGCTAGATCCTTTTTACCTTTTGGTCTACCGCACTTAGTAAGGGAGCTATGCTCCTTTCCTGCGGTGACCGACTCAGTGCCTCTCTGTCCTCTGCCTGTGACCCTTCCCCCTGTGCTGCTGGATCATTTCCAACTTTAGGGACCCTTTTTCTTCCCCCAGCGCTATGTTAGCACTGCCTTGCACATTTGTCCCTGCTTGCAACCCATAGTTTTCCCTGCAGGAATTAACATTATCAACGTACGACTTTTCATGCAATCCTTTCAGTGCTTTTTCAACATGCATTTCCACCATTTCCACAATGTTCTCACCCAAAGTATCCTGCTATGCCGCCGCTGTTGAGGCCACCAGAGGCTTCTTAGCTCTACCTTGCATCTGCTGCCTTTGCTTCAGTGTTTCCTGTGTGCCCTTTGCTTCCTCCGCTTTTACAGACCACTTCCTCACTCTTTGAGGACACTTTGCTGCTGGAGGATAATGTTCTTCTTCTGTGTGTTTTCTTTTCAATGCAGACTCCAGTCTGTCTGGCACACTGGAATATTCCCCCATCGCCTTGCTCTCCTTTCCATTGGGCTGCGACCGCCCACTCTGCGGAAGCGTATCCAAGATTAACTCTTCCCCCTCTCAGTCTTCCAGCACCAACACACCTACTTGCTGGTTCTTCTCCTTAGCTGTGGCTTGCGCTATAAACCAGTCCATTCCTTTCTCTCTTGTGGCTGCTCTGATTCTCCTCAATAGGTCCGCCATCTACTCTGCACTTTCCAGCCTCCTTTCTTTTCTCCATTCTCTCGGTGCCCCGGGCACTCATGTTCTTCACAACTTCCTGCCCTGCCCCTTTTAAACAGTGTCCTTGGTGCACTGAATGTCACTCCATTGCCATCAAGGGAGGCACACCTAAATCTGCACCGCGGGCGTCTACTCCTGCACTCCAATCCTCTTTACTGGTTTGTGTCTCTGTGCTGACTTTACTGAGACAAGGAGGTGCCTGTTTTTCTCTTTAGTGCATGCCCCACTGGCTCTCCTCCTGACCCTAAACCTTTTTATTTTGGTTGTTGGGCCCTTCTCTTGCTGTTGCCCACTACCCGGCCAGCTCTTCAATTGTCATTTCCCCCTTCTTTGGCACTTATTGCCAGTCTTTCTTGCTCCTGTAATGTTTACCCATCAAAAAATACTGTGGGCGAGGGAGCTTTCCCTATCATGCAATAGTCATTCTTTTTTCTTTTTTTTTGCCAGCCCAAAATGGCTGCCACGCTGCTAGCCACCCTTGGGTCCATTTCTCCAACAGCTTCTCTGACTCCCTTTTCCAGTTGCATGCTCACTCGCTTACTGCTATGCCCCGCCCCACCACCCCCAGTTGTGCTGGATGCTCTGCAATAGTTGGAGGGTTGGAGCTGTAGGGGCTGCCACACTCTCCTGGGCCTTCGAGCTGATGCAGCTCACTTCAGGCCCCCACCATGCAGGCCCCAGTCCTGCTGCGTTTTTCTTGCTCTTTGGATCTTTTTTCACCGGGCCTGGCGACTTGCTGTCCGCTTTTCCTGCAGGCGGGATAGCGCATGGAGGAGGCCACTCACCCACGCTTGAAAACAGATGCTGGGCAACACCGGCTTCGTTTTCCATGCTTGCCTCGTCCCTACGGGCCCAACTCCCTACGGGCCCAACTCTTGCTGTATCACAGACCTCTGCATGGCAGGCCTCGGATGCACGATCAGCATTCCATTAGATTTTGATTGCCACTCCCTGTCCTGCAAAGTCGCTATCACGCACTTCCCTGCCAGCCGCCAGTCACTCTTAAGTCTTGCCAAAAGTTTATAAAAGTTTGCAAAGTAGATCCTGCTGCAGGGGGAGCGGACATGTAAAGAGACCGCTCCCCTGGGCAGGCACTACATATAGGGGCCAATGTTTATGGCCTCATTTGCCCTTCCTGTGCTTTCTTGATAAAGGAGAAGGCTGGGCAGGGGGTTGGGGGGGAATCGGCCCCTTCCGCCATGTTTTGCATTGGTGCCCGCAGCCCCTTTGGGTTAGTGCCATGTGCTTCTTTTATAGCACAGCAGGATCTCTTAGTGTGGAAGGAAACCTCCAGCCAATCAGGCAATGAGTTCTGATAAAGCTTCGGGTTGAAATGGCACGAGTCCCTCTACTGCAGTGGTCTTCAAACTTTTTTGGCCTGGGCCCCTCTGAGCAAAATGTGGGCAGGCCGGGCCACCCAAAAGTGCCAGATGGACAGTATGTAGAAATCGCTATTAACTTTTGGGCGCCGTCACCGCACCCTACTCCCAGTACAGACCCTGGACTCCCCACACCCTGCTCCCACCACTATCCCAGTGCTCCCACCTATCCTGCTCCCACCACAGTCCCATAACACAAGCATGCACGCATCCATACACATATTTAAATAAAAAATAAATCACCATGAACGTACCTTCTGCAGGGGCCTGCGCGTGGTTGCTAAAATGCCCAACTCCAGGTTGCTTTACCCATATGTGCGAGGAGGCGCAGGAGCACTCCCTCGCACATACATACATGCAGTGCCCCAGCCAGCATTTCCAATGAGCTATGCAAGGCTGGCGAAGCAAAACGTCCCCAGCGTTGCATGGTTCAGTGATCATGTGCAGCTGGGGAACTGAACTGTCAAAGGCAAACAGTGTTTCCCTTTGACAGTTCAGCCAGCCCAAGAGCACTCCCTCAGCTGGAAAAAGCAGCTGAGGGAGTGCTCACTATTTCACTGGGCTGGCTCCTCGGCTCCTGCATAATCGGTGAGGGGGCCAGTGGGTGGACGCTCCCTAACCCATTATGGATGAGCCACCAGGCTTGGACTGCCCTGTAGGGAAATAGGGTGATGACTGTACCAAACATGCAAAATGCTTGTGTAGGCCAGTCAAAATGGGCCACTTTTTTGGCAAATGTGGGCCAGTTCGAGGAGTTACTTCACTATGCAGCTAGTAGTTTTGACCATTGTTGCTGAATAAATATTCTTTAAATATCACAATTTGTTTACATTTCAACATAAAACACCCCCTTGCGTACTATCTAAACTGTCTGTGACTAAAGAACATGAATATCTTTTTGCAACTGCTGGCCACTTTTTCATTGGTGCCTAAGGCCGATTCATGGGCCAGTCTGACCATGTGAGCTGCCCCTGCCCATTACTTCCAATCTAAAAAAAAAAAGAAAAAAAAAAAAAAGATGTTATTTTTTTTTTTTTTTTTACATTTCACGGTGGGCTCTGGCACCCCCCCCCTCAGTTTGAAGAGCTCTGCTCTACAAAGTGTAGCATAATAGATAACGTGCACGTTGCCACGCATAACAATAATGCAGCAGGTCTTTCGGGTCTTTCTCAACTCTCTGGCAAGCTTCCTGTGTGCACTAGACCTTGAAGCCCGTGAGTAGAACATTTGGAAGATGGGGAAAATACCCCCTTGACCTTTCCCTACAGATGTTGTTTTGCAAAGTTGATTGCGGCAGATCTGTTCTCCTCCCCTAACGTTCATCTACATTGGATGAGAGTGGTGCTAACAAGGACAACTAGGGGACCCCCTCACATCAACCACCAGGCCCCTCAAGCCACCGCTGTCTGACTACAGAGGTGGTGCTGGCAGCCAGGGCCCCAACCACCAGGCCCCTCAAGCCACCGCTGTCGGAGATTTCTCTGGGACTACAGAGGTGGTGCTGGCAGCCAGGGCCTCAACCACCAGGCCGCTCAAGCCACCGCTGTTGGAGGTTTCTCTAGGACGACAGAGGTGGTGCTGGCAGCCAGGGCCTCAACCACCAGGCCGCTCAAGCCACTGCTGTCTTAGGTTTCTCTGGGACTACAGAGGTGATGCTGGCAGCCAGGGCCTCAACCACCTGGCCCCTCAAGCCACCACTGTCTGAGGTTTCTCTGGGACTACAGAGGTGGTTCTGGCAGCCAGGGCCCCAACCACCAGGGCCCTCAAGCCACCACTGTCTGAGGTTTCTCTTGGACTACAGAGGTGGTGCTGGCAGCCAGGGCCCCAACCACCAGGCCCCTCAAGCCACCGAGGTCAGAGGTTTCTCTGGGACTACAGAGGTGGTGCTGGCAGCCAGGGCTCCAACCACCAGGCCGCTCAAGCCACCATTGTCAGAGGTTTCTCTGGGATGACAGAGGTGGTGCTGGCAGCCAGGGCCCCAACCACCAGGCCCCTCAAGCCACCGCTGTCGGAGATTTCTCTGGGACGAAAGAGGTGGTGCTGGCAGCCAGGGCCTCAACCACTAGGCCGCTCAAGCCACCGCTGTTGGAGGTTTCTCTAGGACGACAGAGGTGGTGCTGGCAGCCAGGGCCTCAACCACCAGGCCGCTCAAGCCACTGCTGTCTTAGGTTTCTCTGGGACTACAGAGGTGATGCTGGCAGCCAGGGCATCAACCACCTGGCCCCTCAGGCCACCGCTGTCTGAGGTTTCTCTGGGACTACAGAGGTGGTGCTGGCAGCCAGGGCCCCAACCACCAGGGCCCTCAAGCCACCGCTGTCTGAGGTTTCTCTTGGACTACAGAGGTGGTGCTGGCAGCCAGGGCCCCAACCACCAGGCCCCTCAAGCCACCGAGGTCGGAGGTTTCTCTGGGACTACAGAGGTGGTGCTGGCAGCCAGGGCTCCAACCACCAGGCCGCTCAAGCCACCATTGTCAGAGGTTTCTCTGGGATGACAGAGGTGGTGCTGGCAGCCAGGGCCCCAACCACCAGGCCCCTCAAGCTACCGCTGTCTGAGGTTTCTCTGGGACTACAGAGGTGGTGCTGGCAGCCAGGGCCCCAAACACCAGGCCGCTCAAGCCACCGTTGTCGGGGTTTCTCTGGGACGACAGAGGTGGTGCTGGCAGCCATGGCCCCAACCACCAGGCCCCTCAAGCCACCGCTGTCTGAGGTTTCTCTGGGACTACAGAGGTGGTGCTGGCAGCCAGGGCCCCAACCACCTGTCCCCTCAAGCCACCACTGTCGGAGGTTTCTCTGGGACTACAGAGGTGGTGCTGGCAGCCAGGGCTCAAACCAACCACCACCGCTGTAGGAGGTTTCTCTGGGATGACAGAGGTGGTGCTGGCAGCCAGGGCCTCAACCACCAGGCCCCTTAAGCCACAACTGTCTGAGGTTTCTCTGGGACTACAGAGGTGGTGCTGGCAGCCAGGACCTCAACCAACAGGCCCCTCAAGCCACCGCTGTCTGAGGTTTCTCTGGGACTACAGAGGTGGTGCTGGCAGCCAGGGCCTCAACCACCAGGCCGCTCAAGCCACCGCTGTCGGAGGTTTCTCTGGGATGACAGAGGTGGTGCTGGCAGCCAGGGCCCTAACCACCAGGCCCCTCAAGCTACCGCTGTCTGAGGTTTCTCTGGGACTACAGAGGTGGTGCTGGTAGCCAGGGCCCCAACCACCAGGCCGCTCAAGCCACCGTTGTCGGAGGTTTGTCTGGGACGACAGAGGTGGTGCTGGGAGCCAGGGCCCCAACCACCAGGCCCCTCAAGCCACCGCTGTCTGAGGTTTCTCTGGGACTACAGAGGTGGTGCTGGCAGCCAGGGCCCCTACCACCTGGCCCCTCAAGCCACCACTGTCAGAGGTTTCTCTGGGACTACAGAGGTGGTGCTGGCAGCCAGGGCTCAAACCAACCACCACCGCTGTCGGAGGTTTCTCTGGGATGACAGAGGTGGTGCTGGCAGCCAGGGCCTCAACCACCAGGCCCCTCAAGCCACCGCTGCCGGAGGTTTCTCGGGGACTATAGAGGTGGTGTTGGGAGCCAGGGCTTCTACCACCAGGCCCCTCAAGCCAACACTGTCTGAGGTTTCCTTGGGACTACAGAGGTGGTGCTGGCAGCCAGGGCCTCAACCACCAGGCCCCTCAAGCCACTACTGTCGGAGGTTTCCCTGGGACTACAGAGGTGGTGCTGGCAGACAGGGCCTCAACCACCAGGCCCCTCAAACCACGACTGTCAGATGTTTCTCTGGTACTACAGAGGTGGTGCTGGCAGCCAGGGCCTCAACCACCTTGCCCCTCAAGCCACTGCTGTCGGCGGTCTCTCTGGGACTACAGAGGTGGTGCTGGCAGCCAGGGCCCCAACCACCTGGCCCCTCAAGACACTGCTGTCGGAGGTCTCTCTGGGACTCCAGAGGTGGTGCTGGCAGCCAGGGCCCCAACCACCTGGCCCCTCAAGCCACTGCTGTCGGAGGTCTCTCTGCGACTACAGAGGTGGTGCTGGCAGCCAGGGCCCCAACCACCTGGCCCCTCAAGCCACTGCTATCGGAGGTCTCTCTGGGACTACAGAGGTGGTGCTGGCAGCCAGGGCCCCAACCACCTGGCCCCTCAAGCCACTGCTGTCGGAGGTCTCTCTGGGACTACAGAGGTGGTGCTGGCAGCCAGGGCGACACTGGCACCGACAACGCGGCTGGTGATTTGTGAACCTTGCTAAAGCTTCTGTTTGGGCTTTAGCAGAAATCAAAGCCTGTGCCAACAAAGTGGGGGTAATGGGTATTTTGCAATTGAGCCCTTGGGCCCACCTGCCCCCACTCAAAACATGTACACCTCCTGGATGGTGCACATGTGCAATGTACAAGGCCTGATGGATCGTGTGCCTGCTTTTCCAATTCAAAAGCATGAACACGAGCAATCATATTTGCTCACTGCATGGGCTTAAATGCAAATGAGGGAATCCCCCTACTCTGTACACCCCAGCGGTGGCGGCCTGCATTCATTATTACCAAAGAGGTCCTGTGGCTCATCCTGTAATTTTAAAGTGCACCCACACAGTATACGTCCTACTTAAGTGTTCCGGATTTCGGTTTCGAACAAAAAGGCACCTATACATTTACCTTTTCAATGTTAAGGGCTATACTGGAGGAGCATGTATTGCACTGCTTTCTTTGGAGTAATACAACAAAGATAATGGGTAGCTATTTTATTGACACTGAGATAGAAGAGAGTGGGTGGGATCGGGTGACCAGACGTCCCGGTTTTGCAAGGACTGTCCGGGTATTGCGCCTCCGTCCGCGGTCCCGAGACTTGTTTAAGTTTAAAAACCCTGTCCCGGGATTTGGGGATCGTGTGGATAACATCCCGGTTTTTGGCCCGATGCCATGATTTTTCCATCGGTTTGGCCAAAAAAAGGGATGGTACCCACCCGATCCGCAAATCCCAGATGGGTTTTTAAAACGTAATAGTCTTGGGACCCCAGGCACTCCCCTCACTCGTTCAACATGACACGGTACAGCCACCCATATGAAGCTATAGTCCTACTTCTATGTCAGTGGCCTGTCCCGGTTTTTATTTTCAAAATCTGGTCACCCCAGGGTGGGATGGTATGGAATGTGGAAGGTACTTCAATACTGTTACTATCGGTGTCATCAGCACTTAGCACCACACACATTTTCGCATCTTTAAATGAAGCTGGTAAAACAGAAAACATTTTGCAGAGATCTCACGTTGCAACATGTCCGGCGTGAGATTGGTTTCAGTCCCGCCCTCTCCTCACTCTGCATTTCGCCACTGGGGAACTTTTAGGAAGCTGCACGCCACCTTTTAGTTGTCCTATCCCTCATGTCATCCAGAAGAGCCCCAGGGAGGGTTTCAGCATCCATTTGAATACAGAATTAGGGAGCTGCCTCCACGCCATTTGAGAGATGCCGGGGAGGTGGAGGATTTCACTTTGGTATGTAGCTTGTGGGAGGCAATGAGGGTAGACTTCAAGGAGAAATGACCTGAGATTCTGACCTATGCACTGATCGCCTGATTAATGTGTGACAAACACCATTTGTTAGCTCCCTGGGCAACAGTCCCAGCTGGCTACGGAGCTCTGAACATGAGCATGTTAGAGTGAGGTCTGAGACAGCTCACAATCTGACAGCCAGAACACCAAGGAAGGTGAAATGGGCATATCTATGGCGGCCTTTTCTCTGAACCAAAGTTTCATGCTTCCCATAACCCTTAGCACTGAGTTTGTAATATTGAGTGGGGTCTTCAGACTGCCCACTTTCCCCATGGGCCAGCTCCCGGATGCTTGCTGCACATGGGTTACAATACAGATATTTTAGAGCGCCACAGAGTGTCCAAGTGAGACTTAGGATTTGACAGTGGCAAAGAGAGTACATAAAATGGGATCTTTATGAAGAGGACAGTGGTACGGGCATGGGGAGGACACCACTTTATTTTGGCTCCTTAGGCCTTTTTCATGTGTTACTATGACTTCTAATTCCTTTTGATGTATTTCATGATTTGTGCATGCCTTCTTTTGCCATGTTACGATATGCAATATTTGGTTTGGGGTTTGTCTCCCCATCGAGGTATGTGGCTGCTCCTGACCCTACCACGCTCAAATGCCATGTCCCAACACATAATCTGCATACTAAGCCACCCACACATGACAAATGATCTCCACTCCCAATAGACATCAAGCATTAGAACGCTATACCTCTACATCCAACTTACATGCCCATGCCAACGCATCCTAGGACAAAGGCCACACAAAGCTCCCCTTTTGACACAAATGCCTCTATACCCTCATCAGAGAACGCCTAGAAACAGACCTACACACTGTACCCAAGTACTGCCAGTCTGCAAACATCAACACAACAGCAAAGCCCAGCGGCAGACTGGCCTACAAGGACGAGGGGGAAGTCCTGGTGGGTCTCAGCATCATGGGCCTTTTTTCTGAGAGCACTCAGAATTTGCTTAGTTGCTGCATGCGGACATACAACTAAGATGCTGTTGCTGCTTGCATGGTGTAATATGGGGCCACTTTGGAGAAAGAAATCCAGGGCCTCTTTTGGTTCCAAGTTCACTCCTGGCAAAGCCATGTTGCTTTTACCCCCCTCTCCTGTTGGGGTGGTCAGGAAGGGTCCCCATGATTACGAAGGATTCATACTGCGCGCACCATATTGATGAATGGGGTGGCGGCAAATTGGCTGCAATGTTGCAATATTATATGTATCAAGCACAGTTAATTATGGATGGGATATGTTACTTTTAGTGTCACTATTATTTAGAATTAATACATATTAGATCTGCACGCATGTAGAAAGATACGATGTTAAGACCGCAAATGCAACCTGACCACAATCTATGCAATGGGTGCTTTGAAATACATGGAAACTAAGAGATGGGGAGGGTTTTAATGCACATGCTAGGAAGAGGACTGGGAATAGAGAACAGGTATTAAACATGCATGCACATTGATACAAATACATGGGGAACCCGTGAATCTAAAATATATTAGGTTCTTTACAAATTAATCAAAAAACAGTAGTTGGGGCTCTTTTGCAAAATGCACTTTGACTTTTAACAAACTGACTTTGTGAGGTTTTCAGAGGGCAAGGGGATGGTTGAATAAATAACTTCCACACATTCATGGTCAGCAGCTGCAGAAACTAACCATGAGTTTTATGGTCTGATAAGAGCAGAAGGTAATCTCCTGAAGAATGGGAGCATGACAGAAGGGGTTTCATTATTTGTTTTTGGTAGCAGAAAAACACGGGGTGAGCCAATGCCTAAGGCTAACTAAGGAGAAACCAGGAGTTGCAACTGTACTGTCAGATGTGCTATGTGCGATAAAGCGGCAGGTAATTAGATTAGAATTTTCAAATGAAACCAATGACCTGGGGGGTGAGATAGCATCACTAACTCAAAGAGAAATTATTTACCTAGCCTTCCTCATATTGCTTGAAATATTCATGCAAACCACGTGAAAATTCAAAAGTTAAGGCTAAAGAGTTTAGGCCAGTTGTTGCTAGCAATTAATTATGTTTCGATACCAATGTTTAACCATGTGCTGATATCATGACCCACCACGAAAGAATATTAAGAAGAGGTGTGTTATGAATATGATCTGAAGATGACTATTAAGATGAAACTGGCCAATGAAAATTTTGGATTTGAGAAAAGATGGGATTGCTTTGAAGAGGTTTCTGTCCAATCATGTTTGGGGGGTGGATTGCTATAAAGTATCTGGGAGTGTTTTAACTGTTGCAAAAATGTATAAAAGAGGACTACTGATGTGGTTGATGAGACTTGAGTTAGTTTGGTTCTAAAACACCATCTTTCTGCTCCCTGGATGATAGTACAATAAACTTGCTTTATGTACAAATGTGCACTCGTTTTTCAAGTGGTGGGCTCGCTTGGGTTGAGGTGATTAAGGGGCCCACGGTTAAACTCCCCACTAACCTAACCGATCACCCTCTCTTTTAGTTCCACCAGAGAACCTGGAGACCATGCTAATGGCAGCTGAGTGCGGTATTAATCCCAGTAACAACATAACACTGCATTGTATTGTTGAAGAGAACTAAAACCTACAGGAAGTGTAGTGGAATTCAGAATGGCACGAGGATAAAAGACTGTATGGCAAGCATCACTTGAGAAGCCAACCATCCTGCATTCTTGTGAAATGAGTGTGAACTAAGAAGTGATGTTAGGTGAAAAAAGTGAGCAGTAGTTTTGCAACATTATTAAATTCAGCACCCTTCAGAATATACTTACTCAGAAATTACTTTTCATGCAGATTACTATTGTGTGATAGTAGAGAAATATTTATTTATTTAGTTATTTATTTGTACATGTGTAAAGAGCACAGAACCCTAAGGCATCTAGGTGCTGTTGCAAACATGTTACTTTCAATTTAAGGTTATGATTACAGTTGTATAGTATCACATGACTAAAGGTTATGGTTGCAGTAAATCACATAGTTTAGGAAATGGTTGAATTACTTCACATATTTTAAATATACACTAGTGTCACTAAAGTTCTCTCATACGGCCATAGACACTAACAATCGGGGGAGTTATGCAGAAGGCAAGGGGCAACCTGCACATTCATGCACATGCATGTGCAGTGGAGCTGACTCAACTTGTCAGCTATCTAAGATGGTTAAAAGAATCATTTTTGAGTTGGGTCATTGTAGGAGCTGCCATTTGCTACAAATATGCAGTTCTGTGCTGTCAGACCTGTATTTTCTTTGTTTTAACGTTGCCAAACCTTGACACTTCACAGGGACTGTGGCTACTGAGTCCCATTTATCATCATCAAGCCATTATGCTTTCTCTCTCTCTAGCTTCATGAATTAATGCCCGGTCCACTACATGCTTTACAAAGGACATTTCCCAGGGTGGGTTGGTTGGTGGTGGAGGGGAGGGGTAAGGGATTGTAGGGGTCGGGGGAGTCAGTATCAGTCAAACTCAAAGGGTGATCAGAAAAATTCTACTGTTTTTCAAAGCTTGACTTTTTGTTAAAAACAAATTCCATTCTGGGAGTTGTAGTTTGGGTTCAATTGAGTTGAACTGGTGGGACTTACACACTTCAAAGCAGTGATTTCTAAATTAAGTATGCAAGATTTTAACCATTTGCTGTATAGGCGCTTTATAAATAACCAATAAATAAAATAAATACATACATAAATGTGGTGCCCCCTCTGATGCCCACCCCTCACCACCTTTCGCATTTAGTGCATAAAAGGGTTAGAATAGACCTTTTGTGCATTACACGGTGGCTACCACTACTGGACACTATTGATCTCCATCATCAAAATGACAGTGGAAATGGATAGAACTATTTTAAAAATGCCTAGGATACCACCAGCGGTAATCCAGAAGTTGAAATACCGTTGCCACTGGGCTATTGGTATTTCTGTAATTAAGTGGATTTTTGGAAATACATCTAGCAGTGGTGGCAATTACCACTAGTAAGCCACTCAGATTGTAGTAAGGGTCTTAATACCATATCACTGGTCCAGTTCTAGTGCTCACACTCCAGTCCAATCAGCCTCTGTCCCCCAAAAAGTGAACCTGGAAGTTAACAAAGTCTAATACGAAATTAAAGGCATGCCCAGTAAAGAAAATTAGGTTGTTGCAAAGGAGAAGTGCAATACCTTAGTTCCAAAGAGGAAATGTGGCTTGAACAGGCGGTGATGAGACCGTGAGGCCGGGGTAGAAAAGGATGGCTGAACATGTAGGGGGAGTGGAGAGAAACAGCAGTCCATCAACGGTGGTGGAGAGGATAGCTAATATAGAAGAGAGTGATTCTGGGGTCTTTCACATCAGGGGAGCAGGAAAAGGCATGGCAAACGAGGTTGTGGGTAAGAGGCGGCACATGGCGGATGTGTGCCTTCAAGTAGAAGGACCAAGGGATTGTCTGTGGCATGTTGGTGGAGAACAGAGTTGGAATGGATAGGGGCAATGGTGAGTAGGTCAGGGACTAAAGTGAGCTTTCACTAATGAATTAATCTTTTATATCACGCTTAATACCAGAGACCAGTTTCTAAGTGCAGCACCGGGATTCAAACCTGTGTTGCTCCGTGTTGTTTTGCTTCCAAGACAAATGCGTTGCCCCTGAACCATCCGGGCACAGTGCATTCACGTCCCTCTCAAATTGGCTGCTCACAGTATATCTTTCCCCTAGAATTAGAAGTGCAGAGTAGAGTTTGTCTTCTAAATACTGTCAGGGTGAAACGAGCCTCCCAAAATCTGTCACCCTCGACTGATCTGTGTTCATCATTGAAACCATGAGCCCACATGAGTGTTTCCTCTCAAAAATTCAACGAGATTCAGAGGTTGGTTTATACCTGTGAAATGAGTGGCAGAGCTCTGTATGAAACCTACTGTCACTGGCTTGAATACCAACAGGCCCGACTCAAGTCGTTTGCTCTTCCCAGGTTCTTTGAGTTCATTATAATTATAGTTTGTTTTTCGGAACGCATTTAATACCGAAGAGGTTTTTAAGCGCAGACCCACGATTTCAACGTGTGTTGCTCTGCGTCGTCTTGCTTCCAAGACGCGCGCGTTGCCACTGAGCTATACTACCCGTGCATTGGAGGTAGGAGACTGTTACATCGTTCAGAGGCAGGAATCTTGCATGAAGCACTGTAACAAAATTCGAATATGATTTTACTAAAGACATGGACCTTGTCAAAACCTAAAACAAAACAAAACTTTGGCTTTTGTTTAGGCATACAATAGACATTTTCCAGGAACTGCCATAACGGTACAACAAGGGCATTAGATGGGAACAGATGCTAAATTGTGTCAATACCATGGCCTATGAAGCTAGTGCCTAGCAAATGTCTAATACTTATATATGAGCCTAAACTGTTGACTTTTGCCAATGCTTGTTTTTCCCTGGGTTTCTGTGCAAGGACACGGATATTTCTGATAATTCAAGTGGCTGAAGGTACAACTGGTTAAGAGATTTTTTGATTACACCGGTAGCATGCTTACAGCTTCAATTAAGGCATTTGCTTCCTCTCTGAAGACTGCTTTGAAATAGAACTGGAAGGCACAAAGTGTGATCTTACTGCTTGAAAAAGCTAGCTCAGAGAGATCCAATGAGGATGTATTTTTGGGTGGCGAGGGGCAGTTAGTGGGTGGGTATGGTCATAGGGATTAGCATAACAATGGGCACTCAATGAGTGTCCCATCTCATATCCCATCTTCATCCTACCTGTACTCCAATGCACTCTTTCCAGGTTATAGGTAGTGCTTAGGCACCCCCTACTAGCCAAAACTATCAAATGGTAGTTCCCTGATGGACTGCTGGAACCTTTATGCAATGCTGTTTTGGTACATTGCTAACTCAGAACCAAGCAATCCGTTTGTGCCACAAACCTGCCTCATCCATGCCCTTCATTTGCAGAGTTTCACGTTGAGAAATCTGCACACATGAAGGACAATTTTGCACTTTGGGGATTAAGAAGTCGCGAAAGTTCATGTTTGGATAGCTTTTACTGGACTGAGAGTATTGTGCTGCGAGGGAAAAGTGCATTCACTTTTGGAGTGCCAAAGAACTTCTTCACCACAGATTATGCACAACAATAAGGAAATCGTTTTCTTTTTACAACCACTGCCTTATCTTTTGTTTCCCTTCCCTGAATAGATTTCCTCCTACCATGCCAATCTGTAAATAGGCTTGGGCCATGCTTTCTATTATTATTTATTTTTTACATGATGTTATGTTGTGTTATGTTATGTTATGTTATGTTAAAATAATTTATTGAGTGCACGTACACCCGGAGGCTTCATGGGGCTAATTGTGCAGAAGGGAAGATATATTGAAGGAAAGACTAAAATAGGAGCGTTTTCAGCAGCCGGCAGTCAGATAAAATGATCCTCAGTCCCACGTAGATAGAGAGGCAGATCGTTCTAAGCTCAGGCAGCCGCTACTGAGAACGCATAACCGCCTGTTCGTGAAAGTCTGATCGGGGAAATGCCACTAAAAGGGTGGTATGAGACCGCAACATACGTGTAGGCGCAGAGTGGACACTTGTCTCCTACAGGTATTCCGGCCCAAGGCCATAAAAGGCCCCATGTACCATGCACAGAGCCATGAAAAGCATGCGGCTTTCCATAGGGAGCCAATGGAGTTGCTTTAACAAGGGGGACTTTGAGCGCCAAGGGGGGGTGGAAAATAGCTCTGGCAGCCGCATTTTGGAGTAGCTGCAACCAGTTGAGAAGGTAACAAGGTTGTGCCAGGTAGAGTCAGTTGCAATAATGAAGATTCCCCCTGCTAATAGGGCAGGGAGCTCTTGATTCTATTAAAGACAAGGAGGCGAGCATTAAGCTTCATCTTCTTTATTCGCTACTCTCCAGCAGTTTCAACAAATATAACTTTGTAAACTTTCGAACTTTAGATTTAAATTTTTTTTTTTTTAAACAAACTTCAAATCCCATCAATCCTGTAGTCCCCTAGTCTCTGGCCATGTGATCTAGTCCTTCCTGTTCCGCTGTCCTTCCTCTTCTTTGACTGCTTCAACTTGTCCTTTCTCTTTAACTGCGCACTCAACTGTTGAACTTGTGCTGAACTTCCTGCTTTGTACCAATTCGATCTCTCCCATATGAGCTTTCGAAGCTGTTCTAGGCGACCTGCTCTGATTCGGGCTTTCAGCTGTTCTTTTGCTCATCTCCTAAGTCAATAAGAAACAAAATGGTATACGTTAGGGCGGGAATACACACCCTATTCTGGAAGAAATAGCCATGTTAAATATCAACAGTATTTGACAACATGTATTTTATCATTGCATTCATTGTGTATTCGGGATGGGAATTTAATGCTCGCCTCCTTGTCTTTAATAGAATCAAGAGCTCCCTGCGCTATTAGCAGGGGTATCTTCATTCTATGTCAAGACGGAGGCGAGCATTAAGCTTGTTCAAAGCTTCTTACTACTACTCCTGCCATTGCGTTAATTGGTCTGTAGTAAAACGTTCTGAATGTCGTATCACTAGCCCAATCTGTGGCTTTCATGATGTCTTGTAATGTTGCGCCTAGTCCTAGTTCTTTCGAGGCCATTGCTCCTCTGACTGAGTGTGCCCCGAATCTTGTCATGTCTACGCCTGCTAAACTCATAATGTTTCTGACCCACTGTGCTATGGTGGCTGTTGCTACTCCTCTCTGTGGCTTTCTGTGCACAATTAATAATTGAGTCGTCCCTGCCAGTCTTAGTTCGGCTGTTTTATTTTCGTATTCCTTTCTACATGCCGCTACGCACCATTTCGGGTGCTCCTGCATGTACGGGTATGTGATGGTACTAGAGTCCGTTTTAGTTCTTCTGGCTAAGCTGAACATCACCACTTCCGGCCCGTACGTTCTCCTATTCACTTCTAAGACTCTCACGTCTGCTACTCTCCTGCATGACACCAAGCATTGTAGCATGGCTAGTTTTTCGGACAGCTGTCGTAGGGACAGACACTTGTTGTCGGGCCAGTCCGCAAATAGTTTCAATACTATTGCTACGTCCCATAGAGATTCATATTTCAGCTGCGGTGGTTTCCTGAATCTTATTCCTCTTAGTAGCCTAATTACTGCTATGTTCTCTCCCACCGGTACTCCTTCCACGGGTAGGTGACCTGCTGATATCGCAGATCTGTATACCCCTATTGTTCTGTATGCTTTGCCGTCCTGGAGGAGTTCCTCTAGGAAATTCAAGATCTCAACTAGAGGGGCAGAAACGGGATGAATATTTCTCCCTCTGCACCATGTCGACCACTTGTTCCAAGCTGCATTGTAGCTCCTTCGAGTTGATGGAGCCCATGACTCTGCGATGAAACTTGCAGCTTGTGACGAAATGCCCGGGAGATTCCAGCGTCTCCTGCTATCCTGCACGCCATCAATGGCAGTCTCCCCTTCACTCTCAGAGGGTGATATGACCCAGCTGGGTCCATGAGGAGGTGTTCTCCTTGGGGCAGTATTCTCAGGTAATCTACCAATAGTTCCATGAGTGCTGGGAACCATACTTGGGATTTCCAGATCGGAGCTACCACTATCAGTTCCGCTGTCTCTCTGCGTACCTTTGCTAGTACTCGATTCATCATTATGAATGGGGGAAAAACGTAAAGCGTGTGCTCCCTCCAATCTTGTAGGAAAGCGTCCACTCCAGCTGCCGCTGGGTCCAATCTCCAACTGAAGAACCTCTCTTTCTGAGCATTCAGCCTGGACGCGAAAAGATCTGTGTATATTGGGCCCCAGATCTTTTCCATTTTCTGAAAAATCATCCGGTCCAGCATCCAGTCGCTGGAGTCTGAGAGATGTCTGGAGTTCCGTGTCCGCTACTACATTCAACAAACCAGGTAAGTATTCAGCTACCACCGAGATCCCTGATTCTAGGCAGGAATGCCAGAAATCCTTGGCTATTTCTGCCAGCAATTTGGACCTTGTCCCTCCTAAATGGTTTATGTATTTGACTGCCGAAATGTTGTCCATTTTTAGCAGGATACAGGAGTTCACTTTCCCTTTCGTAAATGCCCTGATTGCAAAGGATCTGGCTAGTAACTCTTTACACTTTATGTGTAATTGGAGTGCCGATGCGCTCCATCTCCCTCCTGTCTGGAGATCCCCGCACCGGGCTTTCCAGCCTGCTCTGCTGGCATCTGATTATAATATCAGGTCTGGGCGGTCGCCGAAGATGGCTCTGCCGTTCCAGGCCTCCATGTTCACTAACCACCATTCCAAATCTGTCCTGGACTCTTGATCTAAGAGTACCAGTTGGTGGTAGTGTAGACCTTGCTGAAGATGCCGTATCTTCATCCTCTGAAGGGCTCGGTAGTGTAATGGCCCTGGGAAGATTGCTTGTATTGAAGCCTACTACTCTCGCAATGGTGCGGAGTGATATGCTCGTTTTGCTGAGACATGCTCTTATTTCTCTCTTTATGTCTCTGATCTTTTTGTTTGGGAGTTCCAGTGTCGCCGACCTGGTGTTTATAATAAACCCCAGGAATTCTATCCTCCTCGCCGGAGCCATCTCCGACTTCTCCCCGTTCACTAGGAAACCTAACGAAGTTAAGAGGTGTACTACCCATTCGGTCTGGTAGACTAGAGTCTCTCTGCTGTCGGCCATCAGTAGGATGTCGTCTAGATATATAATCATGCGAATTCCTTTCCCTCTGATCGCTGCGGCTACCGGCTTCATCACCTTCGTGAATGCCCACGGCGCCGAGGAGAGCGCGAAAGGCATCGTTGCGAACTGCCATAATTGCTCGTCCCAGTCGAATGCTAGGAATGGACGGAAATCCCTCTGTACAGGAATCGTAAGGTAGGCGTCTTTCAAGTCTATCCTCGCCAGCCAGTCGTTCTGTCTGAGCGTGTCTCTGAGCTGGTGGATTCCTTCCATTTTGAAGTGGTTGTAGGCCACCCAGCTGTTCATGTGCCTTAGATTTATCACTGGTCTCACTTTGTCTTTTCGGTGAACCAGGACAATGTTGCTCATAAATCTTGGCAGCACTATGCATCGTTCGATCGCCCGTTTCTCTGCTAGGCTTCGCAATTCCGAGTCTAGCAGCTCTTTCTCGGTCAGCGTCGTGACTATGGGGCGTGGCGCTTGGTCTTGCACGGGGGTTTCTGTGAATTATATACACATGCCTTTCACTGTTTGAAGGACCCAAGCGTCGCTGGAAAGCGAGCGCCAGTTTTCCCAGAATATAGCTGCCCCCCCCCTACTGGTGGATATGTAAAGTTTCTCACCTGTGGGGAAGTTTTGTCCTCTTCCCTGTCCTCTGCTTCGTCTTCCTCTAGGGAAGCGGCCTCTTGGGGGAAAGAAGGTATCAGGTTGCCTGGATTCCCAGTATTGGTTTCTGTTGTACTGAAGCCTTCTGGATGCTTGGTATCGACCGGTTGAGCGACCTCTGTAGCGACCGGTCCCGCCAAACACTCTCCCCGGGAAAATTTTCTTCATCGAAGCCTGAGCTTTCTCCAGGGAGGTGTAGGTCCCTACGAACCTCCCCATCTCCTTACCAAAAGTCTCTCCGAACAATGATATGATATGATATGGCATTTATAACGCGCCTATACGCAAGTGTTTCAATAGGCCCTGCGCTGCCTCACCGGCTTTGTATGACGACAGTTCTCCTAGTTTCCGGTCGATTTTCAAGAGGAAGCCTCTCCTGTGCTCCGATGAAATTGCGCAGTTCGCGTTTCCTAGTATACATACGGCCCGTTGGGCCCAGTTCGCTAGCACTCCTGGGGCTACCTCCTCGCCTGTATCTCTGGCTTGTTCGGCTTGGTCCATTATTTTAGCTAGCGGACCTGCCAGGTCGAGGAGTTTTTCTTGGCAGCTTCTCCAGGAGCGGTATATGCTGTTCCTCGCGTCTCTGTTCGATTTGGAGATGAACGACAACATTTTAGGGTCCAATTCCGGGGCTTCCGCGACTTTGCCCGGCAGGTCTGGTCTTGGACATTCAGCCCTCAGTCTTTGTCTGACCTCTTTTTCGAGAGCTTTCCTCAATCTCTGCGTCATGTATTTCGCCACTCTCGGCGATGACACCCACTCCGAAGATCTCGGATTTCTGATTTCTTCCGGTTGGAACATGTCCGCCGTTTCGCCCTCTTCTAGGTGGTGGAGTTTTCGTTGCCTTTTCTTAGGCGGAGGTTGGCTCCCCTCATCCCCTTCGTTATCTGCATCCGCTTGAGTGGATGTGGGGGATATAAGCGGTTCCTCGTCTGGGAAGCCTTCTGGGGGTTCCTCCTCTGTACAACCCATATTGTCTTCCCCTGGGTAGGGAGTCTGGAGGCTCGGCACCTGGGAATCTTTCATGAACGCTTCCTTTAGTCTGAGGAACGCGTCCGTAGCCTCTGGGTCTCCTGTACTCGCCCCTGTCGGTTGGCCCGGGGGGTCAGAAGAGTCTTTGCTCTTCTGGGCCCTGATACACCCCTTAGGGTCGTTAAACGTTGCCCTTGTGGACGCGCTTTCTTCCTGCTTGGTGCGTTCTTCCTTCTGGCTCAGGAATAGTTCTATGGTATCTAGCCTTTCTTGTCAAGGCCGCACTCCTTGGGCCACTGCCTCTGTCAGTGAATCTCCCAGCACTTCTTTGAAGCTATAGTCTAGGTCTTCTTGGTAGACTGCCTCCTGCGCCTCTTCGCTCCACTCGAAGTTCGACATTGTGCTGGCCGGTGCCTGAATCAATACCTGTCTAGGTGTAGTGGCGCGTCCACAGATTCACTTTGCTCGAGGCTGCACCTTCCTTATACAATATGTATGTTTGCAGGATATATCTTTCCGATTTGCCTGGTAGTACTCTATAATCGTGCGGCTCCGCTGTCTAAAGCCACGCCCCCGCGTAGGAGGCGTTCGATATTGGCGCATTCGCTGCGCGTGGCCGTTTCTGCTCGGCTCGCGGGAAGTTTCCCACCTGCGTAGAGCTCTGCCCTTCCAAGGGTTGGGGCTGCGAACTCGCGCTCTGCTAGGGGGTACGGCCAGCCCCTGAGGTGTCGTACATTACGACACGGGGCCTCCGAATCCCTTTTAAACACTAAAACACTAACGCTCGCGCGCTCTACTATACATGTTTATTCTATTATTGTCCATGGTGTACAATTCCAATTGCGTTAATGGCATAAAACACGTTTTGTCAAGCGAATATTACGGAGCTAAGATGAAGAGGTACTTGTGGAGAGCAGGAAAAGAAGAGGAAGGACAGAGGAACAGGAAGGACTAGGTCACATGGCCAGAGACTAGGGGATTACAGGATTGATGGCATTTGAAGTTTGTTTAAAAAAAAAGAAAAAAAAAAATTTATTTGAAAGTTTACAAAGTTATATTTGTTGAAACTGCTGGAGAGTAGAGAATAAAGAAGATGAAGCTTACACCACCACCACCGGAGCGTGACACATTGCTGGAATGAAAGGAAGAACCTTCCACAGAATCTTGAACTTACAGACTTGCACAATATGAGGGGAGCTAATGAGTCAGCAGAGACTTTAAATGCGGTATCAAGAGTAGCCAGGAAGCAATTGGCTGTCTGCCCACAGTGTGCTATCATGGAAGTGGTAAGCTCATGGTTAGACACCCTGCACCAACTGCGCTTAAAATTAGAAGGTTTCACCAAAGGTGGAGACAGAAGTCTACAACGGATAGAAAATCGAACCAGGAACTGATCGGACCAAACTATTGGACTGGGCGAACTAGTACTGTTGGATGCCGCAGGGGCAAAAATCAAGTCCAGGACATTTCTTCTTTGGTGGGTGGGTTCAAGCACCCACTGGGGGAGTCCTAGATCGAGCATCAAGGACATAAAAATGGCAACCTGCCCAGCAGTGGCAGAATTTAATGGGAGATTGAATTCACTGACAATGAGCAGATGGGGATATTGGATCTGTAATTCTAAAACGAAAGCAGGAAAATCTGCATAAAAAGCGCTGTCGGCCCCAGGGGGCCGATAGACCACCAGAATTGTAAGAGTTGCGGTGGGGCAGACAGTGATACGGGCTAATAAGCATTTACATATTTAAAGAGTGCTTAGGGACTGTGCAAATAGCTGTGTAGTTAGTTTTGTGGATCATGGCCACTCCACCACCAGGGTGGGCTGCCAATCGGTCCACGTGAACCAGTGCATAGTTGGGAGGAAGAACTTGCACAATAGAAGGGCCCAATGCCTCACCCAGCCATGTCTCTGTCAGGAAAAGAAAATCAGGTACAAGGTGAAGATTAGATCAAAGCATTCCATAGAGTGTGCTACTAGTGAGCGAGTGTTAAGGAGGGCACACTTCAGCTTAGTAGCCAGTTTTGTTTTTGTGCTTGTAAAAGGTTTAGTAAAGCCCCTAGGCCATATGGTGTTAGGAGGTGCCAGGGACAGCAGGGCGCTACCCTCTGACACAGTATTCTCCAGAGCATTGCGACCTGACCAGGTATCAGGAGGGGTCTGCCCATCCTATCCTGTCCGAGCACGCTGACGGCTTGCCCGCTGCACCCGCCCGCTGTGTGGACGGGATTCACGACACATTTAATTCCAGAAGAAGGCTGAGAGTGTGGCCGAGGAAAGCCCATACAGCAGTAGAAAGCGGACTGGTTGCAACGTTAGTGTAGAGTAAATGAAGCAATTTGCTGGTAAGTGCAAATAGTCCAAGAGAAATTCACAAAACAATATAAAAGACCTTCAAAGCACATAGTCATAATAAAATACATTAGTCCCTCAGCACAGCAGGGGGAAGGCTTTAAATTGATTATCCCACGCGGAGCAATCTCACCCCCTCATCCCGCCTGATGCTTTACATGAAAGATCCAGAAAGGAAAGAAATGATTAATGCAATCAGTTCTTGCGTTGCTTCTCACTACAAAACCAATGGCTGGCTCTTTTTCTATCCACAGTTGCAATCATTGCTCTGCAACTATACATCCATTGTACAATAACCAACAGATAATCATTACAGTGGCTCTCTCATACAAAAAATGCCATTATCTATTGAAAAAACATTTAATTTACTTACAAACAATACACCCCATTTAAGGTTTGATCTTGTTTACAATTTGCGTTTGATAGAAATCATATTGTCAGGACAAATTATGTTGGCAGAGAAATCCTGCAAGTTTTACAATTTATCTTTATTGTATTAAGAGCCACTTTTTAATGTCATTTGTTCCAAACAAGGACAAGCTATGGGCAAAAAGCATTGGAGGTTGACAGTAATTTTGTGAAGATCTGACAAAAGAATCTATTCTAAGGTACAGTGAGAACAGCTTTGCTTGCAAGTTGTACTTGTACTATCCAACATAGATTTCTTTTTAATTCATTTACGAGATTGAATAAAGTGCATACGCCGCCTAAGGGCATCTGAGTGATGCACAATATGCAGCAGTCAGCAAACCGAACAAATCAACAGAACCTTAAGGAAACAAAAACATTTTTAATTTTTTATGAAAAAGGGATTAACCGAATACCCAATGGCAAAGAATTCCAAAATCCCAGGCCAGGAACTAGGAATGCTTGGCCTGGATGTCTTCCCTTTACCGACTTTCCAACGAGAAGTTCGGATTTGCTTCTCAGAGAATGCGATCCACAAGCTATTTTGCTTTGTATGTTATACTAAGCAGTTTCAAACCTATCCCCGCTTCCAAAGCAAGCCAGTGTCATTTCATTGAATTTTCTTTTCCTGGCTGCCAGGTGAGCCACACTATGCAAAGAATATCTCAGAGGTAGCAAATGTCATTTAGCGACTCCTGCCATCAACAGGTCAGGAGGAATGTAAGATTTGATCTTACTTAGCAAGGAAATGTGAAAATTAGCCGACTGAGCTCTTTTTACCATGTGGGTCTTAAAAGACGCTTCCGGTTTAACCACAAACCCAAAGATTTGGGCACAGGAACCAATGATGGAGAACATCTGGACGATTCCAGGAGAGGGAGCCACGACAGCACATCAGTTCTTTTTAGGCTGGTGCATTTATGATGTATTTAGCTTTCAGAGTATTTAATTTAAGACTGACCAAGGTCATCAATTAGTGATTTCCAATAAACAGTATTGAAGCAGAAATACATCCTCGGCTGAAGATATTTCAAGAGACAGCTGAGTTTCATCGGCATACTGATGAATAGACCAGTGATTTTTTTTACACTAGCCCCAAACACGCTCAACATGAAGATTGTGCAATTGCTATCTCTGGTATTCCACAGGGAACAGGAAGATGAGAGGGAAAAAAGGACCCATCTGTATGGCTTGAGTTCTATCCAAACTAAAACAATAGAATCCATTTTAAAACTAAGGCACTCATTCCCATAAGGGTGCTCAGAATATGAAAGAGGGCATTGTGATACACTGTTATAAAAAGCTGTGGACATGCCCATAAGTCCCAACAAACAAGGTTAATTCAAATCACTTAAATGGAGAATATAATTTGCAGCATAGTTGTTTCTGTGCTGCAGAGAATATGAAACCAAGATTGATATGCCCAATTATGTATTCATATTGTCAAGATCTAGGTCTGGTATCTTCAACAAAGAAGTGACCAGCCCTGTCTTTAGAAAGGTAGGGAAGAGCGGAGACTCCATAAGAAAGAAGAAGTGTAAAGAAAACTCACGTAGGAGTTTGAGGGACTCAATTAGGAGTTTCTTTCAAAGGAAATCCAGCGTAGCCTCATCATTATAACTGGTTAGTTTTAGTGATAGAAGTATGTTGTCTACAGTTTCAGGAGAAACCAATTTGAAGCAATCCTCAGAAGGGCAGGTTCTGCGTTAGCAAATTAGAAGCAGATTGAGAGCTGTATAGTCAAGGAAGACTTTAGGGACATGGCTTTCTCATTGGAAAAGTTAATCTGTTTACCTTTCTCATTTGAGAAGTCTCATTATGAGGAGACTCTAGGATGAGCAGAGTCTGTGATGGATTTAAACAGGCAGCGTGGTATATTTACTGTCGATGAAATGTGCTGCATATACAAAGAAGACTTAACCACTCAAATACAGTATCTTCTCTGAACACAAGCTTGACATACATATGAAATGGACTTCTTGGATACTTTTCCAAGTTGACAAACCTCTTTTATTTGGCCAAGGGTCATTACAATGTTGCAACATTTTATTTAGGTTTCATAAAAACATATTGGGACATAAATATCTGTCTGAATAGTCATGCATTGAACACTCTCAAGATATAATCAGAGTCTGTCTTGCCAAACAAGAACTCTTAGAAACAACTTATCACATTTTCAAACTCTTGGATACTGAACTAAAATGACATTAGGGGGTTTTAATAGATTTTGTTTACCCCAATAAAGATGTAACAGATAATATCAACAGGAGCAATAAAATGGTCACACCAATCAACTTCAATGTGAACATGACAGGTGATCAAATCTTCATTAGCTGTAATCAGTTCAAGATATTTCCCTAAGCGACGCCGGATGACTTGCTCACCCGAACAGTGCTCTGTTTATTATGCACTCCTTATGTGAATGTGAGCACTGTGCACAATCAGCCTTTATGCATTCTAAACTTACTATATACATATTTTCTGGAGGTGTGTGCTACACTGATGCAAAATAAAAGGTTTTGAAAAAAGAATTTCCCATAAGTGATGTGTCGAATCCATCACAAACCAATGTAGTTTAAAAACCAGAATTCAAATAAAATCCATGATTTTAATAACTTTTATTGGAGTAACTTAAAATAGTATGGTGAGATGGTAGTTCCATTAGCTTTCTAAGTCCCAGAGACTTCTTCATGAGATGGTGGTCAAGCAGAATGTGATTTCTAGGGAAGCAAGTGAAGCAAGTGTGCAAGGCCGATCTGGCCATATATGGTAATGACACATCTGGATATGATTTCCAGAGGCAGGCAAGGCCAGTTTTGGCCTGCCCACCTGCACTGTCTGTTAGTGTAAGTTAACCCAAACTCTGCAGAAGACAACATCCTGAAGACCAGGTGTAGGAATCTTGAGGAAGAACCTAGAAAAGTCTCACAGATTAAAGAGAACCTAGAAAAGTCTCACAGATTAAAGAGAACCTAGAAAAGTCACTCAGATTAAAGAGCTTCCCCCGTAAACTTGTGGAACCAGACTCCCTAACCTCCAAAGTGACGCGAGGACATGATGATCACGTCTCCTGTGTCGCTGTTACAGTGACGACAAAGTTGTACCCATCATGTTCTTTAGCAGCACAGCAACCCTGGTCAGAGAAAGATCCTCACTGCTTGGAGCGAGTATCAGTGGAGAACAAGGATGGACCCCATATGACAGAGCCAGAGAGCAGGCCAATGAGGACTTCCAGATGTGGTGCACTGATCTCCCCTACAAAACAAGACTTCTCGGCTACTGAGTATCAAACCGCACCCCCACCCCTACACTGCCATACTCCTCTGGAATACTCTGTACCGGTCCTCCGTGATGAGTCATCTGTACTCATCTGGGACCCTCAGCCCTGGGAGACACACCCCTGCCAAATCCAAAGGTCTGCATCTCACGTCAACATCTGGGAACAGCTTGCAGTTGCCTGCACCAATAAACATAATCTAGACAATAGTCATGGTCCTACATAGATCATAGATTTAGAGATTTAAACCACAAGTACATATGGACCTTTTAACTCAAAGCAGGCCTCTTGCTCAGTAATGTTGAATCTAACCATAATGTAGCCGCTCTTGAATGCTTGGCCTTGGAAATGAAAGAATATTGCTTTCCCCTGCACATTACAAATATATGTGCATTAATGAGATGCAGCCTATTTAAAGAACACTTCATGCATTTATTCAACGTAATAAAGTCTTAAGCTGTACCTTGAGCCAAAGTGCTCGACTCCTGTGAGCTTGGCCAAATTGTTCAACCATGTTCACCAATAGATGAAAACTGAGAAGCCAATAAAGTATTTTTGCTCTGTTTCAGGAATTATAACCAAACTCAACCGTACTTCCAGGGGAAAAATCCTGCTCTCCCAGGTCCTGCACCCAACTGCTTTGCACCTCCTCTGACGATGCTAACCTCTTCAGTAAATGGAGTGATGTTGTCGCTTGTATCATTACCCAGGCACATTCACACCAATGTTTCTGTGAGCTTTAGAGTCCGAATTTCACTGTTGGGATCTGATCGTTTGACAAATGCTCTCAATCAAATGTTTGATCCGTCGCCCTAGTTGTGAAATCGTTTCTCCTCCCTTTTGACTGAATGTAGTCTTTGGTCATATGTTTGTGCCTCCCTTTGAAGGTAATTATCTCTTCTAGGTGAGTATTTCTGATCCCTCTGATAAACATTGTTGTATGTATTGCTAAGCTCCACTCATCCTCATACTGGAATCTGGAATCCTGGAGAGCAAAGGAAGAAAGTTGTCTTGGTATTGGGTTTAGGAGGATGTGATTCGATTCCCTCCAGAGAAAAACTCTGATTTCCATTTCCCTGGGAACCTGATCCTGGCTTCTGAATGTTTCTCTCTGATGGAGGGATATATTTGTAGCTCAGGATAGGCCTGGAACCTAAGGCAGGATAGCTCAGGGGCAATGTGCTCGCCTTGGAAGCAAGACGACACAGAGTAACACAGGTTCGATCGCCGGGTCCGCAATTAGAAACCTCTGGGTATTAAGCGCGTTATAAATAACTTATGATATATCATAAGGACGTTGAGGTTCTCATTAAGTAACATACATGCCAACTTTATGATATCATAGGACAGGAAAGTTATGACAGTCAAATTAATTGGAAATACTTCAAAGTATGGGGTTGTTAAAAGCCTTTAGAAAATCCAGTACAGGGTTGTGTAGACATGGAGGGCACAGAATAGATGTATCTCCTGACTGAAAGCTCTCTTCCTAGTCTATAAATCAACATGTCATCCAAAAATGAATTCATTCTTTTGGCCACCAAACGCATATGTAGAGGTGCCAGAATATCTTTGGACCATGAGTGTGCACTGAAGAGACTTCACCTGGGGAGTAGCAAGTGTTTTCCTCCGTTGAGACTGGAGACGCTATCAGTATATGGAAAATCAGCATAGCAGCGATCAAGAGGCTGAGGACCCGGGGAGGAGTTTGCCCAAATTCTAGATCCTCTGAAGCAACACAAGGGCCTAGAAGTGGATGGCGGCTTGGTCACAGGGATGGTCTTCGTTAGGCAGCAAAAAAAGGCAAACACCAATGAGTTGCAACTGACGTTGTTTCGCCTGTAAACAGCAATAGGGGGCTGTGCCCCCTAAAACAGGCACATAAAGATCTACAGGATTAAAGAAGTAGTTTTGCACCCAGCTGTTTCACCCCAGATTCTCTGTCCAAGCAAGCAGAGTGAGAACAGTGGCACTCGGGTACAACTGAGTACTTACCCCTTGAACTGGGACAATTGCATGGTATTCATGATTAATCTTCTGAGAGGCGATTGTTTATTAGGGGTGGGAACAACCCTCCTGTCCCGCTCCCCCCGTCACTGGTAGGGTATTCCACAGCTATTATTATTATTGAGGTATTTATTGAGCACAGACCTGGCTTCAGGAAGCAACAGAGCATTTACAATCATAGGGAGAAGAACACAGTGAAGGAACCAGAGAAAAAAGAAGCAGGGGGCTAACAGGGGAGGTGAGCAATTGGCAGCACGCGGGAAGACATTGGGGAGCAGATCACTGAGTCTCAGGTAGGGTGGGGAGTACAGGCTGTGTGGACCAAGGTGTTAAGGAGGAGCCATTACTTTCCAAACAAGAATCACAATACACACAATGTATTCTGTTTGCAAACAGGATGAGGCTACCAACTAAGTACATATCAGGTAGAATCATGAAAGTTCTGGCCATGCAGGCTAGGCTTCCACACAGACAAAGACACATTCAATTAAGTACTTAATCATGAGAGAACAAAAGGGGAATATTGTCCATATGTGCCATCCTAGCCTTGACATGTTCAGGTAGGATTGTGTTGGACCATCTCAAGGTTTAGCTTGATCCCATAGGCATAGCAAGCAAGGCATGAAAGAGGAGTATAGGGGTGCACAGACAGGTTAAGTAAAAAGTCTGAAAGTAGTAGGATTTATAAATAAGAAATGTATCAACAAAGGGTAGTGTTCAGTATTACAATCAGTCTTATGGTGCAATCGGGCTGTCGTCACAAGGCCACTTGGGACAGAAGAAAGCAAAAGAAGCCAAAGCTGTGTATTGCTACACAGCAAGCCCAGATGCACTCAAATAGGGAAAAAGATATCCCTCTATTTCTATTAAAATTCATTAAACATTTGGTGCCAAAAGAGGCGTAAATTTTACGATGTGTTAACAACGTGTGAACTTCTCTTATTTGCAACAGAAAGGGTCATTTAGAGCATTTGGCAGTATTATTCAGAATAAAATATACAGTCATAGAGGTCAAACCGATAGAACAATCAGAAAGAAAACACTAGAGCTGACTTATGGATTATAATCTTCTGAGTCCAACAAGTCGTACATTAGTAAGCAAACAGTAGTACAATCAGTGTTCCCTATTTGCACATGGAAAGGACACTTGTAGGTATTCAATGTAACAAAGGTGAGAGCAACAAGCGTTTACAAAAAACCGCTTGTAATGAGTAACACAATTGTAAAGCTGTATAATAGTTACAGTGTGAACAAACTCTAGATGTATGGATTTGATCATTCAACAGTTCATAAATGAAGTCTCATATTCAGGTGTGACCCGAATAAGACCGACGCGTTTCGGTTCATGGAACCATCTTCAGGGGATAGACTTCATTTTTATTTTCATAAACATTAGATTCTAACACAGTCTCTGTGGGGTAGGAAAGAAAAAAGATATTTCAATAAAAACTCTCTGATTTACATGAAGTCAATTAACATAGTGAGACGAGTCAGAGTCACTAACCTTGCTGATATAAGTGCCAGGAAACAGACAGGTAATCCAGACAAGAAACAACGGATAGCCAAAAACCACAGTATGTTGGGGTATCTATGGAGGTAAGGACAAAAGTTAAGCTATTAAGCCCACCAATAACGGGCAATCAGTCCATAGTGAAGAGAAAGAGAGATTTAGAATATAAGTACAGACAGTAAACAATGACAGACTACGACAAATCGTTAGGCATTAGCCCGTGCGAACAAATGCAAGTAAACTGCATGAACAAGGGGAATTGGAGGCTTTAGAACACTGCACAAGTGCAGCAACACATACCGGTAAGGTTTAGCTGTACAGTGAAGTCCAAGGTATATAATAAAAGCGAGTACAATAATATAATACTAAAGTCTCAACCAAGCGAGGTACGTGGACCAGGTTATTGCAACGTGTAACTGGTTTCAGGGAAACAAAAAATGCATACCTTCCAATGCGAACACACAATGAACATCTCGCCGCTGCAGTGCGAGCGAAGTAACTGAGCTTCCCAAAACTACAGCGTCGTCTTGGTAACCCCGCGCATGCGCGTGAGAGCACCAAAAGCGACATCCATCTTGGTGTGGGCACCAACGAGTGCAGCGTTGCCAAGGTAATGTACCAGTAAACAAGAGTGACACACTGAAAGAGACGGGGCGGTCTCGAGCAGTCCGGAGAAAGGGCTGCACATAAGAGCTGTTAAATGACAAATGGTCATTAAGAGAAGGGCAGTACGTGTCCAACATAAGACCTGGACAAGGGGTTAAAATAGCGCACACGTGGGGGCAACAACCGTAGTTCAAAGGAACTACGGGGTGCCCCACGGCGCGGCAAGTGATTAATCATGGCGATCGGTCAGCAGAAGCTAACCAGCATCCACAAAGGTAAGAGAAAAGGTCTAAAAAACCCGAAAAGGAACGGAGACAGTAATCGACAACAATGGAGGAGTCTAATCTCCATGGGCAATTCAAGGAGGCCACGAGATGTATGGAAACGTAGAGGAGAACTCAAAGCCCTGGGCGCGGGCAAGCAGCCAACAACAAGGCAGAAGGGAGAGTCAGATTCATGTCAGAACCTGAAGAATAGCTGACAAGGAGACATCACAAGTCGGAGGAGAACTGAGAACATCGGGGAGGTAAAAGGTCAACAGTCTACCTCGATGAGAGGTGAGGAGGAGCTCAACAAAGCAATGGGGTAACAAATGAAATTACATCATGCGGTAAGTACCGTACTGGATGGTACATGTTGTCAAATTTAAAACACACAAACAATAATGATCGCAGAGTGTGTGAATGGTGCTAATTGGAGTGACATATTAATACAAGCAGAGCATACTAGTTTTCAAAGAGACAACAGGTTTATACAAAGCACATAAGGTCGAATTCCGTATTCATGCCACGTGGGCTTAGAGAGTCCAACAGTTCAATCCATAAAATCTCACGTTGCAATAGTTTAAGCTGCACATCTCCACCCCTGCTTCCTGCTGTGATTTGTTCCAAGATAACACATTTCAATTGAGCAATGGTGTGACGTGCTTCAGAAAAGTGTAGTGATACTGGTGACTTGGGACTCTTAGTGCGGATATTAGATTTGTGCTCAGACCATCTAACTTTGACTTTTCTGGTCGTCATGCCTACGTAGTATAACCCACAAGGACATTTTAATGCATAAATAACATTTTGGGCATCACATGTGCAAGAATGCTTGAGAAAAATAGGTTTGCCAGAGTGGGGGTGTGATATGCTGTTGCCTTTAATGATGTTGCCGCAGTGCTGGCAATTGTGACATGGAATAGTCCCCTTAAATGTTTTCTGTAGACTGGGAGATGGAATTTCAGCTTGGCAAGGCTCTTACGCAAGGACCTACTGTTCCTGTAAGCAAAAGTAGGAGGTTCATGAAACAGTTGTTGTAACTGTGGGTCCATTCTAAACATGCTCCAGTTCTTTTTAATGACCCTTTTGATCTTCATACTCTGCATAGAATAGGTAGTGACGTAGACAAGTGCTTCTCCCGGCTTGGGGGATTTAGGAGTCAATAGTGTCTCTCTTGCAGTGCTCCTCACTTTGTCTGCGACTTCTGTGATTTTTCTCAATTGAATTGTGATTGCTCAATTGAAATGTGTTATCTTGGAACAAATCACAGCAGGAAGCAGGGGTGGAGATGTGCAGCGTAAACTATTGCAACGTGAGATTTTATGGATTGAACTGTTGTACTCTCTAAGCCCACGTGGCATGAATACGGAATTCGACCTTATGTGCTTTGTATAAACCTGTTGTCTCTTTGAAAACTAGTATGCTCTGCTTGTATTAATATGTCACTCCAATTAGAACCATTCACACACTGTGCGATCATTATTGTTTGTGTGTTTTAAATTTGACAACATGTACCATCCAGTGCGGTACTTACCGCATGATGTATTTTCATTTGTTACCCCATTGCTTTGTTGAGCTCCTCCTCACCTCTCATCGAGGTAGACTGTTGACCTTTTACCTCCCCGATGTTCTCAGTTCTCCACCGACTTGTGATGTCTCCTTGTCAGCTATTCTTCAAGTTCTGACATGAATCTGACTCTCCCTTCTGCCTTGTTGTTGGCTGCTTGCCCGCGCCCAGGGCTTTGATTTCTCCTCTACGTTTCCATACATCTCGTGGCCTCCTTGAATTGCCCATGGAGATTAAACTCCTCCATTGTTGTCGATTACTGTCTCCGTTCCTTTTTGGGTTTTTTAGACCTTTTCTCTTACCTTTGTGGATGCTGGTTAGCTTCTGCTGACTGATCGCCATGATTAATCACTTGCCGCGCCGTGGGGGCACCCCGTAGTTCCTTTGAACTACGGTTGTTGCCCCCACGCGCGTGTTATTTTAACCCCTTGACTAGGTCTTATGTTGGACACGTACTGCCCTTCTCTTAATGACCATTTGTCATTTAACAGCTGTTATGTGCAGCCCTTTCTCTGGACTGCTCGAGACCGCCCCGTCTCTTTCAGTGTGTCACTCTTGTTTACTGGTACATTACCTTGGCAACGCTGCACTCATTGGTGCCCACACCAAGATGGACGTCGCTTTTGGTGCTCTCACGCGCATATGCGGGGTTACCAAGACGACGCTGTAGTTTTGGGAAGCTCAGTTACTTCGCTCGCACTGCAGCGGCGAGATGTTCATTGCGTGTTCGCATTGGAAGGTATGCATTTTTTGTTTCCCTGAAACCAGTTACACGTTGCAATAACCTGGTCCACGTACCTCGCTTGGTTGAGACTTTAGTATTATATTATTGTACTCGCTTTTATTATATACCTTGGACTTCACTGTACAGCTAAACCTTACCGGTATGTGTTGCTGCACTTGTGCAGTGTTCTAAAGCCTCCAATTCCCCTTGTTCATGCAGTT
This sequence comes from Ambystoma mexicanum, assembly GCF_040938575.1. NCBI lineage: Eukaryota > Metazoa > Chordata > Amphibia > Caudata > Ambystomatidae > Ambystoma > Ambystoma mexicanum. The sequence continues at coordinate 1,130,605,182 of NC_090928.1, forward strand.
TACTTGCATTTGTTCGCACGGGCTAATGCCTAACGATTTGTCGTAGTCTGTCATTGTTTACTGTCTGTACTTATATTCTAAATCTCTCTTTCTCTTCACTATGGACTGATTGCCCGTTATTGGTGGGCTTAATAGCTTAACTTTTGTCCTTACCTCCATAGATACCCCAACATACTGTGGTTTTTGGCTATCCGTTGTTTCTTGTCTGGATTACCTGTCTGTTTCCTGGCACTTATATCAGCAAGGTTAGTGACTCTGACTCGTCTCACTATGTTAATTGACTTCATGTAAATCAGAGAGTTTTTATTGAAATATCTTTTTTCTTTCCTACCCCACAGAGACTGTGTTAGAATCTAATGTTTATGAAAATAAAAATGAAGTCTGTCCCCTGAAGATGGTTCCATGAACCGAAACGCGTCGGTCTTATTCGGGTCACACCTGAATATGAAACTTCATTTATTAACTGTTGAATGATCAAATCCATACATCTAGAATTTGTTTGCACTGTAACTATTATACAGCTTTACAATTGTGTTACTCCTTACAAGCGTTTTTTTGTAAACGCTTGTTGCTCTCACCTTTGTTATATTGAATACCTACAAGTGTCCTTTCCATGTGCAAATAGGGAACACTGATTGTACTACTGTTTGCTTACTAATGTACGACTTGTTGGACTCAGAAGATTAAAATCCATAAATCAGCTCTAGTGTTTTCGTTCTGATTGTTCTATCGGTTTGACCTCTATGACTGTATATTTTATCCTGAATAATACTGGCAAATGCTCTAAATGACCCTTTCTGTTGCAAATAAGAGAAGTTCACACGTTGTTAACACATCGTAAAATTTACGCCTCTTTTGGCACCAAATGTTTAATGAATTTTAATAGAAATAGAGGGATATCTTTTTCCCTATTTGAGTGCATCTGGGCTTGCTGTGTAGCAATACACAGCTTTGGATTCTATAACAAGCAAGGCACCCACATCTGGGCATAAATAATTTTACTTAGGGAAACACACTAAAATATACACGCATTGACAAAGCCAACAGCTTGGGTTTTTGAATAGGGAAAGGCATTTGCCAGGCATCGCCAAAAGGGTACCACCTGGCCATAAGATGGGAAAATCTGGAAAATGGTGTGAGTACCTGGGCATATGATCTCATTGCATGGCAAATGTCTTTCTAATACCTATACACAAGCCAAAACTGTTGGCGTTGCGATTGCTTGTTTTAGACAGGACACCAGTGCAAAGAACAGATGTGAGGACACACAAATCTACATATAATTTGTAAAAGTGTATTTGTATGTTCGAGATTTGCTCCAGCCCCATAACAGTTGGTGGACTGACATGTTGGCCCAAGGTCAGCATACCAGTCGGGGGTGTACTGGCGATAGTGAAATTTAACCAACCCTACCCATATGCCCTGTGCTACCACTATAGGTGATTTTGGGAGATTGCTGATTTCGCGATTGTTGGTTGCAGCCTCACAACAGTTGGTGGGCTGAGATTTTGGCCTGAGGTCAGCATACTAGTCTGGGGAGTACTGGTGATGGTGAAATCTGACCAACACCACCCATTCGCTTTGCACAGGGGTGGAGCATGTTTTGGCCTTGTGTTACCAGTATAAGCGATTTCGGGAGATTGACGATTTTGCAATTTTTAAAAAATAGGAATTTATGACACAATAAAACATGCACAAGGCTATAGCAAACCAACTATGTGCATCTCAGCTACAGATCTGTCCAACGCCGGGTGGTACTGCTATTGCTTAAAAATCAACGGGCTGAAAATACACATTGTTAAGAGATTTTTATTACACCAGGAACTCATTTACAGAAGCAATTAAGCCATTAAATACTCAAAGCAATGCTTAGATATAATGTAGGCAGGCCCTATACAGTACAAAGTCTGGTTTTACTTTGTGATAGTGCTTGCTCAAAGAGTTCCCAAGAGGGTATGTTTCGGCGAGGAGAGGCAAGTAGCTGGCGGGAATGCCTTAGGGATTAATATGGCAATGGGTTGTTAATGTGTGGGCACATTTCCAAACATACCCATTGGATGTGCGCCGCTCCTCACATGCCATCTCCACCGTGTCTATGTTCCAGTAGAAGAGTTCTGGCTGACACCTAATAGCCGACACTAACTAAGGATGGGTGTAAGTCTCTGAATCCTTCATAACCACTGGCATTGCCCTGATCAGCCTTCCATGCAATTATTAGCAAATTGCCCTTGGCCCTGTCAGTAAGTGATCAGCTAGACCACAAGGCCTAAAAATGCCTGTGGCGGCTTGTGCTCCAGTGCAAAGGGGACATGGCTTAGCAATTGATATAGGAGTGCACCTTTTGGTGGCAGCACCAAGACTCATGGCGTGTTCCCTTCTGTAATTGCACAGACACAGTAAAGAACAATGGCATGGAAGCTATTGAGAGCAATGTTAATTTTAATGTTTACTTCAAAGCCTTCCATCTATCCTTTTTTTATTTTATTGCACTCTCCCCTCCAGAATAACATTTTTCTTGCTGCCAACCTCATTTTTCACTTATACTCAAGTAGTTAATGCAGCAGAATATATTTTGAATGTAATTTGTAAGGGCCCTCAATCGTTTGATGTGCCTGCTGCAGAAATCTGTATGCAAGCAACGTCACCAATTATGTATCGATAGGCACTGTTTCCCATCTAATTGAGTATGATTGGACTAACCGTTATGTTCCTACAACAAATAAACCTACTTTAAATGACAGAAATTAACTTGTGATGTCGTCAGTTTGGAGAATTTGCTTTGCAACTGAGAGTTTGGGAATGGAAAAGCACCAAAGGATCTTGTCTGATAGTAGCATCCGGCCTGCTTGAGGAAGTGCGCTACAGAGGTGTGAATGGTCCTCCATCCCCCTGGTCATTGGTGCACTACTGGCTGTGAGCCATAAGCTATTGCAGGGCTAGCACACAAATCTTGCCCTGCCCCTGCCTCTGGTAGCGCAGCCCCCCTCCAAAGGCTAATCACTCTCAGGTTGCTGCCACACATTTTGAGCATATTCCCTCTGTCTGCCACCTCCCCCCGCAGTGGTGTTCAACATCACTGGCAATGCCTCGTTTCTAGGGTGGCCGAGCGGAGGCCCTGGCCCCCCTGCTGGAGCTGCGCCTAGTGGGGGACCATACAAGAAGATCGGCAAAGCAGTCGGCGTGGGTAAGATGAGCAAGCCCCATCACCAAAGAAGTCCTCAAACATGTGGCATTGAAAACTGTGCAAGAAATCAGATCTGACATAGCTGGAAGAAATCCCCAAACATCTATTCGCCTCACACTGCAATGTCCCAGCAGTGGATTGGTAGACGAATAATGCTGAGATTAGCCTGGGTGTTTAGTCCAATCATTAGGAAGAGCTTGGGATGCACATGGAGGACCTGGAGAGGTGGCTGTGTGTCCTGAGACACAGGGAAGAGGACAGGGAGGGGCATTATGCATATCACACTGGCTCTGGAATCTATCCCTAACACACTCTTAAGGGTTCTGGCTGGCCTATCATCTATCTGGAGGAGCAGATGCAGGACAATAAATTAGATATCACCCACAGAACAGTGACCTACTTTCAGAAAGGTAGGACTTTCCCCCAGATGTGATGTCATGGCTCAAATTCTACAACCAGAAAAGAGGGCATTAAACACAAAGCTTGCAAGCTGAAGAGCATGACCGGGCATAAGCTACATTCATATCAAGACCTTGCTGTGAGCATGTCACAGCAGAGGAAGGAGATGTGACCGGGCATCTAAGAGAGAAGGGAATCACCCTGGCAGATTACTCTTTAAACGCTATGGGCCTCATCACAAGTTGGGCGGTGCTGTAAAGAAATACGGCGGTAATAGTGTGACTGCCGCATTACTGCACCGCCCTACTATGAGTTGGGTGAAAGGTTGGAGGATTCACCTCCAGCTCTGAGCTGGAGGTAAATCCACCAACTTTCCACCCATTTTTGGCACAATTACCGCTGTGGTAATTATGCCAAAAATGCCCTATTGAGTCCTGTGGACTCCAGAGAAATAGGGACATACACTACCACAGCCACAAGTGATCTGGCATTAATACCACCGGACCAAGTGGGGGTAACGGTAATTGCGTTGGGCTGTATTCTGGTGGACGGGATACCGCCCAACTTCTGATGAGGCCCAATGACAAGACTGTGATACCACAAACAGTAATGGCAAGGGGAGAGCTCCTTAGCCTCCCTTAATAATAATAATGTATTTCTGATATTACACTACACACCCATGGGGCCTCATTACAAGTTTGCAAATAAGGGTGCCGGTAGCAACGTACCGGCACCCTTTCCGGACCGCCAAATGAAGAGTTTGTCGGTAGGGCAACAGAACTCCCAGCAAGCTAGACCTGCCGGGGGTGTTCAGGCCTCTACCGGCAGTGTTTTCACTAAAGCCCCAGGACTGTTAGTAACTGTGCCGGCGCTTCAGTGACGTCATTTCCATGGAGTCCTAGGAGACTCCACAGGAATGGGGATTTACCATGTCCGCTGCCTGCCATAATATCCCAGTGGCACCCGGAAGTCAGGCGGGGGAAACAGTGTTACAGGGTTTCCGGTAACCCACCACCTACCAGTGGGGTTCACCGGTAACCCCATAATGAAGGCCATTATTAACCCATAGAGTGGTACCCAATTTATAAACCTCGGACGGATAAAACGTTGAGTTGACCCTGCTAGGATTTGTACTTGCCACAGCAGGCTGCACAGAGATACCAAGGGCAAGATCTTAGCTCACTGTGCTATCTGACCTTCATCTGCTGTGACCAAGCTGTCCTGTAGGCAGCCAGATGGAGGATAACAGCCGACCCCAAAAGAAGTGCAGATGGCGGGGAAGGTATAAAATGCAACCATCGCCAGGAAGAGCAGGAAGAAGACGAGTGGTGTCAGAGGCCGGGAAGGTTGTTGGGTTGCTGTTGTTTGGTTTGCAGAGGAAAAGCCAAAATGAGGTTTCCTGGTTTAATGATAGTTTGTGGGTAAAGGGTGGAGCATTGGAAAGGATAGGACTGTAAATTTGACACCATGACTACGGAGATGAGTGTGCATAGAAGACAAGATAGACATGAAGCAGACTTGATAGATGGTAGGATGAAGGAAGTGAGAGTGAACACCTTAAAAAGAACCATACTATTCAGACTATTATATTTCCAATGAAATATAGAATTATTACCGGTAGCACACCAGCTTAAAAAGAGCAAACATCACCATGTTTCCTCTGAACAGTTCTTCATCTTATATATAGATAGAAAAAGGATGTGGCCGCACTTCCCTGACCTTCGGAGCTAGTGTCCTACTGGTGTCCAGAATCATTTCATCTTCAGGAAGGTCATACACATATGTTACTATGTTCCTGTGCTTGGACTGCAATTCTAGGCATGATATGATATGACATGGCATTTATAACGTGCCTATACACAGGTGTTTCATCAGGATAAAACTCTGCCAAATGGTCTGGTTTATAATACAATCTGTTCATACAAACAAATTGGACACACCTAAGGTTACCCTGGGTGAGAGATGGCACAAAGCTTTTCACACTTCTGCTCTTGGTATTGAAATTCACTATTTATTTGCCGCTTTCCCTTATGTCTAGATTACCATAATTGTTCACCTACCACAACTGCCCATGTGCCCCAGACATGCTTTCTTTGGCACCATTAGCACCCTTGCAGGGGGTGGCTAGGAACGCAGGCTAGAAGTGCCAGCGAAAGCCTGCGTTCCATCGCACCAAATGACCGGCTCCCCCGCCGTCATCGTCCCCCCCCACTTTCCATCCCCTTATTTTTTTATTTTTTATTCCCCTCCCCCACTTATCTTATTTCAGCTGTGGATGCGCTCGCGGCCACAGTCGCACCTTCCGCTCTGCTCCCGACGGCCGTCATGGAAAGGGAAGAGGGGCTCGGTACAGAACCCCACCTTCTGTCTCTATGGCGGCCATCTTTAGACAGTATTTTCAGTCATTGAATAGGATGCGCAATGCGTCCTGTTTAATGACTGAATATACTTTTTTATGTTAGCACCCCGGGTTACCACTTTGGTAGCCCAGGGTGCTAATGGCCTTAAGCCCCGGTTCTAAGGGTTGGAACGGGGGTAACAGCCTGAAGCCCTCATTAACTTGGGCTACCAGGCCGTTACCCCCTTTCCAGCCCTTGGAACGGGGGCTTAACGCCAGATTAAAACTGGAAATAAGGGAAGGCAACTGCAAATCAATGATTCATGCTCCACATTGAAACTAGATAACTAGATATCTAAATAAAACCTACACTGCATTCACTCCCATTGGTCCGTGCAACCGTCCAAAGGATTTCAATATGGGCCACCCAGGTCTCCTATTGCTGTAATTGCAACCCACTTCCAAAATGGTTCACCAGCAGAAAAACAGATGATAGATCGCGGTCACCCCAACTATTACTCTCCAAATGATTTTCAGCCTACGGATCTTGACCCTATTTGGTGCCAAATACTACTCATATCCCAAATGCATGTAAATATTAATCCCTTACAATGCAAAGGTGTCTGGTATCTGAAAGAAGTCTGACCGAATGTCAAGCTGGGCCATTTATTCAATTACTACAACATCAAAAGGCCCTCATGGGCTGGATTCATAAGCCTCTGAATGTATCCGATGTATACAGGCAAAAAAGGATCTTCGAAAGTCAGGGAGTCACATGTCGCCAGAATGCAATCTTGTCTTCAACCTACATCTGTTGCTTTGACTCAATTTACCAGCCCAAATAATAGTTAACTTTGCACTACTCAATTTATAAAACAAGCATTTTGCACCTCCAGTGGAATGGTAATAGAGAAAAACAGATATTCTGGCAATGCTGACATTGTAATCGAGTTAACATGACTGACAAATATCAGCAGCAACGCCTCCAGCCATTTTACCTGTGGTTTTCTTTTTGCCAGCAAAGGTTGGTAATTGCGATAATATAAATCAATATTTGAAGTAGAAAAAAGTTATTCCTGAATCTATGAATATGTTGTGTCATCAATGGCACAGAAACACACTTTGAAACATATCGTGTTTTTTTATTGGCAGGTTTATGGGCCCTTCTGACACCTCTCTCTCTCTCTCTCTCTCTCTCTCTCTCTCTCTCTCTCTCTGTCTCTCTCTCTCTCTCTCTCTCACTCTCTTTCTCTCTCTCTCTCTCTCTCTCTCTCTCTTTCTCCCCCCAACCCCTTTGTGGGATTTCCTCCCAGACTTTGTAGCTTTCCCTATTCTAACTAAAGGTTAATGTTCTAATATGGTGTTAATCCCACGTTCCAAGGGCTGGAACGAGGGATAATGGCCGGGCTGCGAGGGCCTATAACTTTTGTTTGGCAACGGGCCGTTACCCCCGTTCCAGCCATTGGAATGGGGGATTAACAGCATTAGCACCCTGGGTTACCAAAGAGATAACCCTGGGTGCTAAAAAAAAGTATTTTCCTTCATTCAACGGACGCTGTTGAATGAAGGAAAATACTTTACCAAGATGGCCACCTTGCTATAAGAAGGTGGGGCTCTGTACGGAGCCCTTCTTTTATGACCATGGTCGGTGGAAAATGGAAGCTGCGGCTGCCATAACAATCAGGTAAGTGGGCAAGGTGGTTGGGATTTAAAAAAAGATGCCAGGGGTGTCGGGTGGATAGATAGCAGCCTGCTGCGGGGGAGCTGTTGGTCTAGGGAGGGTCTTTGTCTGGATGTGGGTTTGCCGGTCTCTTATAGTGATGCTGTGCGGTCCTGCTGCTGGATGTGTCCGACCATGGTTTCACTTGTGGCTCTTTCTCTATTCTCCAGGGATTTTCTGGTCTCACCAGGCTGCGTAGCTGTTGACGTGTCTCTCTCTGTGCGTGATGCTGAAGCTGTTTTTCCTCACAGGTATATGGTGCAGGGGTAGGACCACGGCTTAGAACCCTCTTCCTGGTTCCCCATGGGCAGAATGTGCTCCTGAAAAATTACAGAGACTGTGGCAAGTATATTGTAATGGAGGCATGGCGTGAGATGTTAGTGGTCTATGCATTTCAGCACAGGGGTGGGACTAGGGATGTAACGGTATAACGGTATACCGTTAAAGATACCGTGAACCACTTAATTGAACAATAATAACCGTCACATTGTTTATACCGTTATACCGTTCACACAGGTAAGTGTGATTTTCAATCTGATTTGGAAAGGCTGCAGTAAGCAAGTGCTGTGCAGTCTTGGTCTTGCACTGTTGGATGTGCCGTCTGCCAAGTAGTTTCAGTTAGAGCAGTTTTTAATGCCATTCCATAAACCACACGTGCCTGACACAAAATCAATATGATAGCAATAGGAAGAATAGATACAGTGCCAAGAAGGAAAAGGGTTTACTTTGGGGTGGCGGCTTTTGGGTTTATATATTTATAATGGATAATGTTCTCTAAACATATGGCAATGGGGGATTTCCGTGGTTCTATCATTGAATTTACATATAAGTCACACTGCGAAATTCACTCATCTGTCGGTATTCCCTGCTGCCGTACCAAAACTAAAGGCTGTAACGTGTTGTGTGCACGTGCGCGTGTGAGTGCGCGTGTGTGTGTGTGTGTACAAGCTTATACTACCATCATCCTCCATTGATCTGTGGCATGCAGGTTATCAAGATGGCAACATGTTCATTTTCACCAGTAGCCAGTGGGGGAGCAAAACGCCTAAATGACCACTTAAGAAAAGCTATTCAGTTTGCTTTGCCATTTGCAGCAGCCCCCTCCCCCCTCTCCACACGTGTGTTTGTGTTTGGTGGAAGCAAGCCATTTCAGTGGAAAGTATGTTGAAATGCCCAATACTGGCCCTGGGTGCCTGGTTTTGTTTGTGATGATAAATCTGTCAATTTATGACCTTTTAGAAAATATTTGTTAAGATTAGTTAACTCCACCTGCTATACCGCGATAACCATGATATACCGCCATTTGGCAAGAAGGTTATTGTACCGTCAGAAAACTAATACCGTGACACCCCTAGGTGGGACTTGGGGTCCCCTCAATGGATTCTGCCTAATCGGCTGACTTTGGATCCCTCCCAGCTCCTTCAATCTCCCACAGTGAGGGGCTTTTATCCCTCTCTTGAATAGGCCAGGCTGCTGACCTTGTCATAGTTGATTGTTCTATTTGTATCCCGGATGGGAGATAAGAGGGATCTGCATTAGTGAAGATTACCTCAGTGTCCAAAGTACTCATTTTATGTTATACCATCTGTGAGGCCATGACTATACCCTGCAAGGTCCTTTCTAGATGTAATGAATTACGATTGATAAATAAGATCATGTCATCCACATGCAGCTTAATTCTGGAGATGGGTTGGAGCAAATAAATAGACACCTGCCTGCTCCTTTCTGATCCAAAAAGCCTAATTTCTTGCATATCTCAGGTGTATTGATTTAACCTAGCCTGCCAAGCCAGCATGCCATCCGCTTTAAATCCCTCTTTGTAGACTTCTATTCAATAACAGGCCACCTCCCAGCCCTGCCTTTATCTGCCACATCACGTTACCCCCATTAAATACTTAGGAACCTACACTATTCTACTGACCTGCCTCCGCTCACACGCTATACCAGAGCGATACACCCTTTGGCTCTCCAGATGTTTTGGACTTCGACTCACAAGATCCCTCACCATTGACTATACTGGCTAGGGCTATTGGGAGTTGTAGTGAAAACATCTGGAGAGCCAAAGGTTGCAGACCCCTGCTCTATACTCTTTATTCTCTATTTACTCACACCTCCCTAGATAACCCGAATAAAGTCACAAACAAGCCCCTGCCCCTCCTGAAGAACCATAGGCCATCACATGCTCTAGGTACTTTGAACTGGGCAAATGGTGACACTTTGCGTACACAGGACGGCAAGGATATTTTCTTGGCTTTTTAGAAGGAGATGTAGGAATTCAGGGAGACTGGCAGAGCAATGTATGTTGGTTGTGTTGTGTGGTTTTTGGTTGGGCTGTTAACATTTAGCTGTCATTTAATTCTGGCTACGCCTCTGCAAACAGCTGACCTTACAAACACCAGCAGATGGTTTATTCCATGGGAAGGAGGTGTTTTGGGATCAGCTCTGTGTGCATCCCTTCATAGTTTGATTGTGTTCATTACTTTGTCCTTTCTCTGTCCACGAGGGGCTGCACTGGTTCTTACACTCCAGTGCGGCACGACAGGCGCTCCGGTCACTCTCCTTTCTGGTGCATCAGAGTTGCGCTGTGTGGTGGTGTTGAGTATCTGCTTGGGTCTGGCGCTTTCAGTAGACGTGGTGGGGGGCTGTGGTGGCCTGCAGGACTGACGTCGGTGAAGCGGACCTGGGCTGCTTGTGGCTGCCCCCTGTGAACCTCCTACTCCCTCCCAACCCAGCGTTCACATATTTCTGCTCTGCACACGGCGAACTACCCCACTTACTGTTACCCCCTTCCGCCCCCGAACCCTGTCACAAGAGCACACATCTGGCAGATTTATTCCTTATTTTGCAGTGCCTTCCTTTCAACGTCATGAGCCCCGGGTCCTTCCTACCTCACTCATGCGGTAGATTCGTACCCTGTTAGGTTTATTTACACTTGGGACCGTACCCCCCACACTTGTAGCTCGCGCTCAGGGTCGCTGTCTTTCCCCTACATGAAGCCATATGGATTGCGCTCCCCCTTCCCCTTTCTTTGGCTGCCCCAGCATTCATTCCGCAGGAGTATTTTTCCTCCCTCCTTTTCAGCGGTTATATGTGCTCTTACCGACCACAATTACAGAGTGCTAAATTTCATCGTGGACAAAACACCGAAAAACACACTGATTTTTGTATTTTTTTATTTGGGGGGGTCCCCCCAAACCCACTATTTTCCACCATTATAACGCCACCCCAACCCATTTTAACTCCTTACCCCACTACCCTATATATATTTATTTAATCGTTTCTATATTCTTCACTGTCATACTACGCTCTGTTAGGTACCACTCTGTAATGATTGCAATAAAATGACTGCATACCCTTTTTCAACAGACATCTGCAAACAATGCGGGCCAGTGCACAGGATTGGCATATTCAGGAAGAGTGGTGCTCAGTCAATGGTGAGATATCCTGTTTGCAGCGCTGCCTGTTGTTACACATACTTGTTAAACCTATAAAGTGCAGGAGGTTAGCACAGGACAACGTGCAATGCAGAGCGTCATAGGTTCGAATCCCGTACTGGGCTTAGAGGCTGGTCTCTGGCATGAAGCGTGATTTAAACGCTCAATTTTGTTGTTATGTGTGTGGGTTTGTGTCTGCTTTAAAGGATGAGTACTGGCAGACGCCACATACTGATCTATACGCCACATAGTAATCCCCACGCAAAATTTTGCTTTTGCGTGGGGATTACTTTCACGGGTTGCATGAAGAAAGAACGAAAAAAGATGCGCCTATGTTGTGGTGTGGGTGGTTCAGCGTGTTGTGTTGCAGTGACGTAAACAGAGCATGGAAAGATGGCTGTCTAACTTAACCGGTCAATGTTAAGCCTGTAATGTGCATTAAGGACTGGTTAAAAGTAGCACGGCAGACTGATGGGTGCTCCGCTTCCCCTGCTAGGAGTGGAGTGGAAGTCAGGGTCCATATATTGAAGGGTAAAAACTGAATGTAATTGGTTATTTATAACGTGCTTAATACCCAGCGGTTTCTAAGCACAGAACCGAGGATTGAACCTGTGTTGCTCCACGTCGCCTTGCTCCCAAGGCGAGCACGTTGCCCCTGAGCTATCCTCCTGAGACAAACGTAAGACCTGGTGTGGTTTCAGCACACCAGCGTGGTATTTTCTAGTAACTCTGTTCTTGTTTATTTATTTAAATTTATATAGCGCGCAAGCAGCCCAGGGGCATTGAGGCGCTGTTACTTGCAATAACTTAGTTACATGGTACATATGATAGCGATTGTTGGCACATTATGAGTAATACAAGAAATCATACTGTTGTTACAAATATTGCATTTGGGCGTATATTACAAACATAAATTATAAGTATTTGTGCTGATGTGTCGGTCCTTATGTGAAGAGGGTAGTTTTCAGTGTTTTGCAGAAGGTGGTGAGGGAGTCCTCGCCACGGATGGTGGGAGGTAGGGCATTCCAGTGGGTGGGCGCGAGGTAGGGGAAGCTGGATCCACCCGCTTTTACTCTTTTTTACTAGTGGCACAGAGAGCATGTTGGTGTACGGGGATCTGGTTGGCCTGGTGGTGGAGACAGGGTGGATCCTTTGAGAAAGGTAAGCAGGAGCAGTGAAGTGAATGCACTTGTGGGTCAGTGTCAGGGCTTTGAATATAATCCTTTCCTTTATTGGGAGCCAGTGGGCTAGTTTTCTGGCTTCAGAGATGTGTTCTCTTTTAGCAATGCCTTGGGCTGCCCGGAGAGCATTGTTCTGTATTACTTGTAGTCTCTCTAAGTTTTTGTTGGAGGTTCCTAGAAAGAGTACATTGCAGTAGTCTAGCCTGGAGCCGGTGATGGCTCTGGCTATGTTGGTGCAGTTCTCTTTGGATAGAAAGGGCCTGATTGTTGGTTCTGCCAACACCAGTTCCTCTGGAGCAAGTGGTACACTGCCCACTCTAAACAGCATTAGTAGCAGCCCAGTGCATATTTGATATATGCTACCCAATTTTGGCAGAGCAAATATTTAATTTGCCTGCTAAAACAATGGCATCAAGCAGCTACCCAGAGCAGTGGCACAATGTACCTGTTAGAGAGATGTATCTTTTTTTTTATTGGCCAAACGAAATTGGGAACTGTCAGCCCCCAGTGGTAGCAGTGTGAGGAGGTCATGTTGGACCTTCCTATGCATTGTCATTTTGCTTCTGACTATGTTTGTTGCATAGCTGTATCACTTATACCCAGTGTCATTTGGCTCCCCTTAGTTGCGCCTTGATTGCAGCCTGTGTTATGCATGTGCAATTCTGTGCCTTATCTATATCACAGTAACTTTGTCAGCCTCCCAATATATCAACATTTAGCACAACACAAGATCTGCTAAGCACCAAATAGATATGGCATGAATAGACTCGGGTCACCGATACGAGCATATCCTTTACTTACCATACTACATCACCCTCTTAAGCAACATTGCGTACCACCTCATGGTGCACCTAGGTCACGCCCCAACACTAAAAGCCCATTTCCTTATGCTCACCATACACCGCTACTCTGGCTCTCCATCTTACCGAAACATTCTATAGCAGGTCCAGGAAAATGTCTGACCTAACCTTTTGGTCTGCTGCTCTTTAACAGATCAGCCATTTTCCCTCTACTTACTGTACTCTCTATGCTCACAGCCAAAGGATAAAGCAGTGGTGTGCCCTAGGCCCGCAGCTTTAAGCCAGAACTGCAAAAAGACAAACTTTGGTGTTCTGATATTGCAGAGACAGCTTTGGTGTTCTGATATTGCAGAGACAGCTTTGGTGTTCTGATATTGCAGAGACAGCTTTTCTAGCCAAGCCCAGTGGTTAAAATAGTCTCTATCAACCCCAATACACGATTTGCATCTTCTTTCTCCAATTTCCGGCTACCAACGTCGCCACACTAGACATTGCTGCTTTTGTGTACAGTGCCTGAACTACAACTTATGCAGAGTTGTGATGCTTCTCCATCTTGTCTTTTTAGAACATGGCCTGCTGAAGGCTACGCTTCATACAGCGATTCAGTGCCATTACATATGGCAGGGCGCGCTATGTAAGTATTAGGCAACATGACATAACATTTGTTTATTGAGAGTTATTCTTCATTGTTTATTGAGGAGTCCTTTCTTGAGTTATCCTAAGATTTCTTCCTCCTCTTTCTTCTTTTAGATTCCTCTCAAATTTACGCAAACCCCTAGGGTCAGTTTATCTTCGCCCCACATTTCCCCTAAGGGAGGTGAGAGATTCTGCAACTCGCTCACAGTGTGTTCTTCCTCCCGGAGGAGTGGATTGAGTTTCCACCCATCTCAAACTGTGTCTAATTCTCAACCCTTAACGTGCCGGGCTTGGAGTGTAAGGCAGAAAAGGTCTCAGAATGTTTGCATTTCAAACCTCTAGAGGTCAGAAAAGAACCTAGCTTTGCACAAAATCAAGTCACCAAATATGGACCAGCACATAATCCCAAACAAAATCCATCCTGGCCATGAAAACGGTATCCAGGCATTGCATGGAATACATAGGGCCTCATTACGAGTCCAGCGGTAACCGTGCCTGAAATTCCGGCAGGTTACCGCCGGACTCGTATTACCATTCCGCCTCCATGATTCCCGGAATTACCGGGGCATTACGACCCCAGTGTTTCGGGAATTCTGGAGGCGGAATTCGGTAAATCCCCATTCCCATTGAGTCCCATAGGACCATCTTGTGATGGGGCCGGTGTTTCCATGTCTGCCTGCAGACAGGGGGTGTTAAACCCGCCAGGTCAGACCTGGCGGGAATGACACCTCCGCCTGCAGGACTCGAGATCACCCGGTATGGAAACAACAGTGGCGGCCTTATTTCCATACCGGGTGACTCGTAAAGAGGCCCATAGTATCGAATGTAAAATAATGGAAAAAAATGCATCAAAAAAATGCATTTTTTTTGTAGGTAAAGTTTTTTTACTATAATGGGTTTTAAGGGGTAAAAAAACAGGGGCTGGGGGGCCCCCCATTACATTTTTTTTAAATAGATTTTTTTGATGCATTTTTTTCAATGGTTTTGCTTTCGATGCTTTTGCATTCGATGCAATCACTAGGAACCCATAAAAACCCATGCTCAAACAATGCCGTTAGAGGCAGAAGATCCAACTTGATCAGCTGCGGTAGCACTGGAGTCCCCAGCACACACATATGGCTACAGAAATTGCGACTAATCATGGAGAACAACTGGATCACCTGAAACTAGCCTGTAAAACAATCCTTGCATTACGGTATGGTGTTTCAACAAGGCTAAAACCCGAAAAAATAAATGCACCCATACGGGGCCCTGGATCTCCTTAAACATGCATTTTGCGTCATGGCCTAATCATTTTTCTCATAAATTCTCGGTTTTGTTTCTACTAATTCAACCCCAGCCCTCAATCGTACTCTGCTCATTTACTAGGACCAAAAACGAAACTTGTCTCTGAAGATATTCATTTTTATTTTTTGCATTTTTTAAAGCGCTCATACAGCCCGCAGTCATTAAGGCACTGTTACAGGAATTGTTTTTTTTGTTTGGTTTTTAGTTGCTTATTTATAACGCACTTTAATACCCAGAGGTTTCTAAGCACAGACCTGGGGATTGAACCTGTGCTGCTTCATGTCATCTCGCTTCCAAGGTGAGCACGTTGCCACTGAGCTATCCTTCCGGATATGCAAAGCTTTATCTGCCATAATGCAGAAGAACAGGAGAGAAGTGTGTTTCAAATCTTCCGTTTTTGTTGTTGTCAAAAGTAGTTCATTAGTTTTGAGTAACAACCTGTTTAGCAAGGAAACATTTAACATACTTTTTTACAGATGTATGCTGTTTTATCCAGTTGAACAGGCAAAACTCCCTTCCACTCCCCTCCCCAAAACCCGATCTAGCATTGCAGTTTAAAAGAGAGACAGAATCACGTCAAATAGTCCAGGTCACATCTTTTCCCCACTGTAAATACTTTGGGCCTCATTACGACCCTGGTGGTAGCCATGCCGGTAGTTTTGGGTAGTTTTTTTCTGGCGCCTGGCAATGGGGAGTTACCGGGGCATTACAGTCCCGGTAATTCCCCATAGCCAGGTGCCGGGAAAAATGACTCCCCATTCTCATTCGGGTCCCATAAGACTCAATCGGAATGGGGAGGATGGATGCACCGGCACTGTCAAGCCTGGTGGGTGGAAAGGCATTCGCTCGTAGAACTCAGAGTACGCCAGTATACTCGCTCTATTTGTAATCCTAATAACACCCGACCCAGGTCAAAGGGAAATGTGCATCCAAGAACCTGTGAAATATATTTCAGGACATCCCTCCAAAACGGTGCAATTTTAGGACATGTCTACCATATGTGTATAAAGGTCCCCTCTTCTCCACACTCCCGCCAACATTGCCCTTGAGTCTCAGGGTGTATCTTTTCAATCTGCATTGTGGTTAAATACCAGCGGGCAACTACTTTGCAATCCGCCTCCTTCAGTTGAACTGCCGTGGGAGCTCTCTTGGTCCTCGCACACCTTCCCATTCTTTCGCAGTGATTGGCCTACCAATGTACTTTTCCCAGGCGCTCATGTAAGCCCATTGGGCTCCATTGGTATTAAGTAGGATGCAGTATATGGAAATCTGCCCCCTCCTTCCACTATCTCCAACAACAAATCTTTCAAAGGGTGTCAGATGTCTCGTTGCTGCACGCCGGATTATTTAATTCTGAGCCTAATGTCTGTCTAATTTGTGTTGAAACCGGTCTTGCTCCTTCAATCAGAATTCTTTCTTACGTTCCATGAAGGTTTTAATAGCTCCCCTTTTAAACAGGTCTGAGATGCACCAGGCTTTGTAATCTCTCCAACCTCGAAAAGCACCCTTTACGAGAGCCAGCATCAAGTCCAGGTTGTCGTTAAACGGGGTGAGCGGGGAGCGGAAGGTGGTAAGAACTCTGAAGTGCTAGTCTATCCCATGTCGTAAGCATCATCCTGGTCACTGGGCTAATGTATAGTGAAAGTGGTCTCAGTGGTTTGGTTGCCCATATCCCTCTCACAGGGGTATTCCCCCTAGTACTATATCCATTGCCCACCGCTGTTTAGTTGAGTCAACCTGGCACCCTTGCTTTAATATCCACATCTTTGCTGTGTCATAGTAGGCTTGAAAATCTGGGGCTTGAAATGCTCCCTTGGTCGTCTCCGCCAAAAGGGTGGCTCTAACGATCCGGCTTTTTCTCGCCCGCCATATTAATATTAAGCTGTCTTTTTGCAGGTTCTTAATTACCTGTCTTGGAACCATAATCGGGAGCACATGGAATGGATGTAGGAGTCGCGGAAGGATATTCATTTTGATGATGTTTATCCTACCAAACCACGAGACAATGGGCCTCATTACAAGTCCGGTGGTAAGCTTGCTGGTAAAACCGGCAGGTTGCGGCCGGACTTGTGAATTTTACCGGCACCTGGCTTGCCGGAAACACTGGGGCATTACAGCTCCGGCGGTCCGGGAAGTCAGGCGCCGGTAAAATGTTAAGCCCCATTCCCATAGAGTCTCGTAGGACTCTATGGGAGTGGGGAACACGGAAGCACCGGCACCGTTATTAATGGTGCCGGTGCTTCGGTGTAACTCCGGGTGGGTGCCATTCCGCACGCCAGGTCTGAATATACTGTCCTTAGACTTACCGGCACCGTTGTCACCGGACCAGCACAGTCGGAATGAGGCCCCATGAGTTTCCCCCACCTAGCCAAGTCTTCTTTAATGGGTGGCAGTAACTCTGCTAATTGATATGACATAATTTGTTAATATTTGCAGAGAGCCACACATCCAGCATTTAATATTATCTTTTGCCCATTTGAACAGGTATTCTGTTTGTAGACTTGTTCTAACACCCAGGGGATGAGTTAAGTTCAATATCTCTGACTTGTCTAAATTACCTCGAAAGGTTAGCCATAACTCTCGAGTTCCCCTTGCACTGCTGCTAATGAGGTGGGTGGATTTCGAATGGATACTATAATATTGCTGTCAAACATTGCAATTTTATATTCAGTGTGCCCAAATGTAATTGCCTGTTTTTAGGAATTGGCTCTGATTTTCTTAGAAAATGGTTCCATTACCAATGCAAATAGTAGGTATGAAAGCGGGTAGCCTTGTCTGGTCCCTCTTTCTAGTTTTAGTGGGGCTGATAATATACCTTTGGCTCCAGCCCTGTCTGTAAGCTCTGTATAGATGGCAGAGATCCACTGGACCACAGTGGGCCCCAATCCAGACTCCATGAGCACTTCCTTCAGGAAGGTGTAGTTGACCCTATCAAAGTGGGTTGATTTTCTGATATTGTCAAATGTTTGTCTGCCCGTTATAAAACCTGTCTGGTCTGGGTGTATCAATTCTGGAAGTACTGTTTCCAGCCTAAGTGCCAATAATTCTGCAAATATGTTTTCATCAAGGTTCAATGGCACCATGGGGAAATAGGACAAGCAGCACCTGCGATCTTTCCTAGATTTATGTTTCACACTTATAGTTGACTGGTTCAATATCTCTGTGATTTTCCCCAAAATCAAGAACGAGTTAAATAGAGCAGCCATCAGCTTTAACAGCTCCCTACAGAAGGTTTTATAAAATTGGCCATCAGGGCCCAGTGCCTTGGTAACTTTTAGAGATGTTATGGCCCTAACAATTTCTTTAACTGTAATGCACCTGTCCAGGTGCCCTGACTGTTCTTCTGAGATTTTTGTTAAGTCAGCCTTCTTAACGTATTGCCCGACACTTCCCCTCGTCCACCCTCTCTTCCACGTATAAATTCTCACAAAATGCACAGAATCTGTCTGCTATTTTCTCACTGTCATATATTTTGGATCCCCCTGGTTCTTTTATAGCGCAAATTTGCGCTTTTGATCTTTTCACCTCCAGCACCTGGGCTAATAATTTACTGGTCTTATTAGATTTCTCATAGAATGTGCGCTTCAGGTTTAATAGAGTGCGTTCCGTCCTGTTGATTGCCGTGGTGTTTATTTGCCCTCTTATCTCTGTTATCTTTCTCAGAATTCTAGGGTAGCCTCTCTCTGTATACTCCCTTCCTAGGTCTTTCAACTCTTTAAGGAGCTTCCCATTTTCAGTCCTCTTCGGCTTAGCTAAATGGGCACCTAGAGAGAGAAATATTCCTCTCACTACTGCTTTAAACGCGTCCCATGTATTGTTGAAACACGTTTCACCTGGTAAATTCTCTGTAAAATATTCTTTTATCTCTGTTGTTACTTCCTCTCTTATTGTTGGGTCTCTAAGTAAATGTTGCAGGAGGGACCAAGTGTACTGTATTGTCATCAGAGCATCTACGTTTAGCCGTGCTAAACTCAGTGCATGGTCGGAGATGGTGATATCTCCCATCTGCATGTCTGCTATATCTCCTCTCAGAGTCTGGGACAACAATATATAGTCAATTCTAGTGTATGTACTGTGGACATGTGAAAAGTATGAGTAATCTCGCGTATCTCCATATGTGTCCCGCCATGCGTCAAAAATGAAGAGTTTTATAACTCTTGTTTGAGTTTCTCTGAGGCCTGTATCCCTTGTGCCCAATTTCTCTATGAATGGTCCAGTGCCTTATGCCTGATCATGTTTAGATCACTTGCCAAGATTATGTCTTCCTTTGCGAAACTTCCAATCTTTGGAATCAGGTTCATCACAAAGTCCACTTGTCCTGTGATTGGGGCCGTAGAGAGATGCAAATGTGAGCAACCTGTTGCCTAGTTTACAATTAGCTAACAAATATCTGCCACCTGGGTCAGCCAGGGTCTTTACCACCACCAAGCCTAAGTCTTTTCAAGACATTAATGCAACCCATGCTTTGTTTGTTGACGCTGAGGCCAGGAGTGGACCCCCAAAGTGTTTGTTTCTTAGCCTGTCCCGTCTTTTTTGAGGAGATTTCCTGAATCATTACTATATTGATGTTCAAATCTCCCAACCAGTGAAACAGTGTGATCCTTTTCTTGGGGGAGTTCAGGCCCCTGATGTTTAGGGCTAGTGCCATTGTCATCATCGCATTTCAATCATTGTTGCCTGTATGCCTGTCGCCTGTAAACTGCGTCCTCAACTTGCTAGACCTTGCCCCCTCCCACACCCCACCCACATTCCTCCAACTATAATACAATATATGTTCAACAAATCATGGATCTGCCTCCTTCATGCCAGGTCACTCCTCCCACGCACCTTCGATAAACCTCCATCGTGATGGCTGTTGACAGAGTAGTCCACACAATCATTCTCGATGTTCATAATATTGAGTTCAAGAATATTAGTGCCACTAGAAGTTTATTAGCAATCTTCATACCTTTCTATCTTACTCATCTCAGTGGTTTCTTTTTATGTCACAGTATCTCCTGCCACTATCGGGTTTTGGATCTCATCTGTAGGCTGGCCAAGGGCATGCTTGATTCACCTAGCAATGATAATTTTGTAACATGTAATTTCTCAATTATTATGCGATTTGGTGCCCTTTGTCAACCAACGTCTCACCTTTGGCTTAGTTGCCTTTAAAGGGTTCTGTTCCGGTCTCTTTTCAGAAAGCGAAACTTTGAGCAGTCTGCATCTTTTACCCAGGTCACTAATTAAATATTGATGCTTGTCCCACTCAAATTATATCCCGATGGAAAACGTCCATCTATAGCGGATCCCTTCTTGTGACAGTTTGCCCATGATGGTCTTAAGGCACAGTCATTTCTGTAGGGTAGTGTTCGATACGTCCTGAAATTAATGAATCTGTGAGCCCCTGACATTGATGGGCCCTCTTGATCTGGCCTCTCAGAGACTACTTTCTTTGAGCGCACATGAAAGCGACTTACTCAAGATGTTGCTTGGCCTGTCCTTGTGTTGAGCCGACTTAAAAGGGCCTATGGGCTCTGTCCATCTTCAATGACTCCTCTGGAAGTAGCAGGACAAATAGTTCTCGCAAAAGGCCAACCAAATCATCGCCCTCGACCCCATCTTGCAGAAATGTCAGCCTTACGTTGTCTTGTCTCAACCCATTTTTGAGATCTTCACATTTGTTGTCCAGATCAGCAACTATTTTTGGAGGTCCGCCACCTCAGTTGATGTAGTCGGAGCCCGTCATTGACCGCTTGCTCAACTTCATTTACCCTGTTGCCTAGCATGTCCATGTCTTTTCTCAGCCCCGCCATACTCTTCGCCACCCCTTTTTTTAAAGTCTGCCATTTCACAGGATAGGTGTCATGTGCTTACCTGCAGCATGCTGGTCACAGCGATCCTCCCCATTGCGACCGGGGGACCGCTTCGATCACGGCTGCACTCTTTCTTCCTCTAGGACTCCCCGATGGCTGATGCAGTGCTATGGGAGGCTGCCATGGTGCCTGGGGGCGCGGCACGTGCACCAACAATGGCAGGGAATCAGGGCAGTCACGTGGAAATGCCAATCCTGGTCTATTTAAAAGCCCAGGAACAGGACTTCCCTGTTTCTAAACTGTTCTGCGGGTGGCTTATTAAGTTCTTGTACATTTGACCCTCTGGATCTTTTGGCTTTTTGACTTTGGCACTTTCCTTGGATTGTTGCTGTTTTTTCCCTTTTGGATTTGGTGAACTGGCTTACCTTTTGGAACTTTAACTATTTGGATTGTGACCCTGGATTTGTTTGCACTGAAACTCTTGGGGATCATTCGGATTAGGATTGCCTTGGTTGGTTTTCTAATATCATCAGGCTGTAATCCATATCTTCATCGCTTGCCTATTCCTGGACCAGGTATGTTATGTATATAGGGGTTTACATAACCATATTCCACGTTCTATGTTTAACTATCTCGTTCTTTTCTTTTAGCGGCTGAGTGCCTGTTGTAGCTGTATCCTGTCTCACCATCTGAGTACTGTCTGGTACTTGGGGGAGAGGCATACGTTCATCTGTGACCTCAGTTCACGAGAGTAGGTTGTTCTGAAGGCTTTGAAGGCAGTCTTGCTGATCCTCTTTAGTGAAGGCCAATGGTGTGCCTGGTCCCTGCATGGATTCTCGGGTTTTCCCGTGGTAGGACCATGATCGGTGGTTCCATTCCTGATAGCCTGTGGACACATTTGTCTATGCTGCCCTTCTGCTGTTTGCGTGGGGGTTTGGCAGACATTCTCATTAGGGCAGTCAATTTGTGTCTCCCTGTCCAGTCTCACTTAGTGGTCTCTACGTTTGGTGGGTCAATAGGTGAAGACCAGATTCTTGCGAGGCTCAGGCACTTTGGACTTTCTAAGCATGAGTGTGTGGTGCACAGAGCATGTCTCTATGGGACATACACCCGTTCGCAACCGTTTCTGTTCTTGCTGATAGATGCAGTGTGACTAGTTTGCCCAACTTTACTGCGCCTTTCTGTGATGTGAAGCTGTGATCATGTCATTATATTAATGATGTCTTATTGCTCCTAGGGCCTGCGATTGCGAGGTCACCTATAGTGCGTGCAGGGCTCATCTAATGGAAATCTCCTTAAATGTCACTTCATTCCGCAGCCGGGGCTTACTGCTGCCTGGAACCCCTCATGGCAGGGATCTCCATGCTGTCTGTCTCGCATGCACGGCATCGCTCTCTCCTACAATCAGCTGTCGTTACATTCAACAGTCTCCGCCTCACATAGGTGGGTGCAAGGCTTCCCCATGTTCCCTGAGCTGGTCTAAAGTTCCCTGGCTAACAGCCCGCAGGGCACTCTGGCTCTAACGTCTAGCCCGTTTGGGACCTCAGTCTTACTTTTCATATTGTTACTATGGTCTTCGAGGTAATTTCTGACTTTCCCTCACCGGGACCTCCTCTAGGTGTGGTGCTGAGAGGGTGGATGTTGGTGTACCTAGTATCAAGGTCGTTGCCCATGCAATACTGAACTGGGCTCCCATAATTTCAGGATGCTCCTGTGAGGAATTCGACCATCCACACAGGTAGTGTGCACTTGCCTGTTTTTTCTTTTAATTTTGTAAGAAATGGAATGATAGGAGATCAACCTCGGAAAATGCTTGGAGCTAATCCGCACACATTTTTCTATGTTCACCGAAAAACAAACACATAGTCAAGTGTACTCTCGAAGGACACAGCCTACAGGCGCAGTCCCCCCTGTCACATTTAGCTGACAGGGGGAATTAAGCTGGAATATGACAGCAGGAGTACATGAAAGCATCTCAGGAAGGGGTAAGCAACACCTTCCTCCTGCCATGGGCAGTCTAATTAAATATCAAAGGCTCCATGGATCCACCCTGCTCTTTGTAGTTCTGTGTGGCGGTGGCAGTACTTATTGTGTGTGGTGGCAGTTAATTAAAGAAGGTCTACGAAGAGGCCTGGTCACAGAACTAACAAAGGACAGGAAACCGAACATCTTTTTGATATGCAATACGTCAGCTTGAAGCGAGCTCCCACCCCTCTGTATGAAGGGCAGTGAATGTCATGTCTGGGAAAACTGTTCCAGTAGGCAACCGCTGCAAGGAGACACCTTTCAGAGGGAAGAAGTATGGGATTTGATGGAGACAGAAAGTCTGTTCTCACCACAAACTTCAAGGGAGACCTGTGCTTTAATCAGGAGCCACAGAGAGCTCAATTAACCAGAGAGACACTTTGATCCACAACAGACAGGAAGATGGGTGGTAATTTAGTAGTACATGTTGTCACCCATTACCTTTCCTTTTGCACAGCACTCTGGTTATGACCTCACGCATAACAGAAGATTGTTGGTGGGGAACCAGGATTAGTTCATTAAGGTAGGCCTAGTCTGCACCAATCACTTGGGCCCATTTGACTTTAAAAGAGGGTTGGCCGCCTCTTTTGGCAGATCATCCGACGACTTTAAAAGGAGAAACAAGAAGAACTGCTGAAGGTACAGTCTGCCTTACAGCTTCCGCCAGTCAAGGAGGATTTCCAAGAGGGAATCAAGATCCCTCCCCTAAACATCTCCCAGGGAACATAGGGAGATACTGACCTCAGAGCACCCATCCAGCAGCTCCAGAACCGGTACGTTTCTAGGTGAGAAGTGTTAGAGAACCTCTGACCAAAGGACAAAGCTGTTGCCTGCAAAACACTCTCCTCAGTTTAAGGCTGTTCGCCTTGAAGGTCGACATATGCCAGCGAAGAAGCTAGGAGGAATGCCACAGCAAGCATCAACCAGCGTCCATCTTTTAAGGGAATTTTTGCGGCAGCCGAGCCTTGGAACCGTGACCGGCTGCACCACTGACTGTTGTCATGCTGCAGTCACTAAAGCCATCGGAGACGCTTCGACCAGCGTTCCAAATCCACCAAGCCATCGGAGACGCTTTGACCAGCGTTCCAGATCTGCTGCCTGATACCCACAGCTGTCTCCTGTCTTCAGCATCATGGAACCGACTCAACGCGGTCGAGCATCAAGATGATCTCAAGCACCGGGTACATTGTGGTCTTTCCCCCTGGTCCTTCTCCAAAGGCCCCAACTGACATTTATGACCCCTTGCTCCCTTGGTGCTGAAACCAAACAACTTTGAACAGTTAAGACTGATTGCTTTACCGACTACCCTCCTGTCAGTATCTAGAGTGCATCCCTTTCCTTTGTGAAACTATCTGTCTTCTGTGTTCCTTTACAGGGTAGGTTGTATTTTGTAGTGTGCTAGAACTGTCTTTTGTAATAATAACACAGTCAATAATTGTATACAACCATGGCTGGACAGTCCCTTTTATTGTTTGATAATAATTGTATTTTCGCTGTGTTGCAACGTACCAAATATCCACGACCTTGCGGAGATAAGCCTGCTGTTCCATCCACGTTACCAAAATTGGACAAGAAGGTGTATAATTGACTGGTGTTTCCAATCTGTCCGGATTCCTTCTGGTGTACTAGAGGTGTGGGGCTGATTGATGGTTTAGAAACCGATATTCATCCCATGACCACCGGTGCCCTGGAAGTTGATTCGTCACAGCTCCTTTCTGTGACGTTCTCTTGCTGGCAAAGATGGCGCCATGTCTTCCTATGTGGTGTGCTTGAGCCCTAGCGCTGTGAATTCCTCTCTCTTTCGTCCAAAATAACCACCATCATTCTCAGACACTGTTAACCAACGATCGGTTATGATATTGCTTGCAGCCAGTCACATAAGTCGTCTGGGGGACTCTTTGTTCACTGCCATCATACAGAGCTTGACAGAGGCACGTCCAACCCATCTGCCATCTTGGGTCTGCCCTCCAAATCTTCTCTTTTTAATCCCTTCAGGTAGACATAGATCTAATGAATCCAACAGTCTGGCTATTATGACACTCATTCTAGAACACTCTCTTATTTTTAGAGCATCGGGATCCATTGTTCTTCATTGTACCTATTTATTTATTTTTATTTGTCTTAGTTTTCCCTTCACCTTGCAGTTTTATTGCAGTATAAGCTATACTATGTTTAACGAACAGAAAAGTGAAATCCAGAAGATTGTTATCCCTCTCCTGCGTCTCCGCGCGTGCAATCTGCCCCCAGACCTTGTCTCATGCTCTGTTTCAGTTCTGCTCCCTCTTTGGAACTAGACTTATTTCTGCTTATCCAAAGCCTCATAAACTGCATTCCTGCGATTATAATCATGTTGGAAAATAATTCTCTTCCTGTTTAATTGGATCTGCTCCTTCTACTCTGGTTATAAGTCATGGAAGTTTATTCCTACACAAAATACTGTTAAACCTGCATGTGTGCAAAGCACACGTGTTGAAGCTGCATTGATGAGGGTGCTCTTTGCACAACTTCAGGGTGAATTTGCAACTTTTGCCATTCTATTCGGTGAACAGGAGGAATGGGCAAAATTCTACAAATCTGGGTTCTGAGGAATTATCATGGGAATTCACATTACATTCCCAGAGTTAGTCTAACGTCACTCTAGAAGAAATGCATGTTTCCCAGGTGAATAATTAGTTTGGCACAAGAAATTACAAATATTTGGGCTGTGTGGAGCTGCAATTAGCACACACAAATGTTTTCTTACATAATAGTGGAATCGAAATGTAATTCGAAACTCACAAATGTTGCCCTTGCCACGCGTCTTTACAGTGTAAAGTGATGTTTCTTTTATTGGCTGGTTTTGGTTTTGGGATTTTGGTTATGAGCAGTATGGTCATCTATCAAGGATATCTCACTTTGAATGATTTGCACTCATTTTCCCCCTATTTCCTGGTTACTGTTCTGCTTTACTGGATTCAAGCTTGTATGTGGATAGCCGGGTTCCCCTCAATTTCCAGAGCAAAGAAAGGTTCCCCTATCCAGCTTTATTCTCCTGACCCGTGCCATTCCTAAATATTCATTCCTCCTGCTTGAATGTGTATATATTTCAACTTCTTGACTGAATTTCTAATGCTGGAGTGATTTCTTATTTGGGTGCAGTCCTGCCCTTCTTGCCTCCATTGTTGCTGGCTGACTCCCTGCTGTGTGGGTCTTTCTTTTGTGGTCCCTGAAGCGTCAGTCGCTTTCGTCCATGCTCCTGAGGCGGCCCAGAGTGGGGGGAGGGTCCAGTCTGAAGCCCTTGCCCCTGGTGTCGTTCCGTTTCATGTGGCCATTCTGCTTAACTAGGGTTTGTATATAGTGCCAGCAGTGTTATGGGGGAAGGTTTCTTGTCTTTGAACCAAGAAAAAAGAGAGAAACTCCAAGAGATTTATGATACCTAAGAAATGCTTTATACATCTGCGAAAAAGATAATTTGAAAGCAAATTAGATCTCTTTTGGCATACAGATATAAACTTTAAAAACAAAAAAACAAAATGTTTTTCCAATAGTACTTAGTCCTGACTGCATGCAAGTAGCAACCACCCCATCTGTAGAACCAAGTGATTCATTCAATTACTTTGTTATTTTTAAGATCAACTGACATCCAACAGCTCCAGTAAGAGTGTTATTGTTAGCAGCTGCCAATTAGCTGTCTTGCTCGCAGCACGATGACGCGGGAAAACGCGGATTCTGTGACGCAGGAAAAGATTGATCTTGCTGTCGGCCTACTTGGAAGAAGAAAAAACAATTGTTAAAGGCTCTCTGTGCTCCCTCTGGCCGCCCCCGTGCTTGCCACCAGAGAACACGCAGAATCCTCATTACATTTGTCAAATTTGTAAATTCTTTACAGACTCCTGGGATTTGCGGCCAGTTATGTGAAATGTTCGAAGTTACTTTGGGAGCGCATCTCATCACTTGCGCCAAAGAAGGTTTAGCCCCATTCACAAAGGGCATCGGAATGAGCACGGCTCATAGCCCCTTTTTCACCCCTTTGCCCTTTTTCCCATATCAGGGAACATTTCTGCTCATTTAAAAGCGCATCCCGAATCTACTGACAGGATGCATTTTTAATGAGGGTCATCCTCCTGTGTGAACAGGTGCACGGGGAGGCGCAAATCACTCCAGGGGAATATTATTTTCTGTGATGAACGTGATTTAAACTGTGGTTGCCACACTTGCATTTCGATACCCCAAGCAGGGATGAAAATGCACTTTTTCAAGCATTTCACAGAGGCGGGCCTCTTGTTGGCCAGTTTCTGTGAAATGCGCTTCCAGCAGCCTTGTTGTGGCTGGCACCACCTTGGCATACATTAGAGTCAGAAGCACGCGCCTGATAATAATGTTTGCAAGGGGGCCGGACAGCACATCTTTGCGCCACTGCTCAGCTCCTCGAAAATCAGCAGGCCACCCTTGAGAGTAAGGCGACCTGCACATTTCTGAAAGTAGCACAAATGAAACAAGCACTTTCTCTGTGCGGCGTTTTGAGAATCTGGCTCTGTGTCTCCATATTACAGTACAGTATCATCTAGCACACTTAGCTAAGAGTATTTACTGTACCTACAGTATTAGCTTCAGAGTCCTCAAATGTCCCCATGTCATGCATGAATCGGTCATCGAGTCAGTCCTGTGTTTTTTATTTTGCATTCTGGTACTTGTAGTCCTATTTAACAAGACCTAGATGTAAGAATAAAAACCAGGACTAAATGTACTATTCCCCTATGACATTGGGAAACTTGAACACTCTGCAACTAAAGTTATACATTTCTAGAAAAAATAATAATAATAAAAAAATAAAAAGAAATGAAAACAAAAATGAAAAGAAAACAACAAAAAATAAAGTTGCACATTTCTCAGTACGTTCCTAAAATGTGGGCCATTGAGGGGTTTGATGTGGGGCTACAGTACTGTGTGTTATGCTCTTCCCCTGTCCCATTCATCCCACTGGAGAGGGTGGTAATACTTTTCTCTTACATCGCAAAACTTCAGTATGCAGTTACAGTACGGTCTGTTGTGATGTGTTCCTGTGACTTCCCATTTTGCGATGATGAATGTTTGGTTGCCTTAGTGCCAAGGTCTCAGCGGCAAGGATGTATGGGTGCTTGCAAAAGTGATCAGCACCTGCACGACTGCCCCCACAGCCAATTGGCTACGATCAATTTCAATGGGCGGCACTGAGAAAAGAGGCTTTGCACCTCCTCTGAAGCAAGGTGAGCCTTTTAGCACAGACTGACCAAAAACTGTATGGGGGGTTCCACCCCAAGGAACGCCAGCGTGTCTCAGACTGATGGGATTTACTTGAATTGTGAAGGGGATATAGGCCTCGGCCGGAAGCCTGTCGTCTGCTCCTGGCCATGGTCCTCTGGCCTGTTTGGTGAAACAGGGACATTGGACAGTGGACCATTATATGATAAGTTATTTATAATGCGCTTAATACCCTGAGGTTTCTATGCACGCGCCCGGGGATCGAACCAGGGTTGCTCCGTGTTGTCTTGCTTCCAAGGCATTGCCCCTGAGCTATCCCCCCGAGACCATGGTGCTTTGATCTTATTTCTGCTATGTGGACAGCGGTCACGGCCAATGGGATCTGCGAAGTTACTAGGCAGGGGGGCCTGGGCCACAGGAGAGTGAGGGGGATATGGACACCAGTGGTGGTACCTGCATTTTGCGATGTGATCGATAGGAGCCTTAACAGTGCACCCTCCACCAGCACCCATGACCTTAGCATGCTTCGTCATTGCTCATAGTGCCGCACAAAACAAAAACATCATATTAAGTTCAACTTACCTCGATCCAACACTGAGGGTTATTTCAGCACACAATCCTCAACCTACTCGTTATGTAGTAAAGCAAAACCCCTTTTTATTTTGTTCAGCACAACAGCAATAAGGCTCATACATGCTGGAGCTGGAATATAATATTAAATATCGGTAAGCATACATTTCTCTTCGTTATGCGCCTTAGTTTCCACTCCACTCCCCATATGCATGCTGCGTCACAGGTACATTTCTGTGTCTATTTTTTGACATTCAATTTAGATGAAAGCTCTATGAGAAATTTGATGTACACAAAATCCGGTTTGCGTCATAATGTATTTTGCGTCCTGACATTAGTTCTGAACCTAATCTCATATTTTGAACTACACATGGACATGTTTGATGAATACTAGCAAACCATATTCTGGGTAATATGATAAAAAGTTGATCCATTTCTACTTATTTCAAAAACATAAAACTATGTTTCACCTTTTCTAAAGACAAACATTGGGCATTCAGTAGGTGGTTCATTTGTGCAAAATACTCAATATAAATTTCTTAATATCATGACTAAACTTACAAAAAGAGCTAGCACATGCCAGCTTTTCCTCCTTACTTCCTTCTTTTTTGTCTCCAGAAGAGTTGTTCTATCAGCACATCTTGCTCTTTTTACTGTCTGAGTAATGACCCGGGGCCATCCTGCTCCAAAACATAGCTTGTAATAAGCTCAGCCTAGCTTCAAATCTTCTAGAGATGTACAATTACGTCTAGCTTTTAAGTATTGACCTAAATCAACATTCTACCATAGAGAATTCAGATGATAACTTGAAAACGAATATTCCTATCCGTAGGTTTCCTATATATGGTCGCTGCCATATGCTGATCCACTATTTAATTGAAAAATTCTAAAAATGCAATTCCCTGCGCGCTTACTGAGTCAAACTTCAGAATCGGGGGTCTCTATTCTAGTATTCCAAAATTTCAATAATATAGCAACCGTTAATCTTCCAAATAAGTAAAATCTTATCTATATATCTCTTATATAGACATATGGTCAGTAAAAATGAATTCCCTAAATCAAAAATGTATCATGCTTCAAACTTTGACTTAAACAAATTGGCCAGGCACGGCACACAGGGCGAGCCTTTCAAAGTGTCTTTTATCTATAGGAAGAATAGGTCCTTAATTTACAGTTGTTCTTATTCAAGGATACTTCTATACGTTTAAGAATAAAACTTGTAAGAGCCTCGTGTGGAAGATTTCTCTCAACCAAATAGTTGCCAGTACTATCAATGCCTCCCCGGGATATATTTGTATGGAAGGCTTTGATATCTCATGCTATCAACAGATCTTATCCTAATACCAGTTCAAATCCATCTATGAAATGATTCACATTGCATTGATCGTCTAAATATGTCGGTAGTCCCACTATAAGTGGTCAAGCAAAACAAAGTCTATATGCTTAGATAATGGTGCTAAACTTTAAAGACATGCAGACACAAAAGGGCAGCCCTGTAGGCTGGTTATATTATAGGTATTTTCGGCAAAATATAAAACATTGGTGTGCGTGGATTAACAAGGTTAAGAAAAGTTGATTAATTTTTACTTAAAACACCTTCAAGTGCTCTGTTCGTGATATCTTCAGTGATCTCTGCTATTGAATCAGCTGGATCCCATTAGCTCAATATTTCAGCGTAATATTGGTCCACATCCCAATAAAAACATTCTCTCCATCCTTGTCAACAATCTTAAGTATATTGTTTTGATCATTCTACAAGAATCTCATAGCTTGTCTATATTTTATGAAATAGTCCATTCACAGAATCTATTAGTTTTATTAACTACTAGCTAGGGCTTAAGGCCCTCGCTAGTGGGCTTGAAAGACATGTGTAAAAGAAACATATTGAGGGAACTTACACAGTGGACACAGCCGAAGGGCATGTCGTGTGGCACATAGAAAAATGATGGTATAACAAAACCCTTGAAGTTCAATGAAAAACATTAGTTAAGTTGACCAGATTTATTGCAACAAAACGCTTGAAATTCTGTAGATGTGGGAAGTCATGACCGGCTTAGCTCGGCGCGTTTACATTCCAAAGCCCATAAGCACATACATATTATAAAAGAAGGAATTCACAGTCACATACAAAATGGCATTATAAAGGACATAGTATTATGGGGGACATCAACGGGAGCGTGCCAAGGTATCTGGTCAACTTGACTAAACTTTAACTAAAGTGTTTTCAGTAAATATATATATATATATATATATATATATATATATATATATATACACACATATATACATAAATACACTAGCTGATATCCCCAGCGTTGCCTGGGAATTCATGTTTTTAAAGGTACTATTTGTTAGAAATACCTTAAGGTAGCTTTACCCTTTTTGGAATGGTTCCATAGGAAAGGTGAAAATAAAAATTCACTACATTTTTCGATTATTTCTCATTTTAAAAATGTTTTTCATAAAGACTACACAACACAATTTAGTGTTCTTCTTAAAAAGACATTCTGAAATGTATAACTGTAGGTGAGAACAACCTGGAGATTTCTGAGCAGCATGATGGGTGATATGATGTCAACGGTGCCAGCAACTATGGACCTAAAGTTCAATATTACTACATTTTTAACACATAGCCTTGTGTGTAAACAGCCTAGGTGGGTCGAGATTTGGAAGCAGCATGATGGGTGATCCAACTTTCAGTCGAAGGTGATGTGGTGGCATTCCTGCGGTTCGAGTGAGTTGAGAAATTCTGTTGGATAGTTTATGACTTCGTGCCCGGAAGCATATCCTGAATATAATCCTAGGGCCTGGACCCCGAGTTTTGTCCCTCGGGCCGGGACCGGTCCTTCTACGACCACATTGATGTTTCGCCAATTTCAGGGAACCGTCTCATGTGTAAAGCTGCTGAAATCCAGGGAAAGGGGTGGGGATTCTGAATTACTTCACTGAATACTACATGTGGGCAACTATCTAAATATTTGTAAATGATTGTGATAAAAAAGAATGGCTATGTTTTGTTGCACACATCGTATGAAATTGGTTGATGATAATTAAACTTTGTGACCTTAATTGTAACCAGATCTAACAGGCCCAGACAAAGGATAAATGTATCCGAAATGCATTGGCCGTTAATACCCAGTTAGAGACATCTGCACTAACAGTGATTCTTAACTGTGACTAATTAATCTAAAGAATAAACCTTGAATGAAATTGAAATCTACATGGTCTTAAGTGGAGACAAAAAGGACACAAACAGATATATACCACACATCAGTGGTCGCGGGAGTGCAGTCCACACCGCTGGCTTCAAAGCCAAGGTCCTTGTTCAATTCCTATTTTTAGTGCCATTTCACGGAGGCACTTTTCCAGTGGGTTTGCACCCCAAATATTATAAACAATCAGTTCGTAAATACTTAGCTAATCGAAAGGAAAAGTAGGTTGTGCACACTCAACTCATCACAAGTGGGATGTCTAAGTGTCGTGTAGCTAGTAATGTCCGAGTTTCCTAACAGGTAAGTATGCAAAATGTGGTGCAGATTCGTGAAACGGTGTGGAATTGTATAAGGAACAACGCTTCGCCAAGTCACAAGCCCTCAAACACATTTTGACTTGTGCTGAATTCTGAAGAACGGGTTAGGTGTCCAAATGTCATGTAGCCAGTAATGCCCGGAGGGTCCTAACAGGCATCTATGCAAAATGTGGTGAAGATTGGTGAAACAGTGTGAAATTGTATAAGGAACAACACTTTGCAACAAATCGTGCAACAAACCAATGTTCACCTTTATATATAGAGAGATTCGTGGAAATCCTTGTGAAATACTTTCTCAAATGTAAGAATTTTGTTAGGCATTAGGCTGGTGGCACAAACAATTATTTTTTTTTTTTACATAAAACTATTTTACGTAAAAAGTGCTGAAATTCTATTTTCAAATTTGCCCCTAGGGACTCTGTGCTGGAACACATGACAACCCTATACTGAGCATGCTGCATCCACCGCCACTCAAACTCCTCTATGATAAATTAAAAATTGGAATTTTCAAATTCATCTTTGATAAGCCCATCTCCTTGTCAAAAGCCTTGTTGTGTCTGATTTTCCAAATTTCGAGTAGAACTGCTATTGTTGGTATTGTTACCCTCTCGTTTTTTGGGCCACCACTCCCTAAACATGGAGTCTCATCACAAGGTTGGCAGTAACCAACCCTGTAACACCCTTCCACCTGCCTGATATCACAGTGCACCTGAATATCACACGCGGCGGGAAGTGTTAGTCCCCATTTCTATGGGCTCCGCCAGGCACACTGAAGCACCGGCACCATTACCAAAGGTGTCAGTGTTTTAGTGAGAGACATGCCGGTAGGGGCCTGATTTCCCGATAGCTCAACCCTGCTGGGAGATCGATACCCCTACTGGCATTCTCATAGTACGGCAGTCCAGAAAGGGTGGCGGTACGTTGCTACCAGCACCCTTATTTCCAGACCGCCGTACTTGGAATGAGGCCCATGGCTTTCTATATCCTCTAATTTCACCTCCACCAAAACCAGACTTTCCTTCCCCTTCTTGATCTGAGACTGTCAACCCTTTTTAATTTGTGACTTGTGGGTCATTGTAACAGTGTTGGCCAATATTTGCCAAACATAGGAGTACCCACATAATCCGCCACTAAGTAGGGAGAAACATTTGTTCATTTTAAATTAGACACATTTGTTTTCAGTGTTTCCATTTTCTTATTGATAGTGAACTTAATGAAGCACTCTTGATGTTTTTTTAAAATTCTCTAATTTTGCTTTTGCATCCCTAATTGTGCTATCTTATAAAAATGCTTGCAGTGCCTTATCAATTTTCTCTTCTATTCTTTTGCTTGCCGTTTATGCCATTGTGACAGTTAACATCACTCATCCCATGCTACATTTTGTAGCCACTTGATAAAAGAATATTTTGTACTTGATATTCCCTCCTGCGGATTATCAAGCCCTTCATCCCAGACAACTTCTGATCTGCTTTCAAGGCACTGTTCCTCTCCCACCTAGATGGGGGCAATGCCCTCCAAGAATGCCTTCAGCTTACCACCCTAGCACCCCTAATGTGTGTCCTACATGTGGCAGTATGACTCATGAAAGGACTCTGCAAATTCGACCACATCACCCTGACCCTGATCGAAATGCACTGGCTCACGCTGCAAGCGCGTGTCACCTCCAAATCCTTCTGCATAACCTTTAAGGCCATCACCCTGAAGTTCCCACACTTCCTCACTGAGACGATCAGGAGCTATGGAAGCCTATGATCTACCAGAAGCCAGGACATGTGCTGACGTGAACTGTCAGTGCAGGAAGGAAAGAATGAGAAAACAGACCTCTGTCTATGCCCCAGACTCTCAAAACCTCATCCTTGACATCACCAGACTCACCCCCTTGTGTCTACATTTCAGTAATGGAACTCAAGACCTACCTCTTCAAGGAATGGCTCCTCCTTACAGGCACGGCTCCAACAGGGTGGGGGGGGAGGGCAGGCCCTCTGAAGGCCTCCCTCTTTCCCCCCTAGAAAGGAAAGGAAGCCTTGCCAGTGGAGTTAATCACCACTGTGACACGGGTGATGAGAGGGGATAGGAGGGATTGCAGGCAGGGGGAATTTGCTCTAAACGTGCGGCAGCAACTTTAGAGCAATAAGCATTCTGAGAGGCTGCACTGCAGGAGGCACGGCTAGGATTTGTTATAATCCACAGCCATGAAAACACAAATGACGAAGGTAGATGGAGGGCCGTTCACTCCTCTATGACATGCATTCAGGGATGCAAAGAACCTTGATGCTTTGCTGAACAAACTATATTCAGGTGATATCTCATCCAATGATTCTATACTTTTCTTTGAGAAATAATTGTCTCTTTTTGTGTGCTGTATTGTCAAAGATCGTTTATAGCTTTGTTTATCATCTGGCCCGGGGTAGTCACCAATCTGCACCACTTTACTCTGGTGCCCTACCGATGCCGGAGCATGCAACACAGCCATTGAACATACACCACACCAACCTAGTGGGAGCTGCATATAAGCCTGGGTCCATCAGTTTGGCTGAGCCTACTTTCATACCTGGGAAACCCAGGATGTGACTGCATCCTTTGTTCTCTCCTACCGTTATAGTGCCATTGTTCCTGAAGCACAAGGAGGAGTTTAGCATCTTTCATCCTCTATTCAAGTTAAGTTAACAAATTGGTCATTTTTGGCCACTCATCAAGACATTCACTGTTCACACCTACCCACACTCCTATCAGGGATTCTGCTCTACATACGATTATTCCTTCTACCCATCCTTCAGAAGTTTATACTTCACCTATTGTGTGCAATTGTGGTCTATTCAAACAGAAGGGTATTTTTTTCCCTTTTGAATCTGTGGACTTCAACAATGGATGTTTGATCATTGTTAACTCACCTCTGCGTGGCCCTGATAATTTCTATTTCATGACCATTTCTTTCGTTCATCTCACTCTTGTTCGTTTAATATAGTTGTCTTCATAAGGAAAGTCTGCTTTTGTAACACATTTCATATACATTCGTTTGCCATGTAATTGTCCTCTTGTTTTGCACATTGCTAGAAGCGTTTGGCAGTGTGCTCATTTTTCTCGTACCTCTTTGGCCACAATCTTTTCGGAGGTGTCCAAAGCATGGGGAATGAGGGAGCATACAAAGCAGTTCTCATCCGATTTCTCTCTCCCCACACAAGTTAATTAGTCTTTCATTATAGCTTTTGAAATGTTTTTTAAAAAAGTGTTCTTCATTGGACAACCCTCTCCTAATTCTCTTTATTTCGACACTCATGTTAGCAGTTATGGCAATGCTGTCACTGCTAAAAAATCGAACTGCTATTGTATACATAAACCAGAAGCAACAGAGGGAAAAGAAAAAAGTAATACTCATAATACTAGCGCAGTCCATTTCCTCCCCAGAATCTTATTATAGACACACGCTGGGGCATTAGGGGAACAGCGTCTGTTTTCCTGCTTTCCTGGAAAGGTCCATTGTTCAGGTGTGTGATGTCATGTGTCACATTGCTGGTCAGCTCTCTCTCTCGCGCCCTCGTCTGTGGTCTGGTCACCTCTTGTTCTTCTTCTGGTCTCTCTTCATCTGACAGGGGGGCTTTGCCTTTACACATTTGTACATCACCTATATGCACACAGACTTTCTTACATCGCTCTTTCACCGAGGAGGGGGTTTGCATACTGGAAATAATATGGGCCATCAAATCGTGGGGTATGCCACCTGCTAATGAAATTCCTTATAAGTACAAGATCCCCAGGGAAGAATTGGGGAGGTGGTATCTCAGCATTTATATCTACAATCTCTTCTTTGTTTTCGTTGTTTGCTTCTTGGCCCCCCCCTGCCGCACCTTGATCTGTCGAGAAATACATTTCAGAGATTCGGTCATGGCAGATAGCTAATCATGCATTTCATTTCCCAAAAGTGTTGCTGAGCTTTCTGCATCCATTCGGGCCTGAGTGGGAGGAGCAATAAGGACATGCATTGTTCTGCCCGTCACAATCTCATGGGGAGTGAGGTGGTGGTCTGAGCCTGGCTGATTGTGTGAGGCAAAGAGAGCCAGAAGAAGGCAGTGCAGGCAACTTTTATTTAAAGTGTCTCGTCATTTTGTGATGTGTTCCTTCATAAGGCAGTTGAGACGTTTTACAATGCCATTGGCCTGGGGTGATAAGCAGAAAAAAACTTAATGCCAAGCAGGGATGTCATTTCGGAAAATAGTTCATTTGCAAAGTGTGGTTCGTTATCTGACCGTAGCACTTTGCGCAATCCTCATCAGGGAAACACCTCACTCACAAGGAATTTACTAACCAATTTGGCGTCTGCATGGGTACATGGTCCTGATTCTATCCAGCATGAAAAGGGACATGTGACCATGATTATATATCGGTATTCATTACATCTTTGGAGCACATCAACATTGTTTATATGCAAATGGTGAAATGGGACTGTAGGGCGGAGTATTGCAACTCTCACTATTCTCAAGATATGTCTAGAGGTACATTTTTGACATGCTGAGCAATTGATAATAACATTCACAACATTTGCATGCAGGTTAGGAATGAACCATTCTTCAGAAATGGTTGCTGCATGACATTCCCTTGTGGTATGTGCTGAGTAGTGCAGCTGCTCTAATGCTACGGCAAGTAACTCGAGAGGCACCACATGCTTTCCTGTACTGCCGCCACACCAGATAAATGGGGACAATGAGCACCCTCTCTTTATCCAGCAATTTGTTAATCTGCTCCCTTTAGCTCAATCAGTTGTGTCAATGGTAATGCATTGTAGCTCTCTTTCATCATCATTTTATGCACCTTTTTATGTGTTGTGTACATTATTTCTTGAATTTGTGAAAAATATTCAGTTCTTTTTTCGCTTCTGCATCTGCAGCTTCATTGGCATGAGAAATTAAATCTGTGCCATTAGTATGGGCTTTGCATTTCGACATGCCAGCTGTCATTGGGTATGCCAGAAATTTGATCAATCAATCTAATAATGGGGCATGCTGTACAGGAGTGCTGTCTGCGTGCTGAAAACCCATCCTTTTCCACTGTGACAGTCCTGAATGTACTGTGGACATCATGTAAGCTGAATCAGAATATATTGGCAGTGCCTGGTTCTCATGTTGTTCAAATACAATTATCATTGCCGCTAATTCTACTGCCTGTGCTGAAGAATTTCCTGTAGTCTCACACGTTGCACTATTTGAAAATCCTCACCTCTCTTTCTTACACCTGAATGCCTCAATCCTGTGCTTTGATCTATCGTTGATGTCCCATCAACGAAGATCACCTCTCCACCATCTAATGCAATCTCCCTAACCTGGCGGATGTCATCATATAGGTCAAAATATGTGGTACAATCATTAACCCAATCTCCCGTCTCCACGGATTCAGCAATACATATCACCAGTTTCACTGTTTGGCTACTTCCAATTTTAATTGATCGGTTGGATAATGTCACCACATATACAGACGTTCGCTGAGTGGTGAGCGTGGATTTTAATTTCTCACAAATAGCAAAAAGGATGTGTTCCATGTACAGTGTGATGGAACAGCCCATTCTTACTGTGGATCTCTTTTCTATTGCAAATGCTGCTGCAGCTAACGCTTGCTCACATGAGTATTGTCCTCTCATCACTGGATCTAGAATCCCACTGTAATATGCTAATGGTATGTGCCCCATTAAAGTCTTTTGAGTGCGGACAGCTTCATCACGTACCCATTTGAACGGGAAAACAGATACAATTCTTCCTTGTTATCTGGTATACCCAGAACGAGAGTTGTACATATTGCTTTTTTCAGTGCGTCAAATGCATCCGTCCTCTCTTCTGTCCACGCTATGGCACTGTTTTCTTCTGCACTTCCTAGAGTCCTTCTAGCACGGTCCTAACATACGTGCTGTATTCAAAATCCCAAACGAAACAGTAATTACATAGCCCCAAACATTTCTGCAATCCTTTCACTGTCTCTGGTCAGGCGTATTACTTATTGCTTCTACTCTTTCAGGTGTCACATTTCTCTCCTCTTTTAATATTAGCTGGCCCAAGTAAAGTACTTCTTCCTGTCCATTCTGCAATTTCTCCTTGTTCACTTTGTATCCCTTCTCAGTCAACAGGGTCAACAACATCACTGAGTCTGTCCTGCACTTGTCTTTTGTGGCGCTACACTCTAACTTTCAGGCTGATTGTACTGCACGCATTGCATCTAAGGTGACCCCATTGCCGTCTGCTAGCACACACTTTGGTGTTGCTATCTGTGATTCTCATGTTGATTGTACTGCCAACATCGCACCTAACGTGACCCCATTGCTGCCTGCTAGCACAGATTTTGGTTTTGAAATCCATGATTCTCATGCTGAATGTACTGCTCACATCGCATCTAAGGTGACCCCATTGTCACCTGCTAGCACACACTTTGGTTTTGCTATCTGTGATTCTCATGCTGAATGTACTACCTACTTCAGATCTAAGGTGACCCCATCACTGATCCCACCGTCCCTGGAATGGGCTGGCACTCCTATGCATCAGACCGAAAGACTTCCAGATATGCCTCACCCCATACCACCCCTCCACCCCCCACCCCTGAACCTTCCACCCCTTTTACCCCAGACAAAACAAACAAACACGGCTCCCTACCCCCTCAACACTGCCATGCTACACTCCAATTACTGCAAGCGCCTCCTCACGCTCATCACCCATATTTTCTAAACACTCCAACACTACCCCTTGCTTAGGAACCCATTTCATACTCAGACTCGGCATTAGACTGCCCAACTTGAAAACCATCTCCCCGCCTGCACAGGCACCACCAGACTTCAGCGTCTCAAATCCTGAACTATGATCATCAGGCCCCAAACTATGATCACCAGACCTCGAACTATGATCACCAGCCTCTTTGCCACCCCCTGCACACCTGTCCCTAAACATGCCTCATGCTTCAATGCTCTGACCCCTCCCTCCACGGCCAAACACCTGGCCTGTGCTCTCATTAATGCTCACTCCATCTGTGCTCATGCACTGGATATTCACTACTTCCTTCAGAAAAATGACCTGGACATGCTTACCATCACAGAAACCTGGCTGCACAATGCAGCTGGCCCCAGCTTATCACTTGCCCTGCCTTCAGGTTACTCCTTCCTCCGTGCCGATAGAAACGGGAGCCATGGAGAAGGAGTTGCCATCATCTCCAAAACCTCCCTATCTATCAGCATCTTCCCTATCCCTCCTTTGCCAGGTCACAAATTCTTGTTAACCAAACTTGAGCTGGACTCACAAACCACCATGAACATTCTGCTCCTCTACCGCCAACCCAATAATTCCAGCTCCTCTGATGCTGACATACCCCCCTCATCACCTCCTTCCTAAAGTCCAGCATCAAATTTCTGTTTCTGGACATTTCTACCTTGGTTCAATGACCCCGCAGATAAGAAATACACTGCCCTCTCTACCACTCTCTATGACATGAACCTCTCGCAAGCTATCTGTACCCCCACGCATTCCAAAAGCCGGACCCATGACTGGATCCTTCCCCATAATGTCCCAATCCAAGTTAATTCCATTGACCCGGTGCCCTGGTCTGATCATTTTGTGATCCTCTTCACCATGTCCCCTCCTCGCCCATTACTACCAAAAGTAGTGAAGACCCTTCTCCCATCACCACAAGACACACCAAAAAACTAACCAAGGAATTACTGGAACCAACCATTTGGGCTTCTGTCAACTCATTGCCTGACAACAACAACCCTGAAACCATTCTCATGGCTTACAATTCCTCACTCCTCAGCACCTTAGACCTACATGCCCCCCCTCAAGACAACTATTCGCAAAAAGCCCACCTCCATAACCAGTTCACGGAGGAATTAGCAGCCCTCAGAAAATTTAAATGTTCCAAAGAACATATCTGGAGAAAAAAAAACTCCTCTGCCAACAAAGAAGCTTTTAGCATCAGCGCTATTTCTTACAAATCTGCAATTATCATCACGAAAGCCAGCATCTACAATACTTGCATAAACTATGACAGCTCGAACACCAGAGAGCTCTTCAAAATCAATCCTCAAAGCGCGTGAGACACCAGCTCCCACCCCCACCATAACCTTCTCCAAAGATAAAGTCTGGTGCTGCCTGGTTCAATCCGGTTCCCAGTCAATTGGTCGAAAACATTTGGTCGACAGGACAACTGGTCGACACCATTTGGTCGAATGCCAAATGGTCGAATTTTTTTTTTTTTTTTTACCCCTTTTTTGGGTTTTTTTGGGGGGGTCCCCCCCCAACCCCCTTTTTTTTCTTTTTTCTTTTTTTTCCCCACACGAAAACCCACAAAACACATATATATATAAAAAAAAAAAAATCGACCATTTGGCATTCGACCAAATGGTGTCGACCAAATTGCAGTCGATAAGTTTGCTGTCGACCAATTGACTGGACACCGTTCAATCCATCATAGCAAACAAAATCATGAACCCCAGAAACAAAACTATAATCAAGAAATCACAGCTCTCCAGCTCTAATTCTGACATCCCCACACCTATCCCACCAAGATCCCCCTTTCCAATTTCCCCCTGTCTTACCGACAGACACGCTCACCACCATCCAAAGCCTCAAAGCCTCCCACACGCTCGGGAATTCACAGTACCTCTGTGGTCGTCTTGTGTGTTGTAGTCAGTTCGATCCATAGGTGAATGCTGTCAAATAATGGGATTCTTCATGCAAGGGGATGGAAAAGAAAACATTTTTCAAAACAATCACTGTAAAATGTGTTGCAGTAAGTGGTATGTTACACAAAATGATAGCTGGATTCCTTTGTATTTACATAATGAATACCTGGTATTGAACATATTATTCCCTCCTCAGTGAATGAAATTGTCATATTCAGCTTGCTCATCAAATCTCTCCCCAGTATGTTCATTGGTGTCTTTCGGGAATATAACAATGACGCAGCCAGTGTATGCTCACCTACTGTTATGGCCAATGTTTCTGTAAATGGAACCTTTGTCATAGCACCAGAGAATCTTTGCGTGCCCATCACATTTTCTGACATTGGAAACCTCCCTTCCTTGACACAAGATCTTGTCGTGCCGGTGTCTACTAAAAAGGAAAATATTCTGTCTCCAATTTTCCCTCCCACCCTGGGTTCCTCATCCGGTTTGGGATTTACTGATAGTATTGGGCATGTCAGGCCGCTCTGTGGGCCGTCCTATTGCAGCTACATGCTCACCCATGTATCTGTAAAATGGTCCTGACCCGCAATTGTTACTCCCCCAACTCTGGGTACCGGTGCTTGCGGTAATATGTTCCTATCCCACTGTCCAAACTGCTGTGTTTGCATCTGTAATGTATTTGACGGCTGTTGTTGAGCCTGTAGTTGCTGTATCTGAGTTATGGATACTTGTGGCTGTTCCTGCGATATCTGTTGTTGTGGCTGTGGTGTGTACTGCATTCTTTGTTGTCCCTGTGTTTGTTTGCTACCATTTGGAAATTATTGCTGTTTTGTATAATCAAATGTGCAGTGTTCTTGCTGTGATTGTAGTGGGTTATAAGAGCTATATGCTGGGGGGTATGCGGGCACCCCTCTCGGGTTATACTGTAGCCATCCCTGGTGTACTGCCCCTCTTCTGCTCCTACATGTCCACAAATAATGCCCCATTCTTCCACATGTCCAGTATGGGCCCCCAGATTCTTCGGGACCTCCAAATCATGGCCTCGTGCCTTGGAATCCTACTCCAGATCCAGATACAACCCCATACCCTCTTCCTCTCAGTGCATACCCCCTTACACTAAGGTAATAATTTCCTTTCCCTCTTCCTGAAAAATATCTGCTAGTTCCTGGCTGTGGGCCTCCCTGCCTTTGCTGTTCTCCCGCAACATGTGTAATCATTGTCCCTTCAACCGATTTTTTTGACATTTTCTTCTGCACCAATTTCCCTTCCACCCTTCTGCTTCTCTTTAATTTTATTGCTTTGCTTCTCCTGTTTAATTTAGCAAAAATGCACTATGTTCAATTGAATTTCAGGCAATAGTTTTGCCTCAATCCCTAC
Source organism: Ambystoma mexicanum (assembly GCF_040938575.1). Taxonomy (NCBI): domain Eukaryota; kingdom Metazoa; phylum Chordata; class Amphibia; order Caudata; family Ambystomatidae; genus Ambystoma; species Ambystoma mexicanum. The sequence continues at coordinate 1,130,647,327 of NC_090928.1, forward strand.
TACTTTCTTTAATTGTTTTTGTACATCATCAAGGAGACACTGACAGATGTGATCAAATATGGTTACACGCATGTCCCAATTCCCTCTCATCTCCAATCACCACTTCTCCTGGATCTCATGTATGTATGAAGCAGGGTCTTCGTTCACACCCATTTTACATGTCCAAATCGCACTCATGTCTGACGTGTCTGGAACCTGCACCCTTAATGCCCTCCTAACGTCTGCTCAGCAATTATCAAGGTGTGACCCACCATGTGTAATGCTCTACTCTGTAACCCCGGGATAGCCTGCCCTTTTCCATATGTCTTCTGATTGTTTCCCCAATATAGAAGCGAATAAACACTTAATATCTCCTACTGCCAATGTCATCCCTGACATTTTTCTTTCCAACTCATACATCCACTTCCCTACTTGTAATTTAGTGATTAAGTTGTCCTTGTCTGTCTGTGGCCATGGTATATACTGAGCCAGCCCCTTTCCATTTTGGAGCAAAGGTAATTGAGTCATCCCTACCTTCCTTACAGGCGCAGCCACTCCCTTCTTTCCTTTCCCTTTTACCACAACACAATTTGATCAGCGACTTGGCAGATTGCTTAACCTGTTTACATATGGCATTTTCCTTCCTAAATCTACTGGGAGTAGCCCCGGGAGTGAGGTAAATGCACTCCGTATTTGCTTGTCATCCAGCAGGTCTATTAACAAACCCTCCAGCATTGCGGGCAAACACGCTTGAGGAGTTTGAGCTGCCTCCTCAGCCCCTCTTCTTCCTCTTCCCAATCATCTTCTAATCCCTCACTGTCTTCTATCTCCCTATTACAACCATTTCCAAGACTTTCTCTTACATACCTGCTAACACTGTCATAATCCACCCTTGTGTACTCTTCTCTTTCCCTGTCCTCTGTCACTCTTCTGCTAATTCTAGAATTAACCTCTCTCCTATACTCATCTCTCCTTTTCTCCTGCTCGTCCCTTCTTTCCAATGCCTTCACATTATTATAGTTATTATTATGGTATTTATTGAGCATGGACCTAGCTTGGAGAAGCAACAGAGTGCTTTACAGAGGAATGCAACAATATAGATACATAACAGAGCGTTTTTTACAAAGGTATACAACAGTTCAGAAGCATAACAGAGTGCTTTACAGAGGTAACAAAAGAACAGATATACAGCGGGGGATATACAAAGGGACACAGTCGAAGCTGTACCGACTGGCAGGGAGCAGAGGGGCGGGTGGTGTCTAGCAAGTCAGGTGGTGCGAGGGGCAGTGTGATGGCCTAAATGTTGAGGCAGAGAGATTCCTTGAAGAGGTGGGTCTTGACTTCTTTTCTGAATTGTAGGAGCGTGGGGTTGAGTCTGATGCTGATGGGGAGGAGGTCCCATAGTCTTGGGGCGTAGGCTTGTTTTCTGGCCCTTTCCTTTCCTTTATGCAGCAGCGGATTTCAAGTCTGCATGTCTCCTGGTGGTGTGCTGTCCGCCAGAGATGCTGAGTTTCTCTGCAAGGTAGCGGGGTGACTTAAGGGCGACTGCCTTATAGATGATACAGCAAGATTGTCATTCTCTGTGTTTGCCCCATCTATTCTAAATAGTATTTGCCCTCCCGTCCATTTTTCTGGGATAATTGCTGGTTCTTGTCCCGCGTTTCTCATGCCTTGCACCCTTTTCAAGTCTTCTTTTTCTTCTGGCAATCGCGCTTCTACACCGTGGATTGCATCACTTTCTGCTTGCAATGCTAATGCGCTTCCTGTGTTGCCCTTAGTTCCTTGTGCGCTAATATAATCTTGATCCTCCAGGGTTAAAAATTTAGAAATTGTATAGCCTGCTGCTGCTTGCAATAGGTATAACCCTGGCACAGTCAAAAACGAAATGCCTTGTGGATTAAAGGGTGGCGTTATTGGTTGTACACACCCTTCTTCGTGTGAATTATCAATACTCTTTTTTTAGCCATAGCCTGCTCCTCAAACATTTTCCCATTTTCCATAGCTCATGCATGCAAAATCTGTTTGCCAATGTTCTCCCTTTGTGTATGACATATATATATATATGGGGTGAATCCAGTAATACCTGCTCAGTCACATTTCTTAATATTCTCATTAAATATGCTCGTATGGATCGCCATAAGATTTTGGCTAAAATCCAGGATATTGAGGAGGAACTGGAGAAACTCGACCAGAGCGAAGAAGGAAAGAGCCTTTGCACTAGCATTGAGAATGGATACAAAACATATGAGGAGGAAATTAAATTAAGGAAACAAAGGAAGTTCATTAGAGATAAGCAGGATTATGAACAGGGAAGAGTATTGACTTTTGCAAAACGTTTTGATAACCTTCGCAAAAACCTACCCGCACCTGCAACTGGAACTACTGATGATATCCCTACTGATGTATCCTCCTCTGATGTGGACACTACAGAGAGTGAGGGTGAACAACAGCCCTCTAGAAAGTTGAATTTTTTAGAGGAGATGAGACTATTGGGTATGGAGGGTCGGCTGAACAGTGGAAAGAAAACCAGAGGCCGAGGAAGAGGAAAAACCTCGGGCCAAAGAGGTCGAAAAAAAACAAGGAGGGGGAGGCGTAGCATCTACACCAAGCGTGGACAAACCTGAGAGATTAACACGCTCTGGTGCCAAGAAATAACGCAAGCAGACATGAATATACAGGACATGTCTATCATTAACCTGTCCTCGCACCCCCTTACCGATGATGAAACCAACGTCTTACAAAAGGGCCTTAACTTCTGCCCCTCTTCTAAATATGATTATGCTGAAACCAGGATAGACTTTGACAAATACATGCGCAAAGTCAGACTGAAAAAATTCTTTGCCATGTATCCTCCAAAATCCAAACCTAAATTGAATCTCCAAGGTGGCACAGAAGTCTCTATACATGACACATTAACTCTTAGAGACTTGGAACTTTTGTACACTGAAGGTGAATTGGACACTGATGCTTTGGACCAAGAATCTGTGTCTTTGTATGTAGACACCGCCTGGCCGGGGAAAACTCAACTTAAGGCAAAGTCACGCTTTAACCCTGCTTTCAATCCAGGTGGCCATATAGAGGCTTTTCAGGATCTGGTTGTTCATGACCTAAAGAAAATTAGGAAACAACGTATGCCCTATAAATCGAATCTCACAAATTCACAAATTGACATTATTGAACGTTTGAGTACTATGAGTGACTGCATTATCAAACCATCAGATAAAGGCATGAACATTGTCCTCATGAATAGTGGAGATTATATTAAAGAGGCACATAGACAATTGTCGAATAAGGACTGTTATGCTAAATTGCCTGGTGATCCATCAGGAATGATGAGTGACAAATTAGGCCATCTTTTGCTGACCTGGAAGGAAAATGATTTGCAGGATGAGGACATCTGTTCTTACCTTCATCCTAGGTTCCCTGTGACTCCGACCATCTACTTCCTGCCAAAAATACATAAGAGCCTTGTTAGATCTCCTGGCAGACCAATTGTAACCCTATGCGGCGCTCTATTAGAACATACTTCTAGATTTATAGATGAGACCTTGGTGTCGTTTGTTACCACTCTGCCTTCTTATTTAAGGGACACCAAGGATTTTTTGAGCCGCATAGATGGTATTCCATGGGAACCTACTTTCTTACTTACAACACTTGATGTTGTTTCACTTTACGCGTCAATAAGACATAGCGATGGTCTGAAAGCTTGTGAATATTTTTTGCATACACGTTCCTTGAATTATCTTCAACACTCGCAGATGATTCTAGAGATGATTTCACTTTGTCTTACTAATAATTGTTTTCTTTTTGACAAGCAGTACTACATGCAGCTCCAGGGGACTGCTATGGGTTCTACCCTTGCCCCCTCCTATGCAAATTTGTTTATGGGTTGGTGGGAAAAGTTTGTAGTCTGGCATCCCGGGAACAATCATCACACATCCAAAATTGCCCTTTGGTTGAGGTATATTGATGATTTGTTTGTTATTTGGGAAGGGACCAGTGCAGATTGGTTGGATTTTGTTAACATTCTTAATACCAATGATTTGAATTTACAGTTCACCGAGAGCCACAGCAAGACTACTATTACATACTTGGATATTCTTGTTACTGTGGCTCAAGGTGCACTTACCACCAGTCTTTATAGAAAACCCACAAGCTCTAATATCCCACTGCATGCCATGAGCAATCATCCTACCGCCCTTAAATGGAGCATCCCCTATGGTGAGTTTGTTAGACTACGTAGAAACTGTTCAAAGATCGAAACTTTCGACTATGAATGTGCCTATATGGCTAATAAATTCAAACAATGGGGATACCCCAAGAAAATTCTGGAGAGGGCCTTTTTGAAAGCGAGAACCTTGGACCGTTCTCAGCTATTGTTGGCTGATTCTGTCGATCACACCAGGGCTAATACTAATGAAACACGACTCATTTTGACATTTGGAGCTAAAGCACATCACATACGAAAAGTGATGCAGCGCCATTGGCACATCCTTAAATCTGATGAACATTTGAACACCATTCTAGGTGACCATATTAACATCACGTTTAGGAAGTCTACCTCATTTAAGGATACATTGGTTCCGAGCTTTATGAGGCCAATCACCAATGTAGTGACCAATGGCTGGTTAAACACTAAATCTAATGGCTTTAGTAAATGTTCCAAATGTAAAGCATGTACATATGCGGTTAATAAGACCCATTACATTCATCCCATCTTGGGTAACAACATCAAGATCGCATCTAGAATTACTTGCGACACGGATTATGTGGTCTATGTCTTGAGTTGCCCTTGTAATATGTGGTATGTCGGCAGTACAAAAGGTAAACTTAAGTTGAGAATACTTCAGCATATTCGAGCCATCAAAAACATCAATTCCAATTATCCTATGGCTTTACATTTTCAGTCCCATCATGACAGCAAAATGGAAGGTTTTTCCTTCTTTGGGATTCATACAGTGCTCAAGTCACCCAGAGGTGGTAATAGAGAGCTACTGCTGAGGCAATTGGAGACAAGGTCCATTTTGGACCTCGAGACCAAGAAACCTAGAGGTCATAATCTTGACGAAGAGTTGTATACTTTTTTAGGGACCTAATAGGCATGCAATTTTCTGTTTACCAAGGCTCAACAATGGTTGACGGCTAGGTGTTTAAATATGTATTCTGCATGACCTCTCTAATATCTATTAAGGTTTCATAAGGTTTTCTCCTACCAGAGAATATTAGCAGTGCTTTTCTATTGTCTTACAGTTTTTTCACAGTTTTTATGATAGGTTTTTCACAGGTTGCGATTTCATGTACTACTGTTCGCTCTTTTTGCACATTATTTTTAACATGTATTTTTGTAGGGCTGATTCACACTTCTTTATTTTGGTATTTTTGATTATTATATTGTGTCACACTATGTAGGAGGTCCTCTATGCTTTTTCTTGGTCATATAACCTTGTCTCGCCTCTAATATCTTTATATAGGGGTTTGTAATATACATTTCTTGCATTCTGGTTTTTTATTATAGATTTCTTAATGGGTCTTTTTAAACATGAATGTATTATCTTATTATGGCTGTAGTACTACTCAGGGGACGGGAGGTTGGCCTCAATAACTGAGGTTTTTTAAGGTTTTTTAGGGATATTGCACTTTGCACTTTTCTAGTGGATATATTTGTTGAATTTTCTCCGGCCGTCCATGGTGGCTTGCTTTCTAGGGCCTATTAGTCTGTTGCTTTACTTGAGGGAGTATGATAGATTTTAATCATTGAAACTTTATGTTATTTTAGATATTTAATGATTTTTTTAAATATATATTTTAAATAGACGTTTTGTTTCATACTACACACTCCTGGTCTATTGAGACTGACAACTATAGCCATCATGGACGCAGAGCACTGTGCACAGGATTTTTGCTGTTGAGATTTTCAGTCTTATTCCACATTTTTTCATAACTTTTTTCCCCTTTCCTTTCTTGGTACCTCTTACTTTTTACCCTTTCTTATTTTTCTTTTCCTTTTTCCCCTGCCTTGTATTCATGCTGCTATGCACTTTGCACTTTATTGGTAACTCTTGCACTATGCACTTTATTCTGTCCATACATACAGCCATTATTGACTTGCATTTTCCCGTTTTTTAATTCCATATATGCATGATGAACTGCCTGAGTATATGTATATATTGTGAGACTACTGACCATGAGATTTTTTGCATTTAGCAAATGTTTGAACCTAGCGCTCTTTTTAAATTCAATTTGTGGGACTAATTTTTGAGACGGTATGACTTATCCGAGTATGCCAACATTAACGGCAGAGGTTTTCTCTAATGGCCCATTATAAGGGGTTTTCATTTGACAGCGGCATTTGCTACCGGCTGTGGTTTTATCCTCTGTATGTTCGTATTTTACACGCATTATATATGTTTAGTTTTCCGTCTCTTTTTTTAGTTCCCACTTTAATTGAATATTGCGGCTGTGCAGGCTACTTGCCAGTTTGAAATTGGTGATTGCTGTCTGTTAATATACAGTGTTGTACTTTATTCTATTTATTTGATGGTACACTAAAGCACATGCTGCCATTTGCACATTCCAATATGGCCGCCGAGTCAATTATACATTGTATTAACGTGTGTCTAGGTCCTCTCTATGCATTGTTACCATAGAGTTCGAGTGTTGCTTAAATGAGTCCTCCTTCTATGTTCACCCTACTTACGTGATCAAGCGGTCGGAGGACCGCGAAACGCGTCGTTGTGCTCTTCAGGTCCTCCTCTCTGATGCACTTTGATTTAATAAAGGACATTTGGTGCTAACTGTTTTTGCCGTCTGAGCCCTTCATTTTGCTGACGACTGGATTGTCCTGATTCAGCTGCTTTGTGGAGTGCAATCCATTGGTTTTGCCCTGTGCCGGGCTGAACTTTTGTTTGGAAATATATATATATATATATATATATATATATATATATGTAATACCTTTTTACTTTTGAAAGTTACGTTTCTGACTGTCAGTAAATAAAACCACCTGCCCTAGATATGGCAGTGAACATAAAAGAAGGGGCTAGACATGTGATGTCATCAGTGATGTTATCAATGATATTTGCGATGACATCTTTGATGTCCTGGGTGTTAGTCTTAGCAGTGCACGGTAGTGGCACGAGTTATGGTTGCTTAGCTTACCATAACTGGCGAATTTCAGGGGTTTTTCTATTTTACTTAACCATAACGTCCATTTAACAACATTTTTTTAACGAAATTTCATATGTTTTTATTAGTGCAACTTAACAATAACGTCCCTTTAACAACGTTTTTTCATTGAATTTCATAGGTTTTTATTAGTCCAACTTAACCATAACGTCCCTTTAAAAAAGTTTTTTCAGTGAATTTCATAGGTTTTTATTAGTGCAACTTAACCATAACGTCCATTTAACAAAGTTTTTTCATTGAATTTCATGGGTTTTTACCAGTGCAATCTAGTTTCCTACAACTTACTAATATCATACTTACCAAATATAACAATATTTGTTTCCAATTTACAAAGTGTCACCTTAAAACTCTGCCATTTCCCACCTTCTAGAATCATTTTTAACACTTCTATACACTTTCTGCAACTATTTCAACTAGCTCTGCATCCATAGATGTCTATGAACATCTGACTTCATTGCGGACCTTCCGGACAGTGCCACATGACCATACGCTAGCGCACGGCATGATGACTTGTCCGAGAACCCGACCTCACTTCACAATAAGATCCGTCCTTCGAGGACAGTTCGGAACTGCATTTTCTACTGATCTAGGAACTTTTAACTTCAAAATTTCCCTTGCACACCTCCTACACCTTTTCGTACTCATTATCCATTACCAATCTAGTACACTGTACAATCTTGGAAGAATTTGATAAAGAACTTCTATTTATCTTAAAAATGGCATCCGTTATTGCCATCCCTCCTCCCCAAGAGCCACCACCACCACCACCAGCTGGAGGATCTTCCCAACCAAAAAAGCACAGTACTTTCAAAGACAATGAAGAGGACAAAGAAGATGAGGTAGAGGAAGTGCCTACTTCTAGCACCAAGATCGAATCATGGGTGTGCCAGTTCTTTGCTACTGTTGAGAGTGTACCAAAGGCTAAAGCTACCAAAGTGAAATGCACTGAGTGCAATTTTGTACTCAGTCGCAGACTACCTGGACAGTACTCCTACGGGACCACATCCATGCGCCACCACACCAAATCCAATGACCGCAATGCTCTCAGAAAGGTTGTTCCTTTCTCAGCAAGTAGTAAGCCGTCTACCTCCACCTCATCTTCTTTAACAAATAATGTAACCACACAGCCTGATGTCTACGGGCATTGGTGTGTTATAAATAAATAAATAAATAAATAAAGAGGGCTACGGACCATTATCGTCCATTGCAGCCCCTGAAATGGGGGATAAAGGCCATTAGCACCCCTGATTCCCAGAGCGGGAACCCAGGGTGCTAAAACATAGAATTTTCTTCTTATAGCGGGACGACTGCGGCGTCCCGCTGTGGGAAGGAAAATCCCTTTCCAAGACAGCCAACATGGAAAGAGAAGGCGGGGCTCCGTACACAGCCCCTCTTCCCTTGCCATGGCAGCCTGCAAAACCCTATGAACATATCACCACAAGCACTTTTTTCCCGTATCCTACCTTCGAATAACTTTACCACATAGCCGGTCCCAGGTAGACATAGCCACTTTATCACCTAGAGGTCATAGCAAGTAGCCAGATTGTCCGCGTCATGACCTTATGCCATGACCCAGACAATCTGGCAACTGCCCACAGGCTATACCACAGTCTCTAAAGGTATATGACTATTTTTTGTACCTACATTATTACACTTGTCAAAAAATAAAACACAGGCACATTTGCAAAACCATGCTTTAATGTCCTTGCCAATGCTCGTCACGAGCTGCTCGAAACCCGCCCATGTTTTATTTTTTTTAAAGTGTCTAAATATATGTACATCCAATAGTCCTATAACTTAGCCCCCACTTGTCAAAATCCATTCAGTCTTTACACAAACATTGAAGGTTGGATCTATAATCTTTTTCAAAACTTTTGTCCACATTCGTCAAATAGCAACAAAGTTATAAGCCATCTAAAAATGTTGAGACTCCCCCTCTAATTTCGCCCCCTCTTGAGAAAATCCCACCAAACTTTAGAAAACCATTTATATCTAGATCCAAAATCGTTTTGCCAAATGTTGTGCAGATTCATCAAATGACACCACATTTATATGCCTTTACAATATTTTGGGACCCCCCCTCTAATTTTACCCCCTCTTTACAGAATCCCACAAAACTTTGCAAAACCATTCAGGATTACTCCTAGAATAAAATTGCAAAATGGCATGCAGTTTCACTGAGTGGCGCAAAAGTTATAAGCCATCCAAAAACTGCTTTTCCCCAACCCTGTAATGTAGAAATAGGTACAGATGTCCTAGGACATCTGAAGTGTCCACGAACACCACAGGACTGCCCCAGGACATCTGGAGTGTTCGCTGACTTTTGGGGGTGAAGCAAACCATTTTCTGGCTTCTTATGGCCATATCCAATGCAATCCTCACCCCCCCCACATCCCCAGAGAATGTTTGTTGAGTTTGACAAGTGAAATGCTGCTTTTTAAAAATAAATTAATTCACTGCACTGTCTACGGACCCCAAAAAAAGTCTGCCAATCCAAGATGGCAGGCGTTTCAGGAAAACCGACGCATTTCACGTTTTCCCACCAGCCAATCAGCAAGCGCATCCCGATTTCCGCGGACCACGCAAAAGTCGGGACATTTTTTTGCCCAATCGGAAGCTAGTCCACGGACAGAACAGTCAATCAGAGGCCAGTCCGCGGACCAAACAGGGAAGTGAGTCCGCGGAGCGGACATAGATATCACTAATTTTTTTGACTTACATATTGTCGTTTTAAAAAGAATTACTGGACGGATTTAGACCCAATTAACAAAAGCACACTTTCGGGACCAAGCCGCCGCTCCTGCCGCAAATTTTGGTGAAAATCCGTCCAGCGGTTTGGGCTGTAGGCGTGAGCAAAGTTTTTTCCCATTATGTCAATGGGAAAAAAATACATTTTGGGACCCCCCCTATAACTTTGCCCCCCCTTGACCAAACCTCACCAAACTTTGCAAAAAAATTCAGAGTGGGCCATATACTTTCTTTGCAAAGTTTGGTGAGGATTCGTCCCGGGGGGAGCGAAGTTATAAGCCACCCAAAAAGTGCTCTTCCTATGGGTTTAGCAACTTAACCATAACTACATGGCCGCAAACTGCAGGCCATGTAATGTATGCATGTGATGCAGCAAGCTTTTCGAATGTGTTCCTCTTGAGGCCACAGCTGAAACATTTTGCCGGCCCTCTCTTTGACCAATGCACACGGCACATAACAATTTTCTCCTCATATTGAGAGATCGACTTACACAAATGGGCGATGGGCGTGTCTGGCATTACAATAATGATGACATTTCAAACAATTCAGTTTACCAGAAAAATCAACAATCACCTCTCCAATGCACTCTCGCCTCCTTCCCTTGCTCTCACCAATCTCCTTTTAGTTCCTTACAATGTTAACACAGTGACGTGTGCCCTTTCTGAACCCCGTCACAACGCAATAAAATCCTCCTACACCACACCAACAGTACACAATCTCAATCTATTCCATACTTACTTCCAAACAAACCTAACTGCTATGCTACCAACACACAAAAAACACCTCTACTGCCCTATTTATATACAGCAACAATGCCGGCATAAAACGGAAACCCTATTGATACAGCTGTCTCCCCTCTTCATTTCTTTTTTCAATGCCACCAAAGGAGGCTAGGCTTTGCACCCTACTGTGTGATCTTTCCCAACTATTATTGGAAGTATCTTCTCACTTTTTACCCGAATAATCTTTTTTCAACTTAAAACACCACCAACTCTCCCCTCCCCACAGGTATCCTCGTGCACAGGTGTACTCACAATCTTAGGATCCCCAATGTCTGCCGGCATCGAGTCCCCTCTATCTGCCTGCTCCGCCTGCTGCACCCAGCGCGCCACCTGAGAGACCGGCCAGGATGTTTACAGGAAAACTGCTCCTGTCAACCTCTTCTTAAGTGCGCACACAAACCGCTTCACGCAGGCAGACTTCGCAGCCGAGGGGAGGCGTGGCAAGGAGCCCTCGACCCTCTGCCAGACACTGGATATCTCAACCAGCAGTGCCTCCAAGTGTGAAGGTGATTCCAATCAATAATCAATATTCAATAAAGAAACAAACTCAAGAAAATCTAGTAAATACAACTGCACAAGAACACCCAGCTTTATTCAAACATGAATCGGCAGGGAAAAAACAAAAATCATTCTTAAACGTTCTAAAACACAAGCTTTTAAGTCCAAAATACATCACATATGATGTCATAGTTGGTGATAAGTTGGTGATAAGAAAACATCTTCTACCATTGAACAAGGGAATATAGTAGCTATTGTTGGGTGTTCTGACCCACGTTTGGACTATTAGCCTAAAACAATGTTCATCACAAGACTGGCTGAGCTGTGGATTTCAGCAGTTTAAGTAAATTTGGACTGAAAGACACTAAAAATCTAAATGTTTAAAAGAAATGAGTTACCTACTTTTGAGTGTCACATAGGCTGCAATTGTTTAAATGTCATAGTTTTAAACTTAGAATCAGCATTCTAGCTGCATATGTAAAAAATTGTTAGTTATTTGAATGCAGAAAACTGGGGAACAGAAATGACATGTGGCTAAAAACTGGCTTAAAGAGATTCCAATTTTGCCTGGCAACTACCCCCATCAGGAGTGAAACTTGATTCACAAGTAACTTCCCAGGCCTGGCTGTTTCCTGCTGGCCACGCTAAGGATATGCCATCTCTCTGATAATTGAATTAAGGGGAGCCCCCACAGAATACAGGAGCTCTGAACAATGCAACCCCCTTCACCCAGGCAGATGGTTTATTGCAGATGTCGTAAAACAGCTTCCTCTTGGCAGAAGCTGGGAGGGGCAGGGTCTCTGAGCTTGGCAGAAACTGGAAAGACTGGTTTCTGTACCATGTGACCTGAAAAGACACACCTCTGTAGCCAGAATATGGTTTTAGAAAAAGATGAATAACTCATAGTACGGACTTGTCATAATTATTTAAATGATGCCATAATTCTTGTGATTTTTCTGCACACATTTTAAGACGTGTTAGGACCCGGTGGTATGTTCAGGGGGGTTTTAGCGGAAAAGAGGATATTACTCAAAATGTGTGCATGTGAAAAATCTGACACTTCATCAACTAATGTCCATACTCCTTGCGCACATGTGTGTAAATTTGGGTTAATGTCCGAAATTGCAAAATCAGTTAAAAAGTGCAAATGTTGCCATTTCTGAATGCAAGCCCCCAGGAAGAGCAGATTTGGACAGGGTATACCTCCTGTGATATGTGATGGGTGCGTGTAATTTTAAACGAATGTGTACCTGTGCAAATATGTTTTTTTTTAATCAAATATAGATTGTGTGCAATTTGACAGGGGAGGATCCTCTGACCCATAAAACCTACAGCATCACTCTGACTCACAGTTCCTTCCCCAATCATGGGAGAGGGGAGAATTGGGCCAATGGGCAGTTGAGAGAGGGGCTGGCTAGTGATGCTGCACACACACCCATTTTAAAAACAGATAAAAGCAGACAGACAGGACAGATAGGGACATTCATTTCCATCTGCTGCGGGACGCTCTGCCGGAAAATCCATACTTTACCTCCATCAATCTCTAGAGAAAGCTGTGCAGAAAGATCCAGACTTTAAATCCATCAATCTCCAGAATCCAGAGAGAGAGCAGACCCAGACCAGACCGCTGTTAGCAGAACCAGAGAGAGCTGACCCAGATCACTGTGAAGTGCAGAGACCAGACCAGAGTCCAGTCTAAAACCTGACCAGATTCGTGGCGAGGCCCATCTAATTCAAGAATATAGTGTGAGTACCTAGCAAGACTGTGCAGAACCAATCTCTTAGTTAAAATAATATAATTCAATCTATTTTAATCTAAGTAGAACTGCCTCCTAACTGTCACTTGTCCTTTTCTAGTTGCTAGCTGTCACTTGTCTTTTTGAACTTTAAAATTTCAAATCTGAAAAACGACCTTTATTATATCGCTCATATCTCCGTGACCGTTTGTCCTAGAGACTTACAGTAACTTTCATCTGGAAGCTGACATCCTAGGCTGTCCTGGGACCCCAAAATGATAGGGCTAGTCCTTGTAGTTCCTCTGTAATCGCGAAAAACGCACTCGCGAATTTTGCCGCGATTTGCAAATTTCTCAACGTGTGAAAACAGCAGTTTTCTTGCTTTCCTTGCTAAAAATTCGTTTAACCTGCCAATCATCCTAGATCCTTGCTAAAGTGAGCCTGAACTCATCCCAAGTATATTTCACTCACCCTGAACCTCCTAGAGGGAATTAAAAGCATTTTAGCATATTTTTCACTTCATTGCCAGCACATGTAAAAGCATTTTGGGCCTGTGTTTCCAACTTCTGTAGTCTAAGCTTGCTTGGGTGAACTGAATTACATTTGATTGCATTTCTGAGAACTGTGTGCTTTCCTTCCATTTCCTTGCATTGCATAAAGGGGGGAGGGGATTGCCAGAGAAAAGTGATTACATTGTTTGGTTGAAATCATATTGAGTATTTTCTGTATTGCATTTTTCATTCAACATTACATCCATCTGAACTTATATAAAGCATTCTCTACCACCTTCTTCTTCTGTTCCTATTCACAAGTGTGCTAGTGCCAGACTATCCATTATTGATTACTGATCAGATTAAGTGTGATATCCAATTATTAATTCATTATAAAGTGTGATATATATATCTATTGTTTAAATTATCAAATAAACCTTTTAAACTTGCAAAACAGAACTACTTCTTGGCTCAGTGGGGTCAGGAGGATTCCAAGAGAGGGGTGTTATATAGGGGTAGTCATCCAGAACGCATGAACTGGACATAAAGATATATCAATAAGGGTTTCCATTCAGTATCCCAGACTAGGCATCGACTTAGCTGTAGTGTTGAATTGAATCCTCTTACAAATTGGGGGCTCGTCCGGGATGTTTGGGTTAGATCTATCACTTGTGCAGATTAATACAGCGTGCCAGCTGACCAGATACACATATCCGGTCGGATCACCACGCTGTGTTACACTGTAAAGCACTCCTCAAAGGAACGCTCTAAGAAAAAGGTCTGTTTTGCAAAAGTAAAATACTAATTTCTGTAAGTCAGGACAGAGACCAATCTCTAGAATGACGACCTTAGTAGACATGAAAATAGCCAGAGAGCACTTCTTACATAAGTTATTTGTGAGAGGTGAGTGGACTCACCAGGACCGCATGGTCTGGTTGCAGGCCATCACGCAACAGGTCACGGAAACAGGGTCAGATATATGGAGAGATCAGGGTCCCTTACATGTGGCCCTGAGTGAACTATACATGGCTCCTAAAGCTAAGGATGAACAAGACAAGATGGTTAGGATAGCGGCATACCTGTACCTATATATGGGAGACATGCAGGATAAATGTACTGAAAGCCAAGATCTGGCGAATAAGCGACAGATGGCGTTAGAGAAGGTCCAATCAGACCTGGTCTCTTCTGAGCAGAGGCTGCAGGGGAGCCAGGAGTCAGAAAATGAGAGTAGAAAGCACATCATTAAAATAAAGAAGGATATGGACATCCTGCAACAGGAAAAGGCTGACCAGGATACCAGATTTCTGGCCTTGCAGAGGGAGTACCAAGAAGGTTTGGACTCCCTACTGCAGAGCCAGAAAAAGCTCGAGCAACAATTAGACTTTAACAGGGCATGCACGGAGCAGGTAGCCACCCTGCAAAGTCATCTAGATAGAGTGAAGGCAGAGAGCAACAAGCTGATGTTGAAAGACCTGGATACCCAGGCAGAGTTTAATGAAGAACGCCAGAAAGCTGGTGCCTTTCAAAGGCAGAGGGACGACCTGGCGGCACAAATGCAGGCTCTTAGCCAGGAAAGAGACGCCTTAGGCCAGGAAGTCTGCCATTTAAAAAGAAAAACAGAAGAAAATCACTTGGCCCTCCAGGGGCTGGGTGACCTCCAAAAAGAACGCCAGAACTTGTTAGAACACACCAGGAGGGTGGAGGATGCTCTAGCAAGAAAGGAGCAGGCCAATAGGGACACAGCTCAGGAGGTAACCCTCCTGCAGCAAAGACTGGCCCAGTGCTCCAGGACCAATCAGGAAACGCAGAGAGAGAATGAGGCTCTCTGCCAGCACAATGATAGGCTCCAACAACAGGTAGCGATGCAGGAGAGACTGATAGAGTCTAGTAAGGCCTTAACTGAGGAACTGAAGGCGCAGGCTCTTGCATTGCAACAGGGAGCAGGGGCGGATAGAGATGAGGTTCGCTGGGAAAGAGAAACTCCTGAGCATAACCCCAGGAGCCCTAGTACCAGAGGCCTTTATTTCTCTCAGTCCCTGGACTCTGCCACCTCCATGTCCCCTGGCGCACATGAGCACAGGGCCGCAGGGATGGCAGATTACTATCCAGCCAGAAGCATGGGGCTCATAGGCCAGTACCACCCAGGAATGGAGGGGCGGGCATCCGGGTATGGGCACCCAAGCACAGTGCAATTTGATGGGGAACCCCAGGAGAGTAGGCCCATTAAGGGCATCCTGAAAACCTCTGCCCAGTTAGGTCAGTGGGGGGGGGTACCCATCAAATCCTGGCAGCAAAGAGGAATCTGAAGACTCCTCTGAACGGTACAGGACACAGGAGACCAGGTCCCCACATTCTGCCAGCCATTCCCAGGCTCGCAGAATCCGGGAAAACCTGGAAGATCAGACGGGAACCTCTGGGAGCAGTGCCTCTGAGTCAGAAGATGAATGGACCATGGTTACCCGAACCAAAAAGGCCAATAAGGCAAAAAGGGCCTTGATTAAGGACCCATTGAAACAGATTAAGGCAATCAGGAGTGTCATCACGCCTTATCATAAGAACGCCAAGTATTCTGTTTGGGAACACTTGGAGCTCTATGAGCAAATGATGGAGACTTTTCATTTGAAGGACAGCCAAAGCTGTATCCAATATGTAAAGTGGACATTCTCCCCAGAGTACTCCAGTTTCTTTGCAGGGCTGGAGGACCAAAATCATTTAAGATGGTCCACCTATAAGGCGGGCCATCTTGAAACATTTTTCTACTCATAGAAATCCTCAAGAGGCTCGCAAGGCAGCCTACAATTTACAATGTGGGGAGGATCAGGCCCCACAAGAATTTGTGCAGGAGTTAAAGCGTGCTTTTGCACAGACCACAAGAAGGGTGCACACGGATAGCAGAGAATTTATTAATACTTTTTTCCATGCCTTGCCCAAATACATAATGACCCAGCTCGTGAGGGATTTTCACGAGAAAAGATCTTTAGACTGGGTCATTGAACAGGCGACCCGGATCTATGAGGTGCAGAAGCCAATAGAAAATAAAAATAATGCGCCCAAAAACCCCAAAGCCAACAACACCCCTGCTGCTGCTAAAGTGGCAGAGGTAAAGGTCACCCCTGTTTTAGAGTTGGAGATGGGGGGGCCTAAAAACCTACCTGCACCTAATAATGCTAGGCCCAGAAGGTCCTCGGGCCAGTCACAGACAGGGGGCCAGGGAGGCAGCCCCACAAATGGGGTCCCTCGCTCTCCTGATTATGTAAGCCCCCGGTACAAGGGAAACAGACCCATCCTGGGTTATGTGTGGACTCCTCCAGCCCAAGGGGGGGGATCCAGCCAAGCACCTAACCCAGGGAACTTCCCTCCCAACTTCTCACAGGAGGGCAGAAACTCACCAAACCCTGGGCAGAACTTCTTCCCCAGGTATCCACCCAACTTCCAGCCCCAAAATCATCCATCCTTCTTTCCCCAATTCCCTGAGCCCAGACAACCTAATCCGGGAGAGGGGAGGCCAAGGGTGGAGGGGTACTACCAAAGAAGGGATAGCTACCCTTCCCGGGATCAGCCCAGGGGAGAAAACAGGGCCCCGTATCAGCCTGAGCGGGTTT
Organism: Ambystoma mexicanum; assembly: GCF_040938575.1. NCBI lineage: Eukaryota > Metazoa > Chordata > Amphibia > Caudata > Ambystomatidae > Ambystoma > Ambystoma mexicanum. The sequence continues at coordinate 1,130,664,348 of NC_090928.1, forward strand.
CCCAGTTAGAGCGCCAGGTTCAAAACATGGCGCGGGATCTGGGTCACATACTGAGGGCTCAGCAGAACCCTCAGATCGGCATGCCGGCGCAGAACGCACCCAACTCTGGACCTGGTGCTCCAGAACAATGACGGGGGCAGCACGCCGATAACTCACCGGTTCCCAGGGAGGAGGCACAAGGGGAAGGGGGGTGTAAAGCCTTGGAGGAAGCTTCCTTCCTCACTTGTAAACAGCCCCTGGAAACCCAGGAACCGGAAACAAAATCTCGTGCCCCTGAAAGTCTGCCTCCTAAGGAGCAGAGGGGGGGTAGGAGAAACAAAAGACCCAAACAGATTCAGTTTGAGGAGGAGGTACAGATCTTCCAATTTGAGGGAGAGGGATCCTCAGAAGATCCTGGGAAAAGGATCTTCTCCTTCAGAGATGGGGGAACTCCTCCCAAGGAAAAATGGGTCCCTAGGGATGCAAATCCAGACTGGGGAGATGTGGAGACTGAGCTACCGCCGCCCACCATCTCATCCCAGAACCAACCGCAAGAAAATCCCCTGGTTCAAACCCATCCTGATGACTGCCTCCAAAAAGGGGGGGGCGGCCCAGAACCGGAGCCAGGGGAACCCACAATGGCTCTGATCTCCAGTTGCCAACTTTTTCTTTCAGATTCCCAAGGCTCTCCACAGAATTCTGCCCAAATATCTTCGCTAGCAATGTCCAAAACCAGAAAGTTAGCCCACCAGTTGTCCAAAAATGTGCATTATCTGTGCCCCCTTGAGGAGAAGGAGGGAAGATACTATGCCCCGGTACAAGTACAGGGGCAGGGTACAATTTTGGCACTGGTGGACACTGGATCTCAAGCTACCCTTCTGTCCAGAAGGGCCTTTGACGAACTGAATGCAGGAAGGGGAGAGAATTACCAAATTCCTCTCACATCTCTTCCTGGACAACTGCAGAACTTTGAAGGGAAGGAAATTCACGTTGAGGGGACTGCAGACTTGGACATTAAGATCGGGCGACACAAGGTGAAACACCCGGTCATAGTAGTGACTCCAGAGGGCACCCCTTGTTTACTAGGGAATGACCTCCTGAGAAGGTTGTCACCCCTAATAGATTGCGTAAACAAGGTCCTCTGGACCCAGACTAGCCGACCCATAAAATTAAAACAGAGTGTCAACCATGTTAGTTTAAACGGCACCTGCCACATGGTTGAACAAAAATCTGACCAAGTAGAATTTCACTTCCAAAATAGCCAAATTCCAGACGTGACAGTAATAGCAGTAGGACAACAGACTGGTGATGGAGGGTCCTCTCTATTTCTGAAAATCAACCTTCCTTCCAGTCTAAAGTGGTACTCCACGCTGGAAGGAAACACTCTGAGATTCTTTACTAATCCACAATCAGAAACTCCCACTCCTATAGTCCAGAAAGATGTGAAATCAGCTCAGAGCCTGGCTGATATTCAGCAAATTGGAGAGCAGTTGTTCATCCCTGTTCAGTTAAATGATGGGAAGGACTCTGTTCTCGCTCGAGTGTGTGTGAACAACGGTAAGAGCTTCATCAGCGAAGCCATGTTCCGCCAACTCCCAAAAGATCCAGCCATTCCCACATTCAAACTGATAGACAAATGGGAAATGGACCTGGAAGCACCTAATTCCAAACATCTCCTGCCAAGCAGGTGTATGCTCAAAATCTCCATTGGCAACAAGAGCATAGTCCACAATTGTTGGGTCGTGCGAGACGTCCCTGCCGCCTTTTACTTAGGCAGTGACATTCTCAATCGCTTTGCCATTAGTTTGGACCTAATCAACTTCAAAGCTTGGTCCCGATTAGCGGATAATCCCATGGGCTTTGATGATCCAGAAAAAGCATTTAGGTCAGCTCAATTGCTACCTTCTGCAGTTGAAATTCAGATCAAAGAGGAAGTCACCATCCCAGAAAGGACCCGACAATTCTCCCTGGAAGTGAAAGTTAAAAGAGGACAACATTTGCAAAACCCTGATGCTTATATACATCTAAATGCTTCTCTCCAACTGCAAGGGTTAGGGGTAAACCCAACTCCATTAGTCAACATAGAACATGACACCATTCCAATAGAGGTGGATAACAGCGACTTAAAGAGTATTACTCTAGCCGCAGGCACCATTATTGGAATGGCGGTTGATGACCGACATTTTTCCATAGATTTAGGTAATGAACTGTTAGGGCCAATCCCCAAGGACTGCTTTGACAGTGACAGTGATGACAATACAACACCAGACAGGATTTTTACCCGGCATGGGGGGAACTTCCTGGTGTACACCTCCTGCCCCTATGGTAAGGAAGATGTGACTTGTGACTTCAGAAGGGATGAGGTGATTTTCCAGGTCCATGAGGGCTGCCTTTCCCACCTGAAGCCTCCAGTCCAAATCAGCACTCTGACCAGGGACTTCTCCACCCAGCTGGAGGAGGCCGCTGAAATAGCCAAACCAGAAGTCTTTCCAGTCTTCAGGCAGATGGTGGAAGAGAGAGTCAACCTAGCTGATGCCTGTGTGACTCTGGAACAAAAGCAAAAGTTGAAACAAGTTTTCTTGGATTTCCAAGATCTCTTTGCGGTAGACTCATATGACTGTGGCCGCACCGACATCCACACAACAACAATCCCCACGGACCCTGGCATGACTCCTGTGTTTGTGAAGCAATATCGCTTGCCTCTCGCATCAATGGAGTCCCGTACTGAAATAATTGAGAACCTTGAGTGCCGCGGAATAATCCGTCCAGTCCACAGCACCTTCAATAATCCGGTGCTGGGAATATTGAAGCCAAACGGCCAGTGGAGACTCTGCGCCGACCTCAGGGAGCTCAACAAACGGGTCCATACTTCCCGATGGCCTCTTCCCTACATTGACCAAGGGCTGGCCCAGATCCAGGGGTCACAGGTATTCACTGCAATAGACCTGACCAATGGATACTGGACCGTGCCTGTCAGTAGGGAGGACCAATACAAGCTGGCTTTTACCTTTGGGGGCCAGCAATACACATGGACCCGGACTCCCTTCGGATACCTTAACTCCGGTAATGAGTTCAATATTTTCCTACATGAGGCCATGCCCGACCTGGGTGCGAGGGGTAACCTGGCTTATGTAGATGATGTCCTCATCAAAAGTTCATCTGTGGAGGAACACATAGCGGAGATCCGTTATGTTCTGACGCAGTTGAGGGCCAACGGAGCAAAACTTTCCTTTCAGAAAGCACAGTGGTGTAGAACCCGTGTTAATTTCTTGGGGCATGAGATTACTCCTCAGGGTCTCTGTCCCCAGGAAAAGAAAGTGAAAGCACTTCAAAAACTGAAAGACCCCACAACTCTGCGGGAACTAAGGAGCCTCCTTGGACTGACTAATTACAGCAGAAAGTTCATTGAGGGCTACGCAGAGATCACCAGACCCCTGATTCATCTCCTGAAGGGGGGGGTCAAGTGGGAATGGGGTCCAGAACAATCCGAGGCAGTAAGACAACTCAAAAGAAGCCTCTCACAAGCGCCTTACCTAGCTTACCCTGTCAGAAACAAGGAGTTCTTCCTGGAGACGGGGTTCTCTAATACGTGCTTGACGGCAGTATTATACTAAAAGCATGACAAGGTCAATAAAGTAATCTCCTATGCGAGCAAAACTTTATCCTCTGTGGAGGAAAAATTCAGCGATTGTGAGAAGGCACTCCTGGCAACGGTGTGGGCATTGAAGAATTACCGCCCGTTTATCCAGGGGGAACACATCATAGTGGAGACTCCACACCAGCCTCTGCAATATCTCCAAAGTGACAGAATCCGGGCCGGAAATGTGAGTAATTCCCGAATTACTTCCTGGATTCTGTCAATGCAAGGCTTTCCTGTGGAGGTCAGATATGGCCAAAACAAGAAGAGTCCCCTCGCGCAAGGTCTGGCTGACTTGCTTGATTGTGCCAGAGAAAATTGTCTTGAGGACGAAAGTCTAAAAATCAAGGACAACACGGAGGCATACCTTAATTCCCCACACAAAGTCTTTGAAGAGGACAAGTGTGAGGGAATGCCCACTGTCTATGTGGATGGATGCTCTTACCATGTTGACAACAACGGGGAGAAAGAACTGGTGGCCGGCGTAGGGAATGCATGGGTGAAGGAGTTCCCAGAACCCTCTGCTGGGTACAAAATTGGTCCCCGAAGTAGTCAGGTGGCAGAATTGATGGCTGTGCATCAGGCCATCCTCACTGCTGTCCAGCATCAACTCCACGAACTGGTCATAATCACAGATTCGGATTATGTACGGAACGGGTTATTGGAGCACCTGGTTAATTGGAAAACCAGAGGCATGTTATGTGCTAACAACAAACCCTTGAAACATGGGAAGTTGATCCAAAACATTGATGATCTGGTCACTTCGAATGAGATGACCATCTATTGGAAAAAGATCAAGGGTCATTCCAAAGTAGAGGGACCAGACAAAACTGGAAATGACTTAGCTGATCAGTTGGCCAAAACCGGGGCCATCCAAGGGGATCTAATTGAGATTGAGTCCCTGTTGGGGGAAATCCAGGTCACTGCTATCACTAGGTCCCAGACAAATGCTCACAATGATCTTTCAATTGCACAATGGAGTAAGGAGACCCCTGATGCTGATTTGATTACTGCTCAGAAGGGGGATCCAATAATTGGTAAATTTTACCAGCACCTTGAGGACCCTGAGAACTTTCCCCTGACGGATACCGATTACACTGGGAAAGAGGACCTAAGAGTGTTGATGAAATGTCCAAAAATGTTCCGGATCCAAGACGGTTTGTTGGTAAGGAAATCCAAAGCTGGCCACGATCAGTGGGTGGTTCCTACCTCATTCCGAAGCCTGATGTTAAGTCACGCCCATGATACGGCCACCGCCGGTCATAGGGGGTTTCACACAACATTGGAAATCTTAAGAGAGGTTGCATACTGGCCACACATGGGGCAGGACCTCGACCAATACTTGAAGGGGTGTCTTGTGTGTGCACAATTTCAGCCGACGTCCCTCACACACCGCGCGCCTCTCCAAAAGAGGGGGATGACACTGCCATGGTCAGATTTACAAATCGACTTTGTAGGCCCCGTGATTCGCTCTGCTAGGGGGAATAAGTACATGTTGACTGTGACATGCTTGTTTACCAAGTGGGTGGAATGTCTCCCAGCCCCAAACTGCAAGGCAGAAACGGCAGCTGCCTTGATGATTAACCACATCTTTTCCCGTTTTGGTCTACCTCAAAGGATTGAGTCAGACAGAGGTAGCCACTTCACCAGTGAAGTAATGACAAAGATGTGGGAGATACTGGGGGTCAAAAGGAAGTTGCATATTGCTTACAGGCCAGCTTCTTCTGGAGCAGTGGAACGCTACAACCGGACAATTGTGAGCATATTAAAAAAGTTTGTGGCAGATTCTGGGCCAAGTTGGGATATCCGATTACCTCTGGTCGTAATGGCCATCAGATCTACCCCTTCATCTGCAACCAAAATGTCACCATTTGAGTTGATGACTGGGCGCAAGATGGTGCTTCTGCAGCATTTGCTCTATAGGACCCAAGAGCAGACACTGATAAATGCCTCCACAACTCATGAGTATGTGGAGAATTTAAGGAAACACCTTCAACATGCTTTTGCTTTTGCTTATGCTCAGCGGAATCTAGAAAAATCAGCTGATAGCATGAAGACCCACTATGACTTGAAAACTTCCAGGAAGGAATATCAGGTGGGGGACCGGGTCTATCTATACAATTTCCAAAGGAACCAGGCCAAACAGCGAAGATTTTTGCCTACATGGAAGGGACCCTTTGAGATTATAGACAAAATCTCCCCTGTGGCCTACAAAATCCACATCTCCAAAGGTCCTTTGGCAGCGGGGGAAGACAAGTGGGTCCACATAAACCAGTTGAAATGTTGCCATCCCAGGCACACTCTGCAACAACTGGAGGAATCCTCTGGAATCCTAGCGGGTACTGTCTCAGACTAATTCAGTTCCAACCATAAAACATACCACATCTAGTCTCTAAAATATTGTGATTTGCATGAAACTGTCTCTTAGTTATACTGTTTTTTTTTCAAAATAAGAATGTAATGTTTCGTTATGATGAAATGCATATGCTGCCCCACTATCTCAACAGTCGTGGAAAGACGTCTATGAGTAGGTATTGCCGCTCTTCCTTTGTCGTCCTAGGAGAAAGAAAACCTGGAGACGGGACAAGGAGGACGATCCGGAGACCGGGAGCAGAGACGCAAGGGGCCCGGTGTACCGCCCAATATTCCCATCAGGACCGGCGAGGAGAACCGATCGATCCGACCGGATGGAGGAAAAGATGCTGAACTGTGCCATTTGCAGAATTGGAAGAAGATTATGCGGACAGACCAGTGCGTGGGTCAAAACCCTTGTGCACCCGACATCCCCTCGACTCAATCCAAGTGCCGTCGGGCGGGGGGGTTTGTTGGGTGTTCTGACCCACGTTTGGACTATTAGGCTACAACATTTGGTGCTGTGGGCTTAGGAAATCCAAGATGGCCGAAAAAGCCCACATGTGCGCCAGAATCTATGAAAACCGCGCAGTTGTGCACACTAAAATGGTTGCCTAACTTGCCACCCACCAGTGCGAGCAGGATGGGCCGGGGTGCCATGAGTGAAATGTGTGCCAAAGGAAAAACCGCACTTTAAAATCACCTTTTGTTTCTCTGAATGCCAGCTCAAAATGCCTATTTGCAACACATCCAAAAATCTCACTGAACACCAGCGGACATCTGGCAGAATAAAGTCTTGTGGGCATACAAAATCTGGAAAGAGGATGAGCCTAAAACAATGTTCATCACAAGACTGGCTGAGCTGTGGATTTCAGCAGTTTAAGTAAATTTGGACTGAAAGACACTAAAAATCTAAATGTTTAAAAGAAATGAGTGACCTACTTTTGAGTGTCACATAGGCTGCAATTGTTTAAATGTCATAGTTTTAAACTTAGAATCAGCATTCTAGCTGCATATGTAAAAAATTGTTAGTTATTTGAATGCAGAAAACTGGGGAACAGAAATGACATGTGGCTAAAAACTGGCTTAAAGAGATTCCAATTTTGCCTGGCAACTACCCCCATCAGGAGTGAAACTTGATTCACAAGTAACTTCCCAGGCCTGGCTGTTTCCTGCTGGCCACACTAAGGATATGCCATCTCTCTGATAATTGAATTAAGGGGAGCCCCCACAGAATACAGGAGCTCTGAACAATGCAACCCCCTTCACCCAGGCAGATGGTTTATTGCAGATGTCGTAAAACAGCTTCCTCTTGGCAGAAGCTGGGAGGGGCAGGGTCTCTGAGCTTGGCAGAAACTGGAAAGACTGGTTTCTGTACCATGTGACCTGAAAAGACACACCTCTGTAGCCAGAATATGGTTTTAGAAAAAGATGAATAACTCATAGTACGGACTTGTCATAATTATTTAAATGATGCCATAATTCTTGTGATTTTTCTGCACACATTTTAAGACGTGTTAGGACCCGGTGGTATGTTCAGGGGGGTTTTAGCGGAAAAGAGGATATTACTCAAAATGTGTGCATGTGAAAAATCTGACACTTCATCAACTAATGTCCATACTCCTTGCGCACATGTGTGTAAATTTGGGTTAATGTCCGAAATTGCAAAATCAGTTAAAAAGTGCAAATGTTGCCATTTCTGAATGCAAGCCCCCAGGAAGAGCAGATTTGGACAGGGTATACCTCCTGTGATATGTGATGGGTGCGTGTAATTTTAAACGAATGTGTACCTGTGCAAATATGTTTTTTTTTTATCAAATATAGATTGTGTGCAATTTGACAGGGGAGGATCCTCTGACCCATAAAACCTACAGCATCACTCTGACTCACAGTTCCTTCCCCAATCATGGGAGAGGGGAGAATTGGGCCAATGGGCAGTTGAGAGAGGGGCTGGCTAGTGATGCTGCACACACACCCATTTTAAAAACAGATAAAAGCAGACAGACAGGACAGATAGGGACATTCATTTCCATCTGCTGCGGGACGCTCTGCCGGAAAATCCATACTTTACCTCCATCAATCTCTAGAGAAAGCTGTGCAGAAAGATCCAGACTTTAAATCCATCAATCTCCAGAATCCAGAGAGAGAGCAGACCCAGACCAGACCGCTGTTAGCAGAACCAGAGAGAGCTGACCCAGATCACTGTGAAGTGCAGAGACCAGACCAGAGTCCAGTCTAAAACCTGACCAGATTCGTGGCGAGGCCCATCTAATTCAAGAATATAGTGTGAGTACCTAGCAAGACTGTGCAGAACCAATCTCTTAGTTAAAATAATATAATTCAATCTATTTTAATCTAAGTAGAACTGCCTCCTAACTGTCACTTGTCCTTTTCTAGTTGCTAGCTGTCACTTGTCTTTTTGAACTTTAAAATTTCAAATCTGAAAAACGACCTTTATTATATCGCTCATATCTCCGTGACCGTTTGTCCTAGAGACTTACAGTAACTTTCATCTGGAAGCTGACATCCTAGGCTGTCCTGGGACCCCAAAATGATAGGGCTAGTCCTTGTAGTTCCTCTGTAATCGCGAAAAACGCACTCGCGAATTTTGCCGCGATTTGCAAATTTCTCAACGTGTGAAAACAGCAGTTTTCTTGCTTTCCTTGCTAAAAATTCGTTTAACCTGCCAATCATCCTAGATCCTTGCTAAAGTGAGCCTGAACTCATCCCAAGTATATTTCACTCACCCTGAACCTCCTAGAGGGAATTAAAAGCATTTTAGCATATTTTTCACTTCATTGCCAGCACATGTAAAAGCATTTTGGGCCTGTGTTTCCAACTTCTGTAGTCTAAGCTTGCTTGGGTGAACTGAATTACATTTGATTGCATTTCTGAGAACTGTGTGCTTTCCTTCCATTTCCTTGCATTGCATAAAGGGGGGAGGGGATTGCCAGAGAAAAGTGATTACATTGTTTGGTTGAAATCATATTGAGTATTTTCTGTATTGCATTTTTCATTCAACATTACATCCATCTGAACTTATATAAAGCATTCTCTACCACCTTCTTCTTCTGTTCCTATTCACAAGTGTGCTAGTGCCAGACTATCCATTATTGATTACTGATCAGATTAAGTGTGATATCCAATTATTAATTCATTATAAAGTGTGATATATATATCTATTGTTTAAATTATCAAATAAACCTTTTAAACTTGCAAAACAGAACTACTTCTTGGCTCAGTGGGGTCAGGAGGATTCCAAGAGAGGGGTGTTATATAGGGGTAGTCATCCAGAACGCATGAACTGGACATAAAGATATATCAATAAGGGTTTCCATTCAGTATCCCAGACTAGGCATCGACTTAGCTGTAGTGTTGAATTGAATCCTCTTACAAATTGGGGGCTCGGCCGGGATGTTTGGGTTAGATCTATCACTTGTGCAGATTAATACAGCGTGCCAGCTGACCAGATACACATATCCGGTCGGATCACCACGCTGTGTTACGCTGTAAAGCACTCCTCAAAGGAACGCTCTAAGAAAAAGGTCTGTTTTGCAAAAGTAAAATACTAATTTCTGTAAGTCAGGACAGAGACCAATCTCTAGAATGACGACCTTAGTAGACATGAAAATAGCCAGAGAGCACTTCTTACATAAGTTATTTGTGAGAGGTGAGTGGACTCACCAGGACCGCATGGTCTGGTTGCAGGCCATCACGCAACAGGTCACAGAAACAGGGTCAGAGATATGGAGAGATCAGGGTCCCTTACATGTGGCCCTGAGTGAACTATACATGGCTCCTAAAGCTAAGGATGAACAAGACAAGATGGTTAGGATAGCGGCATACCTGTACCTATATATGGGAGACATGCAGGATAAATGTACTGAAAGCCAAGATCTGGCGAATAAGCGACAGATGGCGTTAGAGAAGGTCCAATCAGACCTGGTCTCTTCTGAGCAGAGGCTGCAGGGGAGCCAGGAGTCAGAAAATGAGAGTAGACAGCACATCATTAAAATAAAGAAGGATATGGACATCCTGCAACAGGAAAAGGCTGACCAGGATACCAGATTTCTGGCCTTGCAGAGGGAGTACCAAGAAGGTTTGGACTCCCTACTGCAGAGCCAGAAAAAGCTCGAGCAACAATTAGACTTTAACAGGGCATGCACGGAGCAGGTAGCCACCCTGCAAAGTCATCTAGATAGAGTGAAGGCAGAGAGCAACAAGCTGATGTTGAAAGACCTGGATACCCAGGCAGAGTTTAATGAAGAACGCCAGAAAGCTGGTGCCTTTCAAAGGCAGAGGGACGACCTGGCGGCACAAATGCAGGCTCTTAGCCAGGAAAGAGACGCCTTAGGCCAGGAAGTCTGCCATTTAAAAAGAAAAACAGAAGAAAATCACTTGGCCCTCCAGGGGCTGGGTGACCTCCAAAAAGAACGCCAGAACTTGTTAGAACACACCAGGAGGGTGGAGGATGCTCTGGCAAGAAAGGAGCAGGCGAATAGGGACACAGCTCAGGAGGTAACCCTCCTGCAGCAAAGACAGGCCCAGTGCTCCAGGACCAATCAGGAAACGCAGAGAGAGAATGAGGCTCTCTGCCAGCACAATGATAGGCTCCAACAACAGGTAGCGATGCAGGAGAGACTGATAGAGTCTAGTAAGGCCTTAACTGAGGAACTGAAGGCGCAGGCTCTTGCATTGCAACAGGGAGCAGGGGCGGATAGAGATGAGGTTCGCTGGGAAAGAGAAACTCCTGAGCATAACCCCAGGAGCCCTAGTACCAGAGGCCTTTATTTCTCTCAGTCCCTGGACTCTGCCACCTCCATGTCCCCTGGCGCACATGAGCACAGGGCCGCAGGGATGGCAGATTACTATCCAGCCAGAAGCATGGGGCTCATAGGCCAGTACCACCCAGGAATGGAGGGGCGGGCATCCGGGTATGGGCACCCAAGCACAGTGCAATTTGATGGGGAACCCCAGGAGAGTAGGCCCATTAAGGGCATCCTGAAAACCTCTGCCCAGTTAGGTCAGTGGGGGGGGGGTACCCATCAAATCCTGGCAGCAAAGAGGAATCTGAAGACTCCTCTGAACGGTACAGGACACAGGAGACCAGGTCCCCACATTCTGCCAGCCATTCCCAGGCTCGCAGAATCCGGGAAAACCTGGAAGATCAGACGGGAACCTCTGGGAGCAGTGCCTCTGAGTCAGAAGATGAATGGACCAGGGTTACCCGAACCAAAAAGGCCAATAAGGCAAAAAGGGCCTTGATTAAGGACCCATTGAAACAGATTAAGGCAATCAGGAGTGTCATCACGCCTTATCATAAGAACGCCAAGTATTCTGTTTGGGAACACTTGGAGCTCTATGAGCAAATGATGGAGACTTTTCATTTGAAGGACAGCCAAAGCTGTATCCAATATGTAAAGTGGACATTCTCCCCAGAGTACTCCAGTTTCTTTGCAGGGCTGGAGGACCAAAATAATTTAAGATGGTCCACCTATAAGGCGGCCATCTTGAAACATTTTTCTACTCATAGAAATCCTCAAGAGGCTCGCAAGGCAGCCTACAATTTACAATGTGGGGAGGATCAGGCCCCACAAGAATTTGTGCAGGAGTTAAAGCGTGCTTTTGCACAGACCACAAGAAGGGTGCGCACGGATAGCAGAGAATTTATTAATACTTTTTTCCATGCCTTGCCCAAATACATAATGACCCAGCTCGTGAGCAATTTTCACGAGAAAAGATCTTTAGACTGGGTCATTGAACAGGCGACCCGGATCTATGAGGTGCAGAAGCCAATAGAAAATAAAAATAATGCGCCCAAAAACCCCAAAGCCAACAACACCCCTGCTGCTGCTAAAGTGGCAGAGGTAAAGGTCACCCCTGTTTTAGAGTTGGAGATGGGGGGGCCTAAAAACCTACCTGCACCTAATAATGCTAGGCCCAGAAGGTCCTCGGGCCAGTCACAGACAGGGGGCCAGGGAGGCAGCCCCACAAATGGGGTCCCTCGCTCTCCTGATTATGTAAGCCCCCGGTACAAGGGAAACAGACCCATCCTGGGTTATGTGTGGACTCCTCCAGCCCAAGGGGGGGGATCCAGCCAAGCACCTAACCCAGGGAACTTCCCTCCCAACTTCTCACAGGAGGGCAGAAACTCACCAAACCCTGGGCAGAACTTCTTCCCCAGGTATCCACCCAACTTCCAGCCCCAAAATCATCCATCCTTCTTTCCCCAATTCCCTGAGCCCAGACAACCTAATCCGGGAGAGGGGAGGCCAAGGGTGGAGGGGTACCCAAATCTTCCCAACCAGGGGTACTACCAAAGAAGGGATAGCTACCCTTCCCGGGATCAGCCCAGGGGAGAAAACAGGGCCCCGTATCAGCCTGAGCGGGTTTCCCAGTTAGAGCGCCAGGTTCAAAACATGGCGCGGGATCTGGGTCACATACTGAGGGCTCAGCAGAACCCTCAGATCGGCATGCCGGCGCAGAACGCACCCAACTCTGGACCTGGTGCTCCAGAACAATGACGGGGGCAGCACGCCGATAACTCACCGGTTCCCAGGGAGGAGGCACAAGGGGAAGGGGGGTGTAAAGCCTTGGAGAAAGCTTCCTTCCTCACTTGTAAACAGCCCCTGGAAACCCAGGAACCGGAAACAAAATCTCGTGCCCCTGAAAGTCTGCCTCCTAAGGAGCAGAGGGGGGGTAGGAGAAACAAAAGACCCAAACAGATTCAGTTTGAGGAGGAGGTACAGATCTTCCAATTTGAGGGAGAGGGATCCTCAGAAGATCCTGGGAAAAGGATCTTCTCCTTCAGAGATGGGGGAACTCCTCCCAAGGAAAAATGGGTCCCTAGGGATGCAAATCCAGACTGGGGAGATGTGGAGACTGAGCTACCGCCGCCCACCATCTCATCCCAGAACCAACCGCAAGAAAATCCCCTGGTTCAAACCCATCCTGATGACTGCCTCCAAAAAGGGGGGGGCGGCCCAGAACCGGAGCCAGGGGAACCCACAATGGCTCTGATCTCCAGTTGCCAACTTTTTCTTTCAGATTCCCAAGGCTCTCCACAGAATTCTGCCCAAATATCTTCGCTAGCAATGTCCAAAACCAGAAAGTTAGCCCACCAGTTGTCCAAAAATGTGCATTATCTGTGCCCCTTTGAGGAGAAGGAGGGAAGATACTATGCCCCGGTACAAGTACAGGGGCAGGGTACAATTTTGGCACTGGTGGACACTGGATCTCAAGCTACCCTTCTGTCCAGAAGGGCCTTTGACGAACTGAATGCAGGAAGGGGAGAGAATTACCAAATTCCTCTCACCTCTCTTCCTGGACAACTGCAGAACTTTGAAGGGAAGGAAATTCACGTTGAGGGGACTGCAGACTTGGACATTAAGATCGGGCGACACAAGGTGAAACACCCGGTCATAGTAGTGACTCCAGAGGGCACCCCTTGTTTACTAGGGAATGACCTCCTGAGAAGGTTGTCACCCCTAATAGATTGTGTAAACAAGGTCCTCTGGACCCAGACTAGCCGACCCATAAAATTAAAACAGAGTGTCAACCATGTTAGTTTAAACGGCACCTGCCACATGGTTGAACAAAAATCTGACCAAGTAGAATTTCACTTCCAAAATAGCCAAATTCCAGACGTGACAGTAATAGCAGTAGGACAACAGACTGGTGATGGAGGGTCCTCTCTATTTCTGAAAATCAACCTTCCTTCCAGTCTAAAGTGGTACTCCACGCTGGAAGGAAACACTCTGAGATTCTTTACTAATCCACAATCAGAAACTCCCACTCCTATAGTCCAGAAAGATGTGAAATCAGCTCAGAGCCTGGCTGATATTCAGCAAATTGGAGAGCAGTTGTTCATCCCTGTTCAGTTAAATGATGGGAAGGACTCTGTTCTCGCTCGAGTGTGTGTGAACAACGGTAAGAGCTTCATCAGCGAAGCCATGTTCCGCCAACTCCCAAAAGATCCAGCCATTCCCACATTCAAACTGATAGACAAATGGGAAATGGACCTGGAAGCGCCTAATTCCAAACATCTCCTGCCAAGCAGGTGTATGCTCAAAATCTCCATTGGCAACAAGAGCATAGTCCACAATTGTTGGGTCGTGCGAGACGTCCCTGCCGCCTTTTACTTAGGCAGTGACATTCTCAATCGCTTTGCCATTAGTTTGGACCTAATCAACTTCAAAGCTTGGTCCCGATTAGCGGATAATCCCATGGGCTTTGATGATCCAGAAAAAGCATTTAGGTCAGCTCAATTGCTACCTTCTGCAGTTGAAATTCAGATCAAAGAGGAAGTCACCATCCCAGAAAGGACCCGACAATTCTCCCTGGAAGTGAAAGTTAAAAGAGGACAACATTTGCAAAACCCTGATGCTTATATACATCTAAATGCTTCTCTCCAACTGCAAGGGTTAGGGGTAAACCCAACTCCATTAGTCAACATAGAACATGACACCATTCCAATAGAGGTGGATAACAGCGACTTAAAGAGTATTACTCTAGCCGCAGGCACCATTATTGGAATGGCGGTTGATGACCGACATTTTTCCATAGATTTAGGTAATGAACTGTTAGGGCCAATCCCCAAGGACTGCTTTGACAGTGACAGTGATGACAATACAACACCAGACAGGATTTTTACCCGGCATGGGGGGAACTTCCTGGTGTACACTTCCTGCCCCTATGGTAAGGAAGATGTGACTTGTGACTTCAGAAGGGATGAGGTGATTTTCCAGGTCCATGAGGGCTGCCTTTCCCACCTGAAGCCTCCAGTCCAAATCAGCACTCTGACCAGGGACTTCTCCACCCAGCTGGAGGAGGCCGCTGAAATAGCCAAACCAGAAGTCTTTCCAGGCTTCCGGCAGATGGTGGAAGAGATAGTCAACCTAGCTGATGCCTGTGTGACTCTGGAACAAAAGCAAAAGTTGAAACAAGTTTTCTTGGATTTCCAAGATCTCTTTGCGGTAGACTCATATGACTGTGGCCGCACCGACATCCACACAACAACAATCCCCACGGACCCTGGCATGACTCCTGTGTTTGTGAAGCAAAATCGCTTGCCTCTCGCATCAATGGAGTCCCTTACTGAAATAATTAAGAACCTTGAGTCCCGGGGAATAATCCGTCCAGTCCACAGCACCTTCAATAATCCGGTGCTGGGAATATTGAAGCCAAACGGCCAGTGGAGACTCTGCGCCGACCTCAGGGAGCTCAACAAACGGGTCCATACTTCCCGATGGCCTCTTCCCTACATTGACCAAGGGCTGGCCCAGATCCAGGGGTCACAGGTATTCACTGCAATAGACCTGACCAATGGATACTGGACCGTGCCTGTCAGTAGGGAGGACCAATACAAGCTGGCTTTTACCTTTGGGGGCCAGCAATACACATGGACCCGGACTCCCTTCGGATACCTTAACTCCGGTAATGAGTTCAATATTTTCCTACATAAGGCCATGCCCGACCTGGGTGCGAGGGTTAACCTGGCTTATGTAGATGATGTCCTCATCAAAAGTTCATCTGTGGAGGAACACATAGCGGAGATCCGTTATGTTCTGATGCAGTTGAGGGCCGCCGGAGCAAAACTTTCCTTTCAGAAAGCACAGTGGTGTAGAACCCGTGTTAATTTCTTGGGGCATGAGATTACTCCTCAGGGTCTCTGTCCCCAGGAAAAGAAAGTGGAAGCACTTCAAAAACTGAAAGACCCCACAACTCTGCGGGAACTAAGGAGCCTCCTTGGACTGACTAATTACAGCAGAAAGTTCATTGAGGGCTACGCAGAGATCACCAGACCCCTGATTCATCTCCTGAAGGGGGGGGTCAAGTTGGAATGGGGTCCAGAACAATCCGAGGCAGTAAGACAACTCAAAAGAAGCCTCTCACAAGCGCCTTGCCTAGCTTACCCTGTCAGAAACAAGGAGTTCTTCCTGGAGACGGGGTTCTCTAATACATGCTTGACGGCAGTATTATACCAAAAGCATGACAAGGTCAATAAAGTAATCTCCTATGCGAGCAAAACTTTATCCTCTGTGGAGGAAAAATTCAACGATTGTGAGAAGGCACTCCTGGCAACGGTGTGGGCATTGAAGAATTACCGCCCGTTTATCCAGGGGGAACACATCATAGTGGAGACTCCACACCAGCCTCTGCAATATCTCCAAAGTGACAGAATCCGGGCCGGAAATGTGAGTAATTCCCGAATTACTTCCTGGATTCTGTCAATGCAAGGCTTTCCTGTGGAGGTCAGATATGGCCAAAACAAGAAGAGTCCCCTCGCGCAAGGTCTGGCTGACTTGCATGATTGTGCCAGAGAAAATTGTCTTGAGGACGAAAGTCTAAAAATCAAGGACAACACGGAGGCATACCTTAATTCCCCACACAAAGTCTTTGAAGAGGACAAGTGTGAGGGAATGCCCACTGTCTATGTGGATGGATGCTCTTACCATGTTGACAACAACGGGGAGAAAGAACTGGTGGCCGGCGTAGGGAATGCATGGGTGAAGGAGTTCCCAGAACCCTCCGCTGGGTACAAAATTGGTCCCCGAAGTAGTCAGGTGGCAGAATTGATGGCTGTGCATCAGGCCATCCTCACTGCTGTCCAGCATCAACTCCACGAACTGGTCATAATCACAGATTCGGATTATGTACGGAACGGGTTATTGGAGCACCTGGTTAATTGGAAAACCAGAGGCATGTTATGTGCTAACAACAAACCCTTGAAACATGGGAAGTTGATCCAAAACATTGATGATCTGGTCACTTCGAATGAGATGACCATCTATTGGAAAAAGATCAAGGGTCATTCCAAAGTAGAGGGACCAGACAAAACTGGAAATGACTTAGCTGATCAGTTGGCCAAAACCGGGGCCATCCAAGGGGATCTAATTGAGATTGAGTCCCTGTTGGGGGAAATCCAGGTCACTGCTATCACTAGGTCCCAGACAAATGCTCACAATGATCTTTCAATTGCACAATGGAGTAAGGAGACCCCTGATGCTGATTTGATTACTGCTCAGAAGGGGGATCCAATAATTGGTAAATTTTACCAGCACCTTGAGGACCCTGAGAACTTTCCCCTGACGGATACCGATTACACTGGGAAAGAGGACCTAAGAGTGTTGATGAAATGTCCAAAAATGTTCCGGATCCAAGACGGTTTGTTGGTAAGGAAATCCAAAGCTGGCCACGATCAGTGGGTGGTTCCTACCTCATTCCGAAGCCTGATGTTAAGTCACGCCCATGATACGGCCACCGCCGGTCATAGGGGGTTTCACACAACATTGGAAATCTTAAGAGAGGTTGCATACTGGCCACACATGGGGCAGGACCTCGACCAATACTTGAAGGGGTGTCTTGTGTGTGCACAATTTCAGCCGACGTCCCTCACACACCGCGCGCCTCTCCAAAAGAGGGGGATGACACTGCCATGGTCAGATTTACAAATCGACTTTGTAGGCCCCGTGATTCGCTCTGCTAGGGGGAATAAGTACATGTTGACTGTGACATGCTTGTTTACCAAGTGGGTGGAATGTCTCCCAGCCCCAAACTGCAAGGCAGAAACGGCAGCTGCCTTGATGATTAACCACATCTTTTCCCGTTTTGGTCTACCTCAAAGGATTGAGTCAGACAGAGGTAGCCACTTCACCAGTGAAGTAATGACAAAGATGTGGGAGATACTGGGGGTCAAAAGGAAGTTGCATATTGCTTACAGGCCAGCTTCTTCTGGAGCAGTAGAACGCTACAACCGGACAATTGATTGCATATTAAAAAAGTTTGTGGCAGATTCTGGGCCAAGTTGGGATATCCGATTACCTCTGGTCCTAATGGCCATCAGATCTACCCCTTCATCTGCAACCAAAATGTCACCATTTGAGTTGATGACTGGGCGCAAGATGGTGCTTCCGCAGCATTTGCTCTATAGGACCCAAGAGCAGACACTGATAAATGCCTCCACAACTCATGAGTATGTGGAGAATTTAAGGAAACACCTTCAACATGCTTTTGCTTATGCTCAGCGGAATCTAGAAAGATCAGCTGATAGCATGAAGACCCACTATGACCTGAAAACTTCCAGGAAGGAATATCAGGTGGGGGACCGGGTCTATCTATACAATTTCCAAAGGAACCAGGCCAAACAGCGAAAATTTTTGCCTACATGGAAGGGACCCTTTGAGATTATAGACAAAATCTCCCCTGTGGCCTACAAAATCCACATCCCCAAAGGTCCTTTGGCAGCGGGGGAAGACAAGTGGGTCCACATAAACCAGTTGAAATGTTGCCATCCCAGGCACACTCTGCAACAACTGGAGGAATCCTCTGGAATCCTAGCGGGTACTGTCTCAGACTAATTCAGTTCCAACCATAAAACATACCACATCTAGGCTCTAAAATATTGTGATTTGCATGAAACTGTCTCTTAGTTATACTGTTTTTTTTTCAAAATAAGAATGTAATGTTTCGTTATGATGAAATGCATATGCTGCCCCACTATCTCAACAGTGGTGGAAAGACGTCTATGAGTAGGTATTGCCGCTCTTCCTTTGTCGTCCTAGGAGAAAGAAAACCTGGATACGGGACCAGGAGGACGATCCGGAGACCGGGAGCAGAGACGCAAGGGGCCCGGTGTACCGCCCAATATTCCCATCAGGACCGGCGAGGAGAACCGATCGATCCGACCGGATGGAGGAAAAGATGCTGAACTGTGCCATTTGCAGAATTGGAAGAAGATTATGCGGACAGACCAGTGCGTGGGTCAAAACCCTTGTGCACCCGACATCCCCTCGACTCAATCCAAGTGCCGTCGGGCGGGGGGGTTTGTTGGGTGTTCTGACCCACGTTTGGACTATTAGGCTACAACATTTGGTGCTGTGGGCTTAGGAAATCCAAGATGGCCGAAAAAGCCCACATGTGCGCCAGAATCTATGAAAACCGCGCAGTTGTGCACACTAAAATGGTTGCCTAACTTGCCACCCACCAGTGCGAGCAGGATGGGCCGGGGTGCCATGAGTGAAATGTGTGCCAAAGGAAAAACCGCACTTTAAAATCACCATTTGTTTCTCTGAATGCCAGCTCAAAATGCCTATTTGCAACACATCCAAAAATCTCACTGAACACCAGCGGACATCTGGCAGAATAAAGTCTTGTGGGCATACAAAATCTGGAAAGAGGATGAGCCTAAAACAATGTTCATCACAAGACTGGCTGAGCTGTGGATTTCAGCAGTTTAAGTAAATTTGGACTGAAAGACACTAAAAATCTAAATGTTTAAAAGAAATGAGTGACCTACTTTTGAGTGTCACATAGGCTGCAATTGTTTAAATGTCATAGTTTTAAACTTAGAATCAGCATTCTAGCTGCATATGTAAAAAATTGTTAGTTATTTGAATGCAGAAAACTGGGGAACAGAAATGACATGTGGCTAAAAACTGGCTTAAAGAGATTCCAATTTTGCCTGGCAACTACCCCCATCAGGAGTGAAACTTGATTCACAAGTAACTTCCCAGGCCTGGCTGTTTCCTGCTAGCCACACTAAGGATATGCCATCTCTCTGATAATTGAATTAAGGGGAGCCCCCACAGAATACAGGAGCTCTGAACAATGCAACCCCCTTCACCCAGGCAGATGGTTTATTGCAGATGTCGTAAAACAGCTTCCTCTTGGCAGAAGCTGGGAGGGGCAGGGTCTCTGAGCTTGGCAGAAACTGGAAAGACTGGTTTCTGTACCATGTGACCTGAAAAGACACACCTCTGTAGCCAGAATATGGTTTTAGAAAAAGATGAATAACTCATAGTACAGACTTGTCATAATTATTTAAATGATGCCATAATTCTTGTGATTTTTCTGCACACATTTTAAGACGTGTTAGGACCCGGTGGTATGTTCAGGGGGGTTTTAGCGGAAAAGAGGATATTACTCAAAATGTGTGCATGTGAAAAATCTGACACTTCATCAACTAATGTCCATACTCCTTGCGCACATGTGTGTAAATTTGGGTTAATGTCCGAAATTGCAAAATTAGTTAAAAAGTGCAAATGTTGCCATTTCTGAATGCAAGCCCCCAGGAAGAGCATATTTGGACAGGGTATACCTCCTGTGATATGTGATGGGTGCGTGTAATTTTAAACGAATGTGTACCTGTGCAAATATGATTTTTTTTATCAAATATAGATTGTGTGCAATTTGACAGGGGAGGATCCTCTGACCCATAAAACCTACAGCATCACTCTGACTCACAGTTCCTTCCCCAATCATGGGAGAGGGGAGAATTTGGCCAATGGGCAGTTGAGAGAGGGGCTGGCTAGTGATGCTGCACACACACCCATTTTAAAAACAGATAAAAGCAGACAGACAGGACAGATAGGGACATTCATTTCCATCTGCTGCGGGACGCTCTGCCGGAAAATCCATACTTTACCTCCATCAATCTCTAGAGAAAGCTATGCAGAAAGATCAAGACTTTAAATCCATCAATCTCCAGAATCCAGAGAGAGAGCAGACCCAGACCAGACCGCTGTTAGCAGAACCAGAGAGAGCTGACCCAGATCACTGTGAAGTGCAGAGACCAGACCAGAGTCCAGTCTAAAACCTGACCAGATTCGTGGCGAGGCCCATCTAATTCAAGAATATAGTGTGAGTACCTAGCAAGACTGTGCAGAACCAATCTCTTAGTTAAAATAATATAATTCAATCTATTTTAATCTAAGTAGAACTGCCTCCTAACTGTCACTTGTCCTTTTCTAGTTGCTAGCTGTCACTTGTCTTTTTGAACTTTAAAATTTCAAATCTGAAAAACGACCTTTATTATATCACTCATATCTCCGTTTGTCCTAGAGACTTGCAGTAACTTTCATCTGGAAGCTGACATCCTAGGCTGTCCTAGGACCTCAAAACGATAGTGCTAGTCCTTGTAGTTCCTCTGTAATCGCGAAAAACGCACTCGCGAATTTTGCCGCGATTTGCAAATTTCTCAACGTGTGAAAACAGCAGTTTTCTTGCTTTCCTTGCTAAAAATTCGTTTAACCTGCCAATCATCCTAGATCCTTGCTAAAGTGAGCCTGAACTCATCCCAAGTATATTTCACTCACCCTGAACCTCCTAGAGGGAATTAAAAGCATTTTAGCATATTTTTCACTTCATTGCCAGCACATGTAAAAGCATTTTGGGCCTGTGTTTCCAACTTCTGTAGTCTAAGCTTGCTTGGGTGAACTGAATTACATTTGATTGCATTTCTGAGAACTGTGTGCTTTCCTTCCATTTCCTTGCATTGCATAAAGGGGGGAGGGGATTGCCAGAGAAAAGTGATTACATTGTTTGGTTGAAATCATATTGAGTATTTTCTGTATTGCATTTTTCATTCAACATTACATCCATCTGAACTTATATAAAGCATTCTCTACCACCTTCTTCTTCTGTTCCTATTCACAAGTGTGCTAGTGCCAGACTATCCATTATTGATTACTGATCAGATTAAGTGTGATATCCAATTATTAATTCATTATAAAGTGTGATATATATATCTATTGTTTAAATTATCAAATAAACCTTTTAAACTTGCAAAACAGAACTACTTCTTGGCTCAGTGGGGTCAGGAGGATTCCAAGAGAGGGGTGTTATATAGGGGTAGTCATCCAGAACGCATGAACTGGACATAAAGATATATCAATAAGGGTTTCCATTCAGTATCCCAGACTAGGCATCGACTTAGCTGTAGTGTTGAATTGAATCCTCTTACACTATACATCCTATACATGACGGCTACTACTATTGGACATTCTTTAACTGATGGCTCCACCTAAGGTAATCCTTCTAAAAGTGTTTACACTATATTCTGCTACTTTATTGGTTGGCACTATGCTTCAGTGGCAAACCTGGTGGATGCAATCCTAATTGGCCAGTGGATTGCTCATCTAACCTTGGGCACTTTAATGTGATGCCAAGATGCGTGGTGGGGAAGGAGACATCAGCAGACTGCTATGATTCAGTTTGTAGAAGTCAATTCCCTCCGTATTGCCAGTCCTGAGACCTTCATCTGCCAATTTGCTTGTGGCCTTGGCTCTGCCCCTGTATCGGCTGCACAGCGGAAATAGCAGGGGTGCTGTCTAGTCGAGTCAGGAAGGAATAGTCATTGTTCCGATCACGTGGCACGGGACCACTACTTCAGACCTCATTTTCATCTATTTATTGAGTTTGATGCTCTGTGTGTTTATTTGTTTAGAGGCTGTTTTTCACGGTAGCCTTTTGCAGCTAGAGAACAAAAGCTATCTGTATTTTCTCACAGCTAGGAACACAAGCTAATTAATTTTTAGAGTTGCATGCTGTGCACTTCTGGGAAATGTTATCTAGTGGTTTTGATTCCCTGTTGGAGTCCCCATAATCTTGGTGCCCGAGCGTCTGTCTGACTAATGTGTGGCTTGGGACTGTGTGTGTAAAGCAGTTTCGATGTCAGGATTCAGCATTTCAGAATGAAGGCCTTTCACAGTTCTGTCTAAAACGGTGGTACATTGGTTCACTCTCCGCCATGTTAATGTTCTTCGTGTCTCATGCGTTACATGCCGCCATATGTTTAGGCCCTGTCCATGTATACTGCCATCTACTTCTACCTATGTTCATGTCTATGCTACTTTGTGTAACCCTATCTGGGTCTGCTGCAAACTTTTTAAGCTTGTATATGCTCTCTGCTTTTAAGCACTACTTTGTGTGGCGCTACCTATTCTGCTCTTTATGGTGGCTGCATTGCCCTTAATATTTAAACTAACTGTTTACAGGTCATTTGTCATATTTGTCAGTGTATACATACGTTCACTTCTGCGAACATCTGGGGGCGGGTCCATATCTGATGTTGATTTTATTTGCATCATGACACAAGCGATTGCAACACCAACATTTTTGGCTTGTGTGTAGGTATTAGACAGGCATTTGACAGACAATGACATCATATGCCCAGGAGTCACACCGTTTTCTAGCTGTTCCCATCTGATGGCCCGGTGGTACCCTTATGGCGGTGCATGACAAATGCCTATCCCATGTGATCTCAAAAGCCCAAACTGTTGGCTTTGCTAATGAGTGTTGGTTTCAGTTTATTTCCGTAGGTGAAAGTGGATATGCCCAGCTGTGGGTGCCTTGCTTGCTATGCCTAGGAAATAAAGCTGCACCTCACTGAGTTGGTCCAACAAGGCCTTACCTGAACATGTCGAAGCTAGAATGGCAAGTATGGTCCAGGTTCAGATCTTATTCTCACGTGTACTTACCAGTGAGGTTCTGACCTAAATGGAATGTATCTTTGTCTGTGTGGAAACGTAGCCTGCCTGGCGAGAACTTTTCATGATTTGAACTGATAATTACTGACTTGATAACATCATACTGTGGAGTAACTATTAACAGTGTGTGTACGAAAACAGGGAACATTATGTGTATTTTGGGTCCCCGCTCTGTCTTTCTCCCCTCAACGTCAGCCAGGGATGCACAGGCCATCCCAGTGAAGCCTTATCTTTTTAACACTTCTAGCAGGCAGATTATTTACAACAGGAAGTGATTAGAGATGGCATAAGGTAACTGGCAGTGACCATTACCACTTTTCTTTCTCCCTGAAGGAATCTAGACTGAGTCTAGACTCTGGAGTTCTGGTATCTGTTCAATGAGACTTGGACCTTCCTCTTTGGGTCTGATTTCTGGGGTTTGGTCTTCGGGCTCTGTACCTATATTTCTGCCTCTCTGCATAGCTATCTCTCTGTCGCTCTGTACCTGTCAGAATGTTTGTCTGTCTGTACCATTACCTGCCTGGAGCTATCTGTCTATCTATTTATCTTCCTACCTCTCGAATGTATGTACTCTATCATAACTGCCACAGAATGGTCCTTCTGGGCGTAATTCCACAATTGTGTTTGGTGATCCAACAGGTTTATCGTGCACATTTCAACTCCAAACAAGCCTGGCTTCACCAATGTTACCATGGTCATTTGGGGTTGACTCTGTATGTGGCTATTCAGAGTGGTGATGACCGCAAAGAGTACGGTCAGGACCACCTATCCAGGAAGGGGAGCGCCTTTAATGACTCCAGTGTAAAATATACTGTAACCAACATGTTACAGCAAAATGACACGGTACATCCACTATCGGCTGCCAACCCTAGCACTGTTATAATTGTCTATCTGGCACTGCGAGTTCTCTCACAGACTCCTGCCAGCAACGATCACTGCAACGCACTTCCTGGAGGAGGCGCGGCTTCGCTTGGACACGTGATCTGATCACGTGATCTGGGGCGGACTCAAAGGACGGAGTTTGCCGCCCGTTCCGCTGTGTTCTCAGTCACAAAAGCGCTGAGATTGGAAGCGGACCTACCTTCTACATCCTATCTGGCACTGCGAGTTCTCTCACAGACTCCTGCCAGCAACGATCACTGCAACGCACTTCCTGGAGGAGGCGCGGCTTCGCTTGGACACGTGATCTGATCACGTGATCTGGGGCGGACTCAAAGGACGGAGTTTACCACCCTTGCGGCGTTAAGCCCGGCAGGAGACAAGCCCACCGGCTGTTGTGCGGCTGTTTGGCGGTCTGAGGCGCACCCAACAGGTATTTAACTAGCGCGTTTTGCGCGCACCTACACCATCAAGCAATAAGTACAACAACCGTAATGAGACTGCGCAGCTCGCCTCTTGAAGAAGACATGGATGTACAAGAGGGGTCTTACCTAGAGGCAGGGAGCGAGCCAGGGAGGGGGGCATCTATTGTCTCAGAAGTAGATCCAGTAGCCACACAGGAGACTCAAACCCATTTTGACGCACAACAAACTCCAGCGGAAAGATTCCCCAATCTTAACATTCAAAAAATCTGGAAAAGAGGGTTAGAGTACACTCTGACAACTGAAAAAATCCAGACAAGAATTAACGATCACTTCCCCAGGAAAAGGAATAAGAGCACCAATGACCTAGAGGGCATTATTGACACTACCTGGCATTTACCAACACAGAAAACCAATACCCCGGCCACAAATACATCAACAGAGGGGTCAGAAGCAAATACCACCCCAACAAACAAAACTCAAGGAACCAGGGCAATCTTACTGAGAAACCGCAGCCAACAAGAAGAGCCATTGGCCATCTCACCAGAAGGTCCTCCATTGGCATCAGAAAACACATTGGCAGCCCTGAGCTATGTTCTAAATTCTCTGGTCTCAGTGTTCGAATTATTAAGAACAGAGGTGCAAACACAAGCAGGACATCTCTTGGAAATGTCGCAGGAAATTGCGAAAAATGAATCATCTATGGTTGCTGTAAACAATATCTTGAATAGCATTCTGATTCCAATCCTAAAGGAAACACAAATAGAGGGCATCAAACAGGGGCAAGACATCGCCCAAATTCAAAGCCTACTGAAGGAGGGGGCAAAAAGTAATTTAACCACTCACAAACTCATAAAGACAATCCCCTCGGAAATTCAAAAACTGCAAACACAGAACAAGACTCTAAACGAAGAAGGGCCAAAAGACCTCTTCGATGATACACCACTCTCAGACTCAATCTTGGAAGAATTTCGAAGGCTGGCAAATGTAGATATTGACTATATAGAAGTCATTAACAACAGCCCTCATAAAACCCAAGAGGAGGAAGAAAAGAAAACCGACAGTTCGAATCAGAATATCGAGGCTCCACAGATACTGAGAAGGAGAAAGTGTCATAAAAGGGGCAAAAATAGAGAGGCTACCTCTTCTCAACCTTCAGGGGAAACAACGAAGAAACCCAAAAACCAGAAAAATAAGGCAAAAAAGAAAGCAGGGATAAACACATTCCTGAAAAATCTTACTACTCCCACAGCTGAAAAGACAGCTGATTTCATCGTTATTGCATCTCCAGTTACTAACCTTTCACAAACATCAAAAGCACAAGATGCCCTTGTAAGCAAGAGTGTTCCTGAGACAACCCAGGGCAAAAAGACGTGCTCAACGGGCAGAGAGAGTCCTAGTAAAATCAAGGTTCAAACATCAAACTTCGGTATGCAAACGGATCTTATATTTCCATTACCCGCAGCTTCCGACAATCAAAAAAGCACACCGGTCTCTACAAACATCAAGATTGCTCCAATATTTCTAAAACAAAATTTACATAAAGAACCAAGAAAGGAACTTAGCGGGGAGCCCAAGCAAGCACTCATAAAAATGGCCCCTATTTTTCTGAAACCGTCAGGCAAAAAAGCTCCTGCATTACAAGAAAAAAATACACTTCCCGTGTCAGCCATCAAAGATGTGACATCACCAAGCTTCTCATTCAATGAAGTTGTCTGCTGGAACGGGTCCGGGAAATTTAAAAACCTGGAAAGGTTTCCTCAAAATGGAGAAAGAGAGAAAAACGAACAAAAACAACAAACCCCTATGGTAGGAAAAGAGGAAGTAGCGGCATCAAACTTTACAATCCCAAGGTTGTGGCTTAGACTAGAGAATCAGAGTACAAGGACATCACTATGCAGATCTGTCCTATTGTCAGAAATTCAAAAGAATTACAATCTCTTTCTTTTTGACTCAGAGGACATTGAATATTTAGCCTTCCCATTCAGGGAGGACAAATTCTTCGTGGAGATAGCTCTCACCTCAAGAAAGGCACAACAGGCGCTTATCAATAATAAAGATGATCTGGCTAAAGAAGGGCTCTGGGTTTATGAATCAGAGGAAGAAGGAATATCTGGAAATTACCGGTGGTATAACCAGACCGTAGAGGAACCTGCACCCACTGCTGTGGGTACTGCCGGAACTACTAGAGGGCTCCAAAGCAACGCAACAAGTGGCCGCAGATTAAAAGACGATCTGATAACTAAACTCCCAGAAATCATCTCGCAAATCCTCCAGAAACTGGGCGAGGAACAGAACAGTCTTTAGTCAGAGAGGCCTCAGATTAGTCTCCTGGAACACCAGAGGCCCAAGCTTTTTGAAGAAAAAGCAACTCAAAAACGACCTCTTAGAGCGCAATGATATCTTATTATTCCAGGAGACATGGTTAGCTAACTCTATCGAGATAGAGGGCTTCACAGTGCAAAACCTCATGGCCTCTCAAAAAGCCAAAGGAAGACCAGCAGGAGGAATGTTAATAGCAACCAAAAATTCCGCCATTAAAAATGTGGTCACGCTATGTAATAACCCAGTGGGCATTCAGGCCAGTAAAGCAGAGATAAGACAGAATGATGGCCAGGCCAATCTCATTTTGGTAAACATCTATTGGAACCCAGCCATTTCCAAACTCCGAGACTTCATAGAAATTCTAAATGAACTCTTCTCTAGGGTCAAGATGAATCACATAGGAGCACAGATTGTTGTAGCAGGGGACCTGAACACAGATCTCATTAGTGTAGGAAATAGGAAAATCAGTTTACCTAAACACAGTACCACACAGAAAGGTAAACAATGGTGGGACTTCTTCCAATCATGGGATCTCGACATGATATCTATAGACGATAGCAGTACGGACAACCCCGGACCAACATGGCGGCAGGGAAGGTTGCAATCAATTATAGACTACATTTTCGCTTCATCATCACTTACCCTGCACCAACATCATCTCACCTTAGATTGGGAAGGGGGAAGTGATCACGCGAGGATGGAACTCTACTTTCCTGAAATTCAGTGCTCTGCAAACCCACGCATCAGACAGGACCTGGAGGGCTCTAAAGGGAAATTGAAAGTACTCAAGTACAAACATGGGGGGGGAAATTTGAATGATCAGCTAGCAATAATTCATCCCTCAATAGTGGCCGAAAAGTGTCATCCAGAAAAATTCGGAAAGTTCATATGGTCCACTTGCCGACCAAGTGAAGTACAAATAGTGGGGAAACAGACACATCTCCATCACTTCGACGAGGAAACTTTCAAAAGAAAAAGAAGTCTGCGACAAACACTGCGAAGTATAAGACAGACCAGAGCAGAAGATCCTTTAGGCTGTATTCAAAAACTTAAAAAAACCAAACAAATTTATAGAAACTGGTCTAAGAATCACAAACATTTAAAAATCCAAGAGGATGGGGAGAAAATGCTTTCGCTTCTCAGTACAAATAATTGCAGAAACTTTTGGGCAGCTCTAAATCAACTTGAAACTGGCCAAAACAGTGCTCTTTGCAACTTAGTGTCGGAACACAAGTGGGTAGAACATCTGGCCAAGAACTTCGATGCAACAGGCTCAAGAGACATTAACATCAGCAACATCATCTGGTCTCTGGATTTTACCGAAGATGACATTGAAGAACTTATAACATCATCCTCTACCTCGAAAGCCGCAGGTCCGAACGGCCTCACATATCAGGTGTTAAAAAATCAGCCAAAACTTTGGTCAAAACTGCTATTCCATCTCTTTCAAGGAATATTGAGGGAAAAAACTTTTCCACCATCGTGGAAGAATGCAGTGATGATTCCATTCTTCAAAGGGGGTGATAGGCTAAGTCCAACATGCTATCCACCCATAGCCCTCTTGGACATTGACAGCAAAATATTCATGAGAATATTAATGAGGGAACTTTCTCTTTGGGTGGACTCAAATGAGATTCTCCCCCCGCACCAAACAGGTTTCAGGAAGGGTCTTTCTACCAGCCTTAATGGCCTTACACTGAACCTGTTGAGCGAAAGCTCGAATGAGAAAGAAGGCTCGCCGCTGTATGGGGCATGGGTAGACCTGTCCAAGGCATTTGACCTGGTGGACAGATCACTCCTCTGGCAGAAACTGAACAAACGGGGAATTCCAGCCCCCCTGCTGGCTATGCTCGTCGAACTACATAAAAATACTACGATCAGAGTGAGGCTGGATGACGCCGGCAACCTTTCAGAAGCAATCCAGGTCCTTAAAGGGGTTCGACAAGGATGCTTGGGTGCACCACTGCTTTTCAACCTTTTTCTATCAGACATAGGAGACTTTCTGGCCTCGGCGTCGCTTATCTGTCCCAGGATTAACAGCAGAAGACTTCACTGGCTGGCCTATGCGGATGATCTTGTTCTTTTGGATGGATCAGCATTAGGACTGCAACATCTTTTATCCAAACTCGATGAATATGCCAAGTTAAATGGCTTAATAATCAACCCACTAAAATCCAAGGTCCTGATCTTCAAACATCCAAGAAAAAAGGTAACATCAAGGATCTGGGTGTTGGACAACGATGAAATTCCCCGAGTAGATGAGCTCATATACCTGGGATACGAAGTCTTAGCCCATCCAACTGTAAATAAGGTGAATTCATCCATTCTCAACAAGACCTCGAAAATCATTGCGCAAATGAAAAACTTAAACGGAAAATTCTGTAAATTTTCATTGTTACCACTCAAGAAATTCTATGTAGGCAAAGTAGTTCCTGTCCTCCTCTACGGATTGGAGGCAAAACCTTTGCTGTGGAACTATGATTGGAACAAAATTGAGGGCCTCATTTGGAAATCATCCATTTGGCTACCAATGTGCACATCGTCAGTCAGTCTGAGGTTCGAACTAGGCTTGACCTCATTGAGCTGCTATGCAGAGTGGAAACCTCTCTCACTCTACCGTAATATAATCACAGCCAGTAAGGCCACTCTCTTTTTCGACATAAACCAACATCTAAAGAAAGCAAAATCAAATCAGCTATCGAGCCTAGAAGAGAAGATCGGACAGATTCTGCATAAGCTTGATTTAACAACAGAAATCCTTCTACAAAACCCCTCGAAAGTAAAAAAAAATCTAAAAATGGCTGACTGGATCGACACAATCACAAGAGTTAGAAACCTAAAATCACCGAACTCCTTCCTGATAGTAGACAGGAAACTTGGAACCATGCCACGTTACCTGGAAAAATTCCCAGATCGCGAGATAAGGAACAGCTTTCTCAGACTACGTCTGAATTTAGCCTACACAGGAGAAATACTGGCTCAAAGAAACCAGGGAGAGAAGGCAATAAAATTCTGCGAAATCTGCCAAACTTCGAACCTCCAAACCTTGAAACATCTACTGTTGGAGTGCGAAGGCACATGGGCCATAAGAGTGTCTTTTCTGAGGAGATTCGTCAGCAGAGAAGAGAGCCTAATTCAAGATGCATTCTGGAACAGACTGATCTCCGGCCAGGAAATCATGCTCACTGCAGCGATAGTAAAAGTATCAGAGGAACTTACTATTCTAACAAAGTATCAAAAGATGACACAGCCTACTGAGCTTCCTGGCCGACACTCACTGGCCTCTCAGTAATCTAGTTATTCCCTGGTTTCCGAGAACCGTTCGTAATTTTATCTAAGGAAATGCACTATTCTTTTGTAAAGGTTTTCTTTTAAAACCAAAAACAAATAAATAAAAAAAAAATAAAAAAAAAAAATGTCTATCAAAGTGACCCTGTATCCTGTACTTTGGTTGCTAGTAACTATACAGCCTATACTTTCAGTCAATAGTGAACCTGCACCATATTCTTTTGGTTGCTATCAACCCTTTAGCCTGTACCTTTGGTTGGCTGTGATTCTGTTACCCATACTATGCTTGCTAGTGATGCAGTAACGTATAATTGTAGTCACTATTGATCCTTTTACCTGACCTTTGGTCATGAGAGACCCTACAACCTGTACTTTAAGTGTGCTTGTGATTCCTAACCAGTACCTTTTGGTCACTAGAGCCCCTGCAACCTGTTTTGGGATTTCCAGCAGCCTTGCACCATGTACTTTTGGGGCCTTGTAACTCTGTTACCTGTACCTTGCCCGTAAGTGACTGTGTAACCATACGCAGGTCACTAATGACCCATAAAGCCTGCACTTCTGTTTGCTAGTGACCCTGTATGCTCAAATTGGCATTAGTGATCCTATAATCTGTGATCACTAGTGACCATCAAACCTAATCGCTAAAGACCCTACTGTTACAGTACCCCTTGACAAAAAACACTTTTTTAATCATTCATATTCACAACATATATGTCCTACTTACATCTCTCGCCCTACACTTTTATCAGAGCAACCTACTCCACACTGACACAATTCTCATTTTACTTATTCTTCAGTTCCCCCTGATAGCCCATCCCTGCCCTTTGCATCACCCACACAATGCATCATGGTGGTCAATCCCACTCCAAATTCCTTCACCCCCCTCAACTCCCATCTGGCACTGGCACCCGTGAAAGGGGAATCACTGGGTCATTTCGACCACGGTGGACCCTGTAATTCCCCTTGAGAGGGTGACGGAGCCGGTACATCCCCATTCCCATTTGAGCCCCCATAGGGCTCAATGGGAATGGGGAGGATGGTAGCAGCGTTACCGTTCATAACGGTACCGTTGCTACCATCAAGTTCTGCTTGCTGGTGCCGGTACGGTGGCTGCAAAGGCACCCGCAAGCAGTATGGTGGTACGGTAACAACGGTGCCGGTAGCGATACCAGCGCCGTTGTTATTTCAAAAAAGGTGGCAGGCGCTCCTCTCCAGAAAGAACATGGCATGATAACCTGTTCTGAGATGAGAGTTTGCAGCACACGCTCACCCTAAGTAACCTGGGGGCAACTAGACATGGACTTCCTGCTCACTGTGCTCAGAGAGGCACAGCTCCACCTCACCGATGAGGCCCAACAAGGCTGAAACACGTGTATGGGGTTGCTGCTGGTACTCTTGTTCAGAAGGGAATTGCCATAGCATTCCGGTGCTGGACTGCCCATGTGGGCGGGACAAAGACTGATATGCAAATGGATATTTCTCATCTATGAAAGGTACAGTTAGCAAAAAGCAGATGGCTGCGAACTCTCAAAGTGGTTCATAACCACTGAACAGGTTATCATGCCGTGTTCTTTCGAGAGAGGGGTGCCTGCTACCTTTTTTGTATTACTGGCACCGTTGTTGCCTTACCGCCATCCTCCTAATGAGGCCCATTGTTTTTGAATGTATTCATGTCAAATGATTCTGGGAAAGGGTTTGGGAGACACTTGAGCGTATTTTTCAGGTACGGTTAGATTTCTCCTTTACTGTTCTGTTTCATGGTAGCAAAGTTATCCAATCTGCCATTGATAAGAATACATTTGATCTCTTCGATCTCTTCATTGCCATAGCAATCCAGACTATTACTTCCAACTAGAAAGATCTCAAAGGTGTACATTTCAAACTATGGTGGAATTCAGTATGCAACATCCATAGAATGGAAAAATGTAACTGTACGTACCCACGATTGAAGTACAAGCATGAGTTAAAATGGTAATCATTTCTAGATTTTTTGGAAAATGCAATACCTAGATAATGGAAAAGATTATTTTCACGGGTGCAATAAACCTTAATATTTAATGTCCCTTCCCTTCCTTTTGTTCATGTTAGTCCTGTGTGTCTTTGTTCGTACTTAATGTTTATCATAAATGTCTCATACATCTATGAGTTCACTTATATTTGCATTTCATGCATTGGTGTATAGCATTTACATATACTTCATATGAAGTTCCCATATTGTGTAAATATGTTGTAGAGGAACATCTTGTTCTAGCAAGTATGTAGTGTTTCTATTGACTGATCTTAATACAAATAATTAAACACAAAAGAAGGGAAAACTCTTTGAATAAGATTGGTGCTTGAGTGTTGATGGTCTGGAGGCTAATTCCTTATATATGGAATATAGGTGCTTTCTGAAGAGGAGAAAGTTTCTTCCAAAATATATATCTTTGTTTCCCTGCGCCAAAGCAAGAGCAATTTACATAATATTTAAATGGAAACTATTTCCTACCTTGGAAATCACTAGGCCGAGGTTCATGTTAAACGAACATAACAGAATGTGCAGATTGTGTAAGAATTCCAACTACAAGGAGACCATTGAGATCATTGTCTTGTTCTGCGAAGCAATTACCCACTTATAAAATACCTCCAATTTAATTTTTTCTCAACGGCCTTAACTACGCGGAAGGCGACCATATTCTTTGGGCAGATCCAATGTGGGGCAACAGTTAAGGAAAATTGCTCCATTTATATTGGATCATTTTAGATGTACTTAAAATATTGAATGTTTTATTTTAACGATATATGTTCTAGTCTGTGTAAGAAAATTATTTAAGAATGCTATTTTCTTTTTTAACATTTTTACCTGTTTTTATCTTTTGTATAGTGGAAAGGTTTAAATGTAAACCAAAACTCTAATAAAAAATAAACTGAAAAAAGGGAAGGTTAGGGTTGATGCTTGCATGACCGCCATGAGTGTTGGAAGTCAGAGCGGAAGATGCAGAGGGCCGCTCACAAAGTTACAATCTACGGATACATAGAGTGGTGGAAGGTGAGGAAGGACACAGCACAGAATTGTATCTTGAAAAACCTCTGACTGACACATTGGATATACAGAGGCTATTGAAATGGTTCACAGGGTGCTTGGACGGAGGCCGCCTGTTGGGGCTCGCCCAGGTGCACCGATTGTGATGTTTTTGAACTTTAAAGACAGGGACGCTGTCCTGCAGGACACCAGGCAATGCTCCTCTCAATATTTAGGTGGATCAAGTGTTCTGATAGTTCTGGACTTCACACAGGCAGTACAGAGGCAGTGGAAGTCCTTTGAGGCTGCGAAGAGGAAACTTTGGGAATTTAACCGTAAATATATGGGGCCCAATCAGGGCATTGGTGGAATCCCGACAGTATTACCGCCGGAATACCGCCAATGCAAATAGTGTTACCACTGCTTTGAAGGGCTCCCGCCCAACTCGTGATAATGCCTCTGATGTTATAAATGGCCTGAGTAATGAGCAACAGTCTACAGAGGAAGACAGAGGAAGACAGTGTGCACACCCTTCCGACTGTGCCTGAATGTTCACCTGCTGCTTCTATGCCCTTGGGGGCGACCACGGGGAGGGTGGTGGCGAATGTCGGTGAGTACTTGATCCCAGCGGTTCTGAGAGCGATCTGGGGTTGTGGAATTCTAACTGATTCTTCTGGTTTGAAGGTGATTTTTTTGTGGCTCTTTGGGGTGTGGCGATGTGGGCGTACATGCTAAGGTATTCTACCAGACCCAACCACATGCACAAACTGACATTATGTCAGGGATGGTTATTCTTTCTTACTTTAGGTGTGGTAAGGGGTGGTTGAATTTTTTTGTGGGTGACGGGCTGGGCTTGGCTGTCTCACTTCCTGTTCTCTGGCCCAGGCTAGGCATCTGGAGAGTTCCTTCCCCTAGCCTAAGTTGCTATCCCCTTGGGCAGATGACTGGTGTGTGTGCAGGGACTGCTGATTGGCTGTGGTGTGTTGGGCTGTTACCTGAGATGTGTGGGGAGGGGTTTACATCAGTGTGTTCGGAGTGCGGAGTTGGGATGGGGGTGGTATAAGGGTTGGTAGTTGAGTTTGTCCTGTATTTGTTGTCTTTTTGCACTGTCTTTGTTGTGTTTTTTGTTTTTTGGTCCTGGAGCTATTTCTGGGATTCTGATGGGGAGAACAGTACGTTGTATTGCAACCCTTGCTTTGCTGTGGGGTTGGCAGATGCACTGCCTACAGGCAGATGGCTACACTAAGAATTATTAGATGGACTGTGCAAGGGATTAATAATGATGTGAAAGGAAGTCAACTATATTTGTATTTGATTAGGTACAAGGCTGATTTGGGTATATTGCAGGAAACTCACCTGATGAGTGCAGAGCTGGCAGAACTTTCTGCAAGGTGTAACGGACATGTGGTATGTGATATGATACGATATGATGAGTCATTAATAACGCACCTGTACACAAGTGTTTCTGGTGGGTTCATCCTTCTCTTCCTATGCACAGGGAGTTCTTACATGGGTAGGGATTTGGCGCTTTTTTACAATACATGATACACTGACCAGGAGGGGAGCTATGCAGGGATATTGGGCATATTCGTGGGATGATCAGTCCTGTTGTTTTTTTGTTTATTGGATATGCGTAAAGGCGCCTATACAACAAATGGTGTTTCAAGGCACAACAAGACAAAAAAGGGGGGGAACAAGGGAGAAGATAACAATAACTGTCCTATTAGGTCTTGTAACATTCCGATTGGTCATGTGCAGTAAAAATAAGTGCGAGGGAGATGGGCGTGGGGAAAGTGCCAGTCAGTGCAAACGCTAAGTGCTAGGGTGGGAAGGGAAGTGCAGGGTAAAGAGGAGAGAATGCAAGTGAATGGGGGTGCAGAGGGGTAGGGCAACAGGGGCTAGATGAGTAATAAGGGGAGGTCAGGAGGGCAAGTGTCAGGGAATTGCATGGGGTGCAGGTGCTGTGGGTCCATATGCTAAGTGGGAAGTGTGGGTGGTAGAGAGTGGGGCCCTGGTGCCCTGTAGAACTCATAGGAAACCAGGCTACCTGTCACTGTGGCAGACGGGGTTGTTAGCAGGGTAGGGAAGTGGAAGGAAGAAGAGAAAACGAGGGTCTTGAGGAGCTTCCAGAACTTAAGGAGATCCGGCTCAAGACTGAGATGGCCAGGGAGACCATTACAGAGGAAGGCTCCTGTGTAGGAGAAAGATCTACCCCCCCCGCCCCCACTCTCTGCTTAGCAAAGCATTTGATCTGAGGAGAGTTAGAGCCAGAAGACCAAAGGTCTTTAGCAGGGAGGTATTTAGGGAGTTAGATGTAGTGGACTCCAAGGCCACAGAAAACCTTGTGGATGATGCAGAGGGTCTTGAATTTGATCCTAGCAGCAACCGGGAGCCAGTGGAAATATTTTAGGGCTGGGGAGATGCAGCCCTTGGGGTTGAGGCCTATTCTGTTTTGCAGTCCTATACTGGATTATTTGAAGGGGGCAAAGAGAGGATAGAGGAAGTTTGAGGAAGAGGCTATTGCAGTAGTCTAGCCTAGAGAGGACCAGAGCTCTAGTGACATTGAGTTTATGGGGGAAGGTGGGTAAAGGGATAATGCCTCTGATGAGGTGCAGCTGATAGTGGGCCTTCTAAGCAAGTTCCAAAATGTGAGGAGAGAAGGAGAGATAGGAGTCGAAGATGACGCCATGGTTTTTTGCCTCAAACGTGGGTGAGGGAACCCAAAGAGGGCAGCCAGAGGGTAGAAGCTAAACAGGGAGAAAGGGTCCCAATGAGAAAGATCTTGGTCTTACTGGCATTAAGGCAGAGATCATTGGCAGCACGCCATGCCTGAATCGCAGTCAGACAACCAGGGGAGAGAAAGGAAGAAGAGGAGGCAGAAGAGGGAAGCTTTAAGGAGAGCTGTGTGTCATCTTCATGACACTGGAAGTGAAGAGAGAAGGAGGAGATCAGATTGGCTAGAGAGGTGAGGTAGATGTTGGCGAGCCACGGCAGGAGGTTAGACCCTTGAGGGACGCTGCAGGTGGAGAATGTAATAGGGAAGTGAAAAGAGCCCAATTGAACCTGTGAAGGGCGGTCGGAGAGGAATGAGGTCAACCAGTCAAGTGCCAGGACTGTGATGCCAAGGGTGTTACGGGGCCGATTAGTCAGGGTGGCATGATTGTCCATGTCGAAGGTAGAGGAAAGATCCAGAAGGGTAAGAACGGATGGAGAATTGGAGTAAAGATTTGAGAACAAGTCCTCACGGATGTTCAGTAGAGCAGTTTCTATGCCTCTGGCTGCTCCGAAGCCAGACTGGTGGTCGTGGAGGCAAACAACAGATTCAGTGTGTTGGATCAGATGGGAGATGACCAGCTTCTCCAGGAGTTTATCCAGCATGGCGGTAATGGAGATAGGGCGGTAGTTATCAGGGGATGAGGGGTTGGCAGAGGGCTTTTTGAGGATTCGCAAGGGAGTGCTTGAGGGGTAGCGGGAAGGATCCATTGGCAAAGGAGTGATTACAGAAATCGGCCAAGGCTGCACAAGGGAGGCAATGTTGTCCTTGATGGTTCTGGAGGAGCAGGGGAGCACCTGTTTGGAGGAGACTTTCATAGAGACTACTTGTCTAGAGGCCTCATCCTGTGCTATGTGCAGAAAGAGGAGAGTAGGAGGAGATGGGGGCAAACAGAGGCCTACGAGCAGGAGAGGGACTAGGGAGGGAGGCAGAGTAGAGTGAAGATAGGATGTCCTTAGTTTTGGTTAAGAAGTGGGAGGCCAATGAAGTAGTACATGCGGCTATCGATGTCAAGGGAGAAGTGGAGACTGCCGTATGATTGGCGAGCCCCTTGCAAATTTAAAAAAATGTGCCCGTGTTGTTGGTGGCCCCAGAGATGCAGGCTTGGATATGGGCCCTGTGCATTGAGCAGACGGAGGATCTGTATTGCCTTTGGAGCGGCGGCAGACCAGTCTGTCAGAATATGTGCCTGATACCCGCCACTTCCCCTCAGGTAGTATAGCTCAGTGGCAACAGGCTCGTCTTGGAAGCAAAACGACACAGAGCAACATGGGTTTGAATCCTGGGTCCGCTCTTAGAAACACCTTCGGTATTAAGCGTGTTATAAAAAAGATAGTTATAATTCTGTGCACCTTTAACCCACTCAATGACATAAGCTGCTCATTCGCCCCATGCCATTGGTAAAATAGCTCTCATTCTGCCACAGTCACCAGAGATTAATGGCCAATCCTGTGCTCTGACACAATCTCCTTGTTCAACCCCTCCCTGCCAAGTTTCTGGGAAAGTTGGCAGCTATGTCAATCAGGACCTAGACATCTCACTCCAAGGCTATTGTAGAAAAATGAATTCCATTGCAGACAACATCCCACCTAGCTCCCAATACAAAACTTAACAAAAGAAATAACGTTTATAGGTCAGAATGAAGCACATAATTGAGATCTACTTAGCCAGAAATGTCCCACACGGCAGCAAATTGGGGCTTGCACACATACGACATTGGTAATAGAGGTCGTGGAAAGATGTGTAGTGTACTGACGTTTTTTTACTATGTGGTGTACTAATGCTACTTGTCAGGAAACAATATATTGAAAGGTAAGCATGGTGGTTTTAAGGGTGAGCTGGGCTGCCTGGGATATGGGTGAGCTACGATGGAAGGGAGATGGGGTGAGGCATGGGGAGGTAGTAGGCAGGGATGAACATGGGAGGCATGAATGAGCTAGGATTAAGGGGGGTATGCAGAGGTGAATTAGGGAGGATTCTTCGGTGCAATCTGCAAGGGTGGGGTAGGATGTGGGAGAAGGGTGGGCATGGAAGAGTGAGTGCGCAGTGATGAGGTAAGGAAGGTGGGAGTAGAGTGGGCTAGTATGGCGATGAGCTCGCATGAGTGGGGATAAGCAAACGTGAGCAGGGAAAGTGTAGGTAGAGTGGGGTGAGGTAAGGATGGTTGGGGGTAAAGTGGGTAGCTGTGTTGGGGGATAGAGAGGGGTAGGGCGTAGAAGAGTGAGGTTTGAGAAGGGTGGGGAATGGTGGGTGGAGGCAGATTGATGTGTGGCAATGTGAGGACAGGTGCTGGGGTAGAGCTGGGGATGGGGTACACTGGGGGAGGATGTAAGCAGAGGTGAGGTTAGAGTTGTGGCATTGTGTTTGAGTAAATCAGGTTAGAGTGGGGGGTTTCGATGGATGGTGTGAAGTGGTGGTGTTGAGGGAGGAGAACTGGTGGAGAGGTATGGCATGGTGTGGAGTGGAGTCAGGGTGAGGAGTTGTGGTGTTGAGGTGTGGAGTTGAGGTGTGGAGTTGTGATGTGGAATGATGGGGTAGTCTGGTGTGTGAGGTGATGTGTCGGTCGGGTGGTGTTATAGAGTGGTGGTGCAGGGGAGTAGAAGACTGGAGTGATAGATTGTGGAGGAGTGGGTGGTGTGGAGATGGGGTGTGCTGTTGTGCAGTCGGTGTGTGGATGTTTGGTGTGGTGTGGTGGTGTTGGTGTGGAGTGGAAGTCTGGGTGTGTCGAGTGGGGATGTGGAGTGAAAGCATGTTATTGAGTGAAGTTATGTGGTGGTCATGTGGTAAGGTGGTGGGGTGGAGCCATGTGGTGGTGTTTATTGGGTATTGCTGTGAAGTGTTGGTGTGTAATGGTGGTGTAGACTCGTGTGTTGGTGTGGAGTAGGGGTCTAGAATGGGTGTGCATAGAGTGGGAAAGTATGGTTGGGTGGTGGTGTGGAGTGGGGATATGGGGGTGTTGTGGTGGGTCATTGGGGTGTGAAGTCGTGTGTGGGGAAATGGTATGTGGAGTGGTGTTGGTGTGGAGTGATAAAAAGCCCAATGCACTTTCGAAAGAAGTCCAAACCAACGTGCTTCCAATGTAAAAAGAAAGATTAGGAATGGTAGAAGCCAGTCTGAAACCAACCCACATATATTCATTAAGAGAAAATGCACATTACTATTTTTAATCATTACAAACGCTCATAAAAATAATCCAGAAAATGTAGGCAACCACAATGCAGACGCATATTGCTGAATGAGACAGCCTAACAGGGAGACGGTTTTGCTTGACCTCTGGGAGGATGTCTATTCTTGTGATGGCTTAAACACACGATAACACTGGTCGTTCTTTTCCTGGAGTGGATTGTTTATTGCCCAGTCATTTCTTGTGAGGACACCTGGGTTTTGTCAGTGGTACTGCACCCTTTCTTCTCCATGTTACCGATCTCTTGTTATGGCAGAAAGGCTGGCGTGGTCTTCTGGCCCCTCCCTATGTGTATAAATAGGAATGTCTTATGATGATGATCTGTTTTCATTATTGATTGTGCTATGTTTTATCTACTGTTAAAATGTCAATTCGACACACAGACTGATCCTATTGATACGAGTTGATTCTGTTTGTTAAATTAATAATTTTTGAAGGGTGATGGTTGTTATGCGTATTGATTTTTTTGTGAAGGTTAGATTGAAGCTGATAATGGACACAGCATGTTTTTGTATACATTTTTAATCAACATAGTTGCAAAACATGCAGTTTTATGTATGCCACATTTAATATAGCGCTAGCACCCTCTTCCAAGGGTTGGAACGGAGGGGTAGGGGGTTAACGGCCCAGCAGCCCGAGTTATAGGCCCGAGCGAAGCAAGAGCTTATAATGAGGGAACATAAGAATGAAAACAGTATTTTATATTTGAAATATGTCAGTAATAGTCACTCAAGAATTAAACCCTTATAAGAATGTAATGCACACTGGGCTCTTGGATCATTTCATTTGTCACAACACCCGCCCTTACAGTAGAATGTTTGCAAGCCACTTGTCATATGTACTAATGGGGACAGCTTGAGCTGTTGGATGTCATGTTTTGGCTCCGTTCCTAGAAGAGCAGGCAAAATCACCAGGACATCTAATTCCCTCACCTGGGCTGCTTAAGAACATCTAATTTCCTCACCTGTTCTGCTTGAGGGCATCTAATTTCCTCATTTGGGCTGCTTCAGGACATCTAATTTCCTCACCTGGGCTGCTTGAGGACATCTAATTTCCTCACCTGGGCTGCTTAAGGGCATCTAATTTCCTCACTTGGGCTGCTTAAGGGCATCTAATTTCCTCACTTGGGCTGCTTCAGGGCATTTAATTTACTCACCTGGTCTGCTTCAGGACATCTAATTTCTTCACTTGGGCTGCTTAAGGGCATCTAATTTCCTCACTTGGGCTGCTTAAGGGCATCTAATTTCCTCACCGGGACTGCTTAAGGACATCTAATTTCCTCACCTGGGCTGCTTAGGGGCATCTAGTTTCCTCACCTGGGCTGCTTAAGGACATCTAATTTCCTCACCTGGGCTGCTTGAGGGCATCTAGTTTCCTCACCTAGGCTGCTTAAGGGCATCTAATTTCCTCACCTGGGCTGCTTAGGGGCATCTAGTTTCCTCACTTGGGCTGCTTCAGGACATCTAATTTCCTCACCTGGGCTGTTTGGGGGCCTCTAGTTTCCTCACCTGGGCTGCTTAAGGGCATCTAATTTCCTCACCTGGGCTGCTTGAGGACATGTAATTTTTTCACTTGGGCTGCTTGAGGGCATCTAATTTCCTCACTTGGGCTGCTTAAGTGCATCTAATTTCCTCACCTGGACTGCTTAAGGGCATCTAATTTCCTCACCTGGGCTGCTTCAGGACATCTAATTTCCTCACCTGGGCTGTTTGGGGACATCTAATTTCCTCACCTGGGCTGTTTGGGGGCCTCTAGTTTCCTCACCTGGGCTGCTTAAGGGCATCTAATTTCCTCATTTGGGCTGCTTCAGGACACCTAATTTCCTCACCTGGGCTGCTTGAGGACATCTAATTTCCTCACCTGGGCTGCTTAAGGGCATCTAATTTCCTCACTTGGGCTGCTTAAGGGCATCTAATTTCCTCACTTGGGCTGCTTCAGGGCATTTAATTTACTCACCTGGTCTGCTTCAGGACATCTAATTTCTTCACTTGGGCTGCTTAAGGGCATCTAATTTCCTCACTTGGGCTGCTTAAGGGCATCTAATTTCCTCACCGGGACTGCTTAAGGACATCTAATTTCCTTACCTGGGCTGCTTAAGGGCATCTAGTTTCCTCACCTGGGCTGCTCAAGGACATCTAATTTCCTCACCTGGGCTGCTTGAGGGCATCTAGTTTCCTCACCTAGGCTGCTTAAGGGCACCTAATTACCTCACTTGGGCTGCTTCAGGACATCTAATTTCCTCACCTGGGCTGTTTGGGGGCCTCTAGTTTCCTCACCTGGGCTGCTTAAGGGCATCTAATTTCCTCACCTGGGCTGCTTGAGGACATCTAATTTCTTCACTTGGGCTGCTTGAGGGCATCTAATTTCCTCACTTGGGCTGCTTAAGGGCATCTAATTTCCTCACCTGGACTGCTTAAGGGCATCTAATTTCCTCGCCTGGGCTGCTTGAGGACATCTAATTTCCTAACCTGAGCTGCTTAAGGGCATCTAGTTTCCTCACCTGGGGTGCTTAAGGACACCTAATTTCCTCACCTGGGCTGCTTGTGGACATCTAATTTCCTCACCTGGGCTGCTTAAGGGCATCTAGTTTCTTCACCTGGGCTGCTTGAGGACATCTAATTTCCTAACCTGAGCTGCTTAAGGGCATCTAGTTTCCTCACCTGGGGTGCTTAAGGACACCTAATTTCCTCACCTGGGCTGCTTTTGGACATCTAATTTCCTCACCTGGGCTGCTTAAGGGCATCTAGTTTCTTCACCTGGGCTGCTTAAGGGCATCTAATTTCCTCACCTGGGGTGCTTAAGGACACCTAATTTCCTCACCTGGGCTGCTTTTGGACATCTAATTTCCTCACCTGGGCTGCTTAAGGGCATCTAGTTTCTTCACCTGGGCTGCTTAAGGGCATCTAATTTCCTCACCTGGGCTGCTTCAGGACATCTAATATCCTCACCTGGGCTGCTTAGGGGCATATCATTTCCCTATCAGCCAGTGCCTTAGATTAATCTCATGGGGTGAAGCATACACGCTCATGGTGGCACAGTCCAACACTGATTGCTGCCACAGCCAGGGCCTCCTCAGAAAGTGGATACAAAAGTGCATAATGGCAGAGCACCGCCATGTTATGTTTCCCAGACGGAGCAAGGAGTTCTTCCTGCATTGTGTGTAGGTCCACGTTGCCAAGTGTATTTCTCGCCCTCTCATACTGCCGTTCATAATGACATACGGCTATGCCACCTGGGATCAGCGAGGCACACATGTTAATGCAACATCTAATTGGCTCAAATATTGTTAAGCAATCCTTGATTAGTGGATATGGCAGAAGGAGACACAACCAGTGAGCCAGCAAATTCATACAGCAAGTATTGCCAGTTGGCATGCCAACCAGATATTCTTATTTATTTTCTATAATATACATGTAACCATGTAGGTTTTGTATATACAACATACATGAAAGTTACACAGTAAAATGACAAAAAATAAAACAAAACAACATACCTTCATTACACATTTAAAAACATAAAATATCAAACTATTATGTATGATAAACTTACTCCACAAATTAATGCTAAAAGTGTTTAAAACCAGATCATCCAAGACTAAGAAAACCTTTAAAACACACCTTCAGAAAGTTGATTTAAAATGTCAATACACTTCCAATAAAACTTTGCTATAAAATATATAAAATTCATGTCCTTTCCCTCCATAGAAAGATACCAACATGATGAGATATAATTATTCCAACACTCTTTCTCACTCTTCTCTCTATACCATTGATTTTGGTGTATGGTGATGCTTTGTGCCATCAAAATGTGGCAAAACCAAAAATAAGTCCCAGGGCTAAGAAAACAGTCTTGACATCATTGTAAAGACTGCAGGGGGTGTCTGCACTTCTGCTCTCTATATGGTAGAGGGGAGGCACAGAGGACCCCAGCCAAGATTCTTTATTATTAGTAACGTAGTCGAGCAATCAAGGCCTAGCTTCTCAGGAGGTGATGCAGGATGGTTCTTAAGTACAGTGTAGTCCCTAACCACCCACAAAGGACTGTCCACACACTGTATTGGTTAAAACACAGTCTTTATATAATTAATATTCAAGGTTATGTACACTATCACAATAACTCACTTTGTGCTCAGAAAATCAACAATGGTTAATATATACAATTCTACAGTGGTACCACAACTATTATCAGATCTCATTAAAGTGCATCAACTATGCTGTCAAAATGTCACACAGATCAATAAAGAGGAAACCAGCAGTAGAGAGAGGAAGGAAAGCAAGATGGTTGAACAACTGGCAGAATGCTGGCCCCGTACCACTAGACACAGTTCTGTGTGGAGATCCCCCCACCTGGGCAACCTGTAGAATAAAGATACAAGCCCAGTCCATATATTGTTCACAATAGACTTCCCAATAGTTCTGCAACCCCAAAGCACCTGGCGTTGTAGCGTTCCTCGGTGGAGAATCAACGGCCCTTATTGAGTGCTCTCCCTTTAAGGCAGGAGTCACGTCGAACATCTGACGGAGAACAGGGTAAGCTACGACGGTGAAGTGGCAGCTTCGTTCCTAGCGGTGCTCGTTGATGGGGAAGCGTAAACGTCCTGCAAGGAAGAGGCGTGCGGGGCACCTCGGTGTCGATAGTTCTGGACCACAAAAAGTTTGAAGAACTGTGGCCCAGCGAGAGCGTCGAGTTGTCGGCATCTCTGTGGTCCTTGGGTGGCAGGAAACCCACCGGCGGAAGCTCGTTGGCGCGTCGACGGTCAGGCCTTCTCCAGCAGGATACAGCGGCGATGATGCGGACGAGAGCGTCCTTGGATCAAATGAAGTTCTTAGGCAAATGGGAGCACGGCAGCTCCGGTCGTCGATGGCGGTCGCCGACAGAGGCGGACAACAGTCCGGGCGCTTCTCTTTGTGATCCGTGGCGGTCCCCGTCTCGGCAGCCTGTCGAGGGTCTGTCTACCAGGGAGCTTTGGCAAAGATCAGCTGCTGCACGGTGGTCCCTCATAGCTCGGGAAGAGGGCGCCTTACCGGGTCCTCTCTGGGTCAGTTCTTGGAGAAACAGCAGCTTTCAGATTGTGAAGGAGAGCAACATCAATTCTTCTCTTCCAGCAGGGCTTCAAGGTCAAGCTTCAGTTACTCCAGTTACTCATCGTAGTGGACTTCAGCTTCTGAACATGAATTCTAGCAGTGAGAGGCCCCCAGATATACTAGTTGATCTCCCATTCATTCTGCTGGGTCACACTCAGGCAACCAATCAGTCAGAAGGGCATTCAAGCAGGCAGGCAGCCAATCAGGTGCATAGTGCATTCAGGCCATTCACTCCTCTCCAGACACTCACAGCAAGTTATGTGTACTGGGACAAGTACCCAGCCATTCAACACTCCACACTGCATTCATACCAGTTTCGGGCAGGGCTGTCTCAGTCATTGTGTCAAACACCAGATACTAGACACCCACAACACAGAATGCGTATTCGTCACACACTCCATTCCCCCAGGTCCCACCCACAGGCGTACCCACAACATACGGTCGTTGGGAAGGCTCCAGCCAGTCTGGCCTGGA
Organism: Ambystoma mexicanum; assembly: GCF_040938575.1. Taxonomy (NCBI): domain Eukaryota; kingdom Metazoa; phylum Chordata; class Amphibia; order Caudata; family Ambystomatidae; genus Ambystoma; species Ambystoma mexicanum. Next base: position 1,130,709,013 of record NC_090928.1, read on the forward strand.
CTTCACAACAACACCATATATGGAACTTCCACCCAACAGCCGGTCAGGGGGAAGGGACAGAGTCAGGGCTTCCCAGGACTTTGGGAAAACAAGGTAACAGGCAATAGAAAGCAAGAGGCCACAGGGGCTATCTTGTTTCCTATCAGGAATCAACTGATTCCAATGGCAGGGCCTGGGTATCCCAAAATGGAGGATACTCAGTGCACCTGTCAAATTCAGCATGGAGCTGCCACCAGCCCATGCCCTGCTCTGTAGGCCACACACAGGTGCCCAAAAACATACACTAGGGCACAGGGTTGTACCCCCACCCATGGGTGCCATAAGGGTATCCCATGGGTCTGTTCACCAAACCAAAATAGAGAGCTGCACCGCCAGGAGTCCCACATGAACTCCTGCACGGACAACACGACAGAACACACGATAAAAAGCAGTAAAGGCCAAGGATACGGAGGCCCTGTCCCTCCGATGCATTTCCAGCATCAAAGTCGCCCCCTCCAGACTGAGGTTAGGGTGCCTAATCTCCCACGAGATAGACACCCTCATCCAGACGGTCAACATACCTCCTGGAAAGGCCATCTGCGTTATTGTGACTCTTCCCTGGTCTATGCTCTATGGTGAAGTCTAGCCCTTGCAGGCTAATGGACCACCTGAGCAGTTTTGGGTTTTCACCCTTCATCTGTATAAGCCACTTCAGGGGCTTATGATCTGTTTGGACCTTGAAGGTAGACCCTGTAAGGTACGGACTAAAACGCCTAAGGCTCCAAACTATGCTAAAACATTCCTTTTCAACAGTAGCCCACCTAAGCTCTCTACCCTTGAGTTGTCTACTGATGAATATGGTAGGATGTTCCCTCCGTTTGTCATCTAACTGGGACAAGACAGCTCCAATTCCGGTGTTGCAGGCATCCATCTGGACGATAAAGGGTCAGCTGTAGTCAGGTGCACACAACACAGGTGCCCTACACAGACTTTCTTTCAAGCCATCAAAGGCCCTCTGACAGTCTTCAGTCCAATTAACCTTGCTGGGTTGTTTGGGTGAAGTCAGAGCTATCAGGGGTGCAGCTATGGTTCCATAGTCTTCCATAAAATTGCGATAGTACCCAGTGAGGCCCAAAAAGGCTATCATCTGGGTTTGAGTAGTGGGAGTCTCCCAGTCACGTACATCCTGTACCTTACTGGGGAGAGGTTGGAATTGACCCCCTCTTACCTCATGACCAAGATACGTGACTTTCCCCTGAGCTATCTGGCACTTGGTGGCCTTGATAGTGAGGTTAGCCCTTTTCAAGGCCTGCAACACCTTATCCAGGTGTGTCAAGTGCTCTTCCCAGGTTGAACTGTAGACGGCAATGTCGTCTAGGTAAGCCACACAAAAGGCCTCTAGCCCATGGAGCGCATGATTGACCAATCTCCGGAAGGTGGCAGGGGCATTCCTCAACCCAAAAGGCATGACCCTAAACTGGTAGAGTCCCTCTGGTGTTGAGAATGCCATTTTTTCCTTGGCATAGTCCGTCAGAGCTATTTGCCAATAGCCTGAGGTAAGGTCAAAGGTGCTCACAAATTTGGCAGCACCTATGGTGTCCATGAGCTCATCAGCCCTGGGCAATGGGTGCGCATCAGTTTTGGTGACGGCATTGACTCCTCGGTAGTCCACACAGAACCTCCAATCCTTGGTACCTGCCTGGGAACTTGCCTTGGGGACAAGGACCACTGGAACGGACCAGGGACTGGTTGACGGTTCAATAACACCCAGATCCAACATCTTGGCGACCTCAGCCTGGATGTGGTTCTTAACTGTATCTGACATACGGTAGCACCTGCTTTTGACAGGCACACTGTCACCAGTGTCAATTTCGTGGCTACACCACGGTGTAAGGCCTGGCGTCAGGGAAAACAGAGAGGCATACTGCTGGAGCAAAGCCCTGAAGGCCCTCTGCTGCTCTGTCGTCAGATATGGAGAGAGATGTACTCCCTCCACTGAGCCATCCTGAGGGTTGCTATGCAGCAAATCAGGAAGGGGCTCACTCTCATCCTCTTCTTGCTCTGAAGCTAGCAAGAGACATGAGACTTCTGTTTGCCAATGGAAAGGCTTGAGCCTGTTAACATGGAATACCTGAGGGGCTAACTCTGGGATTCACATGTCAACCGGATAATTGACTTCACCCATCTTGGAGATGATCCTGAAGGGTCCAGTCCACTTGTCTGCTAAAGCTCTAGGCTTGGTAGGCTCCATCACAAGGATTTCCTGTCCCGAAGTCCAATCCACTTGCAAGGCTTTAAGGTCATGCCAGCACTTATTAAATTCTTGGCTGGCCTTGAGATTTGCTGTTGCTTGATCCATCATCTGTGTCATCCTCCTTCTGAGGCCTAATACATAGTCCCCCACTTGTTTGGCGGGACCTGGAGGGATGGCTTCCAAACCTTCTCTGATTAAGGCAAGGGGCCCCCTAGGGATGTCCAAAGAGTAACTCAAAGGGGCTGAAACCAACACCCTCTTGAGGTACCTCCCTTTAAGCAAACAGCAGGCATGGCAGGAGGAGATCCCATTTCCTCCTTAGGAGCTCTTCCAAAGCCCCTAGCATGCCCTTGAGAGTTTTAGTAAATCTCTCAACCAGACCATTGGTCTGGGGGTGGTAAGAGGTGGAGAACTTATAGATTAACCCACACTCTTTCCACATGGTTTTCATGTAACTAGACATGAAGTTGGATCCTCTGTTAGAGACAACCTCCTTAGGGAATCCAACATGGGTGAAAATGCCCAGGAGAGCCCTGGCAACCACCTTGGCAGTAATAGTCCGAAGGGGTATAGCCTATGGGTACCTAGTGGCATGATCAACCAAGACCAGGATGAACCGATGTCCACCTGAAGTGGGAGGGTCAAGGTGGGAGGGTCAAGGGGACCGACAATGTCGATGCCCACCCTCTCAAACAGTGTGCCAACCACTGGCAATGGCTGCAGTGGGGCAATGACACTGCCTCCAGTCTTGCCAGACAACTGACAAGTTGGGCACGTCCTGCAGTGGGACTCCACTTCTACTCCCATCCGAGGCCAGTAGAAATGGGCAAGAGCCTCTGCTTAGTCTTCTTGGTACCAAGATGACCAGCTAAGTGCACCTCATGCGCCAACTGCAGCAGGAAGGGCCTGTAAACCTAGGGTACCACCAAGCTCTTGAGGGCACCAGGTTCAGGCTTAATGGGCTCACTAACAAGGAGCTCACCCTCCCAATAGATTCGTAATGTCCTATGCACTTCTCCTTGCGATTTGGGCAGGGCCTGTTTCCGCAGACTCTCGAGTGAGTGGCACTCTCTCTGTCTCTTACAGAAGTCCGCCCGGGAGGGTCCCCCTTCAGCTAACAAGCATTGAAGGTCGGGATGATCCTCCGGGTTGAGAGCCTCTCCCACAGGAAAGTCTTCTGGCTCTTCTCCCACAGGAGTTGAGACGGGATTCACCACTGGACCCAGCCCGTCTGGAGCATGGATCCCAATGGGTGCTGTCGGAACAGCAGGAAGAGCAGGAGCTCCCTCCACAGAGGTGGCCTTCTTACTCTTCCGTTTCCTTCGCACCTTGGGTTTCCCCATCCGCGAGGGTACCGGGCTCGAACCCAGACCCTGTGTGACCTGCGATCGGGTGACCGCCACAGCAGCCATGGGTAGACCATCCGTGATCATCTCCAACTCGACCAAATCGTTTCCCAACAAAATGTTTGCAGGCACGTTGTCCTGAACCAAGACCGGAAGCGTTGCTGTCTTGTCTCCAATCGTAATGTTGACTAAGGCTACAGGCGATAATTTGGGCATGCAAATTTCTCGATCTCTATGCCACCCGAAGGCAGGCATTAGTTCACTTGTGAGTAGGAATCGCAGCACGGAGGTGGGTTTGCATGTCAGATATAGGGGTGCATGTACAAAACTGGGGTTCTGATCTAACTTAGGGGTGGGTGCACGCAGTATAGTGGGGTGCAGGAACTGTTAACAGGAGTTTGCACACAGATTTTCTGAGTTACGATTACGGGGTTACGATTTTTCGTACGCATGTTGTCGGGGTGCCGGCAACAGTTAAGGGTGCATATATTCGTGCCCAGGGGAGCACGTAAAGATAGCAGAGCCAGAGAAGTCATGCTGCAAGGGTTGGCAGTTGCATTGCCAACCAGATATTCTATTTTTTCTGGAGATAACCTAAATTATATTTTTCCCACAGAAAGCAATTGGAGGTGCTCTTTTTTCCGGCCAATTAATATATTTTTTAAAGTATGTGGCTGTTCTCTGGGGTGCAGCATGTGATAACTCCAATATTTAAAAACCATGACAAATAGGAATGTGCCTTCAATTTCAACACAAAATCGTTCCCCGCTCTTCTTAGCCCAAGGACACAAACACCCAACCTGTGAGACGTATCTCATTCTATTTCTAGAAGGTTCCGGCACCATCAAGGAATCTGGAGATTGCAACCTTCATCTAGCTAAATTCTACTTACTGTGTTTCCCTTTTTCACAGCACTGTGTGGTTGCTGTGTGTGCCCCTTCGTGCTTTGCCTGATCGTATCCACGGCTTTCTGGTTTCGTACATTATATATCAAGATGGACCTGCTGAAGCCGACGGAATCCAGCCGGCCAAGCATTTCTTTGGGGTGCTTTATGTGGCAATCTACCGTTCATGTGTAGGTGGCAGGGCATCGCTTTAAACGCTTCCTGTTTCTTCAAGTTAAGTGACTCTTTCTCTCTATATCAAGAAGATTGACTGTTGCTCCCCGGCTCCGTGCCCTTTTCAGAATTCCTTTTAAACAGTGATCCTTGTCAGAAGTTTGAAGCAATGGCTTTGCCTCTCAGTGTTGTCCTTGGAAGCCACCTGTCAAGTGCCGTTCCTGTCCTCATTTCTCTGCAATGTCACTATTCTGTTTTTAAGTTGATGACATAATGTTGCTCTCTGTGAACGAGATTGCCCCCTTTTTAAGAGGTGAGAGACAGTGCTGGCCACGGCCATGATGAGACTGAGAGAGCCTGGGTGTGAGTATTGGCCCAGTTTCGCAGAGTCCTTGGACCAGGCGAGCACATTGCTAGTGTAATTGGCAAGGCCCTTTCTTTATGCCTCCTGTGCTGAGACTGCACTTGTTTTTGGAGTCCCTTTATCATTTGGGAAAAGATGTGTGCATGTTTTCAAACCACAATATGATAAAGGCTCCCTGTTTTCCGTTTCCAAAATGAAAGGCAACATGCCCAGTGATGCTATCTATGCAAAGCAGAAAGACGTCACAGAGAAATTGGGCGGGGGAAAAAAGAGAGGAGAGAAAAACACTCCTCATTAAATCCTATAGACCCACAAGTGTTGTGTTGGATATATTGACAAGAGTCCTGTCTTGCCTAATGACACTATGCTTCCATCCTCATATTAAGCATATTGGTGATGATCATGGAACCTTCCTCAACCTGCAATTAGAGAACGTGTGGCATTCGATGACCTGCACAAGGCTCGTGTGGATACTATGTTCATTAATCTCCCCAACTCTATATGGGAAAACGTACCTATATGGTTATATATAGATCATGGGAGTATCTGCATACTTCGTCGTAGTGTTTTCTTTTTTGTGCATGTGCTCCTTGGCCATCCTTGATGGATCTGCACATGCACTGCAAAGCCTCATGCTCTGTGGGGATCCTGTCTCTTGCCTGTGCATTGACTCCTTCATCAGTATGTGCAGGGCTGGGTGTGCTGCTCTGTGGACGTGGTCACCTATAGAGTTGAAAAGATGTTGTGCATTGTCTGCCAGGTTGCGGTGCTTACTCTCCGTTCATACATGGGCGTATTGATCATGCCCGATGAGTCTGCACATGAGATCAAGGCCCACGTGTATTGGGGCTGCCTGTCCTGCTGGTTCATTTTTTATTTGGGCATAAACTGTGTGGCCAAATTTCAACTATGCCATTTGTTTTTTCAGAGCTATTCGGGAGAGCGCAATGGTGACGGTGGGGTTTGTTTCGAAATATGATTGCATTATGATCGATAGTCCTTTTCCTGATAAGTACTATGTGTTATTTCTATTAGGGGTTTGGCTTATTACAAACTGTTCACCAGCCATAGACAAAATTAAAAGAGAAAATCACTACAAATTCCCTATTCACATTATCGAAAGCCAAACCAAACATATACAAACATGTGCTAAGCAGTTACATTTCATGCGATCGTAAGCATGATCATGGAGGTTGATGTGGGCAATATACTGCAGAGTCTCTATGTGTGCCTTCTATAATCAATTAGAAGATACACATATATTACACAGTCAGGATAATGAAATATGGGGTCAGAGCTCGTTCATACAATAAGAACACAGCATCCAGGATTATGAAGGCAAGCAAAACTTTGTTCATGTCTGTCTTCAATATGATATGATAGGATGGGTTATTTATAACGTGCTTGCGGATCCGGGGATCAAACCTGTGTTGCTCAGTGTGGTCCTGCTTCCAAGGCAAGGGTGTTGCCCCTGAACGATAGAGGCTTTTCTGCACAATTTAGAATAACCATTTTTAGACACACTCAACCCCCCCCCCCCCCCCTCTTCCTTATCTGACTTGATTCCCCTGCAATGAATCTCGTAACATCTACATGAGATTCCGTTTGGATTGACTGCATACAAAGACACGGACGAAACATTGGTTTAATCAATGAAAATGTGAGTGGTGATATGACATCATGTCGATTCTGTAGTGATGCCAGTGAAACGTTAAACATCTTATTCTCTTCTGCCCACATTTTGAGGTAATCAGACTGCTCGTCTTGAAAGATTTTGAAAATGCAAACACTGTTTTAGCCAGAAATTTCTTATGGATTGGATGCATGTGGGGCAGGAGTAATGCTATTTTTTTGGCAATTCTGCGCTTTGTACGTTATATCGAAGCAGAACTAGAAGCTCAGAGGGAACGCACTGAATCCCAAACTATAATTATCTGAGCATTTACTTCACACCCTGTTGTCATAAATAGATTGTACCTCTGGAGTTGAAGATGGTTTATTGAGGTAGGCCAGTTGCTAGGAATGATGTTCATCTCATTTGCTTCAAGGTTGATTAACAATGTGTATCATTTATCACGTATTCATCCTGTAGTGAAGGAGGAAAGGTGTTTAGGTTATCATTTAGGAAATATTGTTTTAGTTTTTCTTTATATATGAGAACAGAAGTGTTATGTTTTAAAAAAGTTATTATGTCAATTGTTTGGTTGGTTTTATCTGATTTTGTAACAATCTGCAAAAGTGCGTAGGCATCAAAAACAAATTTGTATTGTATGGTCATGTGAGGCATACATAATATGCATGTTGAATCTGACATATTATTTTTCAACCATCACTTTGTTATTAATGATTGCCATAGCCTTGAGAAAGACCTTTCAGATCGAAACACGTCGGGAGTATTCACATGTGTATACAGGTATAGCACAAATGTGCTACCAAATCAGTGTATGGCATAGGGCACAGCCACACAACCTGCAGTCACGCAGTAGTTCCCCACATATTTTAGAACAATTCACGTTGACATCTTTATTGTTCGTCGCAGTACTCGGTGTGGCCAGTGCAGGTCTCTACTTCAACATGGGAGAGAGACTGGGAAATGGAAGGAGATTTAGAGGCGGAGCTCGGTTGACAAGGGAGAAAAAAGGTGAACATCATCTATAAAGATGGAAATCGACAGCTCCTGCCCTTTCGAGCCACACCAAGAAGAAGAAGATGAAGAACGGTACAGACTTTATTTCACTGATGATCCCTAATAAGGGTGAAACCTGTAGGGTGTTGTCTGAATCCTGCTGTCCTATATCACTGCCCTATAGAGAGAGACATTTTCCTGGAGCAAACACCTAACATTTGAGCAAATTTGCCCACAATGCGTGGCATACTCCCACAATCCCAGCTTGTGAATTGGAGGTGAACTTTCAGTGATTGCTACAGGGTGGCACTGTGCTGTGTGTGATTTCGACCTGTAATAAACATTTGGGCGGATGCAATCAAGTGAAGCTGAACTTTGTAAATACCCCAACTTGAAGACCTTTTGTGGACTAATTCCTGGCTTCAACTCAGTTTTTGGGCTCCACAAGAGTGATTGATCATTTTATTGCAGGACTGAACCAACAGCCTAATGCACAGCCCTGAACTACGTGGGTTCAGGTAAATGGAAAACGGAAACTACCATTTGTCAATGTTAATTATGTGGTCATTGACTTTCAATGCAAATGTTAGTTTATTTAATAGTTTTGAGACCGAGAGACTTATAGAGTTGTGGCAGTTTTCATTCTAAAGCACATTTTCAGGCGATGGTATTAATGTGACTTTCATTCTGATGCGATTAGAAATATTTTAGTTATATCTAAAAAAGTGTTTCTACCTGCCCCGCAAATGTCTTGCATTTCAAAGTTGGGGAGCTGATGACTTCCGAAATTAAATATTTGATTACCATAGCACGCCCCTGCTATAACGTGCCCGAGTGAAAATAACCTCTCCTGATTCGTCACGAGGAGGGCAATATTAATATCTATATATTCTGGCATTTATCAGTAAGATACTAAAATTTGCCACGTATGGACTATTTTGAGGAAAAAAGCTGGCATGTTAAAAAAATGAAAATGATAGAATGTGTGTACTTCAGTTCAATCACAGAGCTCCCCTGGACTATCCGCAGGGAGGGGTTGGCTCTCTCTTGGGAGGAGGAAGAGAGAATGATCCTCCAATGGGAAAGTTAGCACCAATAAACTGGCAGTAATTGAAGGTGTGGCTTATACATTAAAAAGCACTTGCTCTATGCAGAGAGAGATCAGACAAGGAGAAAAGCTGCCTAAAGAAATGATCTTCGAAGGCGAGCTGTCAACCATCTTCGAGGACTTGCCCTTAATCCACCTAGGGGTATCCTGAGACAACTGCCTGACATCTTCAGTGGAGAGGCCTTAAACTTTGCCTGAGAGAGAGAAACTGGGGGAAGCCAACAGCTGACGAGGCCCTGATCCTTAAGGAGTGACCGAACAGAAACGAAAGCTGGTGAAAATCTCGGATTGAAGTGACCAAACCCCAAGCTGCCCAAAGAGGAGCCTGACTGTCTTCCCTGAGCGCCCCAAAACAGAGGTCCCATGTAAGTAGAACTGATCCATTTGAAACCAAGTGCGTGGGGAATCTGCCTGCTTAATGATCTTCCCTTCATAGTGGGTGGGGGGCAAATTGTGCAGATGCATATTTGACTGTGGGCCTCATCACGAGTCTGGTGGTAACCCTTAAATGCGGCGGTAGCGCTATTACCACCACATTTAAGGGTTCGCCAGATCATTGCTTTGGCGGATTTCCCCCCAGCTCCGTGCTGGGGGGGAAATCCACGGCAAAATTTCCGATTTTTTGTGCGATTACCGCCGGCGGAAATCCGCCGGCGGTAATAGCGCAAATTTTCCCCATTGGGCCCAATGGGGAATGAGGAATTTCGGAATGGGCCCAATGGGGAATGGGCAATAACCCTTCCGCCAAACCCGTGATCCGGCGCTAATAGCGCCGGCGTTACCGCCCAACTCGTGATGAGGCCCTGTATATTAATTTAATTAACTCCCAAATAGATTGACACAGCGGGGAGCCTGGAAGAGTTCGACACTTCCACCCTCTCTCCTAGCGGGAATAATATTGTGACTCGGAGTGTCCTGGCCACAAAAACGAAATTTGGAATTGTCACCATTCCCTAACCTTGCCTTTAAAACATAAAGGTCCTTGTGCTTAAAACGAAATTCCCAACTGATATCCCTTTCCCAAAACTTGCTTTTAAATAAAATGTATACTTATCCAAAAAACCAAAATCCCAATTGCCACCACTCCTTAAACATTGTGTTTAAACAGAGGGGTGCCCTTGGCCCCAAACGAAATTCCTAAACTATCCACACCCCGCAGACCTTGCCTTTAAACAGAGAGGTGCTGCATATCACTGATGCATCTAGTTTTGGTGTTGGGGGAAGAGGAGCTTTGCAAAGTGAAACTAGTGTAATTTACATTGAACCAGATGCACCCTCTCCAGAGTGTGTGTAAGTGACCCTGCTAACAGGATCATTTTAGATTGTTTTGCGGTAGGAAAGAGAATGATGTTACTGCCCACAGGGAAACCTGCGATTGGACGCAGGATTCACTGTATGGAAATATATCACAGCAGTGTGTTTTGTTATCTGGCACTCTATCATCTGACGAGCTCTATTAACCAGCTCCAATCATGGCCATTGATAGGAGCATTCCGGTTGATCAAGTCGTTGGTAACGAAGTGAAAAGACCTGGAGGATGCAGCATTACGAATGGGAGTGTATCAGTCAGAGAGCAGGAGTCCCCAATGTTTTGTTATCTGGCACCATTTCCTAACATTTTCCCCCGCAAAATCAGAACATTGTATTATACAGTATAGTTTGTAATCTGGCACAACTCCTTAGGCACCATTAAGCACCGGACCTCTGCACCAGCTGTACTCATAGAGGACATTGGGCATGGAAAATGCTTGGGAGGGTAAACTCTGCAACCTGTCTCCTGCCCCAAGTAACAGGTAGCACCAAGTCTTATGAACTGCCAGGCTATTATACAAGTCTATGCACAAAGCTTGGCACTTAAGGGGTTACACTAAGGGAATTAAACCAGAGTGAGGCTTGCATGCTATTCAATGATAAAGTTGACCTCTTTTCATTCCAATGCCAGACGCTAGCGGTGCTTAATTGAACATTTTTTATGAATGCTTAGTTGTATGGCAATGAGTGCCGCCTTGGTTCCAGCCTATCACTTTAAATGATGTGTGTCTGCCCGCATGTGCATGGTGTGGGAGGATGTGTACGGGCGCGAAAGCAGCTTAGAACAACAGCCTCGGGGCCCCTTTTATACGCCGCCCACCCTCAAATGCATTACTATTCCAAGCACTGCATAATGACGCCTGGGTCCACCGACAGGCCATATGCTTCATCGCCGCTTCCCATTCTGCATATATACACACATGTGCCATTGAATTCTCAGACGCGCCTTTTGTATTGCTAAGTGCTTTTTAAGTAGTCATTATCTGAGGTGTCTGGCTGCGTGCTCAGTCTTATTTTTCTTGTTTGTTCCTTTTTCACCCTTTTGTAAAATCCAGAACACAAAGAACAGGAAATGTCAAACTGTGATAGTTGGTGTCTGAGGCGGAAATTCTGTATCTGGGAAATGCAGTAGAAGTGCCCAGCGTGGCCTGGGTTTGTCTAAGGAGTGAGCAGTACGCACTGCCACACTTTGCACCGAAAGCTGTGTGGAGTATGCATACAGTTATTCACACCAAATCCAGGTGTGGCTGCCTCTTACTGCAGTAACTGAGATTATTATGCTGAAGTGCTCAAATACCTAAGCTTTCAAAGTCCAATAGACTTCTTCATCAGGCGGCGGCCATAGGATAAAATGAGCAACAGAAAGCACAGTGCGGCAGCGGCCACAGGATAAACTGAGCAGCAGAAAACCCAGTGCAGCGGCGGCCACAGGTCAGACTGAGCAACAGAAAGCACAGTGCGGCGGCGGCCACAGGATAAACTGAGTAACAGAAAGCACAGTGCAGCGGCGGCCACAGGTCAAACTGAGCAACAGAAAGCACAGTGCGGCGGTGGCCACAGGATAAACTGAGCAACAGAAAGCACAGTGCGGCCACAGGATAAACTGAGCAACAAAAAGCACAGTGCGGCGGCAGCCACAGGATAAACTGAGCAACAGAAAGCACAGTGCGGCGGTGGCCACAGGATAAACGGAGCAAAAGAAAGCACAGTGCGGCGGCAGCCACAGGATAAACTGAGCAACAGAAAGCACAGTGCGGCGGCGGCTACAGTATAAACTGAGCAACAGAAAGCACAGTGCGACGGTGGCCACAGGATAAACTGAGCAGCAGAAAGCACAGTGCTGGATGTATCTTTTACACAGAAAAAAGGCAAAGAGAAGATTTGCCTTCAATCGCCATTGGCTGTAGAAAAAAATATGCAAAGAATTTGCTGTAAGCACCAATTTAAATATGTTAAACTTACAAGATCTGTTTTAATAACTTGTGAAATGTCCATACAGATAACTTGTGTTCATGTTGAATTTCAATTTTGAATGACAATTGTTAATTTTTTCCTGAAATACATTTTTGCAGTACATGAAACATTTTTCCGTGATGCTTTTTTGTACTTTTCATGTTATAAAATTTAGGTTACACCTTCACTTCGAAATGTTGCCTGGGGGCTTGCTGAGCCTGTGTGGAGTGTGGCAATGTTCTTGTACATACAGGACTTCACAAAAGGGATTCGACTCAGGTCCATTGCTGGAGATCCTGGTGGTTCCTGTACCATTACATTAGTGTTTTTATTTTGGTATTTTTTTTTTGATTTATCTGAATTGGTTACATCAATAAACGTGCACAGTTTTTATACAAATACAAAACTTTAAATTCATTTACATAAGGGTTTAAAACTTTATAAATAATCACTTCTTACATTTTCAATACATGAATTAATTAATCGTACTCAGATACGTATTAAAACAAATACAAGCTTGTCTTATTTGTATAAAATTAAAATGGCCTAACAACAGCCATATTCAATATGCTTTCATTCCCATTTGATATTCTCAGCCGAGAATGTTGGGATTATTGGTACATTAGTATTATTCGTAATTTATGTTGCCAGATTTTTCCTGCGTCTAAGCCCCTGGTTCAGGAATCAAACCCACGTGACAGACACTCGTCATCTTGCCCAGACGAATGCGTTGTCCCCTGAGCAATCCTCCGAGCAACACGCATTACGTCATCTCTCTTAAAGTAGTCAAAACTTGATGTGGGGTCCAACCACATTGAAAAAGACACAACACCCAACTCCTAAGGGAAAGCAAAGGCACAGCATATATAATGGGGTGTGCATAAAAGAAGAACGATATGGAAGTGATAAGGGGAGAAGACTCTACGAACAGTGACCATGGGCGAGGCGAAATGGCCTGGGGGGGAAATGGGAGGTGGCCTGCCAAAAAAGAAGGCACCACAGAACTGCAGCAACGAACAGCAAAGCAAAATGGCCGGCTGCTGGGTGACTGCGCTGATATAGACATGTGTTCGCAAGGTGGCAAAACCACATTGGTGGGCAAAATATCACTCGAGGTGTGCTTTAGCTTCCGTGTTTCCTTTCCTTCACTTCTTACGCCCACTCCAAGGCTAAAGCGTCCAATTCCAATTGGATGAAGGCAGCACACAAGATGCTCTCCCCCCATTGAAACCATCAACTCCTATAAAAACACATTCACAGAGCCTTTTCCTATAGGATTGCGCCATTGTGAAACGTTTCTATGAATCAGGCCCACTGTTTCCATTCCAAATCCATTGCCTGATATCACATGGGGCTCCAGCAGCCCACCAAATCCATTCCAAAGCAGTGGTGTTGGCTGACACAGATAAGGATAGGGTTGGGGAAAATAAATGTGCAGTGCTGCATTAAACTCTCTTTAGCTGTAGACACATGCTGAAACAGTAATAAGGATTTGCCTGTGAGTTCCCAGTTCAGCTGAACACGCATTCTTCAGACCTACCCCAGTCTGCTTGCTATTGGGATCACCCCATGTCTTTCAGCCTACATTACCAATTGGGAAACTCACTGGTGACATTGACAGTGAATGCTTCCCAGCCCACAGGAACCTTTCACGTCTATGAGCACTATGAGAAACAAAGCAACATGTCACTGGAGTCCCTGCAGTACTGTGGATTCTGGATCTTTTTTTTGACAATGCCACATGTATACCTTGCTTATTTTATCAGCCGGAGACTCTACAAAACTCCATGCCCCAGAATGCACAGCGGTAGTGGCAGGCAATGGCTCACAGATTTGGTTAGTTTAAGCTGCTGGAGAATTTGGATATATGTTCATGCATAGCACACACTGAAAAAGCTTTATTTGATAATGGGCCTAGTATGAGAGCAACCTCATCTGTCTCCATCCTCCTCCCCTGAATTGTTCCTCCGCCCCAGCACTATCGGAAATGTCGTCAGGCCTAGTACGATAGTCAATAGTTTTGTTCCTCCCCTCCCTTTCTTCATGCCTCTCCCTCACCTTTTGTTTTTCTCCAGCTCTACCAGAAATGTCATCAGGCCTAGTACGATAGTTGCTTGCTTTGTCCCCCCCTCCCTTTCTGCACCCCTCTCCCTCGCCTCTTGTTTTTCACCGGCTCTACCAGAAATGTCGTCAAGCCTAGTACGGTAGTCGCCTGTCTGTTTCCATTTCCTTCCCACTCTCCTCCTCCCTTCCTTATCTATGTCTTAGCTCTTGCACTATCTGAAATGTCCTCAGGCCGAGTATGATAGTTAATTTCACATCCTTACTGTTCATGGCCAGTAAGAATGTCATTGTATTTTCCCTTGTTCCCTCCCTTGCCTTGAAGCGCTTTGAAACACATTATGTATAGGCGCTATATGAATAAACAATCATATCATATTATATCAATACATGCATGCATGCATCATTTCTGAAAAAATAAGTTCAAACAACATGGACAGAAATGTGTATGGCAAAAGAGAAGAATCACATGTCACTCTATCCATGTAAATCAGGAGATGCTTATCCAGTCTTGAATTTCCCTTTGCATTCTGGGACTTGTGGTTTTGCATTTCCATTATGAATGCAGGATCACAAGTACCCAAATGCATAGGAAATAAACTGGACTGGAAGTGCATTTCACAAATTCGAAGGGGCATGTTGACAAGCATAAGGGACGTCATTTCACCAAAATGCCAGGGACAGCGGAAATTACATCACACGACCCTTGACTTCTGATGACATCAAAGGAAGTCATATCATTTGACCCCACCCTCAAGTGATATCATGGGAAGTGGTGAAAAATGACCATTCACCCCTTGACAAAACAGGAAAAGCCATCACATAGCATTGTTCCAGTACACTAAGAAAAATACAGTTACAACATCACTGTAATAGGATATTTCATACAAGAATGGATCACTATATGTAGCACTAATATCAGTGTATATAGCGCCAACAACCGTAGGGAAATAAAGCACTGTCCACCGGCCGGTGACAGACAGTTGCAGCTGGAATGGAAAACAGTGTATGAATAAGCAATATAGTGAGAAACACTGAGATCAATATATGTCCAGTACAAAAACCAGGTGACAATACTATGCAATCTGATTGTGTAATCTAGTTGGAAGTGTGCGCAAAGTTTCACTGATTTTCACTGCAAAATCTTTTCTAGTAAAGGCCTGGAAGGGAGTTTTGTTTTCACCCCTTTGGCTTAATGTGAATCTGCAGTAAAATAATGAAATAAAAATAATAAAGTGCCCTTAGTAACTAGTTTGTAAGAATTCAGAATTGTGTAAAGTTTTAGAGAAAAAAATACCTTTTATGAAAAATCATAATATTCAAACTTCCTTTTGCTCAGTTTGTCAAAGCATCCAAGTCTTAGGGCCTAATTCTCAGAAGCGTTTTATAATGGTAAAATCTGTGATGGTTTATTGAGAGGCCACCCTCAACAGAGGAGGTTCCTTCCCTCTCCAATCTAGGAGTCACACAATAAACGGTTTAGTGTCAATTAATTATTCAGACCTATTTCTGATGCATATCATGCCCCATGGCTCTCTCCTCCTGAGCTACCAATGAGGGAAGAACCAGGCCAGTGTACAGGAAATATATTTGTGTTTATTTGGGGGATAAGTAATGGAAAATTTGCACTATAATGTCACACACCACTTTATCCGTGGCACAGCACAATAAACCTCTCTCTACATAAATCTCTAACACAATTTGTTTGGGAAAACTCAAATCACAATACTTTACTTTATACAAATTTCAAATTAAATGATCATCAACATTGGTGCATGAATAAAATCACTTTTCATTTGAAATGCTGTGCAATTTCGATTTTTGTGCACGCATAAAAGACTAGTAGTAAATAAACACAGGGCGATTTAGCAGTGGGTTTTTCCAACCCCCCACCGTACTTTAGTCTGTGTTGGGAAAGTTGGACAGAAAAATTGGGATGATTTAAGAATTGGGATTTCAGACCTCCCCCCCAATTAAACACCTGTATTGGGGAAGCTGCATGGTAAAAATTGGGATGATTTGAGGATTTTGGAATTCAGACCCCCCTACACTTAAAGGCCTGAGTGGGGGGAAGCTGAACAGAAAGATTGCCTAAATAAATTACAGGCTATAGTTATCCACGCACACTGGGAAAAGCTTGTTAATTTCGAATTTTAACAAACATCATCCTGTGGCGTTCCGTCAAAAGGGGAATTAATTTAATATTTTTCATTGAATAGGCTAAGGATCTACACAGTTTTTGCCCCCTTCCCCACCCACTATAAAGGGAAAGGATTTAGGGCAAGCAGACTCCCCCACCCTTTGGTTTCAAATGGTTCAATTCTACTTATTTTTAAAACCTCTGATTAAAGTTCTGGAAAGCCAGCTGCATTTCAGGCCCCCCTGGGGGGACAGGGCAGGGGTCTGGTCACTCCAACTCTCAAGGGTGGTTCCCAGCTCTGCACCATAGGACCCAGGCAGCTTTTAGGCCTTCCCAATAATATACCACTCCACCCAGATGCAATTTCAGCAAAATCTCCTCTTGGGGTTTCCTTGCGACTTTCAGATGGTAAATTGCAGCAGCTCTCCCTGATGGAAATTTTAGCAGCTCCTTTTCTTCTCTCACAGTGCATTCACTTCATATACTAGTGATGACACCATTAAGTTTTAATCTTGGACAGTGCCCTGCCAGAGTTCTTGCAGGATTGGACAGTTACCCTTCTCTCTCCCCCAAGTCCAGCCTCTCTCTAAGGATTGGTTTGGAAGCCTGGAGCAGACATATGGCAATTTCCATTAGAAACCCCCTCTAATTCCCATGTCAACCTTTGGCGAAAATCTAGTTATGTGTCAAAAATGTGGTGATCTACTAGTAACTGCCTATACATACATATATATATATCTGTAACGCTCACCTGGTTCCCTCGGAGGCGCTGGTCTTGGGCTGGGCGCTGCAAACGTCTTCAAAGTTAGGCGTAGGGTTCGTTTGGCTCCCGGATTTGGCCCCTTGCTCACCGAAAGCTTGACCTGCAGAGTGAGGTGTCTGCAAGTGGAAAATCAGGGTATTAGTGGCTGGAAGGATGGGAGAAGTTCTAGCCCCTCTCTCCCTTTCTCCCCGTGGTACTCAGATGATTGTTGTGCTCACCTTAAGTAAGTGAATGTTGAGCTCTCCATCCTGCGTCTTGTGCAGGGGCGCGGGGTCCAGTTACTTCACTGGATGTGAGTTCCGCCTCTTGATTGCAGAGGGAAGGTGAGAGCGATGCCGCCGTTTTGCTGCACGAACGTGACTTGTGAGTATTAAAGTTCTCCTTGGATTGCTCTCTTTAAATGTCTTTTTCCTTATGCCTATGTCTTTTGCTTTTAGGATGCTGTCGATGCCCAAGAAGATGCTCTCCCAGATTCGTGGCAGAGAGCGTAACAAGAAGATGGTGAATTTGAAGGCACGTAAGTAGGAAGACTGCTTTAGGGCCGTAGAATGCACCTTAATGTCCCCTTTTGTTTTTACAGGTGCCGGAATGCAGCGCGAACAAAGTTGGAGCAAGCGCAACACAGGTAAGCAGTATTGTAACTGAACGTTACTAACCAATGTTCTTTGTCTTTGCAGGCCCGATGCCGGACGCGGAATGCAGAAAAGAAAACGACTTGGATGCTGCCGATGGCTCGGGTGAGTTGAAGCGCTAACTTTGCCTTTGTCTAACCTGTGCCTTTTGTTTTGCAGGAGCTGCTGAAGATTGAAGATTGGTTCCCGGCAGGTAATTTTCGTAACTATAGGATCCGGAGCTGAAGATTCGCTGGAACTGACGCGGTGAGCGTCCTGCTGCAGATGCAGAATAACGCGAAGCATGTGGTACCAATCGGGTGTGGTTTAAATAGCCCATAGGAGTACTTAGGTGTCTTCTTCCACCGCAGCCGCGCCCAGGTAAAAGAGTTCCTGCTTCCAGAAGAGTTCCAGCATCAGTAATCCAGGGAGTGGTGCCTGCCCCACCCAGAAAGAAAAGTAGTCCCTGTTAGAAGAGAGTAAAGCATCATCTGGCTGGTAAGTAAGCAGCATGGTCTGCTTCAGGTAGGTTCACCCAAGCACTTTTACACTTGATATGAGCCCGGCGCTTCCTGTGCCGGGACGGGTCCTTACTATGAGCCTGGCACCACCGGTGCCAGGACAAGGTCCAAAAGGTCCCTATTGGGACTTGCTGGTGCCGATAAGGCATGTTATGAGCCTGTTTCCAAGGGTGTTGGGTAGGTCCTGACTCCTTGAAAGCAGTGATCATGACAATATCTTCTGGGCACTGATGGACATCAGGCAGGTTGAGTAGCACTCTTCACATCCATAGGGTAAAAGGATCTGGTCACCAAAGTAATAGTAAAATTCAAGTCTTTATTGGTGCCTTACAAAATGGCACAACAGTTAAAAGGCCATCAATATGTGGCACTCCCAAAGTTCATAATAAAACAAAACAAACAACGATTATGTGCAGACAAGAATTGATTTTGACCAATATACACGCAAAATAAGCCTAAAGACATTTTTTGCAACAAATGAGTATAAAAGGCGCCCAAGAGACAAAGAGACGGGCCACACTGAGGTTCAAATTAAGGAGTTAACCACACTAACAGATTTGGTCGACCTGGAAAGAGGCATGGCTGCAGGAGTTCAAGGTGAACCAATAGACTTTAAAGAGCTGGACATCAGAACAGACTGGATAAGCAAATGCCAATTGAGACCAAAGTCAAAGTTCAATCCTGTGTCAAACCTTGGTAAAGGCATTTCAAAGTTTAGTGATCGAAGGATCAGAAAAAAATTTGGAACAACAATTTATCTTTTGCAGACAGACAGGCGTTACAAGAGTTGCATGAACTTAATAATTGCATCATCAAACCTTCGGATAAGAGGCGGAATATAGTCCTACAGAATAGAAAGGACTATATAAGAGAAGCCTACAAACAGCTCAATGATAACAAATGCTAAATGAAAATTGCCCAAAATCCAATTAAAGAACTTGAAAGCAAAATCAATATTCTACTTACAGAATGGGAAGCAAAAGGCCTTCTGTCTGAAGAGAGTCGCAAATTCCCAATGATCACCAACTCTATTACACCTACTATTTATTTTTTTCCCAAGGTACATAAAAACATGAAAAAACCCCCAGGAAGACCCATTGTTTGCTTGATAGGTTCCGCATTGGAAACTATGTCTAAATACATAGATGAAGTTTTGTTTCCATTTGTCTCGGTACTACCATCTTACCTGAGAGACATAACTGACTTCCTATCAAGAATTGAAGACATTCCCTGGGAGAAAGAATATCTATTAGCCAGTATGGATGTGGTTTCGTTGTACACGTCTATCGATCATGAATATGGGAAACAAGCGTGTCAACACTTTTTACAGACTCGATCCCTCAATTACCTGGAACACACTCAAATGGTATTGTCAATGATAGACTTATGCTTGACCAACAACACTTTCCTTTTTAACAATGAGTATTTTAAACAGTTGCAAGGAGCTGCTATGTGTACTACCTTTGTGTCGTCCTATGCAAATCTTACAATGGGCGCATGGGAAGAAAGGGAGGTCTGGACGGACATGAATCATGAATACACAGACAATATTATTCTCTGGCTGAGATACATTGACAATCTCTTCATAGTATGGAAGGGAACCGAACAAGCATGGATGGAGTTCGTCAACCGTCTCAATCATAATGATAATAATCTCCGGTTTACAGAAATACACAGTCGCACTTTGATCACCTTTCTCGACATGAACGTGAGAATAGTAGACAACAAGTTAACCAGCGAACTACACAGAAAACCCACAGGGACAAATACTCCACTCCATGCACACAGTGGACACCCTAAAAACCTGATATGGAGCGTCCCTTACGGAGAGTTTATCCAGTCACGAAGAAACAACAGCACCTTGAAATCCTATGATATGGAGAGCAGAGTCACCGCGCAAGGGTTCGCTAGACAAAAATATCCAAGGAGAGTGGTTGAAAGAGCATATCTCAAAGCTAGAGCTAAGGAACGTTCTAGTCTCCTAGCAGGAACTGAACACGTTGGAAAGAAGAACATGGAGAAAAACAGTACTCGTTTAATTTTAACTTTTGACATTCAGGCACCAAAGATCAGGCGCATTCTAACAAACCATTGGAGAATCCTGATGGCGGACCAGGATCTCAGTGGAAACCTCCGAAACAGCCCACAGATAACTGTCAGAAGAAACGGAGTTCCACGACAAGAACATGAGCAGTTTTGGGTTTTTTGGTGTTCATAAAATTGAAACAAGAAAAAGAGGAGGTGATAAAGAAAAGATCCTGAGACAGAAAGAGACTCGCTATATATTGGACTTTGAAAGTAAATTTCCTAATGGACACAACATAGACGAGGAACTCTACACATTTCTAGGCCAGTAATTGACAATTGAGTGATTCTCCCCACTTCTGTTTTCCTCCATTGATGTTTTATGCTTTTTCACTTGTATTTTTCTTCTTCTTCTTCCTTTGTTCCTCTTCTCTGTTCCCCTGTTTCCCCTCTTCCTGTAAGTCGCAGACACTATATATAACAAGATAAGGAAATCCGAGTGATTCTGCAAATGTCGAGTCCGCTAATATTGTCAGAAGCTTAATTTCCAATGATGAAAGAGTATCAAGGGGAGGATGACAATTATCTTTGCCCCTCCATCCTTGGAAACACCCATTTTAATATTGGTTTTAAACTTTTTTAAGCATATTTTTAATTCACTAGGTGGTTGTCTGTTTAGTAATATTTTTACATTTGTGTGACAATAGATTTAGTCTTTTTTAACCAGAGTTCGATTATTAACATGTAATGTAGAGCTTGCAGAAATAACTGCCGAGCCATAACAAAAGGAGACGAGATGGCAGGCACTTGGATATAATAAGGAAAAAACCTCAGACTGTTGAATTGTGCACTTTGCACTTTAAAAACAACCAATGAACCTTAGCACAATTTCCCTGCACTATGCACTTTATTGTCACTTTTGCACTTTAGAGAGATTGTTGCACTTTATCGTGTTTTTGCATCATGCACTTTAAGGGCTTATTCAGCACTTATGCCATTACATCTGGAACTGGGAAAAGCATATAAACTGATTGCAATTTTATGATTTACGAATTATGCTACTGTTCAATTTTTCCTAATGGGTCTGTTATTCGAACTAAACTAGATGTCCAAATGCATGCAAAGTGCTGAAAAAGATATGGTCGGCTATGAGGGGCTTCATTGACACGCACCTTACCTGTGGTAGTCCATGGCGGGCAAATAGGGTAATTAATACACATAGTAACTCTGCATCAGATCCCTATTAATGATAACCCAAAGGGACCTAATAGATACATTAGGTGGTAGCGTCATGCATTAGCATCCATGCTACAATTGCGGTTTGCAACAGTCAAAGATGTCCACCATGGCTCTGCAATAAGGAGGTTGTGGTTTTCAATGGAGTCCCACCTTTATTTTGGCTAAAATAGTGGCTGGTTGCTCTACACCATGTTGTTTAAAACTCTGTGGTTTGATGGGGACACATTGTTGTGATCAAGCAGCGAGGCAAGCTGCGAAATGCGTTAATGTTCCCAAAGCGCACGGACACTTTGGGAGAGCCAAATTTTGATGGCTTTTTAATTTTTGTGCCACTTTGTAAGGCATTAATAAAGATTACTATTATTCTTGAACGTTGGTGTCCGGACTCCGCAAATTTTGTGATGTGAAGAGTGCTACACACCCTGCCTGATGTCATCAGTGTTTTGAAGATATGTATATATTTTTTTTTTCAAATGAAAATTTTGCCCCTAGACAGGGCAAATCCAGCGGGTTGCACTCCCAAGAGCACTGAGAGAAAGAAGTCCGTCCCAGCAAGGAAAAAGGCTTGACAGCAAAACCAGGCAGCACAAAGTATTCTTTTATTAGTAAAAGTGCATGAAAAAAGGGGAAAAAGCCTGAATAACAAACAACGCGTTTCGTGGTACTCCGACCGCTTGTTCACGTAGGTAGGATATAATATATATATATGTATGTTCCGCTTCAGCTAATCATATGGAATTTAATAAAACAACATTCGGGTCTGCACCATGTTGCATGGCTGTTTGGAAATTTTTCATTTTTACAAAAAGAATAATCATTATGAACATGCAATTTACTCCCCACATTCCTAATTTTACACTCCACCAGTTCGCCAACCCTCAAATCCAGAACATGTTCAGTGCAGCCAGGAACACTTTTAGCTGCTCATTACAATTCCCTAATTCGCAGTTGGATGAATTTTATATCAACAACATCACCTGGAAATGATCTAAAAATGAAACATACAGGTATGCAGTGTGACTTGTAGTTTCCGTTAAAAATGCAACAATTTTGATATTGCATTTAAACTAAGGGCGAATCTTCATATGTGCAAATATAAGCTGCCCTTCCCCCAGACCATTTTCCATCCCAGGCTGGCATGTGACCAAAGCTTCCTGGACTGTGTTTTTATCAGCCTCTTTGTTGTTTGAATTCAGAGTTCAGCCTTGATTGCAGCCCCTGTTTTCGCACCTACCCCCTATATTCCAGTCATGCACCAGCTAGAACATTTGTCCTGCATAGAACTGCCCTCAGAGACAGCAGGTCTAGGGAAACCTGGTTTTCTACACCTTCTGGGCAGGCCATATTATTGCAGTTGTAAATAATGGGGATGCAAGCCAGGCTGTCAGTGGGGGAAGTCCTTTGTGAAGTTAGTCCAGAGACCCACCATTTCGCCTTGGCTGAGAGGAACTTGCATATTACATTTTCTAACATCAGCCTTTATTCTTTGGCATGCTGTGTGTTTTACTGATCAGGGTTCACTTTGCTTTTGCATCAATGGAGTTCTTCTTTCTTTTCACAGAGCAATGTTTTTCTTTTTAAAGATGACAGCTGAAAGTACAGGGCTGTTTCTTCCAGTACTTAATAAAAATACACTTTGAATTATCTGTTGTTCGTTTTTCTGCTGCAAAGTGGGTCTGAATTGTCACAGTGAATCAAAGTGTAGGTCGGTACTGGCGAGTTGCGCTACGACTCTATTATGTTTGCTGTAAAAAATGATTTTATCAATCATAAATCAGTCTTATTACATTTTCATCTGTTAGTAGTTTATTTCCAAATATCAGCCGACACGTGTTCCGACCGAAGTCATCCTCAAGGCCTGTATCATGAATGCTAGTTTTTTCAGTTCAGTGTTTGACGCACTAGTTTCTCAGATTGATATGATTAAACTACTCTCTTTGGATTCATTATAGCGTGGGATTCATTACCAAATGCTGTCCTCTATCGATTCTTAGGATCTAGATTGGTTTTCTTTAACAGCGGGGTAACTACAGATTTCTTCAGAATTTGGGGTACTATGCCTGATGTTAAAGATTTATTTACAAACTTTGTGACAAATGGGGCAATGTCTGAAGCTACTCATTTGGCTACTGAGGATGGAATAGCATAAAGCAGACCCTCTCCTCCAAAACTTCCATAAATACAAACAAGTTATAACTCGCCTCAGTATCTCGGCTAGGAGCCTCCATTCCCTCCGACTCTGCCTTCATAGCCACACCTGGTTTCTGAATCCCCGACTTCTCTAGTCCAATGGCCTCTATTGTCTCTGGGTGATCCTGGGAATCTTTTGGCATGATTTCAGAAATTTTTGATAGCATCAAATCTATTTTATCTGTAAAATAGTTATTAAAATCCTCCGCCTGTGATTGAGAAATCTCTGAGGCTACTAGTGAGCACCAGGGTCCTCTAACTGAGAGATGACTGCGTATAATTCTTGTGGTCTATTAATTGCTTTATCCATTTTTTCCGTCATGAATTTAGATTTGGCCTCAAAAATTGCTTTCTATATACACTTAAGGTACTCTTTACTGTCTCTAGATTACTCTCTGTATGCTTTTTCCTCCATTTATTTTTCGGCGGCTCTCAGATATCCCTGTTTTTGAGCAAGATCCTGCAAGAACCACGGGCTGGTAATCTTCCTGGCTTTGTTTTACTGAAGAGGAGCTTGTTCGTTACATGTACTATCCGTGATCTCTGTACCTTTGTTAAAAAAAACTCTTCACATGACAAATCATTGTTGATTTGAGCCAGGGCTTGCTTCAAATCCTGCCCCGAAATCTTTATTTGTAAAACTGGAGGCTTGGATATGCAAATGAGGACTTCCATCTGATGTAGATTTACCCAAATCAGGCCACTTAAACATGAATGATTTTATAATTTAGGCTTCCATATGAAAACAATATGTGAGGCTTTTTTAGCAGTAAACGAATGTAGTGCACCAATATACGCTTATGCATCAGTTCCTTTAAAAAAAAGGATTTTGGCTGGGGGTAGCAAGGGAGACAGCAGGGGTCGTATCTGCAACCCCTAGCGACCCCCAAATGACATCCCTAGCAAGCATGTTCCTTTTTGCTGTTCTGAATGGTCAGTGCCTGCAAAATGTGGTGCTCTGTGGCAATGTGGACACTATGAAAGCAGGCCAGGGCCAACGGCGGCTGCTGTGGTGCTGGGAGTGCTGCTGGTGTCATGCCTGCTGCCCTGCTCTCTGTCTTCATCTTCCTGCTTTGTGTAAGGAAGAAGGTCACAGCTGCATTGTAGTGTTTGTGTATAACATTCCAGTAAAGTTCATGGCTGTACTATCAAAGACAGTAGGTTCAATTCGTTTTTAACATGAGGTGTAATCCAATTGTGCCATGGTTGCACTGCAATATGAAGTGGCATTATAAGCATTGCTGCAAAAGAGCAGATGGGATCAGATCACTGTTTAATCTGGAGATGAAGGTTTGAAATTAATTTTTCACGTACTCTGCCTTTCATCCTTTCGAGGCGATAGAAGTAACCATTATGTTGTGCATGCAGCCATTTTAACTCTGCCACCGGGCTATTATGTGTATGTTGGGCAGTGTTCAAGGGTAAATGTAATTGTACTGCAGAAACAGAGAAATATTTTTAAAAGGGCAAGCATTTCAAAGAATAGAGCGTTGTGGCAAATAAAAGATGCACCTCTAAATGTTTTAATTATACAAAACAAAGTATGCAGCATTTCACCTTTACACATAATCTGTTTTAAAAAGCCAGGGAACTCCAGGAAGAATGTGACACTCCAGGTGTATTGCAATAAGACATTGATTTCACAACTGTCCAGCAATAAAATACATCATAACTGTCCTTCAAGAATGTATTGCTTTACAATGCAAAAGTTGAATGGGGTCTCTGGTTAGAGACTCTTCACATGGCCATTTTGAAATAGAAACTCAGCCCAGAACTAGAATCACCACATAGGAAGAGCTGATACTCGGCGGGTGGAATTTTGCATCACTTGTAACTGGCAATAATGGAATCTGTGCTAGTTGTTCATAATGGAATGTGGCACTGATCTGCTAACTGGGCATAATAGAATCTGCCACTGGTGTACTAAATTGGTATAATGGAATCTGGATCTGCTGTGCTAAGAGGACATTATAGTATATTGCCTTGTTGTGCTACCTGGGTATGTTGGAAGCTGGCTTGCACTGCTAAACTAACTGGGCATACTAGATTTTGGCACTGAGCTGCCAACTGGGCATAATAGAATCTGTCACTGGTGTACTAAATTGGTATAATGGAATCTGGGTCTGCTTTACTAAGAGGGCATTGTAGTAGATTGCCTTGTTGTGCTAACTGGGTATGGTGGAAGGTGGCTTCCACTGCTAAACTAACTGCAGTGAATAGCAATGGTGTGGCCACATGTAGTTTTGATGGAAAGATCTTGGATACTGTGGAGCAGTGCTATTCAAACCATTCTATTCTGAGCCACCCTTGAGTAAAAATATTGTTTCTGGCCCCCGTCCCCTAGGGGGATAAACGGTTGTCCTGAGGAGCCCCAGGTTCTTTTTAGAATAAGATGAAGGTGACTGCTTTTAATAGAAAATATAAACAGTAAGAAAATCTGCTTACATTTGATATTAAAAACAGCCATCTTAATCCCTTTTTAAAGAGTCTCCCCCTCCCCAGAGGGACCAGCCCCTCAATCTGAAGACCACTGCTGTAGAGTGACCATATTTTTAAAATAAAAACCCAGGACAGGCCTCCTGCATAAAAGTAGGACTGCAAATCCACAGTTGCTACCATGAGGAATGTTCAGTAGTGCGACAAGGGAGGCCCGGGGTGCCGGGAAGATTCTTGAAATTAACCTGGACATAAACTGCAAGATTTGGCTGAAACTATACGCTTGTTAAAAGAAAAAGGAGATATTGTTCTGATTGCTATTACAGGCCTGGCACAGTGTCTTGGTTCCATGTGATATTAACGAATTCACTAACAAAGAAAATTTTTTAAACTAATTTAAAATAACAAATGTATTCAATTTGGGGGCTGCGCCAAACCCTCCCCCTTTCCCTAGCGGTATTACACCATCCCAAACCCCTCCCCCTTTTTAATCCCTTACCACACCCGCATATGTACTTTTACCAAACAAATCGATATTTTTTCAATATTTAGGGTTAGTTATTAAAGTTATTTGTTATAGTAAATGTGTTATTATCACTGTATTCCAGTATCTCTTCCCCAATCAGTCACTGGGGCACAATCACCTAATGCACGCGGCTGTACCCGGCAAGGTTGAGGTGTCCAGCCCGCCCCTTGATTGTAGAGATCTGGCTTGTGTTATGATGTAGATTGAGGAAATTATAGAAATGTTCATTTGGTTTGTTTTTCTGTTGAATGGTTGCTAAGCGAGCGTTCTGCAGCAAGATCTTTCCAGTTATACTCTCCCTGCAGTCACAGCTGACAGTCTGCCAGTGGTCACCCTCACTTTCCCCAAAACCAAGACAGGGCTTTTAAATGTTAAAAAACAAAAAACTCTCTGGACTGGGGACAGAGGGCCACATGCAGGTACAGTCCAGGCAAAACCAGGGTGTCTGGTCACCCTAGCACAATGTGTAAGTAACTGAGCCTTTGATGGTAATATCAGGCATTCCTGCCACTTGAGCTGAGCACTCCCAGGGCATAGGAAGGCAATCTCTTGCAAATGCCCATACGATTCCTACATAGCAGCCAGGGCTATTGGATTTGTCAATGCAGTTTTTGTGCTGGCACATTTTGTATTGATGGGTATGACACCCATCAATACAAAATGTGCCAACACAAAAAATGTTTACTGCTAGGAAAGATGAAAGTGAAAAAGAAACACATGATCTTTGCCTCTGGGGATGATTAAAAGTAAGATGCAGTGTTGGAAAGAAGCGCATGTTGCCATGGAGAAATCAGGTGTGCTTTTCCGTGTTTGTCATTCATTGACTGAATGCAAGTCAGGTGATTAGAGCGCTTTTCACGCAATGGCCAGTGCCAGCTGCGCTCTGCTGATTCTTTGCATGGCAACCGTGCTAGAGCGTCATGGCAATGAGTACTCTCGCACTTCCTCTCGAAAATCAAGTTTCAAAATCAAGTGCATAAAGCATAAGAGAACCAATTATGCATTCATATCAAAAAAGCAAAAAAGCACATGTCTCAATAATGAACATTGTTTTCACAAAAGGGTCAAGATAAAAATCTGATCTATAAGCATAAAACTGGCATTATTTAAAAGATTGGGTTATGAGGAAATTGGGCTCCAAAGGGGATCTACTCCAAGAAGGCAGGTAAAAACCAAAACTGCGCAAAAGGATACAAAGATTGTTTTTTCTTTAAGGAATGTCACAAATGTTGTCATGAATTAACCATTTTATTATTGATATAAAAATAATCTTCTGGGAAAATCCTTCATCTTATTACTTGTAATATTGTTTTTCAGTATAACGTATAATGATTGAATTTAAGCTGGTCTAAAGGTCACTTTAAATAATGACACAGTCTTATTCCACACGTCTGTTTGCTTCACAGAGTAAGAAATAGGGAAGTGTAATCTGTAAAATGAATAACTACCAGTAAGGCCCCTGCCAGGGCTTGTGGCATCTACAGAGGAGCGGTGCAGGTTTTCCCAGCCCTCTGAATGCCTGCTAAAGACTTAAGAGAACTACATTTCCCAGAGTCCCCGCCAAGCATGCACATCGGGATTCTACTTCAGTCTCCATCTCACTCGTGCTCCTTGCCGGTAATTGAGAATCACTGAGGAGTTGCAGGCGAGCAGAGATTGAGGGGCACATGTTCGTTGGGGCGTAATGTAACAAACATGCTTCAAAGCCTTCAGTAAGGCTTTTATGCATGTGGTTACGTCACTCCCCATTTTCATTCATTTGGATGGCAGAGAGGATGGGCGGCACCTCCCTTCCTCTCTGCCATACAAATGCCCCAGTATTTGCGCCGGCATGCATTTTCATGCCAGTGCGAATGCTGGGGATCTCTAAGGAGCCCACTGGCTTTATGCATTAGCATAAAGCAGGTGGACTCCATAGGGATCCATTGTAAATGTTTCCTGCCATGCTCGCATTTAAATGCTGCCACGACGCTTGCATGGAGGCAGCATTTACAATTACAATTAAATGCTGCCTCCCGGCATGGTAGGCAGTGTTTAATTGTAATTGTAAACGCTGCCTGCCTTGCGAGCATTATAGGAAGCGTTTACTCATTTGCAATTTGCGGTGCAAATGAAAATAATGTGTCGACAGATAACAGCTCCCTGCTGCCAAATACTGCACTGGAGCACAATGAGCTCCTGAGTGTTCTGAGAGCACCGCTGCTTCCAACGCACTCTTATGGGTGGACACGTTGCTCTTCCGTCATAGCCGCCAATCTCGGTGAAGGAACAGGGGAGCAGGCGAATGGCCACTTATCGACACTACATTATGGCCTTCAAAGCCAACACTCTGGGGGCCCAAATTGAGTACCTTGGATATAGACAAGGGGAGAGAGTGTTGACTTGGTGTGCGTATGTACAAGGACAGGGTTCTCCTAGCCCCTTGTCTTTTCTTCCACAGATTTTGAACAAGCTGAGCAGACTAGCAGTCCGCCTGATTATAGACGATCTGTGAATCAACAGAATTTGACACGTGCACAGAACATATTTAGAGACTTTAGAAAGTGATATTCCATTAACACTGCCATAATAACTATCAAGCTACAGCTTCTATGTCTGTGTTAATGGTGGGTCTTCATATTCTCTGTGCTTCTTTGCTTTTTTTGTAAGTATGATTCTCACTGAGCTGGAAACAGCCCACTGCCCATGAATTACACACACTTGAGTGTCTAAGTGCTTCTGTGCTTTGTTTGTAAGTCTGATTCTCACTGAACTGGAAACAGCCTACTGCCCATGAATTACACACACTTGAGTGTCTAAGTGCTTCTGTGCTTTGTTTGTAAGTCTGATTCTCACTGAACTGGAAACAGCCTACTGCCCATGAATTACACACACTTGAGTGTCTAAGTGCTTCTGTGCTTTGTTTGTAAGTCTGATTCTCACTGAACTGGAAACAGCCTACTGCCCATGAATTACACACACTTGAGTGACTATGTGCTTCTGTGCTTTGTTTGTAAGTCTGATTCTCACTGAACTGGAAAAGACGAAATACTTATGGACTGCACAAGGTACAGCTTCTATGTGCTTATTCATATTGTCTGTGTGCTTGCTTCCCGCTGCATTGGGGAAGACCTACTGTCTGTGGTCTACACAAGCTACAGCTGCTAATAGGCTTCTCTGCTACACAGTCTGCAACAGTGTGATTAGCACCTACACATGCAATGAGTTACCTTGTGAGTGTGGAATGAGTCCTAGAGGGTTTGGATGACTTCAGCACTATGTTTCCCCAGAAAACGCTGTATCTACACATTACCCCTCCCTATATTCGATCTCCAGTTTCCCTACTACCCTCTTACTAACCACAACCTCTCCCAGTGGTGACCTGTCAAGTCAAAATCATGCATCCCATCACGGTGGCAGGGGTGGTGCCCTATGGCTTTGGTGGTTACGTGGAGGGTATGGGTTAAAAGTCATCTTCCCGAACCTTGACAGCATCACATTCTCATAATGTAAATGCATGTAGTAATGTGCCTGTATGGAGATACACTTGCATATCTGCTGCATGTCAGAAGCAATGTCTCTGTTAAATAACTGTCAGGTAAAGTAACAAATACAAGTATTCTTCATACCCCTGAAAAATCAAAAGATACCCCGATGTCACTTACCTATGTGTATCTGCAGATACACTTGCATATCTGCTGCATGTCAGAAGCAATGTCTCTGTTAAATAACTGTCAGGTAAAGTAACAAATACAAGTATTCTTCATACCCCTGAAAAATCAAAAGATACCCCGATGTCACTTACCTATGTGTATCTGCAGCATGTGACAAGGTCAGTCAGCAGACCTTGTTGCGAGAGGATGGGAACCCGCTCGGCCTGGGGTGGGAGGCTTACCAGGTAGGAATCCTAAGCGAGTCTTAGTCCAGAGGGGGACGGTGCCGTTGGGAGGGTCCAGATTCCTGTCCCCTCCCCTTGTGCCAAGTTGCATAAGGGCAGTTCTTCTTTTCATCGCTGTATACCGGTGAGTCCAAATGCAGCAGAGCCAGGTGAAAAGTACCGGCAAGTGAGAAAAGCATCAGGGCCCAGTGCCAAGGCATTGATACCCCTTGCCAAAAGTGAGGATCAGTAGAAAGAGAACCGAAGCCATGGACGCCGACTCAGAGTGCTGCACGAGCGGATCTTTCTGATCACTTCGACCCCCATGATTGGAATGGCCGAAAATAGTGATTATTTTTTTTTTTAATTTAACCTCCTTTACACCACATACATATGCAAGGGAGCCCCTCACGCCCCCCCCATATTACTATAATATCACATACCCCCCCCCACATATATATGAAGTTTAAGGGGGGTGTTAAAAAAATAAATCAGAAATTTCGGTAGTCGCAATTATGAGGGTGACATTTTGGGCCATTACTGCACAAGCAGCAGTAAATCACCAGAAGAAAGCAACCAACAGAGCAAGGAGCCTGGAGCTCCTAGACATCTGCTTCCAAGGCCATGCACAGCAAGCCACCACAGGACGCCCGGGAAGGAGACAGGTGCTGGCCCCTATGACACCAGCGACATAACAGAACACCACCAACTCAAGCCAGTACTTACCTTAGGGGCAGCCCAGCCAGATACCTTAATAAGAACTGGGATATTGGAACACATGAACTGCCATGGTTGCTAAGTGCTGAGCCCTTGCAGAAAAAGGGGTTTGACTTAAGGGGCCATATGAAGAGAATCCTGAGTGGAGACGATAGGGCCAAATTGGCCAGGGACAGCAGCCCAACCAGAGGACAGGGAGGGGGTAAAAAGGGACCCCAGGAAACAGGAAGTTGTCGGTTGTTAGGATGATGTGGCACTATGGCAAGCCAGGAGACCAGCAGGAGGAAAGATGGAGGTGTGGAGTGTGGAGGCGAATTTTGGAGCAGGAGAGGCATTGGTTAGTGACTGCACGCCTACTGCATTGTTGGTGTGCATGAAAGTGTGTCAAGTGTGTATGCAGGAGAGGGGGTGCAGAGAGTGAATGTGAAGTGATTGTGTGAACGAAAAAAGAGTCACAGCCGGTGGGGAGAAGTAGGAGCAGTGTTGAGGAGCGGGTATTATTTTGGAGGAGAGAGTGGTAGTATGGCAGGAAAATAGCAACATCAAAAGGTGGAGGTGAGGCTTAGAAGGAGTGAGAGACGTTCGTGGAACGGAGGAAGAGGATGCAGGGAGTATAACGATTGAAGGGGGGTGGTAGTGGAGGGAGGAGAGCAGTAAGAGGAGGACATTGAGAAGTTAATATTAATGTTAAATGTATTTGTAGCACGCATCGTCAGTTTGTACCACGCAGCCCCCAAACAAGAAGGCCGGAGAGAAAGAAGAAGTGACAGGGAAGTGACAGGGAGGGAGTTAGTGGGCCTGATAAGAGGTTGGCCAAATCGGGCTGAGTGTCTTTAAGACACAATACCACATCCCTGTTTTAGACTACTAACCACTGGATAGTGTAGGGAGAGCCTAGAGTTCCCTGAGAGAGTTTAGACAGAGGAGGCGTTCTACTTTTAGGTCTTCACCTCTAGTGCCCGTATGAACTTCGACGATAGGTTGGGACATGCAGTCTATACTAACCTGGGCAGTAGGGGCACAAGGCTCGCGAAGATTGGTGCTTTTTAAATGGCAGAGCAAGGGATTAGCCTAAGGCCCTAAAAGTATAATAAAAACCCTTAAATAGTCTCAGGAATGTGGAGTATTTCTTAAGTCCGCTGTGGCAAGTATCAGTGGAATAGTTGATAATAAATTATACCCATAGTTGATCTTACCTATGTGAGGCAAATGCAAACTCTTTGTGAGGAAGTAACCAGTGCCTCAATCACCCGTTGCATGCACTCAAAGATGAGTCAGGAGCCGGAGCGTATATTTCAACATCTGGTCTTTATTTAATACAAAGCCCAACTGCCGGCGTCCCAGCCAGCCCCTCCCTAACCCACAATGTCACTTCCCTTCTCCAAAACAGCCCTCAACGGCGGACTCCCACACAACGATGTGGTTGTGCTCCAACGAGGCCCGGGGCTTCGCAGCTTGACACACTTGGTCGTATTTCCATAATGGCAGATCTCTTACAAAGTCTACAATTGCCATATGTGGTTATTTTAAGTGACATTAAGCCACATTCGATCATGCAATTTTGCGTCACGTAAGGGGCAGCTTTTCCGGAAGAGGTTGCCGTCGGAGGCCTGAAACTTGTGGTGACGACCTTATCATTCTCACCATTTTGAGAAAAGATTAAAAAGTGTACTTTTGACATCGATACTGTTGGGGGTCGGTCGGGGCCCCCATGCGGTCCCGTAAGCCCCCGCTCTCGACAGACACACACACACGTAATGCCGGTTCGGGCTTCCCGGTCGCTCTTTCGCGGCCGGGAACGCCGCGTTTATTTATACAGCACGCGGCGGCGTGCAACGTCACGCCGCCGCGTGCGAGTCACATCACGGGGCAGCTCCACTCTCCTCCTTTTTCCAGGAGAACACAAAACTACGTTAAACACACTATAATCCACACAAACACAAACTGCTTCACTCAATGACACAACTTGCCCAAAACCCCTTTATTATCAACCACCCGGATCCCCTTACTCAGGTTGGTTTACCAACAGTCCCAAAATATAATCGCTGAGGTAAGCGGGTTTCCCTCGCCCAGCCCTCTGGGGGTACCTCCCGCTCACCTCTGGCACGTGAAGTCTTTCGGCAGGCGTCTCCCTGACAGGGGATGCCGGGGTGCCGGAGGGACCTCCTCCGTCCTCCGGTATCTCCCCCACGTCCGGTTCCAGCAGCGGTTCAGTTCTTGAGTCACCCAGTTTCTTGAAGAAGCGGACATTCCGGGTGACAGCAGACCTTCCGTCGGATGCCGTTACCATGGACCCCTTTACGGCCACCACATCCAACGGCTCTGGCTCATAGGGGAGCGACAGCTTTCCGTGGGGGTGTCGATTACGGATGAGGACTTCGTCCCCCGGTTCCAGCCGCTGGGGGCGGAGCCCTCTTCGCAGGTTTTCCTGCTCAGTCCTCACCCGCCGGTCTGCCTCGACCTGTTGATTGTCAATAACCCCCGGTTCCTTCTCTCCGACCTCGGGTAATAGTCCCAAAGGGCACCGCCTGAACAGGGCCTCTGCTGGAGCGACCCCCGTGGATGCATGCGGGGTGTTGCGGTACACCCTAAGAAACTGATACAGGGCTCGCTGTAGTGACTGTCCTTGTCCCTGGACAATCCTGAAAGTCTTGTTGAGCGTCCGCATCAGTCTCTCAGCATCCCCGTTTGCCCTGGGCCACAACAGGGATACCTTCCGGTGCTGGACCCCGCAGCTCTCCATGAGTTCCGCAAAATGCTCACTTTGGAACGGCGATCCATTGTCTGAGCACAAGGAGTGGGGAAACCCATAAGCTGCGAACACTTTCTCCACAGCCACGACCACATGCTCGAAGGCCACCGACTCGACAAACTCCACCTTCGGATATCGGGAATATTCATCCACGATTGCCAGGAAGTGGGTGCCCACAGACGTCGACCCGAAGTCCGCATGGACGAACTCCCATGGCCGCGTGCCCCGGGGCATTGCTTCAATTGCTGGCTCTCGCTGTAAAGGAGACGCCGCCTGACACCATATGCAGGCCACCACAAAGTCGTCGACCTTGCGCTCCAGTTCAGGAAACCAGACCTTCAGACGCAGCCTAGCCTTAGTCTTGGCAGCGCCCTCGTGCCCATGGTGAGCCAGAGCGATCACGTCTTGCACCTTTGCCTGGGGGACCACGATCCGGTCGCCTCGCAGCAGCAGGCCAGACGGCGAGAACAAGTGCTCCTCCTTAACCTTCCACAGCTGCTCGAGTGCTGTCTTGGCCTCCTGGGTCCGCCCCGCCAGGGATTCTAGGACAGACTTCCAGGAGCCGTGCTGCATGGAGTGCTGGAGGATCTTGAAACACTCGTCCCGGGCAGCTGCCGCTTCCAGCTCTGAGAGAGGCATTGCGTTAGGCGTTGCTGCCTCCACCACCATCCGGACGTGGTCGTCGGCTTCCTCCTCGCAGGTGTCGTACTCCTCTCCCCCACGCACTCCCGGATGTCGTGAGAGATAGTCCACTGCGTCGTTGGCCCCTGGCCGGTACACCAGTGTCACTCCGTATTCGAGAAGGGCGAGCATCCACCTCTCGATTCTGGCCGGTGGCTTGGAGGATGACCCTGCCAGAATGGGCAGCAGGGGCTTGTGGTCCGTCACCACCGTCACTGGACGGCCCAAGACGTAGAGGCAAAAGTGTCTGCACCCCCAGAGGACCACCAGAGCCTCACGCTTGATCTGCGAGTATCTTTGTTCAGTTTTGGAGAGCGCTTTGCTGGCGTAGGCCACTGGCCGGATGCTCCCGTCCTGGTCCACCTGAGTTAATAAGGCCCCTAGACCAAATGGACT
Source organism: Ambystoma mexicanum (assembly GCF_040938575.1). Lineage (NCBI taxonomy): Eukaryota > Metazoa > Chordata > Amphibia > Caudata > Ambystomatidae > Ambystoma > Ambystoma mexicanum. Next base: position 1,130,743,926 of record NC_090928.1, read on the forward strand.
GGCGTCCACAACGATTTCTGATGTTAGCGCCGAATCTAAAAACGCCATGGTGTCCTCCGCTGTCAGGGCGCTTTTGATGTCTTCAAAGGCCGCTTACTCAAGCGGGCCCCAGTGCCAGGCTGACTCTTTGCGGGGTTTTGGTGTGCTGTCTTTGGAACACACTTGCTTTAATCATCTTGAACTGTGCCTCATTGTTCATTTTTAAAAGGAGCCTGAAACATTATCTGGTTACCTTCTGTGTCTAGATTTTTCTGCTGAAATATATTGAACACTATGGCATTTTATTTGTTTATGTAAGTATTATGGAGTCTGTGGGATCACTGATGTCTCGTTCTTTATCATTTCACGTGTCTCTTTAAAGGTTTGATTAAATGTGTGTACATGTGTAGTGCCTTGAAACTCTCCTTGCTTATACTGTGTGCACGCTCAACAAACTATTTGTACTTACTATTTAAATACTCAAATAGCTACTGGGATTTTTAACATTGGGGATAACCAGGGACAGACATTGGGTGCAGTAAAGGAGACAACCAGTAGTTCTAGTCAATGTGAGAGCCCCACACATTTTAGAACTACGGTAGACCAATCAGGGATAGCAAGCTAAAGGATATTAGAGGAAGCCTATATAATGTCAGAGAAAGGAGAGCATAGGTGTGGGGGTTGGTTGGTAGAGGAGAGAAGATCCAGTGTGCGGCAGACCAAGGTGGCAGGCACCAGGGAGAAAGAACCAGGACGCTCTAGAGAAGCCAAAGGAACAAGAAGGAGAGGCTGTGATCCTTCAGGCAGGTGCTGGGTAGGAGAGGCTGAGATGCTGGGAAGAGTCCTTAGGGTGCCTGAGGAAAAGGCTTATTTGCTGTGGTGAAAACTCACAGAAGGTGCTAGGACCTGGACCCCAATGGTGGTGTGCGTGGTTACAATGAAATGAATGAATGTGGTAATTTGCGTCATCTGCATTTTCGTCTTTGACTTTTTTACTGTTAACGGGAGCGGGGGGAACCCACTCTTTCCCATCCCCCATTATGTTTACCCATCAAGGTATACATATCTTTTCACCCCCACAAGGAAAGCGCCAACAAAGTAAATCACCACACAGTCATTTATTTCTATGAAACATCAGTGTACGTCCATTGGTTATCCTGATGAAGGCAATGTTGCTGGCTGCGGTGGAAATGCAGGGAATCTAGGGGGTAATCCTAGGGTCTCTGCAGTGAAGAAGAATTTCCACTTTAAGAAACAGAGTATGCCTGGGATTTAGGATCCTAGCCTGTGACGCCATACTATGGATCAACAATGTTTTATCTTAACCAACGTAAACAACGCTGAGCAGTCAGGATCTAGACAGTCATTAAAAAATAAGGTCTTACACTGGCAGCAAGTAAGAATGGGGCCTGGATGTATTTGAATGCAGAACCTTAGATTTCTACGAAGGATTCAAGTCAAGGATTGGTCCACTGAGGTTAATTGTGACTGTATTATTGTGGGTTGTGGACTTAGCACCCTTCCAATCTTTTTGAACCGTTGCAAGTCCTTCCGGAATAATGTTTTCGGCTCCAAGATTAGGATTGTTTTATGATGTGTGCCATAGACTGAACAATGGAATCTGACTTTTTTGTCTGATATTATTGTTGGTTTAAACTGGGCTTTATGGTGTATGTATTTGTCCCATGCTTTTTGTTTCTATAATGTGTTAATGTGTGCCTAGATGCCTGCAGGTTTGGCACAATATCAATAAATAAAAATAGGTTTTGGCTCCCATGTTAAGAGAGGGGATTGCATTATATCTCATATGGATGAGAAGAACAATAGAGAGGCATAGTAGTGGGGGAAGTGGGAAGGACACCAAATAGCTTACAGGAAATTGAGCAAGAAGAGTGTAGTAAGAGCAGGCTGAGGCGGCCCCATGTTCATTAGTAGTGGGACATGCCCTAAATCTTTTAATAGAGCTAGCAATGTTTATTGGACATCTCTTAATACATCTATTAATATTGAACTATAATTTGTATTCTAATATATCTTAACTGCTAGCTATGTTTCTACATCAATCATCCTCAGGAAATGTTTTGTTTTCTCTTGTTTACTAGTCCCAGTTTAATAATATTGTTTATTTGGTTTAAACAAAAAACATATAAAGGGCTGATTTTCTAAACGAAATAAGTAGCTTAGGTAAGAGCAAATTTAGCAAGCCAAAAGAATTGTGTAAGTAGAAAAAACATAGGCTCTTAATTAAGCTGCATATTTAGCAAGATAAATCAGCTCCACATACATTTTTATATTGTGCTGATTTACAAAGCTCAACAAAATATCGTAAGTAAAACTAAATTTACTAAGCTCAAACAAAATTGTGTATGTTGAAAAAATGACTTGGGCTCTTTAGCTACTTATTTAGCTTAGTAAATCAGTCCCATAAACCTTTCTCAAAGGTATTTATTCCAATACAAAATTTCATAATTTATCATTTAAAACCGTAGGAGACTTGACTTTTTCCAATACACAATTTCTTTCTCATACGGAAAATTACTCTGATGAATTGATAAATCTGTATATATAAAATGCTTAGGTATGTTTCCGTACTCAGCTGTTGCAATTTATCAGTGTTAGTTTGCCCTCAGCTGTCCAAATGGCAAAGTGCACCCACTTCAACAACAGCTACCGTTTCAACAAACAGAGCAAAATGCTGTAGAACGAATGCCTCCTCACCAGAGGCGCCACCAAGGAGTGGCCAAAGGGGGCAACGGCCACCCTTATAAAAATGCTGGCCCTTACACCCGCCTGCCTGCCGGTTATGTGTTTGTTTTGGTGTACCACTCCAGTGACCTCATCAGGCCACCCCTATGAAAACTGTCTGAGGGTGCCAGTGTTCCTCACGAGTCAAAACTAAAAGTAGGTGCTGTAATTATGCTACTATGCAATCTTATGCCATCACAGGGACTCTGCAATGGAGCAAGGTTGACAATAATGTGTCTACAAAGACACATCAGAGGCCCGTGTGATCGATGAAACTTAGATACTGTTCTTATACCGCACATAACTCTCATTCCATCTGAGATGTTTAGCCTTTTCAATGTCCATTAATAAGTCACAGGGCGCTAGGCCCCCTTCCTGGAAGCAATCAGTGGTAATTCTGATATTTCAGCAGGGGGACAGAAGTGACCCTATGAATTACTGACCGATATTGACCTTTAACATATGTTGGAACGGCATATGTTACGTCAGGAACAGCTAGTGTATAAATATTTTTCTAAAATATCAACATAAAAAAAATTGTATTCAAAGGGAATTTAATAAAAAGACCATTGTCTCTTTTCTCTGTATCTCACACTTTCCAAACCATCGAGCCAAGTTCAAGTTTCTTTTATTTACTAATGGCATGCACATTAAAAATGCATGCCTTAACGATCCCACCTTCCAGTTTCATAATCTACAGATTCCTTTGTAACGCTCCACTTTCACTGATGCATCTTCGATTTCAAAAGTGGAAGTTGATTATATCCAAATAGGCAAGGGAGTGACAAGGGAGCAGTCTGCAGTACCTGCCGGGTGAACTGCTGCAGTGTTTCTTTGCTTGCCATTGTTTGGAGGCGTGCGCTTGTAGCGTGTGCTTTCGGGACTTAGAACTCTTAATCATTCTCCCCCGCGAAGCGGACCGCGAAGGGAGTGACAAGGGAGCAGTCTGCAGTACCTGTCGGGTGAACTGCTGCAGTGTTTCTTTGCTCGCCATTGTTTGGAGGCGTGCGCTTGGAGGCGTGTGCTTTCGGGACTTGGAACTCTTAATCATTCTCCCCCGCGAAGCAGACCGCGAAGGGAGTGACAAGGGAGCAGTCTGCAGTACCTGCCGGGTGAACAGCTGCAGTGTTTCTTTGCTTGCCATTGTTTGGAGGTGTGCGCTTGGAGGCGTGTTCTTTCGGGACTTGGAACTCTTAATCATTCTCCCCCACGAAGCGGATCGCAAAGGGAGTGACAAGGGAGCAGTCTGCAGTCCGCGGGATCGAGGGTCGAGTCGAGCGACTTGGATTTTCAGGTACTGTATTCTCTGATTTAATCATCTGTCGGACTCTTCTCTTCTCAATCTACTAACATTCCTGGGTTCAGCCGTGAAACTGCGGGGCTCGCCCTTTGATCACGACTATACCCCAGAGGCTAAGATATTCACCGAGTAAATTTACAGATAGCGGTTATAAAGTCGAGACCGCACAGATATCCCCCCCCATGGATAGGGTGAGGTGGGGGTCTCCTTCTTCAGAAAAATATAACCCTAAAGGCTACTTCTTGTAAATACAAATTGACTGGGCCTGACTAACTGGGCAAACTATATGCCGTTCTACAGGCAAGGCCAACAAGCAACCTATAATCTTTGGAAGCGTAACAGCAATATCCCAGATACTGGGAGAAAGAGCACAATGGGCAAAGTAAAACCAAAAAGGAAAGAACTTCCGATTAAAGGGGCCATCACCGACTTTTTTCCACCCAATGTACTTCCCGAAGAAAAGTCCACAGTGACGGAAGGAGATGAACCTGTGAATAACCCTGCCGTGGCACCGCATGAAGTTACTAACAATTCACTCCTCGAGCTTTGCCTGTCAATGCAGCGGGCTATGACTCCAGCCCACCCGCACCAGTCGGGTAATAATTCACAGATCTCTCAACCAAGCACATTGCCCTTTCAGAGGGAGCATGTTGAAAGACTATCTACATCCCCTAACCTAGCTCCGTTTCAAGAGCCTTCTGGCCTCGGAACCAACAGTGAGTCCAGTAGAGTTTCTATCTTGAACACGCCAGCCCTGGTTGAATTGCAATCTTCAATGGTCTCTCTGCAGTTTGCCCCAAAAATTATTTTGAAATTGTGTGGGCGTATTTTAGAATCTACTCTTAACTATGCTGCAAGAGAAGGAGCCAACGATATTCCCGGGGCAGAAGAAAACCTGGTCCCCAGGCCTATGATTAGTGACTCTGTACCACCTTTTACTGAGCCTATGCCTACATCCGAACCTGCGGATGAATCAGCAGCATACCTCTCATGCAAACAGAGAAGAGCAGCCATGAAAAAGAAGCCATGCGTAATAGCCTCTCCTTTACCTGTGACTGCCCCGATGGGGAAACCAACAAAAAAAGCAAAAAGGCGAGCAACAAGAGCGTTAAAACGCAAAGCAAAGGGACCAGGCACTCTCACAAGCTGGCTAATTCCCAATACTGGGACTACTGTACTATGTACAGATGAAAATCTGCTAGCCCTTGAATCGTCACAACTTAACAATGACGCGGAAAAGATCTCCTCTACTCCTAATAAAAGCCCAATTAGGGCTCCACGGGCAACAAGCATCCCTCACCCACCTACCAACAGTGAGCCCCCACAAACTGACTATCCTAATAATCGCATATGTATCATTAAAAACTTATACCGGCAACATGAGCGAAATTGGCTCACAAGATCGGCTCTCATGACTAGGCTCCACTCTGTACCTCATCTTCGTGTTCTCCGTTCTGCAGACTTTGAATATGTGGAGCCACTTCAAGTTATGAATTCTAATGTATCTGCGGTTCACTGCAAATTTCTGGCAACAACTCAATTATTGCGAAGTTTTAAACAAAATCTGGTGAACTTGACATTGAGATTGACGCTGACCCTGAAGCGGAAGACGACACCATGGAAGGTGGTTTCTTCACCGGAAAAATCTCCTTTGGTCTCAAACTTACCCAAGACAGACGATGTACAGATTGCAGACGTCCAAAAAGTTTTGAGCTGGTTGACTGAATCCCTCCCATTAATTATAAACAAACAATGAGCCTATACCATTGCCTCTTGGAATTGTAGGGGTTTTAATCATTTATTATCTTCAGAAGGATCAGCAGATATCTTAAAAGACCACCTGAGCATCTGTTTACAGGAAACTTGGCTGGTCTCCCCAGTGATCCTCAATGGCTATACATTGTACCAGTCTCTAGCCAAGAAGGGACCCAGGGGTAGACCTTTTGGAGGACTGATTGTGGGTGTTAGGCATTCGATTCAATCCTGCCGAATTCCTACTAGCCAGCCTGATAACATTTTAGCAGTGGAAATGGCTGTCCCGTATGAAGATATCACTGAAAGAATGTTACTTGTAACCATATATAATCCACCTGGCGCTGTTTACAG